>NC_000070.6:80881676-81506676 GCF_000001635.26 Mus musculus
GCTGGTGCTCTTAACTGCAGTCACCTCTTTAGCTCAAACATACTCATTTTTCTCTGTGTGTGGTGCACCTCTAACTGCCTGTTCTTAGAAACCCAGATAGCCCTAGAAATCAATTAAAATGGAAAGAGTTTTGTATATTTTTCTGCTGATTTAGAAACCCATATTTTATGAAATTAGATTTAGACCTAATAGACTGAATACAGGTTCATTTGGTCTTTAAGATTCTTACCATCGGTTGAAAATTGACTTTAGTTTGATGTTGTAATAGAAATCTATAAAACATTAAAGACCCACTCCTTATATATGTTGATAAACCTAGTATGTTCCATAATGTCCTATAGGAACACTTAGGAACCCAATTTTATTACAAGTCAAGTCTTCAGTTAGTTGCCACTGGCCTCAGGGCTCCAGTTTTATGCTGCCTCAGGAATGTCCAAGATTACTGTGACAAAAGGGCTTGGTGGCAGTGTGTGTTTCTGCACAAGTTTTATAGCCCTCAGCACAACTTCCTGATTACATATCTGGAGGTATACTACCTCTGTTTAACAATGGTTTATGTTATATAGCCATTTTCATGCTACTACATGGATTGTTACATATTTCTTTAACTACCAATAAAGAATGGGTTCTGGACTCAATGAATTATAGACTGAAGGAGGGCAGGGGTGAGTTTGAAGAGCACGAGTGTACTAACAACCACTCCTTGGTCAGCCATTTGGAAGCCAGGTCTTAGTCATCTAAAGGGAATATCTAACTCCATGTTGAAATGGTGGAGCAGGAAGCTGGAAGAAATGTTGACACCCAGGACAGGACAGTGCTACTTATGTGACCCATGAACATTTTAAAGCTCTAACTCCCTATTCCCTTTCCATGAAATAAAACTATGAAGCCAAACCATTTCAAAAAAATTTCAAATTATAAATTTTTAATTTTTTAAAAAGTATTTTTATGTGTGAGAGTTTTGTCTGCATATTTATAAGAGCATCCTACGTCTGACTGGTGTCAGATGGGGGCCTCGGGTCCCCTTGTGTTGGGAGCCGCCCCCACATTTGCCGTCACAAGATGGCGCTGACATCCTGTGTTCTAAGTGGTAAACAAATAATCTGCGCATGTGCCAAGGGTATTTTACGACTACTTGTACTCTGCCTTTCCCGTGAACGTCAGCTCGGCCATGGGCTGCAGCCAATCAGGGAGTGATGCGTCCTAGGCGAAATATAACTCTCCTAAATAGGGAAGGGGTTTCGGTTTCGTTATTGGGGTGGCTTTCGCTTTTGGGGCTGGGGGTTTGCGCTCCTGGCTCCTGAAGATGTAAGCAATAAAGTTTTGCCGCAGAAGATTCTGGTTTGTTGTGTTCTTTCCTGGCCGGGCGTGAGAACGCGTATAAGACCCTTGTATTGAATTATAGGTAGTTGTGAGAATCTATGTGGTTGCAGGGAATTGAACGAGGAACCACTGAGGAGCATTCAGTGCTCTCTGGCTGAACCCACTGAGCCAGAGAATTGTATAGATGTATGCAGTGAAACATGATAATATTCCCCCACACCATCCTCTGAAGCATGACCCTTCCTAACTTCATATTTCTTTTTATCAACATCCCATAATATCCTAAGCAGTACTACCCATTTGTACTTGGCTGTGTAGGCACCAGTAGAGAAAGGGAAAGCTACCAGAGGCCATATATTTAAAAAAGAACAATTCTCCTTCCACAGGAGCTATCAATTGCAGATAATTTCTCAGTAAGGTACGGTGCCCCACATGCTCATGCTCCATATCTGATGCAGTTGTGTCTGGGTGGAGCTTATGTCAGAGATTCTTTTCATTTCTAACACTCTTGATCTAAATATAAATAACAAAACAAAAATGGACAAAAACCTATTGAATTTCATCCAAAAATGAAATATATTATGAGTCAATTCATTTATTTTTCACTTATCTGTCATGGTTGTGGAACAATGTTTTGGATTTATTTTTCCTTATAGATATAAGGCTTCTTTCTTCGTTTCTTTCTATTGTTCTTTCTTTCTTTCTTTTTAAAGATTTATTTATTTTATGCATATGAGTACACTGTAGCTATCTTCAGACACACCAGAAGAGGGCATTGGATCCTATTACATATGGTTATGAGCCACCATCTGATTGCTGGGTATTGAACTCAGGACCTCTGGAAGAGCAACCAGTGCTCTTAACCTCTAAGCCATCTCTCCAGCCTGGATATAAGGTTTCTTGTTAAACAAAACATTAAAAATATCACACAAGACTATTTTATTCTTACAATCTTCTACAAAATCTTCTATAAGAAAAGGAATATAAAACTCTACCAGAAATTTAGAAATTACATCAAATGTTTTAAATCATAGTAGCAACCACATACTCTTTAAAGAGAGGCTGTATGAAAATGAAATAGAAACGATTACCTATGAAAGTAAGTTTTAGTTTACACAAAACATCCTGGTTTTTTCTTTTTCCCCCTCCATTAATAGCTTTTTTTAAAATTTTAATCCTGACTCCTGTTCTCCCACTCACAGAGTTCCTACCCATCCCCCCTTCTCCTCTGAGGGGGTGGGGCCCCCTGGGATGGGTATTCCCACCCAGCCTGGAGCATCAAGTCTTTGCAGGGTCTGTTACAGCCTCTCTCACTGAGGCCAGACAAGGCAGCACAGTTGGGGAATGGATTCTACAGATAAGCAACAACTTTAGGGACAGCCCCTGCTCCTCTGTTGTTGGGGGGACCCACATGGAGACTGAGCTGCACATCTGCTACATATGCCAGGGGTGGGCGGTAGTATGTTCTTGGGTTGGTGGCTCAATTCTGAGAGCCCCCAAGGGTCCAGGTTAGTTGACTCTCTTGGTCTTTCTACGGAGTTCCTACCCCTTTTGGGGCCTTCAACCCTTCCCCCAACTCTTCCCAGGGAGTCCACAGCTCTCTTGGCTGTGGGTCTTTACATTTCTTTCAATCAGTGGCTGAGCAGAGCCTCTCAGGGGACCATTATACATATACAAAACATTCTTGAAGCAATATAGATCCTAAAGAAATAAACTGGAGGATCCAACAAGGAAAACCCACCTCTGTTCATCCAAGGAAGAAGAAAAAAAAAAAAACAAAACATGGAGAGCAAGTTAAAAAGGGAAGTCTTCTGGACATGTGGACATGTGATAGTTTATATTGAAACAACTCCCAAAACTGAAAGAATTAGGTAGACCAGCTGCAGGAAGACCATTCCTGAGAGGATGGGGGTGTGTAAAACTCGACAGTTACATGTTCTTTGCAGAGATGCATAGGTGGGGTGAAATATCTAGAGATAAACTAGGACTGTCGGGCTGTCTTAGAATTTACACAGAGGAGATTAGGACAAAGACAAGGAGAAACTAATGAAAGATTTCAAGCAAACTACAAAGTATGAATACATTTTGAGAAAAATGATTTTCTCTTTATACAAGGAACAGGAAGGAAATAGGAAAGAGAATATATCAAAGGCCAGCAAAGAGACTCGGGCTGTAATTCAAGGCAAAGATGATGACTGTAGGCACGGAGGACAATGTTAGGAAGAAAAGAGGATTGTGTGAGAGAACATCCAGAATTAATAAGCTTTGATGAGAGGTGACTGCTTCGGGAAATGGAGCAATCAGAAATTACCCTTAGATTTCAGGATCGTCTAACTGGGCAGCTGATATTATTACTGAGGTCTAAGACATTGCTTATGAGGAAATAAGAGGGATGGGGAAATATGGTGATTATATTTCTTAGCTTCCTAAGAAGTCCTCTGTGCAAATATGACTGGGGCCATACATACACAGACCAATGTGCAAATAGCACTAGCAGCTAAGGGGAGAATTTAGCTGACTGTGAGGTTGTTCTAAAGTACCTGGAAGGTTTCTATTAGCTTGGATAGTTCATGGAAGCTTCTTCTCCCCACAGTTAGAACCTTCAATGTTAACTGTCTATCCATAATAATTCTTGTCCTGCTTACAACTCTCCTTTCTGGTAGGGACATGTGCTGTGGTGACTTATCATCAGACCTAACCCGTGGGAATGGCAGTGTGCTGGAATAGGGAGTGTCAGGAGACCCCTTATTAACTAGCTATGACAGCATGGACCCACCCTGTGACTTCATTTAGCTCTAATGGGAGGGAGGGGAAGTGGGTGGTTTTAACTCCAGGGCTGTCTGCCTAAGAAGTGTTAGGCTAAACAATTAGTTTACACTTTAAAGGATATGCTGAGAAAATATCAGGAATAAAAATTTCCCCATTTTGATTATGTAAAATTTCAATGTAGACCAACATTGAAAAAAAAAAAACTACAGTATTTTCTATGTCTCACACTCAAGTTGACATCATAGCAAATGTAGTTTGTGCTAATTAATTTAGCCACTCCTCCATTCATCCATGAATTTAGCGCACTGTTTGTGCTTCAAAGTAGTTATGGGCATCAGCCCATTGCCTACCAGATTCTTAGGCATCTGTAATGTTGAATAGAACTAATATTTCTGATTTCTGGTAAAGTTAAGCACACAAAATGCGAAATTCTTCAGTGTTCATTTACTGCATTAAAAAAAAAAAATGTGTGTCCCGGTGGAAGCCAAACCCCTGTCAAAGAAAAATCATCACCACCATCCAAGAACTACTCCTCACACTGCGCAGTTCACTGTCTACCTTCCCACAGGAAACCACTCTTCTGTTTTTCTAAATTCTGGATTTCATCCACGTGAATGCAAGTATTAAACACTCTCTTATGTGTTTTGCTTAACTTTTAAAAGGTTGTTGCTGTCTGTGTTTACAAATCAACATGAGCCCTCTGCTCCACCTCACCCCCAAAATCTATACATATTTTTAGCTGTCGAATTATACGTGAGTGCACGGTTCCTGTTTGGAATACAGCAATGGTCAAAGTTCTTTTAATTTTCTTTGTCAAGATGAATGTCCAGCCCTTCAGCACCATTTGTGAAATGTGAAAAATTTTTCTTCCCCAGGAAACAACCTCTTTCCCAGTTATGTACCCGGAGTTATGCAACTTAATAATGCTCTTGTTTTTGCATAACTACATGTTTGTTTTCAAGAAAAAAAATTTTAACTAAGGTAACACCTGCCTCATCTTCGGCAATGCGAGTCACAGCAGAGCAGTTGAGTCTGGCCCAGGCTGTCCTCACCCTCACACACAAAGGTTGTTTATGTACTGGGTACTGAGGCTCCTCTGCCCACTCTGATGATTCAGAGATGTGGGAAATGATTGGGCTTGGTTCTCACAGTGCTCTCTCAATGTTGCTTCAGTGGCTCAGTTCCCCAGCAGGCAAATTGTCTCACCAACTCTGAGAAAGTGTTTCCCGTGAATTCCATGTTTCATTCACCTTTCTCACTTGGACTCACTATCATATTTTCCCATACAGCCTGTATCTCGAAGCCTGAGGGGTTCTACTGTTATCAAAGGAAACTTTTCTTTCACCCCACCAGTGGGAAGTGCCCCCTTCAGGCACTCCCTAGGCATTTTGCTCATTTCTCATTGTTATCCTTCTGTCTCTTCTCAGTCTCCTCAGCCTCTCAGTTATCCTTATGTTTCTTCTGTGCCTCCTTTCTCCTTACCTGGGCCTCTGTTAAGATCAGTCTATTCATCTTTCTTTGCACTCTGGCACATTAAGACAACTTTTATGATAGCTCTGCTGTATGAAATAATTGGAGTTTTCTGAGGAAGTTTCTAAACTTTTATTATGTTTTTAATTTTAGGCATGAGCAACAGGAGGGGTAGATGCATGCCACCGTGTACATGTGGTGGTGAGGGGACAATTTTGTGGTTGTTGTTTCTCTCCACTTTTACGTAGGCTCTGAGGATCAAACCAAGATTGCCAGGTTCATAGAGTGGCAAACACTTTTGTCCATTTGGCAATCTAGCTTGCTGGACCATGAGACAGTTTAAATTCTATGTCTGTTTCATCATATTTATACCTATATTTATGCTAAGAACTCAGAGCTTGGTGACTTAGCTTTGGAAGTTTAATCATCTTCCAAATATTATAGAATAGAGAAAGCAATTCTCTTAAAGGAGTAATAAACATGGATAACTTCAACTTGTGCTTATTCTAAATGTCTTTGTATATGGAAATCGGGATAACAATTGTAAGACAACACTTAAAGGATATTCTCTCAAGAAGTCCATTGGGTAAGTAAAGCCTACTACTTTCCAAGAAGACTATTTGAGATTCCATGAGACTCTCTACTGAGGAGATAGGCTCCTAATCTTGTTATTTGTTATTTGTGCTGTTGTGGTATCACTAAGGACAGGCTGGGTTATTTTGCAGTAATAGATACAGAAAATCACAATGATAACAATAGGATCAGTAGACTACTCATGTGTTTACCAACACATTACCTTATACCCCTAACACTGTCAAGCAGGCTTGTACAAAACAGGAGTATGCCCAGTCAGGGAGGAAAAGGGAAAAGAGGCAAGGCAAGCTATATTCTGACTTCCTGAAAATATCACATAGTAGTTCCACCTGCATTTATTATTTTTAATAACTTTTAATTATTCTTTGGCTATTTAATATAGTTATACATATATATTAAGTATATATAACAAATATTTATCACATTCTCTCTCTCTCTCTCTCTCTCACACACACACACACACACACACACACACTCACACACACAAACACACATACACTCACACAAAGCATGTCTCTGATGTCCCCTCCTTCTGACGTCCTTCTCAACATGTTTGGCTCCTAGTTTCATGAATTTACTTTAAATAGCCAATCGAGTTTCATTAAGGATATGTATATATATGGGTCTGGGCTTATTTCCCCAAGCTATTGGACAACTTACCAGTGGCTATACCCCTGAAGTCTTTCTACATACCTCTGGCTGACCTGGAGTTTGCTCTGTAGACCAGGCTGTCCTCAAATTCACAGGGATCCACATGTTTCTGCTTCCTGAGTGCTGGAATTAAAGATGTGCTCTATCACACCTGGCTCTTTCTGTGTTATCTGGCTCCATCAATTACTAAGAAGCACATAGTGAAGACTTTTGTGGCTGCAGTTGTAGATTTGCCTTTTTTTGTTGTTGTTGCTGCTGTCTAATTCTGCCAGTTTTCATGTCTTTTGACCTTATGCTGTTAAAATTATATACATTTAGAACTGCCAGGTTCTCTTGGTGAACTTATCTGTTCATTCTTATGCGAGTCTCCTCTTTTATTCCCCACCCAACTCCCACATTTCTGGATGAGGTTTCTTGATCTGAGTCCTACTGGAATGTGAATGATTCTCGTTCAACTTCTTTTGATTGCCATTTGAACGTACAGATTCCTTTGGACTTTTCCTTTTAACTTGTACAACCTTAAATCTTACTCTGGTGAAAGTTGATTTGTTCTTTTATGAACCTGGTTAGACTCTTCCAATATCTTCTACCTATGGGTTTCAATATCTAATGTCTTCTATTGCTCAATGTCGTCAGGGTGTTAACATTTGACTACAAATTATGGATCTGTTGTCCAAAACTCTGACCCAGGATGGTGAGTTGGCACAGACGGTAAGAGCACTAACTGCTTTTCCGAAGGTCCTGAGTTCAAATACCATCAATTACATGGTGGCTCACAATCACCCATAATGAGATCTGACACCCTCTTCTGGTGCATCTGAAGACAGCTACTGTGTACTTATTCATAATAATAAATAAATCTTTAGGCTGGAGCAAGAAGGGACTGAGCAATCGGGGTTGACCAGAGCGAGCAGAAGTCCTAAATTCAATTTCCCACAGCCACACGAAGGCTCACAACCATCTGTACAGCTACCGTATACTCATATACACAAAATAAAATAAATAAATCTTAAAAAAAGAAAAAAGCTCTGACCCATGCTCTTGATCATTAGATCCAATCCTGACTGGGGGTGAGCCAAGGGTTTATGCACATTTTGTACAATCGCATTGCCATGTTGATCCTCTTAGTTTCTCCAAGGATTTACCGGCTTTCAGGATCCTTCTTCTGGTCCTGGACTTAGAAAGTCACAGCATTAGCTTATATTGAGCATTTCTTATAACCAAGTTAACCACTAAGGTTAAAAGAGGGAAAAAAAAAAGGAGTGGCAGAGATCATCCCCCCACTTTCTCTCCTTCAGTGGTCATGAAATGCACAAATGTCTATTGAGCCCCATTAAAACTGGCACCAAAATAGACTTGGTTGAACTGGTTCTCTGAAAGACCTGGTCAGAAGAATGCCCACTTATAGAGCAGTGTGTGAGTCTGGAGTTTACACCATCGTCACCTTGCCTGGATCAAAGGCTTCAAGTCATCAGAATAGGGATGGGCTCAAAAAAAAGAAAAGAAAAGAAAAGAAAAGAAAAAGAAAAAGAAAAGAGAAAAAAGAAAAAATGGAAAGAATAGAAGGAGACTACAAATGAAAACAAAACAGAAAATACAAGGGTTTTCCCAGGTCTTCCTGTTCCAGGGGTTCATTCTATCACATTTTATACAATAAAGAGGGCAATTATTTTTTAATTGCATTTATCTATGTAATTAATGCATGTGTGTGTACACCTCCATGTCCATTCCTATGTACGTGTGTGCAAGGACACACACTCCTGCCTATATTATAGCTCTTGTTCTCTCCTTTTACCATCAAGGGCTGCAGAATCAAACTCAGGACTTCTGGCTTGGCAGGAAGCACCTTTACTACCAAATCCCCTTCCCATCTTTGGTGTTAACCACTTTTTATCTGGCTACAGACACATACTTAGGCTTCATTGTAGTCTAAGTCTCAGTATGGGGTCATCTGTGGTTTTGTTTACTCTTTTTAAAATTTTGCTACTATTAATTATGCTTGTTTGTTTGTTTTTGAGAGGTCTCATTGTGTAGTTCTAGCTGTCGTGGAATTTGTTGCATAGACCAGGCTGTCCTTGAACTCAACAGAGATTCTCTTGCTACTGCCTCACAAGTGCTGGAAATAAAACCCGCCTGGCTTTTCCCCCTTTCTTAATGCAACTACTATGATCTTTAAGTGCTCATACAGAGGCTCTATGAATTCATGAGGGTTTGGGTTCTATTCAGAGGGACACATGTGCTTACTTCGTGTTGCACCTCGATACTAAGGCTGTCATCTACCATGTCTCAACAGTTTTCCTGTGCTCACATACAAAATGGAGGACTCCCTTTTCTTAGCAGGGCTTCCTCTTCTCCTGATCTGGGAAGCCCAACCCACACTACTTGAGGAATGTCATGTAATCCCTGAGGAAATTAAAAGTACAACTTCCTGGAATGCCTTTCCATGCAAATGAGGTGACCTCAGTACACTAAGCCTCAGCTAATGAAACTTCACCTGGAAGAAGAACCCCTTCCCACACTCTAAGTTCATATATATAGCGCCGTAGGTCACCCTAATTAAACCTATGAATACAAGCCTACATTGAATTAAGGTATGTGAATAACCTACGATCATCTCAAAGATTGCGCTGTAATGATAAGATTCTCCAAATGGCTTTCTCTCTCTCCACTCCCAGTCAGACAGCAATCCTGCAGACCTCACCCATTCCAGACTCTGCTTCCTCCTTTCCTACCCAGTTATTGTGCAAGAGAAGACATGGACCTCGGAACTAGGCTCTGCTCCATTCTTCTCCTCAACCACAATGCCACATTTATCCTGATACACAAAATATCATTCCAAAGTAGTTTATAAGTATAAAGTTGTGCTATAAATGATGACTTCGTCTTTAAAGGGTATTAATCTTAAATATGAAGATGTTCAGGTTCTATACTTTCAAAATAACTGTCTCTATTATTTTCATAAAATGCCTCTCAAATTTTCTTTCAAGAATACCACTCCTCGCCAGGCAGTGGTGACGCATGCCTTTAACCCCAGCACTTGGGAGGCAGAGGTAGGTAGATTTCTGTGTTCAAGGCCAGCCTGGTCTACAGAGTGAGTTCCAGGACAGCCAGGACTACACAGATAAACCCTGTCTCAATAATAATAATAATAATAATAATAATAATAATAATAGTAGTAGTAGTAGTAATAATAACAATAATACCGCTCTTCCTTGGCCTGTTCCCATATGGGCATTTACATACACATACATACACACTGGCATCACATACACATGAGTCTGTAAGGAGATGAGAAAGCTAAGTTCATAACAAGATTCTGATTACTTTCTATGCTTTTAAGATTATATCTCTAGAACTGCAGGCATCTAAATTGTAATGGCAGTTAGTCAAGGCATGTTCCCAACACAGCTGAAGATGCTCAGATTCACTCGGCTGTGCATTTGTAGGGTCTCAGGTAGCAGGGATTAGTCTACACACAGCACCTGATGGATGTGTCGAGACAGTACCCTCCTCATCAGAGATAGAGCATAGCTCCTAAGTGTAAATGGGTCATTGTGACAATTTGCATATGCTCTGAGTGGCACTATTAGAAGGTGTGGCCCTGTTGGAGTAGGTGTGTCACTGTGGGTGTGGGCTTTAAGACCCTTATCCTAACTACCTGGGAGTATTCTGCTAACAGCCTTCAGATGAAGATGTCAAACTCAGCTCCTTTGGCACCATTCCTGCCTGGATGCTCCATGTTTCTGCTTTGATGACAATGGACAGAACCTCTGAACCTGTAAGCCAGCCCCAATTAAATGCTGTCCTTATAAGGGTTGCCTTGGTCTTTATGTCTGTTCACAGCACTAAAGCCCTAAGACAGTCGTCAAAACCCAACTCATTACATCTAGAGTGTTGACATACTCAATGGCTATAAACACATTTAAATTGATTCAAAATGCTGAGTAAATTACTCCATAAAGCCAATAGCATTTCGGGAGAAGGGTTAAATGCCCCTTTTTTTTCAGACTGAAATTTAAATGATCTTTTTAATATATAGGGACATTTTATTTCTTTTTCTTTCAAGACAAATTCCAATGTATCCCAGTGGACTTCAAACACACTGTGTAGCCAAGGGTCATCACCTTGGATGGCTGCTCCTCCCACTTGGCTCCTGATGAGATTACAGGTGTGTTACACTGTGCCTGCTTTTGGCAGTAGGTCTTTCTTCTGTGTTTAGAAGACCACCTAAGTACTTGACACTCATAGATGAGATGGGTAAACTAGACCTGGCTTTCTTTACTGATGAACTTGTTTGTAAACGTGTTCCTAAACAAACGAGAGGGATCCTGATAAGCTTCCATGGTGATCCCTTGATGTTATAAGTAACCTTTTCTACCTACACACCCACCCACATTTCTGATTCTGTAACTCTGGAACCTGACCAGTTTTAGGTGTTTTGGTTCCTTTATGGAAGCTCTAGCCATGCCTTTCAACTTCAAGCTGGTCCATACCCTCAGCTTCCTTCCTTATTCTTTTCCCCTTTAATCGTATCAAATTAGCCAAAGATCAAAGTGAAGAGCCTGGCACTCTGCCTGCACTTCAGCTCTGTGGGGGCTTTTGGAAAATGTAGCTCAACTGTTTATGCTCCTAGGAAAGCATTTACATTTTTTAAATGAGCTTGCCAAGACAGGTTAGTTCTTTATCTTCAAAACCAAGCCCTACTTTTGCTTGTTCTGGTTTGGTCACACAAGAGCCAAGGGGCCAGGATGAGGCAAAGGTCCCTGAAAAATTAAAGTTATCCCTCCTGCTAAGGATCAAAAGTATTTTGACTTTGATGGTGTGCATGGATTAGGGTGGAGATCCCTGTGCAAGTGTGGAGGGCACTGTAAAGTAAATATTTATAAACTCAGAGAAGTGGGCAACAGCTAATTATCATGTTTCCTTAAAATACATCTTCAATTTGTCCATTGAATCTGAGCACATTAAAACGCTCACCACTGGTACAGCAGTAATCACCTCCTTGATAACAAGGGTTTGGAAAGGGTTTTGTTCCTGAGCTACAGTGTCAAGCCAGGGTCCCCACCAGCCATTGCAGTTGATTACAAATGTCTATTGCTTGCTTTTACTTAAACGGTAGAAAAGTATTTCACCAAAGGCAATTTACACACAATAATAACATTACAGACGTTTTTATGAAAAAGGGATTCCACAGCTAAGTAAATTTGGGAAAAGAGTAAACTTTCTTCTCCGAGATTTAGGATGTCCTTTACCTAACCAAAGGGACGGCTTTTCTCTTTTGCTTCTATTGTTGAAAAACAGAACAACAGCAAAAAAATGTTGATACTCTTTAGTCAAAATTTTCCATTTTTTTTTCATAATTGTTTTTTAACATGTGAGCCACTATATTTTTTTAGAATGGATAGAAAATATTCTTGTCACTCCTGCTTATGCATTGGCAGAGACACATTCATGATCGCTTTATAACAAAGAAATTCTTGCAGAAAATACTTGAGTGTTGATTGAGCGCCATCTAAACAGGTGCCAAGATCACTTTGCTTGACTTCTTTTTTCCTCTCCTTGTGAGGATCTTGCAGATACGGCTATCTCCCATGCCTTCACCAAACTAGACACTAAACTCTTTCCTCTTTTCAAATTTCTTTGGTTATAAACATTATCTTATTGCTTTAATCTACTAGCTGAGAGAAGTTGCAAGATCAGTTCCTGTGTTTGCCCACTGTCTCTGTCTCCCTCCACCTCACCCAACCCCTTCCAATGGTCTTTTTCGACTTTTCTACAGCAGTAATGTGGATTAAAGCCTGATCTTTTAAGGTCCTACAGGTATCTGGGAGGAGAAATATGTAAGCAAGCATATGCATTCGACTTGTTATTTAACCCATAATAACTGTCAGTGATATAGGGTTTGTCGGCATACGAGAAATAGTTGTAAAGTCAGATAAAAATAGCTTGTTTCTATGTGACTTTGTACAAGCTGTTTTACATTTCTATGACATAAGTCCTCCTTACAGTTGAAGCCACTAAAATGTGTAAAGTCTCTGCAACTTAACAAGTAGACAAAGCAGTTACAACCACAGCAAGAATAGCTTCATGGTTGAAATGACCTTAAAATCTGTTATTGTCAATTTCTCATGTGCTCACTCATAAAGCCAGCAAGGCTATATGGCATGATTTATTTTACCAGCATCTGTAACTGAATTCTGATGATGCTGTATAAATTATTCAATAAACATCTACTGGGCATTCTTTTCTAGCACTGACCAAATTCTGGAAGCAAGGAGAGTATAGGCTCCTCTGCCTTCTCTTTTCAGTGGAAGAAAGAAGACACATGTGTCCACACCTATACCTTCAAGTAGTGACAAGCATTTCTTTCAAAATTTTACCTGAATGTCAACTTTCTACGTCTTCCCCATTCGGACTGTACTCTAAGGCACTTTCTTTTTGCTTGTGTGTTAGTAAAGAAATGGATTTTCTATAAAATAACTGGTGGTCTATAGAGCAGGAGCTTATAACAAGTGACTGACAGAAGCATGGGGGGACATCACACACCCATTTTCTTAAATTTGAGGTAGTCTCCATCTCTGGTATCCTCTGGGTGACCTCGCAGGCTCACTATCTGGTCTGAAACAACATAAGCTGTAAATAGAGCAGAATGGTAATCATCTTCATGTTAATCCACCCTGGTTCAACATTCCTGTTCTGTGGCAGGGAGATGGGACATAATAACACATTTTCTGCCAGAGACAGAGACAGAGAGAGACAGAGACAGAGAGAGACAGAGAGAGACAGAGAGAGACAGAGAAGGGAGGGAGGGAGGGAGGGAGAGAGGGAGGGAGAGAGGGAGGGGAGAGAGACTGATTCTGTAAAGTAGATGGAGCTTTGTGTGACTGAAATCAAACAAAACACAAACAGTGGCTTGGTCACTATGACAACAGAGTTCATGCCTTGGTTTCGGGGAAACTTTGGCAGCTGACTATAATCTAAAGTGTTTGCTTTGCTACCTTATATCACATGAGCAGCACTAAGGGCCTCAAAATGTGTGCCTTTGGTATTTAAGAGTTCAATCATCTATTGAATTAACAATCAACAAGCCTGCGTGGGTCTGACCTAGGCTGAAGGCATATATGTTATGGTTATGTAGTTTGGTCTTCTTGTGGAAATCCTAACAGTAGGAGCGGAGGCTGTCTCTAACTCTTTTGTCTGCTTCTGAGACCTTTTCCTCCTACTGGGTTGCCTCATCCTGCTTTGAAGAGGGTTTGTGCCTGGTCTTATTGCAACTTGATATGCCTTGACTGGTTGATATCCATCGGAGGCCTGAACTTTTCTGAAGGGAAATGAAGGAGTGGATGTGGTGGGGAGACAGGAGAAGAGGAGAGAGGAGAAACTGTGGTCAGGATATAATATATAAGAGAATACATTGTTCTAAAAAAAAGTTTATTCATCCGGTGTGCCCCATACACGTGAACATCAGGCCACAGAGCATAAGTAGAGCTCAGAGCTGAGTCTCTAGTAAAAGTCAGAAGGAATCCTGAGGCTCTCACTCCTCTCTTTCCAGCCATGGAAAGATTGTGTGATCATCCTGTTTCCCTTCCTTCCTTCTTTCCTTCTTTCTTCCCTCCCTCCCTCCCTCCCTCCCTCCCTTTGTCCCTCCTTCATTTCCTTTATTCCATTCTTTTCTAGAGAGAACATCTCTCTGGGTAGCCCCCTCTCAAATTCACAGCCTTCTGAATGCTGTAGTTACAAGGCACAGACCAGCACCTTACCCAGCTTCTGAGAGGTCAGCTTTTTAAGGCAAAATACTAGGCAGAGTTAACATAAGCATCCACTTAGTCCTACGATATGTATGTAGATAGTTTCATATTAGCAATGACAAATCTCAGATTCAGTGAGGCTAAGCAACTTACATTAAAGTCCTCGGGAAACTTGACGTATGGACACTCTGAAACCCAATTATATTCTTTCCACGACTTTCACTTTTGTATTCAGGAGTATAGTTTAGGAAAATGATATTTAGGAAACACCAATGTCTAAGAAATATTTTATGAGGGCAAACAATAACATGAAGAATAGAGCTATTGTTAGTAGCCTCCACCTGTATGTACAGAATGTGAGCATAAATGGAATCTCTGAACGCTTCTGAAAGCTGATAGTCTTATTTGAGAAGCAAATAATGTCTCGCATAGGTAGCCCCAAGGAATTCTAATAGAAAGTGGAAGGTAAAATGTTATGCTATCGGTCACATTGAAGAAACTCCTAGGATTATTGAAAATAAAATAAAATAAAATAAAATAAAATAAAATCTTCATGGCTTGCTTAATCTCTATATGTGCTTTACCTACAGTAAAAATCAAAACTGGAAACCTTAAAGGTGAGTTGTAGAAAAGATAAGGGACTCATTAGATTTCAAGTTTACGTCATGGGGATCTTCACTAAGTTTAGTATGAATATTGAAGCAAGTAAGCAGTCCTACTGCTTAGATCAGTACTTATGGATGGAAATAAAAACAGACCAATGACATATGTATCTTAATGGACAAGACTGCTGGGAAGTTGGTCAGACAAAATTTATTGACTGAAAGAAATTATACTAAGATAGAATTGAATTCTATAGGTTGGCCTCCAATTCAGAGAGATCTTCCTGCCGCTGCCTCCAGAGTGTGGGATCAAAGTTGTTCACACCACCAACATCACCACCACCACCACCACCACCACCACCACCCCAGACGAATCCTTTTTCCATTTTCAAAGCCCAATGCGTTCTTTGTCCTACTGACCCCTCCATCTCAGTTATATGTGAATCCTGATTAACTGTGAGCAGGGTGTGGACTCACAGTGAAGTAAGCACTTCATTGACATTGTTACATTGCAGGTTGAATTCACTTGACTGTGAGCTCCTGAAGCACAAGAATCAGGTTTGTTTGTTTGCTTGTTTGTTTGTTTTAAATGTTTTCTTTCCCTTTACTGTTATTGTTCAAACAAATTCCATGATACATGCAAGACATGAGGAAGAGAGGAAAGGAAAGAAAGTAGGAAGAAAGGAGAAACTAGGGAGGAGGGAGAGACACTAGAAAGGAAGAAGAATGGGCCTAGGATGTTGAGGAGCAGACGGATATGAGCAAGAAGTGAGGACTTCCGGCAGAAGGACATTATCAGCAAGGCCCTAAGCCATTCTGCTGGAACAAGACACTAGCTCAGGATGCCTTTGGTCATTATGTTGAATAACTAAAGTATGTTTCATGCTTTGGAAGCCAAGCTGTATCCATCATGGTAATGGCAATAGGGGTAATTTTGGAGTAAGGCTAGAGGCAATGGAGTCACTTATGTCCTAAAAATAACTGTTTAAAAAAGTACTTAAAGACAATGTCTTGTGAGTTAGATGAGAAGAGAGCTCTTCTCAAAGAAAAAGCAGTTAGAATCTAGATGGAATCACAGGCTGATGAGCCAAGGCTAAGGAAGAGTCTGCAGAATAGAAAAGGTCAGTGCAGCCCAGTAAGTTCTGAATGCAGCGGGAAGGATGGGAGACGAAGTGAGTCCAGTGAGACTCTGACCTCAGAAATCTCAGGGTCAGCAGGCAAAACAAGCAAGTATGGAATATCATCTGAGAACGGTGAGGCATTTCATTTTCCACAAGATGATTTAATAAAGTAATAGATCATGAAGAAGATATTATGGCTTACAGAGACAAAGAGAAGAACCAAAGCCAGGCACCTGGGATCAGCATGGAGACAAGCTCCTACTAGGGACAAATGTATCAGCACAGCCAGACCAAGACAGCAAAGAGGTCAGGATGCTGAATGATCGCTTTCATTAAGTAACTTACATCTCTGGGTGGTTTCTTTCTTAAAATATTAATGAGACACATTCGTTTCTGCTATAATTATAGTGATATAAGGATAAAACAAAATGACTGTTAGAATTTGGGGAAACTCAATTCTTATCCAAGTTGCATTCAGAAAGATTTGCAGCCATTTGCCTCCCCAAGTAGAGATGGTAGATGCCTTTTAGCAGAGCTTACAGGGGAATGTTACTTACTCATGTCTACTTTCCAGGCAGGCTGGAGGTACAGGTTGGTGGTAGAGCTTGGACACTGAGTTGGACCCCTAATGTGACATAAAAAGGTTGGGAAAGCAGAAGAGCAAAGGAGGCACAGTGTACAGGATGTATTCTCCGAAAACAGACAAACAAACCACGGAAACGGAACGAATTCTAGGATTGGTGGAGGTTTTCTGCTTGCTTCTGTTTGTTAACTAAGCACTTCCACTTTCTCTCTTCAAATGTTATTTTTCATGTGTATCTCATATATGTGCAGGCACCTACTGAGGCCAGAGGAGCATATGGGGTGCTCTAACGTTGTAGTAATAGGCAGTTGTGAGCTATGTGACAAGGATGCAAGAACTAAAGTCAGGGCCTCTTCAAAGGCAGCAAGTGCTCTCAATCACTGAGGGCTCTAGCTCTCTAGCCCAAAGTTCAGTGATTCTTTTTGTTTGGATTGTTTCATGTGAGGTGTGGCATGGGAGTAGAGAAGCAGGCTCAGTGAGTGTCTCACCATGTAACTCAAGATGTCCTAGAACTTGGTACGTAGACCACGCTGGCCCAGAACTCACAGAACTCTGCCTGCCTCTGTCTCCTGGCCCTCATATTTACTACTATAAAATGATAAGATAGTCTCTTTTCCCACTGAGTTCTAAAAGGTTTAGTAAACATGAGAACAGAGGCTCTAAGTTGATGAGGAAGGAACGAGAGGTTCTGGGTGACAGGATGTTTGGGATCTCGGTCACCCCATGTCTGTAAAGAGTTGCAATCAGGTGGAAGAAGGGAGCTGATCCCTGGAGATTATGACCCACAAAGAGAAAGCATTTCCTACTGATTAAGCACACAACCTGTGGATTCAGAGAAAGGTGTTTACCTTTAGATAAAATGTCTCCTAACTGTGCAGCTGTGGGAACTTTGTGGAAGTTAACTGAGCCCTGATTGTGTTGAGTGTGACATAGTAAGAGAACAACTTTCTTCTTAACTTTTATTTATTACTTATTTTATGTGTATGCTTGTTGCTTCTGTTTTGCTCCTTATTTTGTCTGCATGTATATCTGTGCACCATGTGCATATAGATGCCAGAAAATGACACTGGTTTACCCTGGAACAGGAGTTCCAGATGGTTTTAAGTCTCTGAGTAGGTGCTCAGAAGGGAACTCAGGTCCTCTGGAAGGGACAGCAAGTGCTTTCAAATGCTGGGTCATCTCTCCAGCCCCTACTGAATTTATAATTTTATTTTAGAGGACATGCTCTATGGTAGTTGTGAAGGCACGATGAGATGCAGAATAATTAACACCAGTGGACAGTATTAAACAGAAACTATTAAATCTACTTCAACCAGTAAGAATACATCACATTTGTAGTAAAAAAAAAACTTGAAGTATAAGAACAGACAGACAGGCAGGCAGGTAGGCAGACAGATGGACAGACAGGGAAAGGGGAGGACAGAACAAAGGAAGCAAGAATGGGTAAAATTAAGAAAAAAGAGAGAGGGAGAGAGAGAAAGGAAGGAAGGAAAGAAGAAAGAAAGGAGGAAGGAAAGAAGGAAAGAGAGAGAAAGAAAGGAGGAAAGAAAGAAATAAGGAAGGAAAGAGGGTAAACTGAGGGAGAGGAATTAACAGGAAGTTCAGTTGTAGGAAATAGCATACACAGGACCCTGGGCTCAATTCACAGCACTGGAGGAAGGAGATTGCAGTGGGGGAAAATAGCAAGAGAAACAGGAAGAGGCTTGATAAGGGAGAGCAGTGCATTGCTTAAGCCTGCAAGCTCTTCCCAGTTGCTCAGTCTTCCTCAGGACAGCTGAGGAGCACACTGCAGCATTACTGTGATGGGAGCAGACAGGCATGTGTAAGGGAACACCCACTGAGAGCAAAGGAAAAGGGGGAAAGGGCCTTGGTACTGAACACAGCCAAATGATTGACAGTGTGGTCCATGACTTAAAATTTTCCTTTCTTTATTAATTGGATTGTTTTTTGTTCTGTTTTTATTGTGTTTTGTTTTTATTGTTTGTTTGTTTCTGCTTGCTTGTTTTTGAAACAGGTTTTTATTCTGTAACCTATGCAGGCCTCAAATTTTGCTATTCTCCTGTCCCAGCCTCTGGATGCTAACCTCTGTTTCTTTTTTCTTTTCCTTATATGTCTAACCATTGATTAAAATGCTTGTTTAAACATTGTGAAATGCCCCTACCAAATCAGAACAGTAAATACCAACCCAGCTACAAATCCTTCCATCTATAATGGTGTCTTGCTTGCAAGTTATGCTAGGGTAGTGGTTGTGAGAGTAGCCAAGATCTGATTTGACTTCAGGCCCAGTCAGGAGTAACCCATGCCTGGCACTGCTTCCATGACCAAGAACCTCAGACTACATAATCTAGGGACCTACGGGAAAACCAAAGACAACTCTTCTATTAAAGGAACATAGCAATAAAATGACTCCTAATAACATTCTGCTATAACTCATGGATCAATCTATTGCTCGGCCATCATCACAGAAGCTTCCTCCTGCAGCAGATGGGAACTAATATAGAGATGTTACACAGAGAGTGAGAGACCTTATAATACGCATTTCTAAACACAAATCCTTTACATCAAACCCCTCCCCTCAGGGTTTAGGGAACCATGGGGGGGGAGGGGGAGGAGGGAGAGGGGGAGGGGGAAGAGGGAGAGGGAGGGGGAGGAGGGAGAAGGGAAGAAGGGAGAAGAGGAGGGGGAGGAGGGGGAAAAACTGTAAGAGCCAGGGAGGATGGGGAACATAAAGCCTTCTAAACACAGCAGAGACGGAGGCAGCATGCACAGGGCCTGTATGGCTTGTTCCACATGAGGTCCTAGAGCTCCAAGGAGGAGTGATCACTCCCCATCCCCCATCATATCCTCAATCCAGAAGCTATTTCTAGTTGGTAACTACTTACAAATGAAAATTTATTTTTCTCCAAGGGAGTCTCACCAAGGAAACAAATTACTCTTAAGAGCAGGCTGCTTGCCCACCAGAAGACAGGAAATGTCCTCAGCGGCACTGAAGTTCCTTGTCTCATAATGCCATGTCCAGACTTTTTCTTCTACTTTTAATTTTACATCTTGTATTTATTTTTATCCTACATGTCCTTTGAATATAATATGGCTTTCCAGTTTTATGTTTTTCATGGAATTCCTGAATGTGCAAATAAATGGGTCTCTGCATCTCTGTCTCTCAGGCTTTTTCTTAGGCTGTTTCTCTTCTGTTTGTCCTATTTAGATGTGTTAATTTTTTTTCTTTTTAAAAATTGTATATTTTTATTTTCCCTTAGATGCCTGATTCTAGGGAGAGACATAAAGGGGCTGGATCTGACTGGGATAGGGGGTGGGAGAAACAAGGAGGAATAGAGAGAGGGGAAGCCATAATCAGAATATGCTGTATGAAAAAAAAACCCTATTTTCAATAGAAGAAAAAAGATATGTGAAATTCTCTGACAAATATGATTTGGCCTTTATGCACTCTTTTAACCAATGTGAACTTACATAAGCCTGAAAGGTGCTATAGCACAAAGCAAAGTTTCTGATTACACCCAGAATCCCAAGTTCTGTAAAACAGTCTACATTCCAGTAAACGAGAAATTGTTTTCCCTAATTCCTATTCACACTCAATTCTGAGTGATGTAATGTCAGGTTATATATCAATTAAATCGTTTCTATTAGCTATTATAATAGGATAATAGGATCTAGGATCCAAATACTTATGGAATCAGCCTTGAGTTGATAGCAGGCAAAAGAAGTGAATGAGTCTACATTCGGCTTTTCTTAACCAGAGGTCTCACAGTAGAACACAGTCATTCCATTTAAGATGCTCATACACATCCCTGACCCCGGTCCAGTTTCGAGATCATATCTAGGTCATGACTGGTACTGCATGATGTAATTTAAACAGAACTAAGCATGTTTTAACACTAAACTTTGAAGTGTTTGAACTACCACAGACAAAGGTTATTATGGAATTAAGGGTCAACCACCACAAAGTCAGCTGCCATAAGTGGTCTGGGTATAAGATGATCACAGTAACCGGGGGTGGGGGGAGGGGGAGGCTGAGCCAACAAAGGGGGCAGGGTTGAGGCACCACCTTGGCAGTTGCCTTTCATCTTCTGGCATGTCAGGGTGCCTTGACATTTTCTCCTTGAGAAATTGCCACACTCCTGGCATTTGCTTCATTAGACAGACAGGTGCAGTCTCCCTGGCCATAAGGTCAGGATCTCATGACCCAGGACAGACTAAGTGCATACAGTTTCACTGGGACATCCATTCACAAGCACTTTGTTTCACACCTCTATACTTCCCTTGGGGCCATCACTTGTGAGCCAAATCACTGTCATGTCTATCCAGACTTCTCTCAAATGCAGATCTGGCATCTGGTGTTCGCCTTGTCCTTCCCAGGGGTGTGAGAGTTCATAGGAAATGGGAGCTGCCTTCCTACATCCCTTCCCTTTCAGTGAATGTGACTCTTATACAACAGCCCCAGCTAGCTTCTCCTCTTTATTTCTTCTGTATCTTATATTTTTGAGCTCTGTCTCAGCCAATGTATGAACTCCCCCACTTCATCAGAAAAAAAAAATTACGTTGTTTTTATATTTTGATTTCTTAGACGTATATGTTCAGTTTGACATGATGCTACACACCTTTAATCCTAGCACTTCAGAGGAAGAGGCAGGTGGATCTCTTATTAGTTCAAGGCTAGCCTGGTATTCATAGAAAGGTACAGGCCAGGCAAGGCTATATAGTGAGATTGTCTTGGGTGGTGGGGGTCGGGGCAAAGGAAGGAAGGAAGATAAAGAAAAAGACATGAATAAAATTTAAAAATATATATTCAGTGGTAAAAGTGCTGACCTCAGTTATATGAGGCCCTGAGTTAAAGCCTTATCACAATATGCTCCCCCAAATACGTCGGGCAGACGGTGGACCACTGAGTAATTCTGCTTTTGTTGTTAGCAGTAGAACATTGAGTTTCTCACCCTCTGTAGTTTAAAATGTTTCTTTACAGACGAGGGTTAATGGCGTTTCTATTCTAGATTGTTTGTGCCATTAAACACCTGTAGGGGTTGGGCATAAATACTATGCTCAGAATGTACCTATTTCTGTCTAATACTTTATACTTTCTACCAATTTGTCACAACAATTTCTGCTTTTCTTAATTAAAATATTTTCCTGGTATAAAAAAAAAAGGTTGTTACTGATTCATGATTCATATATATTAAAGCCTCACTCCAACACACCCCCCTCAAATGGGATATGACATAATGATAAATTTTAAATAAAATGACAAATATGGTAGACATAATGACTAGTAGCCATTGCTTTATTATTCTGAGAACATAATTATAGTACTTATCTTATATATAAGATACAAATACTCTGCATGCTTTCCTATGATCATAAAAATTTTCTCACTGAATCACAAAGTGCTTTAAAAAGCACACACATGCACATACATCCACACAGCAAGGCTCATCAGTAGCCAATGAAGGCTAATTTTCAGCTAGTGTTCAGAGTGAGAGATTAGGTAGGAATGGGATGATTTCAGTTATAACTCACTAATGTAAGATACACTGGGATATGGTGAATGGGGCTATGTTCCAATATGGTGTCTGTCTTAGTCAGGGTTTCTATTCCTGCACAAACATCATGACCAAGAAACAAGTTGGGGAGGAAAGGGTTTATTCGGCTTACACTTCCATACTGCTGTTCATCACCAAGGAAGCCAGGACTGGAACTCAAGCAGGTCAGGAAGCAGGAGCTGATGCAGAGGCCATGGAGGGATGTTCTTTACTGGATTGCCTCACCTGGCTTGCTCAGCCTGCTTTCTTATAGAACCAAGACTACCAGCCCTGAGATGGTCCCACCCACAAGGGGCCTTTCCCCCTTGATCACTAATTGAGAAAATGCCTTACAGTTGGATCTCATGGAGGCATTTCCTCAACTGAAGCTCCTTTCTCTGTGATAACTCCAGCTGTGTCAAGTTGACACAAAACTAGCCAGTACAATTGACCCCTTGTCAACTTGACACACAAAAACATCACTAGTAAGCCTCAACCCTTACAATCTTATTCATCCCCATTCTAAATAACTTTAAAAGTCCCACAGTCTTTACATATTCTTAAAATTTCAATCTCTTTAAAATATCCAAAGTCTTTTTACAATTAAAAGTAAACTGTGGGCTCCACTAAAACAGTTTCTTCCTTCAAGAGGAAAAATATCAGGGCACAGTCACAATCAAAAGCAAAAGTCAATCTCCAACTGTCCAATGTCTGGGATCCAACTCACGATCTTCTGGGCTCCTCCAAGGGCTTGGGTCACTTCTCCAGCCAGGCCCTTTGTAGCACATGCGTCATCCTCTAGGCTCCAGATGCCTGTACTCCACTGCTGCTGCTGTTCTTGGTGGTCATCTCATGGTACTGGCATCTCCAAAACACTGCATGACCCCTTCAGTCCTGGGCCTTCAATTGTAACTGAGGCTGCACCTTCACCAGTGGCCTTCCATGGCCTCTCACAGTGCCGAGCCTCGGCTGCTTTGCGTGACCCCTTCATGCCTTCAAAACCAGTACCACCTGGGTGACCCTTACATATTACCAAGTCCTGCTGCAGCAGGAGTACAACCTTGGCCATCTCTGGAACACAGCCTCTTTGTGCTTTCAGAAAACACTTCCCAGAAGATGTCACCTCAATGATGCTGGTCTCTTCTTAATCACCGCTAATTTCTTAGCTCCAGCTAACCAGCATCAATAGTCCCAGTAATGCAAAGTTTTTGCTTTGGTAGTTCTGGCATCTTGTTAATCACAGCTGATTCTTCAGCCCCAGCTAACCAGAACTACAGAATCTTCACATTCAAAACAGCAATGGCCCTGAAAAGAGTCTTTAATTTTCCCTCTGAAATTTCACACACCAGAGCTCCATCTTCTGCAGTGTTCTCAACATTATCTTCCAAGCTCCTACACAACATCCAACAGAGCTCTTAACAACGGATGGATCTTCAAGCCCAAAGTTCCAAAGTCCTTCCACAGTCCTCCCCAAAACATGGTCAGGTTGTCACAGGAATACCCCACTCCACTGGTACCAATTTGTCTTAGTCAGGGTTTCTATTCCTGCACAAACATCATGACCAAGAAACAAGTTGGGGAGGAAAGGGTTTATTCGGCTTACACTTCCATACTGCTGTTCATCACCAAGGAAGCCAGGACTGGAACTCAAGCAGGTCAGGAAGCAGGAGCTGATGCAGAGGCCATGGAGGGATGTTCTTTACTGGATTGCCTCACCTGGCTTGCTCAGCCTGCTTTTTTATAGAACCAAGACTACCAGCCCTGAGATGGTCCCACCCACAAGGGGCCTTTCCCCTTTGATCACTAATTGAGAAAATGCCTTACAGTTGGATCTCATGGAGGCATTTCCTCAACTGAAGCTCCTTTCTCTGTGATAACTCCAGCTGTGTCAAGTTGACACAAAACTAGCCAGTACAGTGTCCTTTAAAGAAGTAATGATTTGGGATATGTACACGGAGGAAAGAAGCAACAGATATAAAGGCTGTGGTCATAGCTGTGCTGGCACAAGCCAGGGGACATGCTGGCCATTGCTTGGGACTTTTAGCTTGTAAACCTTTGAAATGATAAATTGTTACTGTTTTAAGCTAGCCTCTCTGCCTGCGTGATTTTATGGCAGTCCAAGGAAACCAACAGAAGCAATTGATTTCCAGAGCTTTCTGAAGTGTCACATACTTCTGCTGTCACAGTATTGCTAACTCCTGGATTTCACACCGTGTCAGTGATTTCTCTTCAGCAATTATAAGAAACAGAAGTGCCCAGGAGCAAGCCCATACCAGTGTGCAAGAGATTATTGTTAAATTTCCAGGAATTTCTGCAAACCCTCTGCTGAACATTCCTACTATTTAAAAATCATTATTGTGTAAACTTTTGGTTAGGTAAATGAAATTGAATACAATAAATCCCCAAATGTAATTATCATTTCCTAATTTTTTGACATTTGATTGTTCTATGTTCTTGAATATATTTATTTATGTGAGTAATTTCCTATTGTAATTTACAGAAACAGTACAGTCATTTACAACTATCTGACATGTGCAGCGGAAATGCTATATTGACCTATATTACCGCAACCCCGTCCCCAGCTGAGTAAGGTTGCACACTCAGACTCACACTGCTATCCTGATACAACAGAATTGTTTATACCACTGTAGAATGTTACAAATCAGTCACTTGCATATTTGCACGGAACTTGTTGTAAACATTTAACAAAACAGAATAAAAACTGTCATTCTCTAAATCACACTGGGATGGCTACAGAGGAAAGTACCAAGATTTCTCTATCTGAGTCGAGTCTGGAAAAAAAATAATAAAGCTGAACAAAGCATGAAAGAGAAAAAACAGGCATGAGTACGGGCAAAATGAGATTTGACAGGGATTATAGAGTGGGGATAAAGGAGACTTAGATGCTAGTGACCTACTTTTAGTATTATGTGCTAAATCTCTTCAGGAAGTGGCTAGTTCTGATTATAAATATTAATTAGATTTCAAAGAGCATTCTTTAAAAGCACTGTACTCTTTAGAGAGAAATATTTCAGATACACAGAAGGTAAAACATAAACAGGAAAGTAAGTAGATATATAGATAGATGACAATAGATAGAGATAGATAGATAGATAGATAGATAGATGACAATAGTTATAGCTGTCACATGCACAACTTCCTCAAGTTGGTAGTAAACTCAATGATGCTACAGGATAAACAGATCTAAACCAGCAACAAAATCATTAGGCCATTTAATGGTGTTATAAATGGGCCAGATAAAACTTCCATGGCTTTACTAGACATATAATTCTCCTATATATGGGTAAGGTCAACATTCTTTAGCTCTGCCATGATACCTTCCTTGTTCCGCCTATAAGCTGGACACAAATATTTATAGCCACAGCAGCTCTACACTTTTAAATAAAAGATCCAAAGAACATGATACCTATTAAATAGTTACTTCCTAAAACTCTTAAGGGTAATTTGACCCTGCTGGCAGCTTGATTTTCTGTTGCACTGTGGGGAGTGGAGTCTCAGGTAGAGACTGCCTAAGTCCTTGAACTCTGTGCCAGCAGGAGCTGGGAACGGGCAGACTTTCAGTCACTGCCAGAGCAAAGGTTGTAGGGTGTTCTTGTTTAACCAAAATGCCAGCAGCCCACTAAGAAAGGAGTGGTGCTACCCACACAGTCAAGTCCTGCTGAGTCTGCTGTTGCTCTGAGGTTCTCCCCCCTCCTCAACCCCCTCGCCACCTGCTCTGAGCTCTTATGGAGGAATGGAAGAAGTGCGCCTCACCTCAGTTTGATGTGACCAGCGCATTCTTTGAGATTGTGTCATCTGAGTCAAAAATGTTCCTATTTAATCAACCAACAGGGATTTTCTATAATAAATAAGAGGCCTCCTTTCTTCTCTGTGAACACAACCTGACAGGAGAGGAAGTTCAGTCTTTCTATTTTCCATACTTTAACATCCATTCTTATTCGCGTATGCATCTTAATAAAGTAGAAAGACTAATGTAAGTCAGAACCAATGCAGTCCCCAGACCTATCACCTACTAAAGCGTAAAAACTGCCACACACAAACCCAATGTTTTTACAGTTCTGTTTCAGGACATTAGGCCTGGGTAAACACAGTGCACTGGCAAGCACTGCACTGGATAAGTAGGAATGGGCAGGGAGCCGTTAAAAGAGTGTGGTCAGGGTGTGTCTCTCCTTGTCTGCTTTCTTCTCCCTGGTTTCCCTCTTGCACTGCTGGGGACGCTATATCCTGCCCACTGCCCATCTAGATCTCACTATGGCAGCTTATGTCTTATTTCCCACATCAAGGCACGGGCTACTGGCCAACCCTCTCATACATTTCCTCAGAGATACATATATATACATCTTGAAGATGAACAGAAAATGTACTCAAGACTAAAACTTAAAAAATCCAATTTTCAGAAATTTGGAATGAGAAATATCATCATATCAAACCACAGAGAAGAAAAGTCTACCATATTCTATTTTAGGCCTAGTAAGGATTATAGTTCTAAATTGTTCCCCAAACTGGCATTCAAAACATTTCCATTTTAAACAAATATATCATAAGACATCATAAAGAACACTTTAAAAACAACATAACGAAGATTTTCTTTAAATGCTTAAATGTGTTTTACATTTCACAAGAACAAAATGTTAACTATATGCAATCTACTTGTTTGTTTGTTTCCAAACAGGATTTCTTAGTGTATATCCGGCAGTCCTGGAATTTGCTCTGGAGACCAGGCTGGCCTCCAGCTCCAAGATCTTCCTGCCTCTCCCTCCTGAGTGCTGGGATTTAAGGGATCTTCCTCCACCACCCGGCCATCATACTCTTTTTATTATAAGGTCAACTTCTGTCTTAGTTACAGATAGGCACTTCACTGATGATAACTGGAAAATGACTTGTCCAACGAAGATCTAACTAGGTATTGAATCCTTGGGGTTTACTTTGCATTCAGCTCTGAATTGGACTTTGTACAGTTTATAATAAAAAGCTGTCCGTGACTCAAATGAGAAGCGTCCATAATTACATGCCACAGTGCAATCCTCATGCAATGAACTTGTGGTTTGCCAGCTTTCAAACAATGCATGCAGTTTTATGGGAGAGTTGCGATTTAAGTTGGTCCCTCTTTGATTCCATAAATGGTAGTTCTGATTTTGAAATGAGCCACCTAACTTACAACATTTAATTTTTTTTTCCTTTTTTCCTTTTAAAAACAGTTTTAACACATGCAAAGGTCTGGCTTATTGACAAGACAATTTCAGCAACGTTTTCCCTGCCATGAGATATTTCCTTCAGAAAGTCTCTGCTTTTTCTCCTTTTAAGGTTTCTTGGATGTGAAGATGACATGAACAAACTCCAAACTCCATTTATCTATGTTGTTTGGAATGGAAAAGCTGAATGGGAAAGGAGGCCAGAGGAACAGAGGACACAAATGAGTAGGTCCCAGACAAAAAGTATTGGAAATACTTCAATGGAAACCTAAAATTATAGTTTGGTGGGTTGAAAATACTATTCTCAACTCTCACTGACACAAATACAATGTTCAAGCAATCTTATAATCTATGTACTTGTTGCTGATTTACTTGGTAGATGTATTCTAGATTAATGGTTTACAAAGTTGTGGTTCTTCCTAAATAGCAGCAAATTATATAGAAATTATCAAAGAAAACAAGTATGATTTCACTAGTTACTCTCAGAGTTTTTCTTCCATAATTAAAGAGGAATGCTTCAGCAATTTCTTCCATTTAAAATTCTCCTGCCCCCTCAGTATTTATATATATATATACAAACACATACATGCTCTGGTTATTCTGTTCTTCATTTCTGCTTGGGGTAGTATGCTGGAATATTGGCAACACAATTATATCTTCTTGTACATTTTCACTGAACCATTTTTTTCTTAAAATTTTTATTGTTTAAATGCATTTTTTTTTTAATTTTTGAGACAGGGTTTCTCTGTATAGATGTAGCTGTCTTGGAACTCACTCTGTAGACCAGGCTGGCCTCGAACTCAGAAATCCACTTGCCTCTGCCTCTGCCTCTGCCTCTGCCTCTGCCTCTGCCTCTGCCTCTGCCTCTGCCTCTGCCTCTGCCTCTGCCTCTAAGTGCTGGGATTAAAGGCGTGTGCCACCACTGCACGGCTTAAATGCATTTTTTAACATCAAACACATTAATAATACTGAATATTTTGCGAATCAAATAGTACATAAAAATTTGTTCAACTTCACTGAACTATTTATCGATTGAATTTCTCCGTTCTTTGTGGAGTTATTGGGCAAGAATTCTAATGCTATGTGTAATTGGCTTTTAGGAAAGTTGGGGGGGGGGGTGGAAAACGACATAAAATTTAGCCATTCTTCTGCCTCTAATGTTAAAAATGTGTTCTACAGGTTGTAGCTGTCAGGGGACTTCAGCAGGGCAACTTTTAACTTAGTAACCTAATATGGGTATGCTCAGCTGAGGCAGGATTTGCATTTCAGTTTCTTAACATCAGGGTTGGGAAGATTTTGCTGCCCTTCTTGTCTGTGACATACGGTACAGGGGTTGGCTCTGCTTTGGTCCACCTGCCAGTCGAGTTTAAAGTTTCCGAGGCTCGGAGGAACACAATGACTTGGATGAGACCGACTAAAAGGAAAGGACACTGCTGCAGCAACCAGGAAGCCCTTGAACCCCAGCTAAGCTAACCGTGTCTTTTTCTTTTTTCTTTCTAAAATGCGCCTACACCGCCTACACACAGGACGAACCCACTTCTTTCATTGATCAGATTTTTTTTTTTTTTTCCTGACCGTCTAAGATAGTCTGATCCTTGGCGACATATGGCTGGAAAATGAAACGACCCGGGAGTGTGGCCACCTCGTTATTCTGTGTGGTGTAATACCAGATGGGCACCGTGAACCGCGCTGGGATGTGAATGGACAGTTTGAAATGGGAATTTCCCCGCATCGAGCAGGTTCCATTTCTCTCTTGGGTCTCTCGGTATAACGTACTAGCTTTTGCCCTTCTTCTCTGCAGTATCAATTAACTCAACTTGGCGGTGGAGTGGCCAGCTAGGAAAGGAATGAAGCGATCTGGCTAATCTTGCTGGCTGTGGAGCGGCAGAGCCTGAAACTGCAGCCGGGTGCAGATCTGCCGACTGCGCCCGGGGCATGGAGCGCACGGGCGACCGCGGGGACTCAGGCCCGGCCAGAGGAGCCCAGTACTGAGCTCCGGAGTCCGCCAGGCCGCCGCCGCCGCCTCCTCGCGCCCTCTGCCTTTACTGTCAGTGTCGCCCCTCGCAAAGAGTCATGGAAGACAGCCCGCTGCCAGACCTCAGAGACATCGAGCTGAAGCTGGGGCGCAAAGTGCCCGAGAGCCTAGCGCGCTCGCTGCGCGGGGAGGAGCTGGCGCCTCGGGAAGGGGCTGCGGACCCCAGCGGGGTTGGTGGGAGCTGCAGCAGCAGCAGTAGCTGCAGCAGCTTTGCGCCCTCCGTGTCCTCCTCGTCGTCATCCTCCCCTGCCTCTGGCTCTCCACGACGTAGCCACCCCAGCGCCCTGGAGAGGTTAGAGACCAAACTGCACATCCTCAGACAGGAGATGGTGAGTGTGATGCGTCAGAGGCGACTTGGGGACCCGGGGCCTGGGACCCGAGAGGGTGGCACAGGAGCGGGGGGGGGGGGGGGGGGAGAAGCTGGGAGGAGGTGTGCGGGAGCGCGCCTCTGGACTCGGCTACAGCTAAGCTTGAACCCTGAGGACTTTGCTCGGTCACGGGGTGCCCTGGCAGCTCATTCGGCTCTACTTTCTGATAGAGCTACTCCCTGCGCACCACTCTGCAGCTGCCAGCCGCGGATTCTCCCGCACTAGCCTGCTAAAGGCCGGCAGTTACTGCGCGGATCTGGGCCTGCTGTGAGCCGTTTATGTTTTGCCTTGGTTCAAAGGGTGGTTTAGTCCAATGCACTTAGCGCAGAAATGCCTCCCAGCTGGCCGGGAGGTGGCGCGGCGGGGTCCTTGCAGCCTGCTGTAGTTTGCTCTCCTCCACCCTCCCCTTGCAGCAGCTGCAGCTGTCCCAAGGCCACTGTTCAGTAGATTCGCCACAGCTGGTTCTGAAAACAATGGCTCCTCGCCCTTGATGTGCTTGTGAATGGCTTGTTTCACTGTTTTGATCCTGGAGAGCAGGTGACCCCAGCCCAGGGATTTGCTAATGACTGCCTCCTACCCTTTCCTCTAGTTCTCAATCAGCACTTGTTTTCTCTACCATTTCTGTGAACCTCGGATTAGGACAATGGGTCAAGTAGGTCTAAGACTCGTTATTCCGGATGTGTTTACACTAAAGCATTCATTCATTTGCCTTGAGCTCTTGGGCGAGTCTTGGCCTTTACAGATCTCAGTTTGTGATCTTTACAATGATGAGCTGATTGGAAGAAATTATCTCTTTCTAAGCCTTTTGAAGCAAATGGCCACAAACCAATTACATTTTCTACCAACTTAGAGAGGAGGAAAATTTCAACAGGGGGAGGGGGAGTGTTGAAGGGCTTCCTACAAAAGTAGCCTGCTGGGGGTTCACATCTAAGATTCCTTCCATTTTTATTTTCTGTGATAGGGAGACCTCAGAGATAAATTCCAAGCCAAATGACAGTCTTCAGAGATCATGACCTATTAAAAGACTATAGAATATCACTTTAAAGACCCTCGCTAGACCTCTAAACCTGGTCTACTTGAAGCCTTTATGTCTCCCGTAGTAGCTTACCACTTGAAAAGGTTCCACATATTGAAATATATGTATATTTCTACATGTAACTGAATATGTATATATGTATAATATACTTTGTGCATTGCAAATTATTTTTATTATTATTCATATTTCGCTGCCTAAATACATGTTAATCACTACAAATATTTATTACATAGTTACCATGTCTTAGTAAGTATTGAGGTCTGAAATATGCAATAAAAAAATAAAGGAGGTGAGATTTCTTAGACTCTGAGCATCTGAAACATCTACCAAGTTCAAAGTTACTACTGGTCTAGGAAGAGGTGGGTCCAGACCCCATCACATATCAGATAGATTGCATTGAAACAAAATTACAGTTATTAAATAGGAACGAAATAATTTTATAGTTTAGGATCACCACAACATGAGGTTGGACGCATCAGAAAGGTTGAGAACCGCGGGCCTCAGAGGATGTAAAGATGCTAACTCCTAAGTGGGATGACCTGAGTTTGATACCCAGGATTCATATGGAGAATCAGCTCGCACAAGTTGCTCTCTGACCTCCACACAAGCACCGTAGTGTCACGTGCACATGTGTGTATACCTCACAAACTAAATACAGGAATGTAAACAAACAAACAACAACCACAGCAACAACAAACCTTTTCAATCAATGAATGTGTCCATTAAGAGCTTTCAAATCTCTTATGCTTATTTGACTTTTATTTGTAGTATTGAATTCTATAGGATAAGGAAAATTGGTCATTTTCAAGTAAGACTGTCTGCCATACATCTATTTTTCCTAATGAAAATGTCCAAGTTGATAAAAAATTCTTTCAGATATATCTTGCTATTTATGATGATCATGATGTATCAGGGTTTTTTTTTTAATTATTTTTATTTTACATGTATGAATGGTTTCTCTGAGTGAATGTTTGTACCCTGCATTCACACCTGGTGTCCTCAAAGGCCAGAAAACAGTGCTGTGTGCACCAGAACTGGAATTATAGACAGTTGTGAGCTACCATACTGGTGCTGGAAGTGAACACAGGTCCTATGAAAGAGCGACAAGTGCTCATAGCTGCCTAGCCATCTCTCCAGCACTCTGGTATTAATTTCTAAAAGGACAAGTGGACAATCACAACAAACTAATGAATCTGTGTCGTCTCAATGTCTGTAGACTAAGAAAAATGCATGTCATGATCCATGCTTTGGGGTAAACTCTGTGTTCTAATAAAAGTCTCCATTGAGTAAATCTTTCCAACACTGGCTTCATTTAGGAGGCAGAGGAGGCATATTCATTTTAGCTATGCACATCTGCACGCACATGCGTGTAGGTTGACATCACGTGCCTTCCTCCATCCGTCTCCATCTTATGTATTGAGGCATCCGTCGTCCACTTGTCTAGTCTAGCTAGCCAGCTTGTTCACTGGATTTCAGGAATGCATTTGGTGTTTGTGAGAAGGCTAGGAACCCTAGCTCTGGTCCTCATGCTTATGAGGCAAGCACATTTCCCATGGAACACCTCTGAAACATCCCTTCAGCCCTCTGTCATCCCCGTTTATGCTTCCATGGATACCATCTTTTAACCTTGTCTGTAAATGTTGTAGTCATTGCTTTTAGAAATCTAGAAGGTGGTTTGAAAGGCAGAAAGGTGGGTAAAGACACTGAAGTGGGGTAAGAAGCTGTTTCTGGCCAAACTCCTTAATGTTGAAACCCTACTTAACAATTCAAATAGTGTCATGGGTAAGGAAAATATGAATAAAGACATTTGTAAGCATAATTTGATACAAAAGGTAAAAATCTAAGTTTAGAATGTTTTGGGGAAGTAACAAAAATGTTGATACAAACAGTTCTGATTTTGACTTTAGGAAAATTACAAGAGAGAAATGTAGAATTGCATGTGAAATTTATTTTGAAACTGGAGTAGGTACTGAGCTTCTAATACAAAATTTACCCAAGAAGCCTGTGAGGGTTGGCAGCTCCTGGGAGGCAGATGCAAGCAGACTTCTGAGAGTTCCAGGACAGCCAGGGCTACCCAGTGAGACCCTGTCATAAAAAAAAAAAAAAAAAAAAAAAAAAAAAAAAAAAAAAAAAAAAAAAACCCAAAACCAAAAACACAACACAACAAAATATATAGATGATAAACCAAAATCTGCCCAATAGCATTTGGTCATTACTTCTCAGCTCATTGTAATGTGTGTCGTATCATTTGCACCTCAGATTAGACTACAGCAAGGAGGTATTTTCATTCATACTTGGAAAGAGACCTTTTGCCTTAGCATAGAGATGGGTTGAGAATACAGGGTAAGGCCACACAGTTAATTAGTGAATAAAATTATCATTTGAACTTATGGCACCTGACTTTATGTACTGTGCTTTTTACCCACACTGGTCTGTATTCCGGAATTTTCTTTTAAAAATATAGTTTAGCCCTTGTAAATCTGTGATAGCTTAGCATTTTACCTCATAAAATGATAAGAAACTCACAGAACAAGCCCTTGGGATATGTGGCAGGGGTTGTTGTGAATGTGTATTCATTTATCAGTCAGTAATCGTGTGTGTGTGTGTGTGTGTGTGTGTGTGTGTGTGTGAGAGAGAGTCCTGCCTTTGACCTTAGGGAACAAGAACAAAATGTCTTCCTTTTAAAAAGTCAATATTGGGGTTTTTGTAATGGCTCTGTGTGCAAAGGCACTTGATGCCAGGCCTGGCAATCTGAATTCGAGTTTGGATCCTACATGTGAAAAGTAGGTGACTATCCCTAGCAGTAGTCCTCTGGTCTACACACACACACACACACACACACACACACAATGGTACATGCCATTGACCTCAAACATATCATACACACATACAACAATAAGTATTATCTTTAAGAGACTTCCTTGGTGTTTTCTTCCCACATTATATACAAAGATTCATTTTAAACAATTTTCTTAAGATGAGGATTTCATTATATATGACTATATTTTATAATCTAATAATATCAGAAATCTTCTTCCAGTAAGTATAGATCAGTTCTATCAAATTTTGTTTAAATATTTAGTAATCTAGCTTAAAACATACTCTTTCTTTATGAGTTATTCAAAATGTTGTTAAACTACTTCAAAATGTCTGTATTATACTTGTAGCTTGAGAATGAAAACCATTTTCCTAGATTTACTCTGTGGCAAATTCGACATGAAGAAGATAATAGGGGCAATCAGCAGACCATAGGAGATTGAAGTTACAAGGGACCTAATGCATGGTCCTGAGGTTACCTTCCTAGACCAGTATTAGTTACGAAATCAATGTCCTGCTGTGGAGTAGGAGAGGAAGTGACCACGTGGATCCCAGTCAGGGCTCTCAGAGGTGCAGACCCTTGACATCTTCAGGTAGGCTGGAGCCACTGTGAAAGCTGACATGAAAACCCTGGGTCCTGACTTCCATATCTGGAGCCATAGTTTGCAGACTTCTATATGTGTGAGAATAGAAATCTGAAGCTAGTGACTTAGACTTTGTTACTACAACATATCACACACTGCAGCTCGTTGTCAATCTGTGCCTTGGACTAGACACAGATATACATATGGGAGAAAAAGTGGTTCAAGAGGTGGCTCAGCAGTTTAGAGCACTTGCTATTTCTGCAGAGAGCCCTGGTTCAGTTCCCTACACCCACATACATACATGCAGGCAAAACACTCAAACGCATAATAAGTAAATCTAAATTTTTTGAAAGAAAAAAATCATAAATGATACCAGATCACAAATTAAAATGTTTGAAAAATCTTGAAAATAGATTTCTGCTTGACTTTTATGGATACTGGTCTTAATAATTTTTTTTTTTACTATGCCCCCTCCCTATTTTAAATGGTGTCTTTATTTTTGTAATAAAAAAAAAAAAACCTTCAAAATTCCCTTAAAAGCAAGTTTTAATTTTACTAGCTTCACACTTGGCTTTGGGTACACTTCAGTGTAGGCACGGAGATTTTTATGACTTGGTTGCCTCTAGGTAGAAGCTGGGAAGTGGAGACATTTTCCTTAATGAGTTCTCAAGATGGTTGAAAAGATAAAATAGGAATATAATTTGGCCAGAGAATGATTACAAACCAACATGTCAGCGGGCGCCAGATGCTACATTTGAGACAGGGGAGCCTGGCTGTGGGTGTGACTCATGAGGATAAGCCCTCCTGACTCATAAGGTGACCCTGGCAACCATGTAAATTAAGGGCTTAACCTAGGGATAAAGACATGGAGGACAGTTAGTACCCAGCAGTAGCTGCTTCTGTCTTTATGGGCATTTAATGTTAGTATTTTGAATGTAATAAGTAAATCTTCCTTTTTTTAATTTGGATACTTTATTTGTTTACATTTCAAATGTTTTCCCCTTTTCTGGTTTCCCCACTGCAAACTCCCTATCCCATCCTCCTCCCCCTGCTTCTATGAGGGTGCTCTCCCACCCACCTCATCACCCTAGTATTCCTCTACATTGAGGCATCACTCCCACTGATGCCAGATAAGGCCCCTTCAGCTCCTTCATTCCTTTCCCCAACTCCTCCACTGGGTTCCCTGTGCTCAGTCCAATGGTTGGCTGTAAGCATCTGCATCTGTATTGGTCAGGATCTGGCAGAGCCTCTCAGGAGACAGCTGTATCAGGATCCTGTCAGCAAGCACTTCTTGGCATCATTAATAGTGTTTGGGTTTGGTGTCTGCATGTGGGATGTATCCCCAGGTGGGGCAGTCCCTCGGTGGCCTTTCTTTTAGTCTCTGCTCATAATAATTAAATCTTATGAGACATACTTGCATAATGAGTGGCTCTTGCATTGACAGCAGCTCTAATGTCACTTTGCTAGAAGCTCATAGAAGGTAAACATATAACTTGAAAACCTTCCACAAACTAATGTCCGAGCTTGCATGTGTGAGAAAGACTGAGGACAACTCAGGAATCAGTTTCCTACTGTGTAAGTCCTGGGCTTTAACTTAGGTTATCAAACCTGCTAAGCCATGATGCTGGTTCAATAACCTACCTACCTTCCTTCCTTCCTTCCTTCCTTCCTTCCTTCCTTCCTTCCTTCCTTCCTTCTGTCCATCCTTCCATCCCTCCTTCCTTCCTTCCTTTTTTTCCTTCTTTCCATCCTTCTTCCTTCTATTTTTTTTCTTTCTTTTTGAAGCAGGGTGTCACTGTACAACCCTGGCTGGCCTCAAACTCACAGGTAGTTATCTGTGCCCCTCAAGTGTTCATGGTGAAGGAATGCACTACCACACCCATCCTAAGAACGTTTTTCTGGAAGAAAAGAATTTCCTTCCATGCAGGTTGCATAACAGGAGCATGCTACATTGTTTAAAAAAAGACTACAAGTTGTGTGGGAATTTTAAACTCAGAATGTTCATCTTGTGCTGACATAAAAATATACCTTCTATCCTCCTTCGACGTGAGCCATATTGAAAAGATGTTTTCCTGCATTGAGACTTTAGTTGTTAAGGCACAACTATGGAATTCAGGTTCATATGAAAGTCTTTGGAATCCATGACCATCTGTTAGTATGAGATGGAATCATTGGGTCCTCCAGATCCACTGGAACTGAAGTTACAGATTTGTGATCCATCCTGTAGGTTATGGGAAAGAAAACTCTACAAGAACAATAAGTAGTCTTAACAGCTGAGCTGTCTACCATCCCCTTGGTTTTGTTTTTTTTCTTTCAATGCCATACTTTTACTATTCAAATGGTAGTTCTTTGCTTTGCAAGGGCCTTGGTAGACTTTGGAAGGGGCTCTTAACTTAGGCAGGGTCTGGGAAGGTGGCACAATGCTTAGTGTTTTCAGAGCTACCCCATGAACCTGAATTTAAAGCCTCAGCAGTAAAGCCTGTAACCCCAGCATGGGGTAGGGAAGAGAGAGGGGGATCCATAGAGCTTGCTGGCCCCATAACCCCATAGTCTAGCTGGGTTGATAAGTGCTCTGAGGTGGTGGCAAAGTCTTCCACTCAGCAGTTCAGGATAACCTGAATACTGCCAGCAAGAGTAGGTGAGAAAAAAAAAAAAAGCATTCAGCTCCCGGAAAGCAATTTCAAGGTTTTTAGACAGAAAAAAATAATCCTTGCCAAGACGACCAGAAGATTAGAAATAATTAAGGGTACAGAAACTCTTCTTTTTAGAATTGTGCATGACTCATAGGCTACAACCAGAACCTCCACTTTAGTTTTCTGACTCTACAATGAGACTATAAATTGCATCACAGAGATAATGCACATGGGGGCCCTCAGATATAACTTGGTTTTATCATTTAGATCTGTGGTGTTAGTCACACTGTAAAACTTAATGAGTTATAGGTAGATAAAGGACTGAACTGACAGAAACCTCTCTATAGTGAAATACTGTTACCGTTTAAAAGACATTAATGAGCCTCTGGTAAAAGGTTTTCATGGAGTGAAAGTCTGACAAAATTATGCAGATGTCTCATCATTTGCCACTCCTGATGTGGCTGCATTAGATCCTGAATCCCAATTGGTTATTGGCTCACTCTTTTTTCTCCTACAATACAGTTGATTCTAGGACATCACTGTAACTAATTGATTCGATGCCTGTGTCTCCCAATGACTTAGCCATTTCCTTAGAGCTAACTGTGAACTAAAGTATACCTCAGTCTATTTCCAGCTTTCATGTTTGGAGTGTGCCAGCAGCACTTTTCCAGAGTAGAACAAAGAACACAGGCCAAACCCAGGCATTTGGAACTAGGCTCTTGATGAGAGTCTGCAACATCCTCTTGCTGCCTGTGATTGTGGCAGTAGACATAAAAAAGAAATAAGAAAACTATTTTCTATCTCCTTTGAAAGAGTGTGGGGAAATGTGTTCCTGGCTGTAGGTCCCACTGCCTTTGGGTAAAGCCTATCTAGGTAACCACAGGGCTAGGTATGTTGACAGAGCACAGCCCAGAAGGAAGCACTCTTCTTTGCCCCTGCACAGAGAGCACTCACACCTACTTCTGCCACTCTCTCCTGCTCTGTAATGAGATTTTGAGGTTTGCAGGTAAAGAAACAATTTAGCAGAGACACAGAAAAGGTTAGAATTCATGTTCTTTCATACACATAGAGAAAGAAAGATGCCTGGTGCAGTTTGCACACTTTTAGCTGAAGAGGAGTAATAATTTGACAGTGGCACATGACAGCTAGATAGTTTTAGGGTATGAACTGTCCTTGGCTTACTGTTTAGTCTGGAACCAGGACATTATGAGGGCAGTGTGGCTTGGACACATTATATTGAGGTATTTGAAACAGAAAACTTATAGTGACCATCACATAAACAAGGTTCACATGGGAAAGAAGAGTGGGTAGGAAGAGAAACTCTAGGTTTCTTTAATGTTCTCTCTAGGATCATAATATTGGTAGGAGTTTCAATGAATCAATCTATTTGTGTATGTGTATGTTCATTTGAAACTATATTAATTAGAAAGATTTAAAATGACCATTACATAATCTAGTGTTGCAACAAAACCAGTAACTGTATATTTCCGTCTGGATATTTTTGTCTGTACACAGCTGTGTGAATACTGCCTTTCCCCAAATCATCAGGCTTTGCCTTCTGAGAAGTACCAGTGCATGGAATTTTCCCGCCTATAATCAGCCTTTCTAATTCAAATCCTCTACAGGGAAAATTCTAAATATGTGGCAGACATTTAAAATTCATTTGATTTGAAATATTTTAGACTTTTATTAAAGGTTGGAAACAAAAAACAGGGACCAAATCAATGTATTGTGCTTACCCAGGGCCCTCTAAACTTTATGTCTGTCCAACTCACTCTCTTCATTCGCCCTCTTTCTAAAAGACACACACACACACACACACACACACACACACACACACTCCCCACAAATGATTCTTAAATCTCTAAAGACAGCAAGTATAATATTGCTGTGCGGCTCTACTTCTCAGGAACTTAATGAGGATTTACCCAAGGCAGACATTCTGCATGGGCAGTGTCTTTTTGCCTCTCCTGGGTATGATGTTGCACAATAATGAAATAATCACTAACATATCTCACTCTTCCCCATTGAATACAGATTTGTCCTTAGAAGTTTTTGTGATGGAACACTAAGCCTCTAGAGACCAAATATCAATCAGCTTTTCTTCAAAGGGGGTCAAATATTAGAAATCCTGTGTATCAGATATTTACATTATGATTCACAACAGTAGCAAAATGATGTCTCTTTTGAGATGCATGTATCTCATAAGAACCATTTCCATAGTTCTCAAAGTACTTCCCCCTGTGTCTCCATCACTCTTCAGGTTATAAAATTACAATTAGACGATGAGTGTAACATGTGTGGCCTCTATCTCAGTACAGTGGCTATAGTCTATATCTGGCATATAGTATGTGCCTTAGAATTGTGTCTGTCAATGACTTTTTGCCTAGTACTCTCGTTACTGGTTAAGGAGGAAGTGAAACAAGTAGGACTACACTCTCTGCATGCACTACATTACATGTGGCTTGTAAAGTGCAGCCTTGCTTGGAGGATTATATTTAATAATAATAACTATACACACACATATATATGTACAAATATATATATATATATAGATAGATAGAGAACTTGAAAACTCTCCACTTAATTTTCTTTAATTTGGCTATAACCAGTGTTTACCAAAGACTGTTGTCCTGAAAATTCCAGGCAATCAAATATAATTTTATCCTTTATAGATGCTCTTCATAACTGCATTATTTCATTTTTAAGATTTGCTTTTTGTGTGTGCCTTATAGTAAATGTTCTTGTATCAATTATCCCTTATTTGGAAATTTCTAAAACTTAGCTTAGAAGTACCTGTAGTAGATATGTGAGGGATAGTCTGTATAATTCATCCATTTATTGTCTTTGTGCATGTGGATTTGCCAGTAGAGAAAATGGACAAGAATACAGGGAGTCTTATTTTAGTAGACACTGGACTTAATATCAACCCAGATTCATGTGTTATTACTAGAACTCAAACTAGGGGAAAAAGAATTTAGTAGTGGCTCTTCAAATTCCAGAGCTCTGGTTCATCCACTGGCTTTTAGTGGTCATCCTTTAGAAGCCTGGAAAATCATAAGCCACCACATAGCAACCTATACGTGTCACAGTAATCGCCTACCAAAGGGGAATGGAATCTCTATTCTCCACTGCTGTGCATGGAACAAGATGAAAACATTTTCTAAGATGTCTGCAGTGATTTAGGTTCATGTTGTGAGTCTGGATATGGTCATTAGATTACACCATCATCTTCATTGGCACCCGAAATCAAGTGGGCCAAAGGGATTATCAGCTATGCTGTAACTCTTACTCATAACCATTTATCATTAGTTGACTCTCCTAGGAGCAATATCTAATTCTTGCACTGCTGATTTGGGAATGAAGATACAGAAGTGGAGGGAATTCACACTGATAAAGACAGGCCAGCTTTCCCACTTCCAAAACTGTTTGTTCCAGGTGTCAGGGCTTGGCCAATATAAATAGAGGAAATTCATTTCCATTTACACTTTAATTCCAAAAGTCCAGCATCACTACTGGGAATGTTCTGGAGTTTCACCACATGAACTGCTGGGTCATGTTTGTTTGCATTCAGTCTCGAGACAAATGGACTCCATTTGGATTCCACCCAGTGCTTACAGAGGAATGTAGTGTTATGATTTTTTTTTTTTAATCATTGTTGACTTGGTTTTGTTGCATTAGGAAGAAGCAACCTGAAAATCCTATGCCTCTTAGTTACTCTTATGTGTAGAGTATTTGGTGCTGCTCAAATGTATCAACTCTTCCGAGAGCAAAGAAAGGAATTAAAGTTAGGAAGTCAGATTGATTCATACTCTTGAAAATTAGTCCAACAGAAATCTACGTGCTTGCTCTGTGCCCTTCTACAGGAATTAATTTTGTCATAGCTAGGTATCTGTGTGTTTCACCTAAGTACTATTCATAGAATCCAGAGTTAATATACATGTTTCCAAATCCTCACTTCTTGTTGGACCAGACACAGATGAAAACTCATGTGTGCACACCATTTAACAATGTAAGGATGTTCCCTAGATGGGGCTCTGCAGCTATGCCTCAGGAAATATTTCAGCAGAAGGCATGACGTAAACACAGCACACATTTTTAGTTATCAGTAATATTGATTCCTGTGATGAACCCCACACAGGGTACAGATAACACTGGAGACATGGATTTCAGGTTACTTACAATGAATCAGGTAACAAGGCATGGGTTATTATTAAATAATTTAATTTCTGGGGTATTAAAATTGTTGTCAAATCTCCAAGGTATTTTAATAAAGCATGCGTTTTTGTTGTTTTTATAAAGAAAACTACTATTTCATAACTGTTTATTTGATGCTGGGCTCAGGAGCTACACATTAGTACCTTATTTCCCAACTGGAACCCCATTTCTAGTCCTCAGACCCTTCAGAAGGCTCACTCGCCTTTTCCTGTCTCTTCCCTCCCTTCCAACCTTAGCTCCCATATTACATATCGTTAATTTTGACTTATCCTGCGGGTCAAACAATTAGTTACAGTTTGCTTAATGTTGGCTTTGATTTTGTTCCTTTGTGGATCTCTCAGTAGATAGAACCATGTCCAATTTACACAGCTTTAGAATTTAAGAGAGTACAGGAATTCAGCATTGGAGGAACAGGTGAATATAAGGTACTTAATTTGTAAGAGTGCCCCTTTGAGGAGACATGTGATTGTTTAAATAGCTTCAGCAAATCAGACATAGTGAGCAGTGCTGATTAATTTTGAAGCCGTAATAAGAATGATTGAGACAAATGGATGATCATGTGTTCAGAATTAGTGGAAATGAGATTAAGAAAAAGGGTTGAATACGCCTAAAGAAGAGAATGCCAAACTAAGAAGTGTGAATATGGCTGAATATCACTAAGGACCAATTCCAGTTGCTCTTTTAGGGAAGTTATCGATTGGAGGTAGGGATGCTTTTGCATGCTTGCTCGTTTTCTCGCATTTCTTTTCCTTGGCGATAAACAGTTTCCATGTGTTTTACATCTAGTATCTTTAATAGGCATACTTTGGAACCAGCCGTAAACATGAAAACACTGTTGATTACTGCGGAATGAAATGTGGGGTCAAGTAAACCATAACGGCGTGTTTTTGGAAAGAGAGTAGAAACAAGACTATTAAGCTTGTATATGATATAAATACTTCAAAAATATTTGTTTCTTCCTATTGACTCAAATTCCACTTTTATAATCGTTTTGTGGCTTCCTAATACAAACTCCATAAATTCAAGTTGCCCGGGTTACCATATTGAGTTTTCTAAAGAAAAAAATTTAATATTTAAATCATCCTAATGAACCAACTCCATAATTCTCCACTCCTAGGAGGCACGCGAGTCTGATCACACCGTGCAGACTGCATCGTCTATTGAGGGCACTTTCATTTCATTTGGGTGTTTTCTTCTGCAGTTGTTTTCATTGTAGAAGATATGCTTCACCATTTCTATCCTTTGCGGGAACCCAGGCTTTTGCTTGATATTGTTTTTTAGGTTTTCCCCATGTAACTGTCATAAAAAAATGATTTATTTATTTGTATGTGTGTGTGTTTTGCTTGCATGTTTGTCTTGCATGCTTGGTGGACAGAGAGGTCAAGAGGGCGTTGGCATGATCTGGAGCTGGAGTTAACGATGATTGTGAGCCACCCTAAGGGTGCTGGGAATTGAATCTGAGTCCTCTGGAAGAGCAGCCAAGACTCTGAAGTTATGAGCCATCTCTGCTTTCTCTATGTGACTGTCTCAAACATCATTTGTATTACCTGAAAATGTCTTTTATGTGTGCAGCCCTATGGTATTATATGGTTAACTCGTTTCTTAGACTTTAATTTTCATGAATATTTTATACATTCATGTTATGACCAAATAATTCCTAGCTCAAGGGATAAATGTCATTGTTTTTACATGGCAAATTCCTCATGGAGGTTTCTCTTGTCTCTTTGAATTTTTTTCTGTAAAAGAGTACAGCATTTAGGAATGTTATTAAGTGTAGGTAAAAGGACATACATTGTGAATTAGTTATAGTGTATGACACTAAAGCTGTTTAATGATGACTTCCTGTTGTCTGTACTGTTATTGTTATTGGGATATATCCCTGTCAGTATGAAAGCTACCTTGAAAATTAAAAATCTCTCTATAAAATGATAAACCAAAACCGATAGGAAAAGAACACAGCGCTCCTCTGACTGCATAGTGTGTGGCTGGCAGAACAGAACGTTCTCTGCCATCAGCTGGAGCTGTACTGAAGAGAACTTCACCTCGTTGCAGAACTCAGCACCTCACTGCAGGTCCTCCCTTAGCCTGACTCCAGAGCAGTGAACTCTGATAATTGCAAAAATCAGCCCAGGAAGCTGATCCTGCTGTTACTGGAAGGAAAAAAAAAAGTGGCACTGAGAATTTAACAGTCTGATTTCTGAACAGAAGCAGTGCAGGCAACTCATTAAGAGACAAGTTCTGCATTTGGTTTGCAATCATGATCCAGAACCAGGGGAAAGACACAGACCACAGAAGCCAGGTGGTTTTACTGATGTCAGAGAAGTCTCGATGCAATACACATTAGATTTTGAAGCTGTGTCTGCCAAGATTTTAATTGCCATAAAAGCATCTCATATTCTCCTGAGTGGTTGTGTGAAAGATGAGCTTTTGTTGTTCATGTGTTCAAATGTAGGGGAAGTATGAAGGTTTTGTTTTAATTTAGAAAATTCTATAAGGGTTTTGTTTAAGAGTTTTATCTTGTTTTAACTTGACCTAGCAGGGAGAAATCAAATCAACAAAACAAAACTTCATTTAAAAATTTTATAACCAAGAGAAAGTATGTAATTTGACATCATTCATGGCTAAGAATGTGTTTTAAAAAATGCTACCCAACAAAACCCAGGCATTCGTTTTCACTGTGTGGACACTGCTCCCTTGTCATCAACTCTGGAACTACCTCCAAGTAATGGTGGAATTTCCCTTACTCCTGCACAATAATGTAATGTTACTTCTCTAGGCAGACATCTACCTCAGGGTGTCTCAACACTGTCATACTTAAGTCAAAGTTTTATGCGTTACTCTTTCCTATGTCCGCACTATAATGAAAGGCATGAAGAAGTATAGCATTGCAAATGAAAAATTTCAGGTCATATTAGGTTAGGCAATCACATGCACAAGAATCATATACTTGGCCTTGGGAGCTGATGTCTGGACATGTCCTGATGAATTAATTCATCATGTACCATCTGCTCTAATAATTCTCGCCACCAACTGTCATATTCTGCCATGTAGCAAGTTCTTATCTACAGTCTCTGATGTTTGTTTATGAATTTGTCTACCTGGATAAGACTGACATTGTGTCATGAAACACACTAGCAAGCTGCAAGTCCCATAGTTTTGAAGGACCCATAAGAACTGGGAAAATTAGTAGCCTAGTAAACCTGCCTCGCTTGGATGCCGTCTGCTTCACTCCTTTCATTTTTTTTTTTAATATATAAATTGAGGAAATCAAATCATTCTATTCCCAGCAGCTCTTTAAGTGTGTTGACCCATCTGTTGCCATATGTCAGGCATCTGCTTTTATCATCCTCATCTGTGGTCCTGCAAAACTAGAGGCGATGAATTAACATTGGATATATGCTAATTTGTAGTGCTAGAGCAGCTATTTGTGAGACATTGAATCTGGCAGTAGCAATTTTCAGAATTAGCAATATTAGAGGCTAAGAATAGAAAGCACAAGTATATTTGTATTCTCAACCACCTTTTTTGAGTCAGTAATTGTAAAGCCTTTGTCATCCCCGTTTGTATCAGTAAATTGTGAGAAGTGAGCCCTACTTGTTTTTTTAATTTATTTATTGAATCCTACTTGAATTTCCCTTTAAAACAAGCATGATATCGTATATAACAGGATAGAATCATGCAGGAATGTTCTGTGTCCAAGTTGTAGAGTTTTTCCTTTTGGGGAAGATATTGTCTTTATCTAATATTAAGTTATCATTAGAATATATTAGAGGAATTTAAACAACCTTGTCAGTATATCATCAATCCTGAGTTTGTACATTTCATAAAATACAGTATTGTACCCCTACCATTAACTATGTTTTTTTATTATTGTCTACAATTTTTATGCTGACATGCATGCCATCTTTTCATTGGTGGATTGAAACAGTCACTTAGGAATTTATCAACCAAGTTCAGACACACAAACCTTCAGGGCAGTATAGTGTCACTAGCAGATGTTTAGCTTTAATTGTCATAAATGAAAATGATTGTCCCTTAAGTTATATGGATTGGCTATATTTTTTTTGTCTTTTTCCTCTTTCCCCCTTCCTCTCTCCTTCCTTTCCTTCCCCCTTTCCTTCTTTTTTATTTCCTCTTTCTTATTTTGAAGGTAGGGTCCCAAATTGTAGCCTTGCTGGCATGGATCTCTATGTGTCCAGGATGCCTGAAACTCCTAAGAAATCCTCCTGCCTCTGCCTGCCAAGAGCTGGGATTAAAGGTGTGCTGACAGCCAGATGATCAGACACATTTGCTATACTAAAGTCAACTTTTAAATAACCCTTTGAGCCAAATAAACAACCAAATTTTTTATCAGAAATAAAATTCAGCACAATTATTTTCATGCCATGTGTGATGGTGCATACCTTTAGTTAGAGAAGGCCAGCTTGGTCTTCATAGTTTCAGGCCAGCCAGTCTGTAAATAACTAAATAACTAAATGAGCAAACAAATAAACAATTCTAGCTCCCTTGAATATGACAAACATTTAAAAATTTATGCATAATAATTTTTATTGTTTACATTTAAGGTGAACAGGATACTCTGCCTTTATAGTTAAGTGAGTTCATAGTCATGCAAATTAACATGCTCATAGGCTACCTTTTAAGATTTTTTGTAAAAGATTTTATTTATTTATTTATTTTTGGTTTTTTTGAGACAGGGTTTCTCTGTATTCTTGCGTGCGCCCAGCTGGCCAGGAAGAACGACGCTGCTACAGGATCCTTCTGCACACATTTATTCAGTCCTGTTTCTTCTTTCTCCATATATCTCCCTTGTTTATATCTCTCCCTTGTTTTTATATCTCCCTTGTTTATATCTCCCTTGTTTTTATATCTCCCCCGAACCCTGGGCCTCTCACTCTTTTATACTCTCAGTTCCCATCCATGCACAGCAGGCCACGCCACCTCACCAGGCACGCAGCTTCAGCTAATCAGGGCAGCAGGGGCAAATCTCCATCAATTTGGATTCACCTGTATCCTGGTACACCTGCGCAGCACTCAAGATGTTTGTGTCTTATATGAGGAAGTCAGGTGCAAGTCATATGACTTAGCTACAGTCTCTGGCGCCTTTGGGACTGCCGCCACACCCGCTCCCCACAATTCCCCCTTTTTTCTTTTTTGGCAGAGAGAATGTCTGTAGATAGCCCCCCGCAGCCATGCCCCTTACCCGTCCTTGGGTGACAAACAGCATTGGTTTGATCCCTGTCTTAGGTTGGTGACATGCCCAGGGAGTCTTATCACTGACTACCTCTCAGTCATGCCAAGCCACTCCTGGGGAGATTGTGTTTTGCTTGCGGCAGGTGCATCAAAGGGCCAGGATGCCGATTAATCTATGGCCAGCTCTTAATTGCTGCAAGCAAGCCTCATGGGTGAAGGTAGAGGTCTGATCCCCAGTGTGCAAGCATAGGGGCCCTACACAAAACCATCCCTTAGGCTCATCACCCAGAGAGGTCTTGGCCAGCTCCCGTGTCATTTTTCCTGGGGGAAGGGAACTAGGACACTGAACCTTCATGCAATCAGACGTGCCTTCCACAGGATGCCAACAGCAAGCTATCCTCTGTGCAGTGCTTAGCCTCGCACCCCACGGCATAACGCAGCATAATTTCTTTTAGAGCGGCAAACCAAATCTGAGGAGATTGTCCCGCCTCCACTGCAGCAAAAGCCTACGCTACCATGGCGAAAGTGCGGGCCGCACACTCTGCACCTAACACATGTGCCAAACACAAAACACACACACACTATAACAAGCATACATCCCAGGGCTCTCATCCCCGCTCATCTTCCCTGAAGCAAGGGATAGATAGCCAGAGGGGCTATCTCTTTAAGGGGAATTCAGGGATCAAAAAGCGTGGAAAGAATATCATGTCGAGCTGGTATCGGCTTCTGGAATACCGAAAGGATCTCTCATCTCGGCTCCATCCTTTGTGCTTGTGGGATCATCCACCATATCCACAGGGGCAACTGGATCAGGAGCCTCATTCTTGCAGCGTCTCACCAATCTCTCTGGCACCCAAAGAGGTTCCATCTGGTCCTGTGGAAACACACAAACAGACCCTCTCGCCCACGTCAACACCTGATCTACTCGATCCCCAGGGGGGATGGACACAATACCTCGTGGTGATGAGACCATAACCTCAATCACCTGTGTGTCCATCTGGGGAGTCAATACGCCAAATCTCTGGACAGAAGGTCTGCCTACAGGTGGATGCTGAGGAGGCATAGGGAGGAGGCACAGAAGCTAATTCGCCTTCCTCCTCCACCTCGGCTCTTTTGTTTCGTCCTTTCTGTTCACCTGATTTTACTGTGTCTTCTTTCTTTTTCCTTTTTCTTTTAAAGCCCTTCTCCTTTTCCGACATACTTTCCTGTTGCTCTGTAAGGATTTTCTGACCTGTCTTGACTGCCTCTCGATTCAAACAGTAACAGAGTCCATATATCAGAACAAACAAGACCAAAACTATCAGACCTACCCACAAAGGGTCAATGGGAGAAAAAAGCATAACTACACAGCGAGAATCTATTGATCACTACACTGAGGTTATCATAGTTCCTTAATCTGTCCTGAAACCGGGAACCTTAACTTATCCCAAAACCATGAACCTTTAGTTACCTTGTACCTGCTTCCTGGCAACGTTATATTCGCCTCTATTTTATCGGAGGTCCTTCCCAAACTCCTGGGTTACTTTGTGCCTACTTCCTGGCAACTTTATGCTCACCTCTATTTTATCCGAGGTGCTTCCCAAACTCCTGGGGTCCCAAGTTTCACTCACCATGAACTTACCCTGCCGGCAACCACTGACTGCTGAAAGTTCTGAACTTGGTGGGGGAGTCGGTTCCCCGTACGGGCCACCAATTGTCGCGCCCGCTCTCGACCAGCAAGAACGATGCGACCACCAGTCCTTCTAACAGCAGTTTATTCAGTCTTCATCTTTCTTCTTTCTCTTCATCAGTACCGTTCCCCAGCTGAAGAGTTCTGAATCCACGCCGGATCCTTCTCAACAGTCTGTTTTATGAGAACCTTTATTAACCACTCCTTCCCCGTGATGCAGTTCTGAATCCTCCCTGTAGCAGGGGGTCTTCGCTCGTGCCTGAAGATGTTTCTTGTTCCCGGGTTTCGGGCACCACTTCTTGCGTGCGCCCAGCTGGCCAGGAAGAACGACGCTGCTACAGGATCCTTCTGCACACATTTATTCAGTCCTGTTTCTTCTTTCTCCATATATCTCCCTTGTTTATATCTCTCCCTTGTTTTTATATCTCCCTTGTTTTTATATCTCCCTTGTTTTTATATCTCCCCCGAACCCTGGGCCTCTCACTCTTTTATACTCTCAGTTCCCATCCATGCACAGCAGGCCACGCCACCTCACCAGGCACGCAGCTTCAGCTAATCAGGGCAGCAGGGGCAAATCTCCATCAATTTGGATTCACCTGTATCCTGGTACACCTGCGCAGCACTCAAGATGTTTGTGTCTTATATGAGGAAGTCAGGTGCAAGTCATATGACTTAGCTACAGTCTCTGGCGCCTTTGGGACTGCCGCCACACCCGCTCCCCACACTGTATAGCCCTAGCTGTCCTGGAACTCACTCTGTAGACCAGGCTGGCCTCGAACTCAGAAATCCACCTGCCTCTGCCTCCCCAGTGCTGTGATTAAAGGCGTGTGCCACCATGCCTGGCTGATTTTATTTATTTTATGTATATGAGTATACCGTAGTTATCTTCAGACACACCAGAAGAGGGCATTGGATCCCATTACAGATGGTTGTGAGCCACCATGTGGCTGCTGGGAATTGAATTCAGGACCTCAGGAAGAAGTGCTTTTAACCACTGAGCCATTTCTCCAGCCCCCCCCCCCTCTTTTAGATATTCTCGTGGTAAGGTATTTAAAATTTGATTTCCTAGCAAATTCCTGGCATACCATATTGTATATTAGATCTGTCGGCTTATGGATGCCACATATCTGCAACTTAGTAATTTGTTGTTGGGTGTTTGTTTGTTTTTTTGTTTGTTTGTTTCGAGACAGGGTTTCTCTGTGTAGCCCTGGCTGTCCTGGAACTCACTCTGTAGACCAGGCTGGCCTTGAACTCAGAAATCTGCTTTTGCCTTCCAAGTGCTGGGATTAAAGGTGTGCGCCACCACTGCCTGGCATAATTTGACCTATCTCAAAATCAAAGGATGCAGCTAAATTCAGTTGCATGCAGGCTGCACACACTAGATCATGCAGTTCCACCCCGGTACCAACATTTGGTGAAATAGAGGCAGTGTGAAGAAAGTCTTAGGTAGCCTGTCCAACAGACAGAAATGAAAGAGTTACTTCATGGAAGAATAGCATTTTAACCTGTCCTTTGACGTCAAAACTAGACTTGTTTGTTTGTTTTCATAAGATATCAAGCTGTCTGAAGTCCAGTTTTACCCTGCCTACGTTTGGAAACTCATACAGGTTTAGAAATAATAATAGTAATAATAATAATAGCAAATCATGGAATCTAAAATTAAAAAAATAATCATCTATTGCCCCTTATAGAGTTTGGATTTCAAGGAAGTGTTTATGTAAACTCCTACAAAATGTGGAAACCATGCCATAGTAAAGTTACTGGACTATTTAATTCATTAGTAATTTCCACAGTTAAGTAATGTCTGTAAGAGTCTCTCTCCTGTCAAGTCCAAACAGAAAATAAAACCTCTTATTTTAGTTAATTTCTAGGCGTAAAATTAATTGTGATTCCCAAGGCATAAAGCAACAGAACACTTTAGGGCTTTTACATCTTGATAAAGATCATAATTCTTATCTGTAGTACCATAATATTTTTCTAGTGACTTGCTTAAGTCGAAAATGCAGTCTCTTAATTATACGTATTACGTAGCCATCCCCGTAGGCCCATTCATCCAAAAACTTTGAACCACCCCACGAGCTGTAACGGCTGTGCTTCTTGGAGAAGCCTCACTCTAGTCTATGACTTTAAACGCATTTGAGAATATTGAGAAACCTTATTGGTGGGAATTGATGAAGCTTCCCAAGTACTCTCTGCCTCCATGGCCTTTAAAAGAGCACCAGCATAGATATTCCTCCTGCCTTCCCCCCAAAGAAAATGTGCTCCTAAGGTGACTGCTGATCTTTTTTTTTTTTTTTTTTTTTTTTTTAAGATTTCCTGTATCTGTTTCATTTGACTATTTAAGGGTGCTTGCTGTGTTTCATAAAATGGCAGTGTAATACAACAGGGGGGAGCACCTCAGCGGGCCGGCCAAGTTATTGCCATGAGGAATCACCATCCTTGCAACAACAGGCTTAGTGAAAAGGAAGCTTATTGGGGGAAAGGAAGGGGACCTGCAAAGGTGTAGAGGCAGAGAAAGGAGGGGGTTAGAGAAGGACAGAAAGAGAGAGAAGAGAGGAAGAGATGAAGAGGCTGGCTGGGGAAAAGAGGGAGAGCAGAGAAGGGGGAGAGAGAAAGAGAATAGGAGAGGGAGAGGAAGAGGAGAGGGGAAGGGAGTGGGGAGATAGAGAGACAGAGAGACAGAGAGAGTTGAAGCAGCCAAGCAATCCTTGTTAAACCCCTGGCTCCCACCGGGCAGGTGGCTTCTCGAGCTGTTGCTAGGTAGCTGTTGGGCACAGGCTAGCAGACTTGTCTGTAAGCCAACAGGGCTACTTTAAGAGGAAATCTTATTTTTACCTTTTTTGTCGGAAACTAGCTCTTGCTAGTAGTGCTCAGACAGTCCTCAAACTAACATCTCTAGCCTCAGCCTATTAAGTACCTGGGGGTTATCGGCATGCACAACTGTGCTCAGCAAAAAATTAAAACATAAAGTGTATTTGGAAATTAAAATAGGGAGCAATGAGTTTCACTGTGTTTAAGTCATATGACTATTTCCTTTGTGTCCTTTTTTTTTTTTAAAGACATAATCTAGAGACGGTTAAGAACATGCCCCTCAAAGGATAAACAACCCAAACCCAAGAGGAAGAACCTATTTTCGGTGGGAACTGAGGATCAGCTAGACTGACTTTTGGGGGAGGAAATGGAGATCAGAATAAGAATTTAGTGTTAGGGCTCTGGGTCTTTCAGTGTCATACTCAAAATGCTCTTCTCCCTGGTTTCAAAAGTGACTGAGAAAGGGGAAAGTGCCTGTTTGTGCTTCTCAAGTGCTCAGTAAGCCTCCTTTTATTCCTGCCACGATTACTCCAGAGAGGACCTGTCACATTGAACTCAGAGGATGAGGTAATTATATGCAGTTTAGAGAACTGCACTTGAGGATCCAGCACTCATTCTGTAGAGACACGATTAAACCAATCGGGCTGGAAATTCCTAGAGCTGTTTCTTACAGGACCAATCGTTTTCTCTAATATCCTTTGCTACCGTTATTGGTACATTATGGGGTTGACATGCCCATGCAGCCCTGCACAGTGACACATGATTTCCAAGGAAGTTCACTTAGCAGCTTGCAGCCCTGATTAAGAAATAAGTAGAAAAATGTGCTGAGTTTCTCCCTGTAATCTGTTGTCCTCGCCACCCCCACCTCCATGGCACACCACCGCCATGACACATCACCTCCATGGCACACCACCGCCATGACACACCACCGCCATGACATACCACTGCCTTACTTTTCCACTTCCTTTTAACCACACTCTACATCCTAGCTCTTCCAGCTGCATTATCAGCATTAAGCACAAATAGATCTTTTCCTCTCTAGGCAAGTGGTTATTTTTCTCATTCTCAACTCAAACTCATGGCTTCTTTCCCCAACAACGGAGAGTCTACTACTCACTGCATATCATTATATGCTGTGTCCTCTGCTCTCCCTCTCTCACCTATTTGTTTGGTGTAGGTTGCCATCAGTGACCTACACTGGGATGCATTGATAGGATGAACACATGCTGAGAAGTGCAGGTCCACTTTGTCACCTGTCTATTAGTGACTGTCATTGGTGTCTCTGCTTCTCCTATATAAAGAGTTCAATACCCTGGAAAATTGTTATCTATATATAAACTTTCTCCCAATGCAGTTTCTTGAAGAATCAATGGCAGAATGGCAGATTGTTCTGATCATTATGGAGCAAGTGGAGAATCCTTCCGTTTTGAGTGGCCATGTACTTTTAACAAGGTTGTTTTGTTTTTGTGTGTGTGTATGGTTTTTTTGTTTGTTTGTTTGTTTTTGTTTTTGTTTTTGTTTTTTTGAGGGCCATGTCATTTGAGGGCGGGAATTTTGTGAATGATCTTCATTATTCTCATCTATCAAGTGAACCAACCAGAGCACATGAGAAAACTAGGTAATCAGTGGAGGATATGCTACTAGTGGTTGCACAGCTAACTTCAGGGTTATGTTTTCTCTGCAAGGCACTCAGCTGCATTATCAATAGATTTTTTGCATTACAATGTATCATGGCAGTAAATAAAGAGCAAAACACCTATCTGCTCTATTTTAAATCTACTTCCACACTATTTATGCTGTAACTGGATCTGTCTAGACATCCACATTATAGTAGTGATTTTATGGGGAGTTTATGCCTCACTCTATCCATTTACCTCTTGAGTAAATGGCACAAAGACATCAGATTTTATTAACAGGATGCTGACACTACTCTGGGCGATTGTAAACATTTTAACCTGACTAGTCTATTAATAAGCAGATAAATGTGCCATGTGTATCCTCAGTGTGAGCTTCTCTTAGTCTCCTGCTCATGATTCATCCGCATGATCCATTATGCCCCATAGCAAACTCCTTCTTCCCTTCCCTTCCCTTCCCTTCCCTTCCCTTCCCTTCCCTTCCCTTCCCTTCCCTTCCCTTCCCTTCCCTTCCCTTCCCTTGTGGTCCCTACACAACATTTCCTCACTCTCTCCTAAGTTCTGCCTTCCTCTCTCCCCTGCCCAGTCACAGGCACACTCGCCAATTAGACATTATTGACAAGAAGTCTTAATAGCACATTGGTCAATACAATGTCCATGTCCAGACTGCAATCTGACCTTGGGGCAGAGAACTCAGCATTTGAGTACACAGCGCACAGGACTAACCCCAATACCATAACACACACGTCATAACACATTCAGAAGTGAGCAACTCTTATATTTCCCAGTAAACTTGTTTTAATGAGTGAAAGTGAAATTCTTGAAGTGAACTAAGTTAGAAAGACAATATGTAAAACTATTTCAGTGACTCAAAATTCACATAGAATTCACTAGCATAAAACTGTTCAAAATGGTGCCCAGCAAAAGGATTATTGAAATACTTATAAAGGATGAGGTAGAAGTATATGACTTGGGTCACTGATATTCCTCCACGGTGGCACTTCAGGTGTCATTAAGCTATTTGTAGAAATATACCATAAGCTGCTAAGGCAGATTATTGGAGAGTCATCACAACACTGTATACGGGGGAGATGGTCAATCAGTAAGATGTAGAAACTAGTATCTGCTCTCCCTTTATGCATTCTGGCATAAAGCCCCTAAAGTTCTTGCAATTTCCAAAGTAACAAATATCTTCTGAATGGCAGTGAGGTACTGAAGACTCTCAGTCCACTGGTGGTCTCAGCATGGGAACTGGTCACAACAGCAAGACCAAAGCATGGTTACGCGATTGATAGATACCTAACTCTGGGACCAATAAAGGGATGGAGGTTAAGTTGATCAGTGATGTTAACTGGCCCAGCTTATTTATTGAAGCCTCCATGTAAACTCAAAAGGGACAGGGTTGGGAAAGTTTCACTTAGCCTGAGGTGCTTCCTGGAAAGCAGAGCGCTAGAAAGGGTATGGACGCTGGGTGGACCTTCTTCCTTACTTTGTTGTATCTTTTAAAATATACTGGCAAATCTATGGAAGACATTGCATTGAGTTCTGTGGGAGGCATTAGCAGCCGGTTTATCCTGAGTTGGAGAAGCTCAGGAACCTGGTTTATACATAGGTGGTTGGTCAAAAGCATGGGAAAACAGCCTGGAGCTCACATTAGGAGGGAGACCTTTAACCTGCGGGGTCTGGTGACGGCACAGACACAGTACCTGGCCTGATCTACACTGAACTGAGGCTACACCGCTGTGTGTATTACACACTCACCTGCCTGCTTGGACTCTGTGGAAACATTTTTCCTTCATACCTTCTGGTCTGTGGGGGCATTCATTTTCTGTATTCTTAGAGACAGATGATCAGACATAAGTGCAAAAGAAATAAAAGCAATCTACTTTTTCCTCATGGAATTCTCCTTGTTCCTACTCCAAAGATGTGTTTATTTAGTTATTCTTGGAGTATTAAGTTCAGTGTGTGAAAAAAAAAGTTCAGTGTGTGTCTGTGCTGGGCAATTGTTGTTTTGTTATATGAACAAAAGGTGAAGAATAAATAAACTAAGATGAACGATGGGCTGAAGGCAAGGGACACAAACTTAATGGTCATGTGCTAAGCCACTGTCATGTTTTCTACCTGCCTGCTTCTTCTGCATTATCTGCACTGTACCTAAACTACCTGTGTGTGAGTGCGTTCTCAGAAGAGTCTTCTCAACCGCTATCAGATGATACCATCAAAGAACTTATTTTTTCCAAACAGGCAAAGAATAGTAAAGACAGACCCAAAACAAGCTTTTTTTGAGGACTTATAAGGCTCAGTGATTGCAGCCATTAGAATGGAAAGGGTGGATGAAGGAAGACTCCAAGGGCCAGAGTTCCAGTGAACTAGAAGAAAAGCACTTGGAAAAGTTCTCCAGGAATCATCTTGCCCTCTTCCTCTTTCTTCCATGCCCCCTTTTAATTCATTGCAGCTGGGATTTAGAAAACCCAGTTCCCCCATTGAGCTCTCTTATGTTTTGTAAATATTTTCGTTGGGTCCCAGCATGATTGTTCTGTGGCTTCTGTCTGGCTTTGTTCATGGAGGCCATTCACCCAGAGCCCTTGCAAGACAAGCTAGGCTACAAAAGACATTTTTAAATTCTACCCCCTGAACTTGGACTTCTATTTAGAAGGGAAAGTTTGAAGGATTCTTGGAGTAGATTTAGTTATTTGATTAAAACACTACAGTGTGCACTTAAGAACAATAAACAACTACAGTTTGAAGTTAGGACACTTTAAAAATAAAGATATATCCATTTTTTAAATTTGATGTGTATGAAAGTTCTGCCTGTATATGTGTAAATGCAGTGCATGTATGCCTGATGATCATGAAGGTCAAAAGAAGATAGCCTTGGGTCCCCTGGGTCTGGAATTAGAGGTGGTTGTGAGCTGCCATGTGGGTGCTGGGAATAGAACTCAGGCCCTCTGGAAGAGCAACCTGTGTTCTTAACCATTGAGCCATCTCTCCAGCTCCCTCATAATCTTTTAAAAGTATATTATTATTATTATTATTATTATTATTACTCTATATGTGTGTATGTATGTGTGTATGTATGTATTCAGACACATACATATATGCTTTATGTGGCTTTGGGGATTGAACTCAGGACAGGTCTTGTGTAGCAAGAAACTTCACCCACTAATCCATCTTGCTAGTCCTGCATATCATGATTTTAGTGAGTTGTAAGAGATATCTTAGTTAAGTCCACAGTCACCTACAAGGACTTGAAACCTCAGCTTCATGGTCTTGGGCATAGGACACTAGAAAACACAGGCCACCAGTTTCAAAGAGTTATTTTCTTCCTTAGTGGAAAAGGAATGTTTTCTTTGCAGACATTAGCAAATCGACAAGCAGACAATAGAGAGCAACTGGCCATATCTTCTATTACCTCCCAGAGCTCCCACAGGGACCATCAAGACATGCCATCATGAAACCAGATTGCCAGGGTGCCCCAGAGTTATAGTGAGAGTGTGAGACTTTTCCTGGCCTTGATGTTCAGTAGCTACTGAAGTGGCTGTTTACACACGTTTTGTTTTTGAGGCATACCCGGCTATGTAATTAACCCTACCATTATCTAGTTGTGAAATGGATATGATGTGATCACAGAGTTAAATAAAACATGGGGCTACATAGTCAGCATTGTAAACAACAAGGCAAACAAACCAGAACAAGAACAACAACAAGACAACTGTCCAGAAGAAACAGTGCGCTAAGAAGGCGATGGCCCCCTCTTATTGCTTTCTCTGAGCATCTTAGACCATTCCCAATGAGCAGCTCTTGTGTTGAGCCCACCGTGCTTCCTGCGGTAGGCAGCAAGTCGCAAACTTGACTGTCACAAGAAACTCAGAAGGAACATGGCAAAACTGATGGGGCATTTAGTTTTCAAAGCCAGAATTAGATAAATGTGCTGTCTATTTTCTCAGGAAAAAAAATCATAAGAGCAAATTCCTCATTTAGAGATAAAACTGTCAAATGTCCATTGCAACAAAAATCAAAGTTTTTGAGATTATCATTTTTTCTACACTGTAAAAATCATTTATTTGCACATCTTTGAGACACTAATTTCTAAATTCATGTGTAAGTTCCTAAGTCTGAGAAAAATTCGTAGTAAATAGCTAATTACCTGAAGAAATAGCCCCATAGACAATAGGTCTTAAGCTATTTTAGCATACATTGAGGATATGTTGAAATTTTAATCATTTTCAAAAGATAGATAACATTACAAAATATTATGTTTAGATAAGAAGTGATTTTCAAGGAAGTTTAGAAATTTATGGTAAAAGTGATCATAGAAAATTATTTTTAATCTTGTCTAATAGCCCCAGAGAACAAAAATAAAGTAATGGACTTTATTTCTTTATGGTGAAGTTCAATTTGAGTGATAGTCTCTCAGCAATCTCTATGGATATTAAGAGAGTGTCACACACCCAGTCTCTCCATAATGTTAAGGTTAAGCTTCTTAATAGCTCTTCCAAAAAAGAAAAAAACAAAAAACAAAAACAAACAAAACCATGCTATTCAACCATGCTATGGCATTTGAATCAACACCAAAGTCTGCTACGTGGTGTAGTGCTCGTGGGAGCTAGTGCAGCAGAGACCAGCTGTCTCAAACTAGACTGTGAAGACCTCTCCAGGCAGTGCAGCTTGAGGGAAGGAGAAACACTCCATACTTTACTGTGCCTCAACCTGACTCTCCGTCACTATTTAAGGGTAATGCTGTCACTATACAATGTCCTCTGTTTTATTGATTTCCCTCTTCCCTTCAGGACTTAAGTATTTCAGTTCAGATTTCTCTTGTTTTAATAGTTTGCAACAACAACAACAAAATAGTTTCTCATCCTTGGTCATTTGGGTTTTTTATGCTGTTCTGAACTGTTTCTAGACTTTTCTCTGGCTTTCTGTGGCTGTTGGGCATGAAAACAGAGCTGAGCTTGGAGACCTTCAAGTGTTAGCCTGAGTCAGACTTAGGCTGGTTACTGTTGTTTCTAGCTGTGGATGTCCGTGACTAAAGCTTCCTCCAGGCCTCCTGTTCTGACTATTCTGTTAGTGCTCACTTTTCTAAGACACTCTTCACTAGGATCAGAAGCCTGAAGCACTTTCCGTCTCAACCCCCAGGTTATGCACTAGTAGCTGGGTTGCTGGGATGTTGGATGATGGCAGAGTGTTCTGTACTGAGCTTGACTTGAATAGTTTCCTTCTCCCAACTAGGTTATGCTTTAAGACAAACCTAATTTTCTTAGTCTCTGTAAAACAATCTCTTTTATGGTGCATCCTGCTTCAGGAGACCAGGCAGTTCTGCAGCATAGACTTCAGAGTGATTCATCAGGCAGCAGGACTCCCAGAGGTGAAATTGTAAAGTATAGAGGTGTTGAGACCATTCCTAATTCACAAACAGGGCCCCTGAACCTCCAGTAACTCACAAGTTGTCCTTTCAACATTGCTAAATGACATTGGTCCTAACTTGGTGCCTTCTGCTTCTGGGATTCTGTTTCTGCACACAATGATTTTACTGACCTGTGTCCTAAGCCACAGTTTGCCTTGTGACCTCAGTTCTCTGGTTATTCTAATTGTTGACTTACAGTTTGCTCAGCTTTTTTTCCTATTGTGAAGACCAGTGAGTTACTTGTCAGATTGGAACCATGATGAGAATAATCAGCTTCAGCAATGTGTGTGTGTGTGAGATAATGACATATGGACAAATTGATATTTAAGGCAGCACCTAAGTATATGGCATAAGAAGCTTATAAGAAATGATATACTTTTATTTAGTATTCCTAAAACCATTTTTCAAAGCTGAGACTGAATACATCACTAGAACAGTTAGACAAAGGTACTGCAGTAAGTGTTGGGATCTTGTAGGAGTTCTTTATTGACTGCTATTCCATTTATTGCCTCCATCCAGTGAGACTTAGATCACTGCTCTGATCTAGAGGGTCCCACTTAAAATCCCCAAGTGAAAATACTTGGTCAGCATTGGGCACTGTATGGAAAATCAGGCAAGCCTGAGGCTCTCGTATCATAAAGGTTGTTAGATGGGGCCAAATCACTAACAGAAGTTGAAAAAGAGTATCACAGTGAGATGCCAGTAGTTCAGTTACATTCCCAATGCAAAAGGATCATTCTACGGGAACCCATTATAAAGAAAATGAATTAACATATCAAAAATATGGTTTATAGTAGGCTACTCAACAAGAAACTCTTATTCCCATCCTATGAACCTTCCAATTTTTTTGCAGCCAACTCAAAATCTACTTTCTGTTTAAATGTGCAATTTTGAAAAGAAAAACTGTGACAGAAGAAAATGGGAAATATTGAATTGCCAATAACATTACCATATTCATCTTTCAGTTCACTCCAAACTCTTGCTCACTCTGTATCTGACTTATTCCAATGTGAGCTGCTGATCAGTGTGACTGTTTATTTTTCATTCACCCTCAGGACAACGATGGGAGTGATCTGGTGTCTCCACTATGCCACTAATTATCAAGCCTTTCTGCCCCTATCACTCCTCAGTGTAATAAACAGCATTCTCTGGTGAAGAACGTTTGCCCTGGAGGAAATCCGGATAGCTATTTAAATACTGACCTTCACTTACTGGAATATTCTTTGTTTCCATCAAGAAGCACTTCACTACATACTTGTAGCATCCCATAGACACAGAGGTCTGCCATTCTCTTAAATTATCCACAAGTTGAAAGACTTCCAGGCCTTGCTGATCAAAGTGTGGCCAGATTATCACAGCGTCTATTTATTAATGATTCGTGTGCTCCTAGACTCAGTAGCATCAGAAAAGCACACTGTTTCAGAGTTTCTGTGACTCATGGGTCTGGGTATATTTTAATTGAGGGCCTGTGATTCAGAGATCCTCACAGTCATCCATCACGGTGTCAGATGGGGTTAGAATATGAGCTGCAGTCATTTCAAGGCTCAATTTTGGATGAATCGACTTGCAGGCTCACTGAGGTTCCCTGGGGTGGTGGGCAGGTCTTTCCCCTGAAGCTCAATTACTTACTATGTGGATCTCAGAATAGGGCTGTTTACAGCTGGAAAGAGAGCTCTCTTCATACAGAAGCCAAGGTCTCTGTAACCTTTCTCAAGTGGTATTATGATCTTGAACGTCGCGAGGCTTCCGAAGGACCACACCAGGCCAAACAGTTCCACGTGAGGTTTATTGGGAGAGAGAGAGGGGCAAGGTAAGGGAAGAGAAGGGGGAAAGAGAGATAAAGATTGGGGGCGGGGCTTTCTTTATATATGCGTGATGATGTAATTACAGGTAAAGGTGGGAGGTGAGCCAAGTGGATTCTAAGAATATGGTGGCTGTTGCCTTTGCATCAGGTTTTTGGGTCCCACCTATGTGATGTCACGGGTTTCGGAGATCCTGATACCAACAGATGGGCTGTCATACTCCTCTAGAAACCAGGCCATAGGCCAGATCTATAAAGGATGGCAAGGACTACCAAGGCTACCAATCAGGAGAGGGAATACTGGAGGTCTGCTCTCCAGGCTTCCTATAAGTTAGTATGAACTGAGACCTTGTTTGAAATGAAGTATCATGGAACTAGTAGGCAAAACCGGTATTTTAGCAAGATTGTCAGGAGGCCCATGTACGTATCCAAGCTTGCTGTCTTCCTTTTTCTGCTGCTGTGATAAAATACACTGAAAAAAAAGCACCTTAAAGCAGAAAAGGTTTATTTTGCCCGTATATAGTTCCACATTATAGTCCACCATATCCAGGAAGTCCCAGAACAGGAGCATACCAGAGCTGGCTCACTGCCGTCACAAAGCAGAGAGCAACAAATGCCTGTTATGGCTCAGTTCACATTCTTGACTTTCTACAGTCCAAGATCCATAGCCCAGGGCTGTGTGATGTCATCACAATGGGCAGGTCTTCCCACCTCAGCTATTTTAATCAAGATAACCTTCCCAATGGCAGAGGTCCATCGACCAGTTGGGTGGAGATTGTGTCAAGTTAATACCATCATAGTTGGAGAGCCCTTCCCTATGAGCAGGGTCCATTCAGTTTATTCTGTTGCAGGAGCTGCTTTCTCAATTTTACTTAAGTACTAGCTATTTTTTACTAATCTCAAAGATCAGTTTTCTGGGCACCCCTTTTCCATTATTCAACAAATATGTGAAAAATCAAAAGTTACTAGAGCACACATGACTTGGATGCAGTTATTAGATTGAGAATAGAGTTGGTGGAATAAGGAAGATACAGAGGAGATAAGAAGACCAAAAGATATAATGATGGATGACATGAAATTAAAGAGTTGGCTGGAGAGCTGGCTCAGTGCTTATGAGGACGTGCTGCTCTTGTAGAGGACCTGGATTTAATCTCCAGTGTTCATATGGTGGCTGGCTCACAGCTGTTTGTAACTCCATTCTCAGGGGACCTGGCACCTTCTTCTGATCTCAGAGAGCACCAGCCATGCACATGATACACACATATACATACAATTATAAAATGAAAAAGGGCAAAATCAATGTGAAGACTTTAAAGTGGTTAACTATAAAACAGAAGATTATAGTTCTGTTTCTTTGACAACCCTTATTCTTGAACAACTGTATTCCATCTAGCATATTAAGTATATATTATATAATATTTATTACATTACATATTAATTATAATGATAACCACCCTTTGTTGCCTGGATTTATTTGATTCTACCTACCAAAACACAGAAGTGTTGAACAAATTTTAGAAATATAGCCACTAGATCACTTCAGTACAAAAATGTAAATGCATAACTGAATTTCAGCACTTTAATTATCCTGTCCCATTTACTTCATGTCTCAACAGATCCAACAGACTACACATAAAACTTGACTATTTCCATAAAAGGCATCTTATTTTAGTCAGTGTCTTTCTATGCAATCCAGGTGGCACCATCATCCTGCCTCAGCCCCCAAATGTCTGGATTATAGACATGTAGTACCATGTCTTCCTTACAATAATCTCACTATGTTTTACATTTATCTCACATTCTATAGTGGGAAAGATAAAGGTACATTCCACTTTTAAATCATTCATTCTCATATATATATGGTGGCTGTTGATATATATATATATCATGATCAAGAAGCAAGTTGGGGAGAAAGGGGTTTATTCGGCTTACACTTCCATACTGCTGTTCATCACCAAAGGAAGTCAGGACTGGAACTCAAGCAGGTCAGAAAGCAGGAGCTGATGGCAGAGGCCATGTAGGGATGTTCTTTACTGGCTTGATCAGCCTGCTCTCTTATAGAACCAAAACTATCAGCCCAGAGATGGTCCCACCCACAAGGGGCCTTTCCCCCTTGATCACTTATTGAGAAAATGCCTTACAGCTGGATCTCATGGAGGCATTTCCCGAACTGAAGCTCCTTTCTCTGTGATAACTCCAGCTGTGTCAAGTTGACACAAAACTAGCCAGTATATATATATATATATATATATATATATATATATATATATATATATATATATATATATATACACACACTGGGAGAGGAGGGGAGGGGGAGATGCCAGCCCTAAGGTATAAAGTGAAAGTCCCTAAATGTACTTATCACAAGATATAGTAGATTAGGTAAAGCCTTTCTCTGTATCATCCCAGTGATTCTAAAAACCAAAGCCTATTACAATGCATGATATGCTTATTAAACTTTCAGAAGCTTTGGGAACTTCTCATCAGAATCACTATTAAAACTGTAAGTATATATGTAAGCCTATAAATCAGTGTGTATGCAAAGATAGCAAGTACTTGACTACATCTTTATGATTTTACTGCTTTTGACTTTCAGTTATAATATTGAAGCAAGTGTCTTCTATACATGAGAGGGAAGCTGCACTCACGAATCTCAATAATATGATTACCTAAGTAAGACCTAAAAAGTGAAAAGATGCAGAGGGGAAACTCATCAGGCTCTATACAGTAAATAAAGAGCTATAGGCTGTTAGTGCCTGTTGAGAGGAAGAGTAAACCTTCCCTGAGAAGAGGCCCCTGATGTTATCCAAGCCCGAGTGGTCAGCCCTTAACAGATGTGCAGGCGACAACACTAACCCTAAATGGACTCAGGAGGTTGTATGTGTGTGTGTGTGTGTGTGTGTGTGTGTGTGTATGTACAACACTAATAATTAAATAATATGAAAACATGATTTTGAGAAGGTATGGCACAGGGATACTAGAGGAATGGAAGGAGAGTGGAAATGATGTAAATATAGTACTCACATGAAGTTTCCATAATTCTTTTTCTGTTTATAGCTAAGAGATGAAAACACGGTACAGGAGACTTTCTGAATATTTGGTCAGCCGTGTTTGCTGATGTCACATTGCTAACCTGAAAATGGCTGATAAATTCATGCAGAAAAAGTAGAAAATCCTTTGGTTTAACTTAATTGGTTCTTGACTTTAAAAGGCAAGAGACTATTTTAACACTGAAGACTAAACTTTAAAATGTCCCAGTTGGTTGGAGAGATGGCTTGATGAGGAAGAACACTGGCTGCTCTTCTAGAGCACATTGTTCAATTCCCAGAACCCACACAGAAGCTCTCAACCATCTGTAATGCTGAAAGTACACAGCATGCAAGTGGTGCACAGGAGTACATCCAGACCAAAAAAAAAAAAAAAATCTATACACATAAAATTCAAAGTAACTGCATTTTAAATGTTCCTGTTACTTTACTAACAGTGAAAAGGGAAATAAGATCTGTGTATTTGAAACCAAATAATTTGCTGATATTGATAGACCAGTAACATAACTAGTGTAAGACTTCACTTTTTTTATTATTATTTTTTATTTATTTTATTTATTTTTTATTACATATTTTCCTCAATTACATTTCCAATGCTATCCCAAAAGTCCCCCATACCCTCCCCGCACTTCCCTACCAACACATTCCCATTTTTTTGGCCCTGGCGTTCCCCTGTACTGGGGCATATACAGTTTGCGTGTCCAATGGGCCTCTCTTTCCAGTGATGGGCGACTAGGCCATCTTTTGATACATATGCAGCTAGAGTCAAGAGCTCCGGGGTACTGGTTAGTTCATAATGGTATTCCACCTATTGGGTTGCAGATCCCTTTAGCTCCTTGGGTACTTTCTCTAGCTCCTCCATTGGGAGTCCTGTGATCCATCCAATAGCTGACTGTGAGCATCCACTTCTGTGTTTGCTAGGCCCCGGCATAGTCTTACAAGAGACAGAGAAAGTATATCCACAGATAACTGCCATATTTAAAGATGAATAATTATTGAGAAAAGAGTCAGTGAAGTGCGAGTACTTCTATCTGTGTAGGTTGCCACACATCCAAGACTTCAGAAAGAATGAATAATGCATTCCTTGAGAATCAGTTGGTTATCAGAAGTTTATAGCAAAAGCTACTTTATACTTCAGGGGTATCACACATGTTTCATTGTTGCCCAATTTAGTTTGTTCGTTTGTTTGTTTGTTGTTTTTCAAGACAGGGTTTCTCTGTATAGCCCTGGCTGTCCTGGAACTCACTTTGTAGACCAGACTGGCCTCGAACTCAGAAATCCGCATGGTAGAGTTTGGGTTTGGATCATAAATGCCTTCCAAAGGCCCATGTGTGCAGGGATTGATTTTTAATTTTGTGATAGAACTGGGAAGTAGAAACATTTAAGATGTACAGCCTTCTAGAAAGATGTAGTAGGGCAGTAGGTCTTGCTACTGGGATTACAGTCTCTGTTTCTCAACCATTGCCACTTAAATAGGCCTTCTTCATATGCACTCCCCCTGTGAAGTATTATTCTGCCACATCCCATAAGTGTGCTATGTGAAAACATGAGCCCAAATAAAACTTGACACCTTATAAATTGATTATGTCAGTTATCTCAGCATAGTGGGAGGATGTCTTAGTCACAGCTTTATTGCTGTGATGAAGCACCATGACCAAAAGCAACTTCCGGGGGGTGGAGGGGGGGGCGGGATGAGATTTATATAGCTTACAATTCCATGTAGAAGTTAGACTCTGGTTCTTCCCCCGAGCCCCATGCTCCCAGAAATAAGACTCCAACTCAAAATATATTTACAAATACCTTGGTCATGTAGCTGTGCTCTTCTTTGACTAGATATAATACAAAATATCCCATTTATTCTAGCTTGTATTCTGCCACATAGCCATTACCTGTGCTCAGGCACCATGCGTTCTTTTCACATCTTCCTGGTGACTCTCCTATACCTGGTTCTCTCCCAAAATTCTTTCTCCTCCTGGATGTTCCAGCTTCCATTTTCTGGCTACGCCATAGGCCATAGGCTTTTAATTGATAGGTGATACATCCATACAATACACAAGATGATCTCTCTATATTCCACCTTGAACAGACCATGGAGAAGTGCATTCAGCCTTTCTTATAGAATCAAGGACCACCAGTCTAAGCATGGTATCACCCACAATGGGAAGGACTCTCCCCCTCTCAATACTAATTAAGAAAATGCCTTATAGCAGCATCTAATGGATGAATTTTCTCAGTTGAGTTTCTGTACTTTCAGATAACTCTAGCTTGTGACAAGTTGACATAAAACTAGGTAGCACATAAGACATTGCATAACCCAGTAAATAGGTGTATATGTGTGCATGTATTGACTAGTGAGTTGGCTGTTGAACACTTGACATTATACCACCCCGCATCTTTCTCTTAGAACATAAACTACAGATGACATAGAAAGAGAGCACTATGACCTGAACCTCATCTGGAAATACTGCTTTAAGGTCTATCTGGGAAAGATGGCTATGTAGAATATTCATGTTAGTGGACACACTTCTGATCTATGTACTGTGTGGACCAGCATCTATGTGGCGAATGTGGGCATGTTTGCTAATTCACTCTAAAAAAAAAAAATCTTGGCTTGGGTAATTTTCAATCTTCTGCATTAGCCTCAATTAAATGACCAAACTCGGCTTTCTGTGTCATTGAAAGTATCATTGGCCAGCTGTTCAGCGGCAGTGCTTTTTGTCAGTAATATGGCCATCGGGAAAGTTACTCAGCTGCAAGGGACTGGGAGAAGAGCAAACTGTTCAGTTCTACCAGTGAGCAGCATAAATGAAGGACGGCAAAGCTGACTGATATAAAAATGAACCCCCTCCGTTTTTCAGTTAAAAACAATTTTTGCTCTGAATTTTGAACCAAATGAGAAAGATGTATGTGGTCACAGGCATTTCTCCTGAAGGTTCTAAACAAAAGTCAGCTAATAGAAATGTCATTTAGTGTCTTCTCATACTAAGGGGAGACAGCAGTGTCCTTGTGGATCTGCTAAGAAAGGCAGATAGGGAGACATGCTGTATAATGCAGCTGTCAATAAACCTTCTGGAGAATCCAAGGATGAGTAGGCAGAGAATCTCCTGTGGTCATCAAATAAATGTGATGAGTTTGGACAAGGAACAGAAGTGAACACTAGGAGGTTACACAATGGGGATGCACAGGCAATGGATAATTTTGTGTGAACCTGACATAAGCTGGAGTCATTTGGGACAAGGAAACCAACCACAATCAAAAAATGCCTACAACAGAGTAATATATGTGGGCCCAGCCCATTATGGGTGCTGCCACTCCTGGAGTATGGGTCCTGGGGTATATAAGGAGAAACAATCCATTAGGAACAAACCTGTAAGAAACACTCTCCCATGGCCTCTGCTTCAGTTCCTGCTTCTAGATTCCTGTCCTGACTTCCATTGTTAATGGACTGTGATGTGAGCTTATAAAATGAAATTAATCCTTTCTTCCCCAAGTTATTTTGGCTGTGGCATTTTATCCCAGGAATAGCAATCCTAGGTAAGACAACGAATAAGCTAAGATAAGCTCCAGAAAAAGCAGTATTCCAAGTACCTTCCCAATATCCCTTCAGTTCATACATAAATTTAAATGTATGTAAAAATAAGTATGGTAAGAAAGCAAGAGATAAATATGACTATATATGCATGTAAAGGCATGTGTGTGTCACAGCATGCATGGGGGGGATCAGAGGGCAACTTTCAGGAGTCAATTATTTCCTTCTACAAAGAGATCAAGGGCAGAACTTGGGTTAAAAGGTTTGCACAGCAAATAATTTTATCTTATAACCTAGAACATAATTTTAATTTTTATTACATGGTGAGAGTCTAAATTTTTATTATCATACCATTTCTGGTAAGCCAAGTAAAATTCATGTTGACTTTGAACTTCAGTGTTTAATTGCAAGCTTTTTGCTAGCTACACTTCATGCTGAAGCTATTGAGCAGCAATTGCCTGTATTGTTATGGCCCATATGATTTCCTCATAGCAGAAATGACTTATTAAACACACAATCTCAAGGAAGAAAAAGAATATGCTAGGATGGAAAGAAACCCTGGGAATTTACAGGAGTGCAGCAATGTCTTCTTATACTGTGTTATCTGAAGTTGAACCTCAGTGGGAAACAGAGGAGACAAGCACACAAGGCTTGGGCCAAATTCAGTCTCAGTGAACGGGATTTCAGAACTTGCCTTGACATTTCTATCAAGCCATGTAGCTCATAGAGAAATGAATGCAACCTTATGATTTTTCTTTGTTTTGGGGAATTAGAAGTCCTACACACCAACTTGTTTACCTACAGACCATAGGTAGATTATGTCAAGGGCAGACTTAAACCTGGGATCATATTCCACCTTGAGTTTTAATTCTCTGATTTAAAACAAATTATTTATTGTTGTTTATGTGTATAGGTGTTTTGCCTGCATGTTTGTCTGTGCACCACTTATAGGCCCAGTGCCCTAAAATCTCCTGGAACTGGAGTTAAAGATGATTTTTAAGTTACCCTATGGATGCTGGAAACTTAACTCTAGTCCTTTGGAAGAATGGCCAGTCCTGTCTATCACTGAACCATCTCTCCAGTCCTCTCAGTTCTTTGGTTAACTGAAAAATTGATTGTATTCTTCCTTGAACTTTGTCATGCTAATCCATAACTTTTGCATTCTGTCAGAGGAAAAGGACCCTTTGGGGCCAGTGAGATGGCTCTGGTAAATGTCAATAAATAAGTTTTCTGCCAATCTCAATGACCTGACTTTGATCTGTGAGACTCACATGGTGGGGCTGATGCTTGAATGACTTTTACTTATGTCTAGGACACCTATAACCCCCACCCTCTACACAGATCAATACATTAGTAAATAAATGTATTTTGAAAGTGGTTTTGAAAAGAATTGTTTGGAAGAAAATATACCTTGAAAACTGTATTATTGGGAATTGCTGCTCTTTCTAGGTCCTTCATTTCAAATTTTCTATAAACCCAGTCCATCACTTGTCAGAAACAACAGGAAAGTTTCAGCACTTTCCCCAGAGGCCAAAGGTGAGTTTGGCATAACCCTTAGGGTTGGAAGACTCAGCCTAAAGACAAAATACACAGCAGGAATTATAAAGATCAGAATAGGGTGTGGGGAATGAGAAGAGAAAGAAGATACTGACATCACTTTGAATCAGTTGGTCCAGACACTTGTACTGGGGAAGGAAAGATGAGGTTTGTTTGGTTTCTTTGTTCAATTCCTTTCACTGGGTGTTTGCAGAACACCTGTGCTGTGCTAGGACAAGTTATCACCCCTGAGCAAACAGAATCATGTGTGCACTGTGACTCAGAGCTTGAAGTCCGCTTCCCTTTTGAATGCTATCTTATACTCTGTAAATTTAAGGTAGGGAGAGTCTATACCAGTTACTCAGTGCCAGAGTCACGTGAGTGAATAGACACAGGATTATCTGCTGGGGAATGCTTCAGTCCTATGGTTTTTTATTCCTGATGACTTTTTTCTTTTCAAGTCCTATACCACCAGCCCACACAAAGCCCCAGTGTTCTGAAGGGGTCCAATCTGGTGCATAGCTGGTGTCCAATTATTGGACATATTTTGACCAAGTAGCTATTATGTGCCACGTACTCCTCTAGGACTTAGCAAGCAGTGGTAATTAGGCAGACCAAGTTCCTAGTACTCAGAAACTCCTTTACACACAAGTAATAAATTGGTTTCAGCAAGTCATAAATATTAGGCAGGAAACAATAGTCATGAAACTCGGTCTAACTGGGCTTGACGACTGGGCATGACTAATCAGGAATGGGTTCGACGTGCTGATAACATGGAAGCTCTGAGCTTGAGGAGGGCCCCAACTGGCAATATGCTCAGAATAAAGTCACAGGACTCTAACAGCCTAGATGAGAAAAGCACGGGCTCCTGCCACTGTGTAAAGCTACTCTGTTTTTGGTGCAGTTATGGCAAGGACTGAGATGAATCATAGCATGAAAAGGGTCGGGCAGTCATTGGAGTAGCACTGTGACTCAGTTTTTGGTGGATTACTAATTCTCCCAAGGTTCATCAATACTGTAACCATACCTTAGTTCTGGAAGAAAGCCACGAGTAACAGACAAGAACTCCTGGAACAGACCAGCAGCCAACCACAGAAATCAGCACACCCAGCAATCTGGAAGAGACTGTTTACTGTCCCGGGGGACAAAGGGATAGACACACATCTATAATCATTATTTATGTGAACAGGTTTTTAACCATGATACTTCCCCCGCCCTCCCCAACAGTGACTCAATAGACTCTGAATGTTTTGCTTTTAGCAGCAAAAGATTTCCTTACTTGAATCATTTCATGGTCAAAGGAAGCTTTTGTTCCTTCATAGTCTGCTTTCTTTTTCTTCTTATTGATCAATTAAATTGAAAAATATATATATATATTAGATGCTACCACTATACAAGACCAAAATTGCTGATAGAAAATTAACCCTTGACTCATGTTATTTCTGAAAGCCTGAGTTTATTAATTTATTAAGAGCTGATATGTCAAAGATCTTAAAATATGGCTAAAATTTTAAAAAGTGTTTAGGAAAGACTTTGCAATTTAGTAGAGCAGTAAGAATGGCTTTCCTAATAACAATATGAACTAACCAATACCCACAGAGCTCGTGTCTCTAGCTGCTTATGTAGCAGAAGATGGCCTAGTCAGCCATCATTAAGAAGAGAGGCCCCTTGGTCTTGTAAACTTTATATGCCCCAGTACAGGGGAACACCAGGGCCAAGAAGTGGGAGTGGGTGGGTAGGGGAGCAGGGTGGGGGAGGGTATGGGGGACTTTTGGGATAGCATTTGAAATGTAAATGAAGAAAATACCTAATAAACAATTGGGAAAAAAAAGAATGACTCTCCTAAGGGGCTTATTTGCCTAACTGAGACATATATACACACATATTTGTAATATATATCACAAATCAGTCTACTATGCAATGGCACAAAATTCAGCAATGTCGTAAGATAGAAACCTAAAGTGCTACAGAAGCTTCTTGGATCAACATGGGGGACTAGAGTCAGTAAGCTGGGAAAAGTCCACCAAGAAAAACGAGGAGGGTTTGGAGAAATGATAAATGATGATGGTCCGTAAATGCATGCTCAGAGCTCAACCCAGGTGGGGTGTTTTTATGGGTGAAGCAGGCATTTGGGAGCAGGCATCTGTTTTCCATTTGCAAAGTTGTTGGGAGAAGATCCTGCTGGTCTTGCTCCATGCGTGTAATGGCATGGGAAGGTCCTTCAGCTTCAGAGGCTGGCTGAAGAGTACCAGTGTGACCCAGTGGTTTTCTTTGCTGATCAGTGGATCCATGTGCATTGTTATATTTGTAGATACTGGTATTATTTGTGATTTGAACTCTGTCTTGATGACCTATAAGGTCTGTGGGTAAATTTGAACACAAAGACTTTCAGAAAGTCTCTGTCTTGGTCATAGTCATTGCAAGGTTATTGAAGCAGCATAAAGTAATTAAAAAATAAAGTTTGAGACTTGCTGAGTTCATACCCTTTTGTTTGGAACATCATAAAAAGTACTGATTTTAACCTGTTACTGCTTGTATAATTATGCATATTACTAAGAAGATGCAGAAGTTGCCCCAGTACAGGGGAACACCAGGGCCAAAAAGGGGGAGTGGGTGGGTAGGGGAGTGGGGGTGGGTGGGTATGGGGGACTTTTGGTATAGCATTGGAAATGTAAATGAGCTAAATACCTAATAAAAATGGAAAAAAAAGAAAATTCAAAAAAAAAAAAAGAAGTTGCTTTAATATCTTAGAGAATTTTAAAAGTGTGCCTTGTACTTCTTAGTTTTCCATTTATGTTTTTGTTACTTTTTGTAAATTGTACTCTAGAGTGGAACTGTTTTCTTTCTTCTCTGTCTGTCTATCCATCTGTCTATCTCCCTGTCTGTCTCTTCTCTCTGTAACTTTGCCTACCCATTAGTGTTGAACCCAGAACACTATGGGCAAGCACTCTATACACCTAACACTGTTCCCACTGGCTCTCTGGTGAAGGAGATTTTATCCATCCCTGTTTGTTCACACATTCACTTTTCACCTTCAGTTATGAATTCACTCCTCAGCAGGAAGTCCTTTTGCATGAAAGCACATTTCTGATGACAATAGGTTTCTGTTTGTGGTTTGAGTCACTCAAGAATGAATGCCTTTGATAATTCTTGAGACCTACATATCTGAATTAGCTCTAGGTCTTAAAGAGAGAATTGGCATGGCCAGTCTTTGGGGTTACTATGGCCAGTGGAAGGATGGGATTTATTTTCAAAACTGTAATGAATGTGAGTAGGCCCTCTTGTGGCCAGCCAGTTTGTTTAACCTTAAAAGCAAATGAATTATCCTAGTGTTCTTTATGGAGATGCAGTTAGAAGGGTTGCCAGTTTCTACTTTTTCTTAACTTTGTTTTTTTGCCTGCGGTTTTCAGTTCTTTTTGAAAGATGAAAGCAATAATGCCTACAGGACAGGGTAATTAGATTTTTGTAATGAATGTTGTTGGTTTTGTTTTCACAATGTTGGATGTTATCATTTAATAAGCAGAGGTATCTATAAAATTAATGAGGACTCCCTAATTTCTTCACTTTCTTGGTTGTCACACCCAGTTCCACATTAGTACTGATAAGTTAATCCAGAAAAAGAATGCATTTCTTAATAGACAACTTGGCATTTGATGGGTGTGTTCAAGGAGCTTCATTGGGGTCAGAAATACAATGGGGATTTTTTTTTTCTTTTTGGCTGTTTAGGAGCCTGATGCATATGTCAGGAAGTGAGTTCTTGATTCTGACTTCTACTAGGAGTCAACAATTTCCAGAGTGGGTGAGACAAGTGTGTGTGTGTGTGTGTGTGTGTGTGTGTGTGTGTGTGTGTGTGTGTGTAGTAAATTTAACATTGTGGACTGCAGTGATATGAGCAAATTTGAGATTTTTCTTGAACATTGAATAACTAGCATGTCTTTCTTCTCTTCTTCTCCATCCTAGGTTAACCTCAGAGCCACTGATGTAAGGCTCATGCGTCAATTGCTCCTCATCAATGAGAGCATCGAGTCCATCAAGTGGATGATCGAGGAAAAAGCCACCATTACCAGCCGAGGCAGCAGTCTCAGTGGCAGCCTGTGTAGTTTGCTGGAGAGTCAGAGTACCTCCTTACGTGGCAGCTACAACAGCCTCCATGATGGCAGTGATGGGCTGGATGGCATCTCAGTAGGGAGCTACCTGGACACTTTGGCAGATGATGTACCAGGTCATCAGACCCCTTCAGACTTGGATCAGTTCAGTGACAGCTCCATCATAGAGGACTCACAGGCTCTGCACAAGCATCCCAAGTTGGATTCTGAGTACTACTGCTTTGGCTAATGATCCACTTTTTTGCATGGGACTGGTGTGCAATTAAACTTGTATGTATCCTTCTTCTCTGCTGCTATATTTTTGGTGTGATTTATTTTAATAAGGCAACCTTTTTAAAGAAGCTTATTTTTAAACTGCTTAATGATATTTCTGTTGCTCCTAATATTTCTCATCTAGACTGATTTATTTTTCTCTGTTACATCTCTATTTTTATTTATTGTAATAATCTCTCTCCCTTCTCTTAAAGTAGCACAGACAAAGTAGAGGGGGAAAATAAGCAATAATTGTTTCTGCTTTTGATTTCAGAGTAAGGGGTCAGGGATTATATGAACACTTTGCTAAATTTTACAATAAACCAAAGTCTGATCACTTCCTTCATACCGTGGTTTGTGGTGTTGAATGACTTGAGATTTCTATGTGCCAGAAGATACGAAGATGGTTTACTGTTTGTGCGTTAAATCAAACCAGCTATTTGGACAAAGGTAGACATTATTACAAAGCCAGAATGCATTGGTGCACAATGAGCTGTACTCTTAGATACATGTATCCACATCACTGACATTTGGAAGACCCACACTGCATAGGCTCGATTTAGCCTACTCTGGTGTCCACATTATAGATTAGAATTTTAGAATTCCAGCAATGCATTTAACACAAATCTTGAGTTTGTTTCACAATATGTATTATACTACTAGATTTCAAAGGAAAATGGACAGTAGTTTTCAAGGTGAGTACCGGCAATGACCTTTGGATTTCTGTGGGAGGAATAAAGGAGAGAATGAAAGAATGGTGTGTCAGATCTGAAGCAGGACAGCGAAGATTGGTGAATCCACAGAGAAGGGTCACAATGTCAGCCACGTGGATCTCTGAGTCAAGCAGGCAGATGAGAAATTTTCCACAGGAAGAAGATGGCAGAAATGACTACCACGTGTGTGTTATGGTCCCTCTTGTAGTGCCTCCCTTCAGGAATTGTCTTTCCTGGTTCCAGGGAATCTGGGAAGTGTAACATTTCAGCAGGAATCTATTTTGAAATACTAAGTTTAAAGATAGTTTGAGATTTACAGATATTTTCTTATATTTATTTTGACATAGTAGAAGGCATAAACGTGTACAGTAAGGTAAGAGCAGAACCATTATAACTATAAATACCAATATGTTATTTTTTCATCCTAAAAAAAAATTTCCTAGTTTTCTGGATTGGTACCTGAATATGTATAGTGAGTCAAAACACTTAGTTTTTCTTTTGGTATTTATTTTGTTTTATATGTGTGTGTTTGGTGGAGATGTGTAATGGATACCTAGGACTGTGGTGGCCAGAGGCATTAGATCCTCTGGAGCTGGGATTATGGGCAGTTGTAAGCCAGCCAACATGGGTGCTGGGGATCAAACTCTGGTCCTCTGAAGGAGAAGCACATACTCTTAACAGCTGGGCCATCTTCAGAACCATTTAATTTTGACGTGGTGTTATTATTTCTGTTCATTATTTTTTTCTAGTGAGAAAGATTAATTAAGATTTGAACATATTCGAGAGAATAATACATGTCTATGCACTAAAATTTGATAAGTCAACAAGACCTTGTATTGCCATCAAGAAATGTCCCTAGTCAAAGAATATTTTCTATATTTTTTATTTGCTCATTGTATAATTGTTATTTTTTTGTTTGTTTCTAAAATACATATCACTCAATTTCCAATTAAAATCTGTCTGGTGTTATATTTTGCACTCCCCTTTTAACATAAAATGCTTGTAGTAGCATCACAGCAGTCTCACGAAGGTGGAACTGACACCAGTTTACGTTTAAGGAAATTGAAGTACGGAACCTAAGTGATGGGATCAGATTTCCCCAGTGTCAAACCCAGGCCTTGGATTGAGCTGAGATCTCTGTTGCTCTTAAAACTGTACTCACCATCCCTTTCTACTCTTTGTTGGCATTAAATAATAAAGTGTAGACAAAGGAGCAAATATAAGCCCACAATTGTAAAATGCAACCAACGGTTTTCCAGGTCAACAATGTCTCCAGGTTTCCTTGTTTGAACTACCAAGCTCTTTCTTTAAATCACATATCCAGAGTAAGGCAGTCAGGAGTTGGCCATTTGCCAACTCTACCTCACATATGCAACCCCCCCCCCTTTCTGTAGACTTTTATTTTTAATTTAGTTAAGGCTGTTTCAATCTGGAATCAAGCCAAGAAATTCTTAGCATGGATTGTTTATCGTATGAAAACTCAAGAGCACACATAGAGTACATCCTTCAAAACAAGCCTGGTGCATGTCAAGCCGAAAGTAATGAGCTACATAAGCATGTGTTTACAACATGGTGAAGAGCCCATCATGAATAAGAATGAAGTGGGCACTTAGTAATAGAAGAGACAACAAGACCAAGTCTAACATCTTTTAAGTCCCTAGAGTTGTCTACAATGAGCAAATTGCTGTTCTCAGATTATAGCTTCAGACTTGAACTCATTCTGGCAAATTTTTCTTATATCTTCCTTTTCAAACCAACTTCCCTAGCTATTTTCCCATAGTATCCATGAATATCACTTCTTTACCAAGGAAATGAGAAAAGCCTAAGGGCACATTGTGAGAAAAATATGTGGAATAGTTTTTATTTAGACATTCTATTTTATAAGAAACCTGTAGGAGCAGTTTAGATTGTTTTGTGCTCCATGAGCAATACGTTTCAATATTTTATAATGTTAGTACTAATTCCATGTTTTTTAGAAATGGTACTTTTTTGCAACCCTGGCTGACATAGCCTTGAACTCAGCAATCTTTATGCCTCTACCCCTGACCCCCAAGTTCTTTAGAGTCATACACTGCCACTACCACATGCAGCTTCTTCCATGCTGCCCCCCAAAAACTAACAAATATTTTATGGTTTAGATACTAGAGTCAGTTATAAAATGGCATTTGCAATCCCGTTTCACTAAGGGGAATATGCATTTAAACAAGACTAGTTAATGTTCATTGGTCTCAAGAGAATGAATGCATAGAAGTGTCTCATTTTCAAAAAGGAATTTCTGTTCCCAACCCCTGATCTTGAGCTTTTGATATTTTGCCTTTATTAGCACCATAAGGAAGTGGGCTAAGAAATTAAAGCAAGAGAGTTTTCCAAACTTCTCTGCCTATACTGAGTTTGCCATAGAAATTGGAATGTGCCTGGGTCAAGTTACTGTATTTTATGAATTTGCTAGTCTTGTAATAAAACTGAAGAAGTAACGGAACAAAAAGAATTCAGGCAAGCCAATGCTAATGTACTTTTGCACTATTCGCTACTACCTGGAGTCAGAGTTTAGAGTTCTACAATTTTTAGAGATTCCTTGCAGTTGGGTAGATTATAAGGCACTTGGATAAGCACAAATGACTTCAATTAAAGCACTTTTTCACCCAACTCCATGAAAGACAGTCAAATTGGTGATGATAAAACAGATGACAAATTGGAAACAATGAACCTTACTACCATATCAGCTAAAGTTGGCATATTTGGTCACTTGTCTTTTGAACGTCTTTCTTCATCTGGATCTAGAATGCCATTTTCTTCTCTTTCCATGCTGCCTGTTTGTTCAGGCTCCATTGCATCTATCCCTTCTTTTCTTATCCTGGTCTCCAAACCCCAGTGTGCTGACTCTGTTCAATTCTAGAAGTTCATTCTGGGGGTTTTATTCAATGCTACAGTTTTACATGACCTCCATTTGCTGAGTTTTCTAAAAATAACACCACATTTCATGGTCTCTACAAATCCACTCTCCCATGTCCATATCCCTGCATAGGTTCTATACTTACTTTCTGACAGGTAGCTTATTCTGAACATTTCTAGAATTGTTTCCAATCATCCCAAGTAAGGGGTACTTCCTTCTTGTCGGTCCCAACCCTCTAGCCAATGTAGTCATTCTCTTTCCTCACACAGGGTCCAAATTATATAGCAGCTCCATCTAGATACCTGGTGTCTTATCTAAATCCTCACCAATCACTGCAAAACACTGTGCACTCTGTCACTCCTCCATTCCCTGATATCATCTTCTACCACAGACTCTATTTTTCACTGCAAATTGCATGGGCATCACTTTTCTTCTCTATCGAGTTTCAAAACATATTCCAACCTCAGAATCTTTATACTTCTTTCAGAATAGTTTCCATTCACAGGACACATCTAATAAAATGTGCCCCATAGCTGTCCAGAACACTCTATATTTATACTCATAGCTGTTACTGTCATCCAATTCTAATTTTTGTGTGCATCCTTTGCTTTTCTAAACCAAAGCTAAGAATTAAGAGAACAGGAATATTGCTTTATTCACCATTATTTTCAACCATCTTCAAGAGTATCTTTCACACAGTAAATACCCAGTAAATACTTTTATGGAAGCACTTTTACATGTATGCTTTGTGTGTTCAAGAAACACCACATAGTGGCTGTGCTAAATCAGAAGGAAGCAATAATGAGCAAGGTATAATCTTGCCATCAATTAAACCACCTGTCTAGTACATTTCTCTGCAATGAAGAAAAACGTTCTTACTCATACCCCTAAAAATATTTATATCTTCATCTCTGAATGGATGACCTTGAATGCCAAAGGAACTTTGAAGATGCTATGAAGTTAAAGACCTTGAAATAAGTAGTGATCCTCAGTGATCTAAATGGCATTTTAAGAAAATGGAGCGTAGATGAAAGAATGATTAAAAAATTTTTTTAAAATTTTATACTGCTTTCTGTTAGGCCAAAAGTGGCCATGAATCAAAGAATGTGCAACAAAGAACAGTTTGTTTTTCCTGCAGTGTAAGTTTTATTGATTGGTTGATTGGAACATCTAATCTCACAGTATCTTTATGTAATCATTGTTAACACTGTTTAAATGTTTAGAAGATCATTTCCATTAAATTCTAACCAACATTTCAATATTCTCATCTATCATCATGGGTTATTTTGTGTAGCATGGTTAGCTCAAGGTATAGTTGGGTCAAACCAAAGCCAACACGGGAATCACATTTGACCAAACATTGTCCAAAGATGAGACATAAGAGGGTGTGGGGGACTTTTGGGATAGCATTGGAAATGTAATTGAGGAAAATACGTAAAAAAAGAGAGAAAAAAAAAAAGAAATGACTAACAGGTCCTCACATCAGATGGACCTGATGATATTTGCCTATAATACTAGATATTTGGAAGGCTTAAGCCTTACAAGTTCAAAGCCTGTCTGGGCTAGAGAATAAATATGAGACCAGACTGGACAATTCAATGAGATCCTGGTTCAAAATAAAAATTAAAATGAAGACTGAAAATACAACTCAGGGTATAGTGTTTGCCTTCCCTGTGTCAGGTCCTAGAATCAATCTCTAATACAAAATCCCCATATAAAGAAATTTAATAAATCATTGTAGAAATTAAAAAAAAAATGTCATGCATTTTATTTTGTGCCTATGTCCTATAACTGTGTTTGCCATGTGTAATAAATGTTAAACAAACAAACAAAAAGTATGTGCAGATTCTGTTTATCCTGTGTAGGAGGAACTTTGTCCGAGGTCTGCTCTTTCATGATTTACTCAAGAGGGGCCTGCACTACTCTGGCAATGTGCATATTCTCAATGTTCTTACGTTGTTCTCAGAGTAATTTACTACAATTACTTTTACAATAACCAAATCCACCTATAATTTACATAGACTTGTGGTGCTGAGCTCTGCACTTTCCCTCTTGTACAGAGGAGGGTATAAAGAGTTAGAAGACCCTCTTCCTCCACCATGAATCCTATACAATGTCATTCATTGTCCAGGCAGTTGTCACTTGTTTGTTTTCCTCCAAGTGAGGTTCACTGTGATTTTTATTAAATATTATGTGAAAAATATTATCATATATTATTTTTAAAAGGTCTCTGAAAGTTGTTTATGTTGTAAAAAAAAAGATAGAAGTAATGACAAAACCCTTTCAAAAATTCTGACACTATGTAGTGTTACGTCAGAGAAGGTTGCTAAAGGACAGGCAATAATACTCCATTGAAAACCATGAAGTATGAAACATTCAAGAGCAACTAGTACCATGCAATGGATACATGCTAAGTAGTCTTCCTAGATTACTCCTCGTAAAATGATCTGATCCACACTTAGGGCAAAGTATGAATGACTTAAAGAATAATGCAAAGTTAACAAATAAATAAATGGAATCCACTTACCATTCAAATAATGAAATATAAAAAAGTATGTTTAAAAGGTCAACTAACAGCATAACTTAGAAGTAAGGGTAGTATAAAACATAAAAACTGATTTCAAAATGTCTCTGATTTTGGATTCCTAGACTGTGAACTTGAGAAGAAAGGAAGGTAATTTTGTATGTCAGCTTTCTTTTCTGTAAAATGAGTGCAATCAAACCTGACTCAGAGTTGTTGAGCAGTTAATAATCTGCACACTATATCTCCTGGTACACACAAAGGCATAATGAATGATGTGACTATCATTTACAATAAATAAGTAAAGGGAGATTTTACATCTAAGAAATCGCTGATTGGTCACCATAGTACATACACTTTAACAACATATAGCATAAATGCTTCAGTCACGTACACATTTAACCAAGTTCTCACTTGACATCCTCTGCAGACAGCACAGGAGTAAATTCTACTTGTAGTTTCCTTTGTAGCTAGCCATGACCATGGGACAAAGATATGGCCAGCAAGCTGTGGGCAGACATGAGACAAAAGCCTCTGGAAAACCTCTTCTTGTCTCTGAGATGTTTATATAAACTATTCTTGAACTTAGTATTTTGTGGTTTTCATATCCTAACTTGATATGAGAGTTGTAAAACTCTTGAAGACAGTGCCAGTAGTGAATTAAAAAGACTCAAATGTAGTTGTTTTTATTGTGTCCTCAAAATCACCATAATGAAGCTAATATAACTGAGCTTAAAAACAAAGCTTTTTTTTTTTTTTTACTGTACATGCTTCAGAGTAGTCAATCTTCAGAATGACAAGAAGGCACTGGATTTAGAATCCACTTCCCTGAATTTCTTTTCTAAAAACAAACAAAAGAAGAAAATTATTTAGAAGTCACTACTTTATGAAGTATTGTCTACTTGCTGTAACAAATTTTACATTAACTTATGTTTGAAAAATAGATACACATTTATGTATCAGCTTTTTTAGATCTCTTACAGATAGCAATAAACAAATGATGATTTTTTTTTTAGATTTATATAGATTAAAAACAAAGTCAATTCAATATGATTGGAGTTCCTATTTTTTTTTTCTTTGTCAAACAAAAATTCAAAAAACAGGATTTTTTTTTTCCATTTTTTATTAGGTATTTAGCTCATTTACATTTCCAATGCTATACCAAAAGTCCCCCTTACCCACCCACCCCCACTCCCCTACCCACCCACGCCCCCCCTTTGGCCCTGGCGTTCCCCTGTACCGGGGCACACAAAGTCTGCGTGTCCAATGGGCCTCTCTTTCCAGTGATGGCCGACTAGGCCATCTTTTGATACATATGCAGCTAGAGTCAAGAGCTCAGGGGTACTGGTTAGTTCATAATGTTGTTCCACCTATAGGGTTGAAGATCCCTTTAGCTCCTTGGGTACTTTCTCTAGCTCCTCCATTGGGAGCCCTGTGATCCATCCATTAGCTGACTGTGAGCATCCACTTCTGTGTTTGCTAGGCCCCGGCATAGTCTCACAAGAGACAGCTACATCTGGGTCCTTTCGATAAAATCTTGCTAGTATATGCAATGGTGTCAACGTTTGGATGCTGATTATGGGGTGGATCCCTGGATATGGCAGTCTCTACATGGTCCATCCTTTCATCTCAGCTCCAAACTTTGTTTCTGTAACTCCTTCCATGGGTGTTTTGTTCCCACTTCTAAGGAGGGGCATAGTGTCCACACTTCAGTCTTCATTTTTCTTGAGTTTCATGTGTTTAGGAAATTGTATCTTATATCGTGGGTATCCTAGGTTTTGGGCTAGTATCCACTTATCAGTGAGTACATATTGTGTGAGTTCCTTTGTGATTGTGTTACCTCACTCAGGATGATGCTCTCCAGGTCCATCCATTTGGCTAGGAATTTCATAAATTCATTCTTTTTAATAGCTGAGTAGTACTCCATTGTGTAGATGTACCACATTTTCTGTATCCATTCCTCTGTTGAGGGGCATCTGGTTTCTTTCCAGTTTCTGGCTATTATAAATAAGGCTGCTATGAACATAGTGGAGCATGTGTCCTTCTTACCAGTTGGGGCTTCTTCTGGATATATGCCCAGGAGAGGTATTGCTGGATCCTCCGGTAGTACTATGTCCAATTTTCTGAGGAACCGCCAGACTGATTTCCAGAGTGGTTGTACAAGCCTGCAATCCCACCAACAATGGAGGAGTGTTCCTCTTTCTCCACATCCTCGCCAGCATCTGCTGTCACCTGAATTTTTGATCTTAGCCATTCTCACTGGTGTGAGGTGGAATCTCAGGGTTGTTTTGATTTGCATTTCCCTGATGATTAAGGATGTTGAACATTTTTTCAGGTGCTTCTCTGCCATTCGGTATTCCTCAGGTGAGAATTCTTTGTTCAGTTCTGAGCCCCATTTTTTAAGGGGGTTATTTGATTTTCTGAGGTCCACCTTCTTGAGTTCTTTATATATGTTGGATATTAGTCCCCTATCTGATTTAGGATAGGTAAAGATCCTTTCCCAGTCTGTTGGTGGTCTTTTTGTCTTATAGACAGTGTCTTTTGCCTTGCAGAAACTTTGGAGTTTCATTAGGTCCCATTTGTCAATTCTCGATCTTACAGCACAAGCCATTGCTGTTCTATTCAGGAATTTTTCCCCTGTGCCCATATCTTCAAGGCTTTTCCCCACTTTCTCCTCTATAAGTTTCAGTGTCTCTGGTTTTATGTGAAGTTCCTTGATCCACTTAGATTTGACCTTAGTACAAGGAGATAAGTATGGATCGATTCGCATTCTTCTACATGATAACAACCAGTTGTGCCAGCACCAATTGTTGAAAATGCTGTCTTTCTTCCACTGGATGGTTTTGGCTCCCTTGTCGAAGATCAAGTGACCATAGGTGTGTGGGTTCATTTCTGGGTCTTCAATTCTATTCCATTGGTCCACTTGTCTGTCTCTATACCAGTACCATGCAGTTTTTATCACAATTGCTCTGTAGTAAAGTTTTAGGTCAGGCATGGTGATTCCACCAGAGGTTCTTTTATCCTTGAGAAGAGTTTTTGCTATCCTCGGTTTTTTGTTATTCCAGATGAATTTGCAAATTGCTCCTTCTAATTCGTTGAAGAATTGAGTTGGAATTTTAATGGGGATTGCATTGAATCTGTAGATTGCTTTTGGCAAGATAGCCATTTTTACAATGTTGGTCCTGCCAATCCATGAGCATGGGAGATCTTTCCATCTTCTGAGATCTTCTTTAATTTCTTTCTTCAGAGATTTGAAGTTTTTATCATACAGATCTTTCACCTCCTTAGTTAGAGTCACGCCAAGATATTTTATATTATTTGTGACTATTGAGAAGGGTGTTGTTTCCCTAATTTCTTTCTCAGCCTGTTTATTCTTTGTATAGAGAAAGGCCATTGACTTGTTTGAGTTTATTTTATATCCAGCTACTTCACCGAAGCTGTTTATCAGGTTTAGGAGTTCTCTGGTAGAATTTTTAGGGTCACTTATATATACTATCATATCATCTGCAAAAAGTGATATTTTGACTTCCTCTTTTCCAATTTGTATCCCCTTGATCTCCTTTTGTTGTCGAATTGCTCTGGCTAATACTTCAAGTACTATGTTGAAAAGGTAGGGAGAAAGTGGGCAGCCTTGTCTAGTCCCTGATTTTAGTGGGATTGCTTCCAGCTTCTCTCCATTTACTTTGATGTTGGCTACTGGTTTGCTGTAGATTGCTTTTATCATGTTTAGGTATTGGCCTTGAATTCCTGATCTTTCCAGAACTTTTATCATGAATGGGTGTTGGATCTTGTCAAATGCTTTTTCTGCATCTAACGAGATGATCATGTGGTTTTTGTCTTTGAGTTTGTTTATATAATGGATTACATTGATGGATTTTCGTATATTAAACCATCCCTGCATCCCTGGAATAAAACCTACTTGGTCAGGATGGATGATTGCTTTAATGTGTTCTTGGATTCGGTTAGCGAGAATTTTATTAAGGATTTTTGCATCGATGTTCATAAGAGAAATTGGTCTGAAGTTCTCTATCTTTGTTGGATCTTTCTGTGGTTTAGGTATCAGAGTAATAGTGGCTTCATAAAATGAGTTGGGTAGAATACCTTCTACTTCTATCTTGTGAAAAAGTTTGTGCAGAACTGGAGTTAGATCTTCTTTGAAGGTCTGATAGAACTCTGCACTAAACCCGTCTGGTCCTGGGCTTTTTTTGGCTGGGAGACTATTAATAACTGCTTCTATTTCTTTAGGTGATATGGGACTGTTTAGAAGGTCAACTTGATCCTGATTCAACTTTGGTACCTGGTATCTGTCCAGAAATTTGTCCATTTCGTCCAGGTTTTCCAGTTTTGTTGAGTATAGCCTTTTGTAGAAGGATCTGATGGTGTTTTGGATTTCTTCAGGATCTGTTGTTATGTCTCCCTTTTCATTTCTGATTTTGTTAATTAGGATTTTGTCCCTGTGCCCTTTAGTGAGTCTAGCTAAGGGTTTATCTATCTTGTTGATTTTCTCAAAGAACCAACTCCTCGTTTGGTTAATTCTTTGAATAGTTCTTCTTGTTTCCACTTGGTTGATTTCACCCCTGAGTTTGATTATTTCCTGCCATCTACTCCTCTTGGGTGAATTTGCTTCCTTTTTTTCTAGAGCTTTTAGATGTGTTGTCAAGCTGCTAGTATGTGCTCTCTCCCGTTTTTTCTTGAAGGCACTCATAGCTATGAGTTTCCCTCTTAGAAATGCTTTCATTGTGTCCCAAAGGTTTGGGTACGTTGTGGCTTCATTTTCATTAAACTCTAAAAAGTCTTTAATTTCTTTCTTTATTCCTTCCTTGACCAAGGTATCATTGAGAAGAGTGTTGTTCAGTTTCCATGTGAATGTTGGCTTTCTGTTATTTATTTTGTTATTGAAGATCAGCCTTAGTGCATGGTGATCTGATAGGATACATGGGACAATTTCAATATTTTTGAATCTGTTGAGGCCTGATTTGTGACCTATTATGTGGTCAATTTTGGAGAAGGTACCATGAGGTGCTGAGAAGAAGGTATATCCTTTTGTTTTAGGGAAAAATGTTCTGTAGATATCTGTCAGATCCATTTGTTTCATCACTTCTGTTAGTTTCAGTGTGTCCCTGTTTAGTTTCTGTTTCCATGATCTGTCCATTGGTGAAAGTGGTGTGTTGAAGTCTCCCACTATTATTGTGTGAGGCGCAATGTGTGCTTTGAGCTTTACTAAAGTTTCTTTAGTGAATGTGGCTGCTCTTGTATTTGGAGCATAGATATTCAGAATTGAGAGTTCCTCTTGGAGGATTTTACCTTTGATGAGAATGAAGTGTCCCTCCTTGTCTTTTTTGATGATTTTGGGTTGGAAGTCAATCTTATCAGATATTAGGATGGCTACTCCTGCTTGTTTCTTCATACCATTTGCTTGGAAAATTGTTTTCCAGCCTTTCATTCTGAGGTAGTGTCTATCTTTTTCTCTGAGATGAGTTTCCTGTAAGCAGCAAAATGTTGGGTCTTGTTTCTGTAACCAGTTTGTTAGTCTATGTCTTTTTATTGGCGAGTTGAGACCATTGATGTTAAGAGATATTAAGGAAAAGTAATTGTTGCTTCCTGTTATTTTAGTTGTTAAAGGTGGCATTCTGTTCTTGTGGCTGTCTTCTTTTAGGTTTGTTGAGGGATTACCTTCTTGTTTTTTCTAGGGCGTTGTTCCCGTTCTTGTATTGGTTTTTTTCTGTTATTATCCTTTGAAGGGCTGGATTCGTGGAGAGATAATGCGTGAATTTGGTTTTGTCGTGGAATACTTTGGTTTCTCCCTCTATGATAATTGAGAGTTTGGCTGGGTATAGTAGCCTGGGCTGCAGTTTGTGTTCTCTTAGTGTCTGTATAACATCTGTCCAGGCTCTTCTGGCTTTCATAGTCTCTGGTGAAAAATCTGGTGTAATTCTGATAGGCTTGCCTTTATATGTTACTTGACCTTTTTCCCTTACTGCTTTTAGTATTCTATCTTTATTTAGTGCATTTGATGTTCTGATTATTATGTGTCGGGAGGAATTTCTTTTCTGGTCCAGTCTATTTGGAGTTCTGTAGGCTTCTTGTATGTTCATATGCATCTCATTCTTTAGATTTGGGAAGTTTTCTTCAATAATTTTGTTGAAGATGTTTGCTGGACCTTTGAGTTGAAAATCTTCATTCTCATCCACTCCTATTATCCGTACGTTTGGTCTTCTTATTGTGTCCTGGATTTCCTGGATATTTTGAGTTAGGATCTTTTTGCATTTTCCACTTTCTTTGATTGTTGTGCCGATGTTCTCTATGGAATCTTCTGCACCTGAGATTCTCTCTTCCATCTCTTGTATTCTGTTGCTGATGCTCAAATCTATGGTTCCAGATTTCTTTCCTAGGGTTTCTATCTCTAGTGTTGCCTCGCTTTGAGTTTTCTTTATTGTGTCTACTTCCCTTTTTAGGTCTAGTATGGTTTTGTTCATTTCCATCACCTGTTTGTATGTTTTTTCCTCTTTTTCTGTAAGGACTTCTACCTGTTTGATTGTGTTTTCCTGTTTTTCTTTAAGGACTTGTAACTCTTTAGCAGTGTTCTCCTGTATTTCTTTAAGTGATTTATTAAAGTCCTTCTTGATGTCCTCTACCATCATCATGAGATATGCTTTTAAATCTAGGTCTAGGTTCTCAGGTGTGTTGGGGTTCCCTGGACTGGGCGAAGTGGGTGTGCTGGGTTCTGGTGATGGTGAGTGGTCTTGGTTCCTGTTAGTAAGATTCCTCCGTTTACCTTTCGCCATCTGGTAATCTCTGGAGTTAGTAGTTATAGTTGACTCTGTTTAGAGATTGTTCTTCTGGTGATTCTGTTACCGTCTATCAGCAGACCTGGGAGACAGATTCTCTCCTCTGAGTTTCAGTGCTCAGAGCACTCTCTGCTGGCAAGCTCTCTTACAGGGAAGGTGCGCAGATATCTTGTATTTGGACCTCCTCCTGGCCGAAGAAGAAGGCCCAAAACAGGACCTTTCTCAGACACTGTGTTGCTTTGGCAGTTCCCAGGTGGTACAGACTCTCACCTAAGCAGACTAAATTCCTAAGTTTCTTGGAGTCCCGGGACCAAGATGGCGACCGCTGCTGCTGTGGCTTAGGTCGCCTCCCCAGCCGGGCGGGCACCTGTCCTCCGGTCCGGAAGGTGGCCGGCTGTCCCCGGCCCACACAGGGTGCTGCCTCAGCGCCTCTGTGCTTCTGCCTGTTCCAGAAGCTGTCAGGTTCTCTGGCGCACCCTCTCACCTGTTCAGACTAATTTCCTAAGTTCGGCGGGTCTCCGGATTTTTTTTTTTTTTTTTAATGTAAAAAAATTATCCTTTGGAGCTTGAGCCTGGTGTTGAGGGGAGAAGGATTCGGGGCTAGTTGGCGTCAGCCAAAGGGCCTTATATTCGCCAATTATTTCTATATCTTCTCTCATTTCCCTTCCCTTCTCTCACTCTGATCCTGTCCCTCCCCTCCATCTTCTGGTGATTTTTTTCTCTTCCTCTCCTTACTGCTATACCTCCCCACCTCTACCTTCATTCTCCGGATCATCCACTGTTCTCTTTCCACCACCCCGCTCGACCTCCGACAATGCGTGTATGCCAGCGCACTCACAACCGATCCTCACTACCCGACCTGTTCCGTTTCTTCCACTGTTGCGGGGTGCCCTGGCCGCAGATGCGCTGGATGAGGCGGAGCGCCAGTGGAAGGCCGCGTTCCACCGCTGGAGCTCCTACATGATGCCATGATTGGAGTTCTTTTTCCTATCAGTTTTATAAAGTGAATCCATGAGAAAATTACAGGCAAAGGAAAATAAGGACTGGTCATATTTATAGGCATACTTAATTTTTATCATGGGGATCATTTCTGTTCTTTAAATATTCACCAAATGACTTAAAAAAAAATCTACCAGCAATTGGATGCAGGCTTTCATCAAATTAAGACAGTGGTTCTCAACCTTCCTAATGCTGTGATCCTTTCCAGATCAGGTTGGTGTGTGGGCGTGTAAGTTGATTGATGTGTGAAGACCTTCCAACTGTGGATGGTACCATTCCCTAAGTAAGTCATCCTGACCTGTATAAGAGTGGAAAAAGTGAACGGAGCTCAATGCATACATACATTCTCTCTCTGATGATGACTGTGGATGTGTACGAAAGCAACATTTATTCCTCAGGTGCAATTGTTGTCTCTGATGCTTAATGCTGAATGATCTCACCCTTTCCAGCTCTTTCTGAACTCTGGCCAGCTGGTTCAACTCAGCTGTTCTGGCACAAATGCTGACAGATTCAAACTGGCTTCTCTTGACTTCTGAATGAATTGCTCTGCTTGGCCTCAAACTAACCCTGGCAGTCTGTTCTAATCTTCTGGCTCCTTCTAATTCATTCTGTCTTCACCTGAAACCTGTCTCTCTAAAAGTGTCCTGGTAAAAGTCTCTCTCTCTCTCTCTCTCTCTCTCTCTCTCTCTCTCTCTCTCTGCTGTTCTCTTAAGTAGCCTCTCTTCCTTGTCTCTTCTTCTGAGAGTTGGGCATATCCTATCTCTGACTCATTTTGTCAAACCTTCCTCTGATTTGTCACTTTCTCTACCCCTCAAATGCCACTTTCTCAACTAGACATCACTTTCAAGCATGGCTGTTTCCTCCTATAAACTAACCTTACTTTGATTGTTTGGGATTAAATGTGTGTATTAAGGGTGTGTCTGTATTCAAGCCAAGAGGTTAAAGGTATATCATTCACCACACAACCACAATCTTGGTGTGATTTTAGCTGTAACACATACCTAGAAGGTCTTTGGATGTGATGTCTTCTCAGAGCAGCCATGTTGCTGAATTAGAATTCCTATACATATGTAACTAGCAGCTTCATTTTTGCCACCCTGACTCACTCAAAATAACAGCTTTGTAACTTGAAATTGTGAACCAAATAAACCCCTTCCTCCTTAAATTGCTTTTGCCAACTACACTAGCAGAACAAGAACTAAAACAAAATGTAACTCAAATGATTTCAGTAGTTTAATCCTTAAAAGCCACTTCTGTTAGTACACATTTTTAATTCTTTCAATATATCTATGAACATTTTTCATTTTATTGGGAAATTTCTACTAAACAAAGTTTGTTGACCCTGAATCACTTTCCATTTACTCCTTTTTAGTTTTTGAGTTGACTCAAAGCTTCCTGTTTCTATGTAAGTCCAGTGATGTATAATTGGAATTGGACATGGTAGATAAAAGGTGGAGTGGCAACTCGGTATTCTTTTGGGTCATATTTTTGTCCAGCAGAGTTATCTTGCCTAGTACAAACTGCATATCACACCTCTCCTATTGTGTTTATTTGCAGTCTCTCTTCAAATTTATGTTTCAGCAGTTTCAGTATTACAGGCATTCAGGGACTTGGGCAGAAGTTTATTCTATACTGGGAACATACCATTCCTGTGGAATTTTTTAAATCTCCTTTATATTTTTAGCATATCAACCGGCTTTCTTTGGCCTCTCCACTTATCATGGTATCTGCATTCTGCCACTTGACAGCCACCTGGTCTAAACTCATCTGCTGCAGGATAGGCTTTCAGGGTTAGGTTTTGATATAGGTTGGTCCAGTTCTTTACTAACTCTCCGCACTGTGTAAGTGAACAGCAAGCTGTTGCCTGTAGGGATTAATATTATTAAGCTTAGATAGGCATTGTGCCTAAGCAATGCATTTAAAAACACAAAGCTTAGGTCCAGCCATTCTATAATTCTAGAACTGCTATTACAAAATGTTTTTAAATGATTGAGCAATGAGAGTTAAGGGACAGAGAGCATAGTTGTGTTAGATTATGATTTAATTATAATTTATAATTATATATAAATTATATATATATTTCTTCAAAACTGTCAGCTATCCACAGAATGTGACATTTAATGTTATTTAATCGTTTGACAGTGAGACATATCTACTACTGATAGCACCCCCTTGTTGGTACAAAGAAGACATTGAGCATCTTCACCTCCAGGCCAGGTTGCTTAGTGTGGCAAGGTAGTCACTGAGCAAAAATTGCCTATTTCATCTGCAGACTAATACTGTCCGTGTAAAGAACATATTATACAGAATAGTTGACTGCTGGCTTTGCTGAGACGGAGTGAAGAGTCCTTAATTCTGCTTTGCAAAAGTTGTCAGATGATCCTGATCCATAAGGCCAAACTGACACTCCAAGATTTACAGGAATTACAGGTCTGTCTTTGTAGCTAGCTGTCTCTACATTTATCTGAGAAGCTATTTTGATATTTGATATTTTCTACATACCCAAGTAATGCTTAAGTTTTTCTCAGATTTCTGATGAGGTTGCAAACTAGTTTTAGTTTATAATCAAACTTGAGTTGTTTAACATTGAAAGAAAGAGTTTGTAGAGTAGACGACATGATTTTCAGGTGGCATTACAGGCTAAAATCTAAACATAATCTAGGGATAGAATCATAACTCTTTCAGTTAGGAATGATGGTAGAGCACTTTACCTAGTTGACAAATATGATGGACTGGATGTCATTTGTAATACTGTGTAATTTACATGGTTGTTAGGGTTTTGTTCAATTTATGTCTGGGAGAAGATTTTGATTTTGAAAATGTGACAGACAAGGTGAGGTGTAGGGAACAGTTATGATGCTAAGGACCTGGTCCCCACTGGTTCTTGATTTGTCAGTAAAGAAAGCTGGGGGCTGATTGCTGTGCAAAAGGTACAGACAGGACTTCTGGGTCCCAGGAGGAAAAGGCAGACAAAAAGAAGGAGAGAGGAGTTTCTGCCATGCTTTAGAGGGAGACGAACACAGCAACCACGTGAGGTCCCTGGGGGTGGGGAGATTTGGGACCTGTGGCCACAACTATAGGTTGGGACTGAGTATGTTTGACAGGTGTTAGATGGGACTACCCACTGAAGTTTAGGGCTGGTGCAGAGACAGAGATAATAAATTGATAAGGGCAAGCTTTTCCAGGTGGGAAATACCAGTGCCCAGCAATTGTGCCAAGAAGGCAAGTTATAAAAGAACAAACTGTGTTTATATGTTTTATCCATGGATTGGGGGAAGTTGAGAGAGGACTGGTAGTACAGTTACCTCCCAGAGCTAAAGGCAGGTAAAACAAAAGGGAAGCCAAGAGGGAGCTGAGAGCACTGTTTATCTTGGAACAAATCTTCATGCAACAACCAGCTAGCAGTCTGTGCAGAATTTATACTCCTATCTGATATTTTGCTCTTACCTCTCTTGCTTCCTGGACTCCTTTTTCATTATGATTTCTTAGCTGTGCTCCTTGCTACCATGAGTCAAGACAATAAAGTTGAGGAGGTTTTCCATTACAGCCACATGCTCAAGATTGTTTTCTTCTCACATTAATATGTTGCAATATACTCCACAGGAAGATACTTAGAGGTAAGTTGATTGGACAGTGCATCAGGAAGCCATAGCTCTTTTGATTCTGTAATAGAGTGAGATTATTATGAAAGATCTTTATCTAGGAGCAAGGAAACACCTAACCTCTGTGAACATTATTCTTTAACTTCCCATCTTCTAGAATCAAAAGATATTATTTTTTTTTGTCCTGTAGATGTCCGTTTGTCATAACAGTATGCAGGGAGTGATACATCTTAGGAACAAGAGGAGTGCTTTTGCATAAATGTAGCACAAGTTCTCTTAACCTTGAAATCAACTCTCAAGCTCCAAAACTATTTTAGCCAACATGCTTCACTCAAAGTTTAAATCAAAGAGGGAGAAAAGCATAATTTCCTTCAATGTTGCAATCTCTTCTTCTTCTGGTCATGTGAATGTCAGAACACAAATGCTGTTATTCATCTCAGTACCAGGTACAGGTAAGGAAGAAAACCACAGACGTTTGGAATCTGCATCTTACTCTCCATTTGTGTCCAAGAGAGGGGCAAGGATCTGTGCAGAAAGCTTGTGGCCTTTGTTATACACAGCATGACTCAAAGGGAATAAAAGCCAAAATGTGCTGGCTCATCCCTGTTCTCAAGTACATTGTGTTTAAGTTGATTCACTAGAATGGAATGAGCCAGATTTAGAACTTCCTCAAAGATCATGCACCAAGATTGATTTTAATCTGGCTGAATAAAATTGTGCTTTTCCATTGGAAAAACTTAATAGAAGAACCTATGTTTAGAAAAGGTACAAAGAAAGTTCAGATTCAATCTATACTGTTTAGTTAGATTTAGTAGATTTTTTTTTTAAATCTTTATTTTTTTTTTATGGTCCAGTTGTTTTCCCTCTCCCAGTCCACCCTCCAACAGTTTCTCATCCCATCCTTTTCCCCTGTCTCCAAGAGGATGTCCTCAGCCCTCTAATCCCTCCCCACCCCACCAGGTCTTCCCAATTCCCGGGGCCTCATGTCTCTCAAGGGTGAGGTGGATTCTGCCATGTTCCCGCCTTGATGATACTGGCTGGACTGAACCTCAGAACTTTTAAATTAGCCTCAATTAAATGTTGTTCTTTATAAGACTTGCCTTGGTCATGGTGTCTGTTCACAGCAGTAAAACCTGAAGACAGATGGTAACACTGTTCCTCTACTTGATGACCTGTCTTTCTACTGGAAATGGACTCTACAAGTTCTCTCTCCCTACAGCTGGGCATTTCATTTAAGATCCCTCCCTTTGAGACCTGAGAATCTCTTATCTCCCAGGTCTCTGGTATGTTCTAGAAGGTCCCCCCTACTCCCACCTCCTGAACTTGAAGAAAATTAGATTTTATAGCTTTTTATTTTTAATGGAGTTTGAAGGCTGGAGAGATTGCTTGGTGGTTAAGCACTGGCTTCTCTTGAAGAGGTCTTGAGTTCAATTCTTAGCAACCACATAGTGGCTCACAACCATCTATAATGGGATCTGATCTGAAGCTCTCTTCTGGTATGTCTGAAGATAGTGACAGTGTACTCACACATATAAAATAAATGAATCTTTAATTAGTAGATTTTAAAGACTCTGCTTAAACTTTAGGAAATAGAATTTGGAGTAAGGCTCATAACTTTTACATTATTTGGAATAATTCCTCAATAGTGAGATAGACCTACACATCTGAATATATCATGTCTGGTGATTTTGCTACTTAATAGCTTCATAATTTTAAACACTGAGATACCAGGTTTTCTTCAGTCTACTATGAAATAATAAGACAGAGTGAAAATAGAGATCATTAAATTTAATATGAAAATTATACCATATGCATTGTATTAATGTCAAATAGAGGGAACTACAGCACCATACTAAAGAGATAACTAAATATATACATGAATGAAAATGTCCCTATGAAATATAGAACCACATGCCATGAATATATAATAATCAAACATAAACGAAATAATATGTATTGATTTAAAAACTAATATTAGAAATGTTGTTTAGTGAAGACATGGCTCCTGAGGTGACTTTTGTGTGTCTCTAAATTGTTGGTGGGCATTCATTCTTATGTTATCAGGAAATGTGATAGAGTTACATCACAGTGAATTTGACCATGATAATATATCTTACACTAGCTTTATCATCTTCTGATGGGCTCATAGCAGAGACTCCTTAGACATTTTTCAGGCTTCATTGGCCATTCTTTCTTTGAGTAGTCTAGCAATTGACTGAGCAGCTAAAAGTTTCTCTGACTCTCAAGCATACAGGCCGCCTAAAATATAAGTGATAGGAAATATAATTCAAGAGTCTGGCTGGTAAAGACAATGAAAAGCCTTGTAGACTAATGGAAGTTGGAATAGTTAATCTTGACTGTCAGCTTGATCCAAGTAAATTATGTCTATAGCATTAGTAAACCACAGTTCTAGATGTGTCTGTGAGAGGATGGACATCAAGAACATCCCAGGGAAATTACCAATCATACAAATGGCAGGTACCACCCAATAGTAAAGTGTGTGTGGAACAAAAGTAGAAAGAAGAGAAAGGTAACCAACCCAATGCAAGGTCCATTCTTTTTAGTGTATCTGATGCTGCCCCTGCTCCTGTGGGATATCTGACTCACCAACTTCTGATGGGCTCATGCCAAAAACTCCTTAGGCAGCTTTCAGGCCTTCAGCTCTCAAAGAGACAACATCATTGATCTGTCTTCTTTGGGCCATCTAGCATTTTACTGGCTGCTAAGTGGTTCTCTGACTCTACAGCATGTAGGCAGCCATTACTAGAGCATCCATTCTTTGATCACATAAGGACACTAGTTCCATTTTATCATTCTATGTCTCTGTGCACAGGTTCTGCTCTATTGGATGGAGAATGCTGCCTGATGTGAAGGGCAATGTTCATTAAAAAATTTTAGATATGAAAGGATAAGTAGGAAAGAAATTCTAGCACCTAGTCTGCTGTGTAATTTCAAAGTTGAAGAGAAATGGATTATCTACTTGGTATCCTATTTATCAGAAATTTCTTTTTTGTTTGTTTGATTGTTTTGTATTGTTTTTTCGAGACAGGGTTGCTCTGTATAGCCCTGGCTGTTCTGGAAAGCACTCTGTAGACCAGGCTGGCCTCAAACTCAGAAATCTGCCTGTCTCTGCCTCTGCCTCCCAAGTGCTGGGATTAAAGGCATGCGCCACCACTGCCTGACTCAGAATATTCTAGTAATCACATACTATTTAGTATTTCACAAGGGGACCTTGGGTAGTTTTTTCCCCTTTACACTAGCACAGTGGATTAAATATCCTTATTTTTATCACCTAAGTCCCATATAACCGGTTATAGTTTTTTTTTCATAAGTTGTGCCTTGTTTTGTTAACATAATCTGCTTAAAACCAGAGAAAAATCTAAATGTTTCACAAAGAATAAGAGAGAAAATAAAAGAAACCACTGGAAGCCTTCACTCGGCTGTGAAGTGGAAACTTAAGGTTTCTTTGGAAAGTTAGTTGTATTGGATGGTGTTTTTTCTGGGACAAACACATGAAGGAGTGTTTTCCTGAAGCTGACATAGGTGAAAGGCTAAGGCAGACTTGTGAAAGAACATTTGGCTGAAGCAGACACAGGTGAAAGGATGTTCTGCTAAAGCAAGCACGTGAAAAGACACATGATGAAGGTTTGGTTCTTCACTCATGAAAAGCATATATTGGTCCTTCTTACATTGTGTAGTGAAGCTCTATTTGTTGGGACTCCATACATAGAAACACTCCAGAAAAACTTCAGATGGTGTGTTTTGGCTTCTTATCAGTTCTACAAACTCCAGCTGATTGACAGAGTGACAACAGCTGAGACAGACTCACCTTTCGAGACAAGACCTGTAGAAGACTCTGGATGTTTGGAGGAGTTTAAAAAGGACTCAATGGACAGTGATGGAGGCTAAGCTAGGCTTGCTTATAGAGCTAGCTGTGCAATGCTTGTTGGTCTCACATATTTGTTTATCTTCGCTTTGCTGAGAGAGGCACAGCTGAGAACGTTTCCCAGTGTTCCTGTTGGCCCTGGTCCTTCCTGCTGTCCTATGCTGAGGCTGAGGCCTGGCTGAACCTGTTAAGTAGCACCATTGCTGTTGATTCCTGTTTGTTATCCTGACTCTACCAAACAGGACTGCTGGTATATCTGTGAAGTGTTTGTGAGCAGATCAAGCTGCCACTGTTGCTCTCAACCCCTGTGAACTGTACTGCTGATTTTCTGACAACACAGCGAGGATTTGCTCAAAAGAACCCTTTCTAAACAGGTCCACTTCTCCCGTATCCTTTCTTTTCTACTATTTCTGGTGAGTGGTGAACTGAAAGAGAGGTTAAAGAATTTAGAAACCATCATTAAAAGTAGACTTTGAAAAAGTTAAAGTTACAAGGATGAAATGGGTAATGACTCTGCTTAAATTACATTGAAAGGCAAACCCATACCCTCTGAGGCCTCCGTTCCAGGAACTGCAGAAGCCAGTACTTAGATAGCAAACAGTCCTCTCACACCAGCTGTTTGGGAAGCAACAGAATCTCTATTTAAAGGTGAGGTGTACTATGTCCAATTTTCTTAGGAACCGCCAGACTGATTTCCAGAGTGGTTGTACAAGCCTGCAATCCCACCAACAATGGAGGAGTGTTCCTCTTTCTCCACATCCACGCCAGCATCTGCTGTCACCTGAATTTTTGATCTTAGTCATTCTGACTGGTGTGAGGTGGAATCTCAGAGTTGTTTTGATTTGCATTTCCCTGATGATTAAGGATGTTGAACATTTTTTCAGGTGCTTCTCTGCCATTCAGTATTCCTCAGGTGAGAATTCTTTGTTCAGTTCTGAGCCCCATTTTTTAGTGGGGTTATTTGATTTTCTGAAGTCCACCTTCTTGAGTTCTTTATATATGTTGGATATTAGTCCCCTATCTGATTTAGGATAGGTAAACATCATTTCCCAATCTGTTGGAGGTCTTTTTGTCTTATTGACGGTGTCTTTTGCCTTGCAGAAGCTTTGGAGTTTCATGAGGTCCCATTTGTCAATTCTCGATCTTACAGCACAAGCCATTGCTGTTCAAACACAGAAGTGGATGCTCACAGCTATTGGATGGATCACAGGGCTCCCAATGGAGGAGCTAGAGAAAGTACCCAAGGAGCTAAAGGGATCTGCCACCCTATAGGTGGAACAACATTATGAACTAACCAGTACCCCGGAGCTCTTGATTCTAGCTGCATATGTATCAAAAGATGGCCTAGTCGGCCATCACTGGAAAGAGAGGCCCATTGGACACGCAAACTTTATATGCCCCAGTACAGGGGAATGCCAGGGCCAAAAAAAAAAAAAAAAAAAAAAAGGGGGGGGGGAAATGAGTGGGTAGGGAAGTGGGGGGGAGGGTATGGGGGACTTTTGGGATAGCATTGGAAATGTAATTGAGGAAAATATGTAATAAAAAAAAAGAAAAAAGAAAAAAAAAGAAAATGAGGATTACACTCTAAAAAAATAAAATAGAATAAAGGTGAGGTGTGGTGACCCACTCCTTTAACTGCAGCACTCAGAATGCAGAGGCAAGTGGATCTTTGGGAGTACAAAGCCAAATGGGTTTGCATAAGAAGCTTCAGGCTAGTGGAAACAATATAAGATACTTAAGAAAAACAAAAAGCAAAACAAAACAGCAGCCATATTGACTCAAAATAATCCCTTATAGAGTTTTTGTCAACCTTAGCTTATGGCTTAAGCGGTCATATGTATGATATTGTGATAAAAATACAAAAAAGGCTTCTACGTAATATGGTAGATCTCAAGTCTTAACCACTGAAACTCAGGGAAAGAAAAACAAAAAGGTCACGATGATGCACAATAAGCTCCTTTCCTGCAGGAGACAAGGTCTCCAAATTAACTTTTGAAGCCTGAGGAGACAGTTGCTAGAAAGCAGGCTGGAACACTGAGAGGGCTACAAGTCTTTTTGAGTAGACAGCACACTGGTCACATTAAACAGCCCGGGGACAGCAGTAGAAACTGAACAAGAAGCGCAGTTTCTAATATCTATCAGTCCTATAGGAACAGCTGAGGTCAAGGTGAAGTGCAGGGCTCAGAGGGAACCTCCAGTAAGAGCTTTAGATATTTATCTCTTCACACACCTGATCAGCATGGAACAGGGAGACTTGCAAAGACACATGACTCCCATTTGCCCTTACATGGCACCTGGTGAAGCCTGATATAACCATAGAGATCTAAGAACTTCACAATATGACTCAGAACAATTATACCAGCCATTCACTTTGTGAATATTATTTTTATTCCTTTTTTGTATTAATTTTAAGATTTTTATTTTATGTATATGAGTGTTTTGGCTTCATGTGTTTAAGAGAATCACATATATTGCCTACAGAGGCCAGAAGAGAGCACTGAATATCCTGGAATTAGATTTACAAAAGTTTATATAGGCACTGGGAACTGAACTGCTCTTCTTTGTAGAAGTAGCAAGCATGATTTCCTGAGGAGTCATCTCTCTTGCTGTACTTTTTCTTTTATATAGATAGATAGATAGATAGAGATGATATATAGATATAGATGATGTAGTTGTAGATGTAGATACAAATATAGATAGATTAGATATAGGTTAGATGCAGATATAGATTATAAATTATAGACAGAAAGATAGTTTTACTTTAAAATATCTACAAGATTATTTTTATTATTATGGGTATTTAACGTAATGTATATAGTACAGTTCATGTAGTACCCATGGGGGTCAGAAGAGCACTCAGATTCCATGCAACTAGAGTAACAAATAGTTGTTAGCTGACATGTGGGTGCTGGGAATTGAACTCAGTTCCTCTGGAAAAGCAGGCAGTGCTCTCAACCTCTGAGCCATTCCTCCAGCCCCTATAGCTTTGCTTCTGTGTATATTTCTCAGTTTGGTTCTCATGCTGTTGTATCTGCTTGTTCCCAGGCCTACTAGAAGGCATGCTTCACTAATGTTTCACATAAAACTTCTCTACTTCTGTTGTTATTTCAACATCTTTCCTCTTTATCGCTTCCTTATCACCACCTCTTTTACGTATTAATGTAACTTTCTGTACCTTTAAAACCCCTCTAAGATTTTTGGGCCCCAACAGTATCTTAAACTGCCCTTCCAAGCAAATTTTTCAATCTCATATTTTTATTTTTGAAGTTGTTATAATGTTTATAATTAGCCTCTCCCACCCAATTTTACTCCCATCCCTAAACATAGTAAATCAAATCTGAATCTGCTCCTTCCTACCGTGCTTTGTCTGTCTGTTTTACTTTTCAACGGTTGTTGAAGTCATAGTTCTCACTGTTTTTCATTGGCTGGTACAGCTATCTAATAATGGGGATATCCACAACTGTGGTTGTTGTTGCTATTAATATATACCAGGGAATAATGTAGAGTTGTAACATACACCCTGAGCTCCTAGTTGAGAAAGTATTTTCTGAGCTATACTCATCAACTTTATCACATCTACATTCCACTTCTACACTGCAAATTCTCCAACTAAAATAATATCACTGATAAAATCAACTTAAGCAAAGAAATAATACAAGATGTAAGAGTCATAATGCAATATCACTGAAAACATGTAGAATATAACTCCTTCAAAACAATCTATTCTTGATGTAATGGTACCCAGTATGAGTGAGTTAGACCAAACTCCATACACAGAATTCAAGACAATGATTGTGAGTATGTTCAAACAAATCAAAAAGAGAACAAGCTCCCAACTGAGAACACAAATGACTGCATGATAGAAGGAAGGTTACAAAAGTACAAAAGAGGAATTCAATAGATGGAAGTACTAAAGAAAACCCTGCTGGAAGGATTGAAGGAGAAGCTCCAGGTGCCTCAGTCATTGACAGGAGCAAATGACAGTTGACAGTTAAGAGAGGCAGAGTCCCTTTTCTGCAGGGTGGTAGCCAGTGGTAGGTGGCCTATGCTATGGTGAATGACTCACAGGCACTGAGGGGAATAAAAAGCCATGACGTTGAGAGGGAGATGGGAGATAAGTTATTGTTGATTAGGTAGCTCTAGGTGGTCCATTTTAGGTGGTCAGCTTCTGTCAAGGCTTAGAGAACACTAAAAGAGAGAGCAAAAAGAAATTAAGAGCCAGGGTATGTGGATGTGTGCTGTGAAATGCTGTCTTCTGGACAATGACATGATCATATCACTCCCAAACCCAGAAAAGCTGTAGTCATTTGCTTAAGGCTTGCACAAGACCAAGTCACTCAGTGTTCCAATTCATGTGACTCCACCCTTAGCTGCTGGCAGTTAATGGTTACTGGGACTCATTTTTCTTCAGGAGTGAGTATAGTCATTTATAAGTTACCCATGCTCCCATAAAAAACTCCTCCACCTTCATGCTAATAACAAGAAGAAAAGGACATGAAAGGAAGAGTAGAAATTTAGGAGGACAAGTTGATGTCTGGAAGGAGAAGGAAATGGGTACGATAGGGGAAAGAGGTGGATATGATCAAAATCTATTATACATGTATAAAAATTTGTCAAAAATAGATATATTTTAAATACACAATAGTATATTCCTGCTTCTAAAAAAGCAATATAATATGTAAATGGATACTAAGTGTTATTCTTGCTCTTCCTCTCTGAGAATTCAGCCTCTTTGCTATAACACAGAAAAGATAGCAGCAGACAGGCCCAGAAAGTGAGCCATGCTTTAATTGGGCAACACAAGCACAAACAAGATAAATGGACTCTTCTTATGGAACTCACACAGACCCCTCAGTCAGGACTGTTGAACTCACTTACTTTGCTGTATTATGACCCACTTGACATTTGGTTGCTTTGACAAGGCTCACCTTGCACATATCTATGGTCCTCTTCTGCGTCTTCTCCCTCTTCCATTTTCTCCTTCTTCTCTCCCTTTGAAGAGGAGGAAGAAGAAGAAAAGCAGAGCAGAAACACATGGCCTGGAAAACCCGAAAGTTTTAAGGGGTCTCATAGATGTGGGAAATGGTAGAGGAGCACTAGGTCTGCCCAGTCTGGGTGCACAGCATGTATTCATATTATTTGAGTTGTGTTTTCATTGCCAGGGCATATTGGGTTGGAGATTTACTGCAACAGTACATACGTTTAAATGACAAACAACTTTACATACAAAAGTATGCAGCAGCACAAAATGTAAATATTAATGAATAATATAAAGGGCATGATTATTTTTGTAGAACAAAGTGGTGAGGAAGAAATTGACACTATCAAGACTTCTGGAATTCTTTTAAGTGTCTAACCTCTTCACAAAGGTTATAGTTACAAAGGCTTTGTTTCATTTTATTTTGTTCTGCTTTTACTTGTTTTCTGTTCATTGCAATTTAAACTCTGACTTAAAAGATATATACAATGAACACAAATGCAAATTTGATGAAAAGAACGTTATTATGTGACTTTTCCTGAGGAGACACAAACAAATATCAAGATATCTTTACATGGCTCCAACAAAAGACCAAAGAAAAAATTCTACCCAAGTTGTACTTACTGGTTTTGTCAACTTGACAAAAGCTGGAGTTATCACAGAGAAAGGAGCTTCAGTAGAGGAAATGCCTACAAGAGATCCAGCTGTTGGGCATTTTCTCAATTAGTGATCAAGCAGGGCAGGGCCCATTGTGGATGGTGCCATCTGTAGTCTTGGGTTCTATAAGAAAGCAAACTGAGCAAGCCAGGGGAAGCAAGCCAGTAACATCCCTCCATGACCTCTGCATCAGCTCCTGCTTCCTGACCTGCTTGAGTTCCAGTCCTGTCTTCCTTTGGTGATGAACAGCAAAGTGGAAGTGTAAACTAAATAAACCCTTTCCTCCCCAACTTGCTTCTTGGTCATAATGTTTGCACAGAAATAGAAACCGTGATTAAGACACAAGTATAGCTTAATGAACCAATGAGTTTATTGGGGTTACTCATATAAGCATTAGTGAGGAGGGACTTATTTATTCAAAGCAGCTTTATCACCAAAAAGCTCACCTCTGCAGGGTGTCGCCTCATCCTTGCAGCTCCCTGTGCAACTGGCAGACAGCTCTACATGTTGGGAAGTCTCTTCTATCTGGTACTCCTTATGTACATAACCTTTACTATAATTTATATAACCTTTTATTTATATAACCATATGCAGATTATGATATTCAGGAACTTCCTAAGAGTTGTCATTTGCTTATTTCCATATATATTTCTTTACTTCCTAAGTCTTTAAAAATTTTATATTTACTTTGTGTGTGTGTGTGTGTGCATGAGTGCATGTAACAAGCACATATAAACATGTATACAGAGATTAGAGAACAATTTGAAGAAATCAATTTTTCTCCTTCAACCATGTATATTTCAAGGATTGAACTCATGTTGCCAAGTTTTGTGGCAAGTATCTTTACTTGTTGAAGCCCTAGCCTGATTTCCTGGGTCTTAATGAACCTCCTTCTGGGAATGAATGCTTCAGTTTGGAGGAAATCTCTACATAAGAGACACCAGAAGCTACAACATACTGTGACCAATCTAAAAGAAGTAAGGAACAACATGGGTAGGTATATTAGTTGGGGTTTTTATGGCTGTGAAGAGACACTGTGGACACAACAACTCTCATAAAGAAAACCATTTAAATGGGATTGGATTATAGATTCAGAGGTATAGTTTGTTATCTTCATGATGGGAAACATAGCAGCATGCAAGTAGACATGGTGATGGAGAAGGAGCTAAGAGTTCTACCTCTGAATCATCAGTCAGAAAGGATAGAAAGAGAAAGAGACTCTGGCTTGGCTTGAGTAATTGAAATCCCAAAGCCTACCTCCAGTGACACACTTCTTCTAACCAGGCCACACCTACTTCAACAAGGCCCAACTTTCTAATAGCTTCTCTGGTGATCAAAAATTCAAAACTGTGGGGCCAATTTTATTCAAACCATCAGAGTAGTTTGGAATAAATTGATGAGAATTTGAAGAAAAATTAAGCTGGAAGATTAAAGGTACAAGTAAGACCGAATACAGAACAAACTGGTAAGAAAAGAGGCTCATTCATATTATATAACCAATTCACTGGTGAGGGCTGTTCCTTTGTGCCCACTTTTCCTATGTTGCCTTGAAAACTCAATGCTGTTTAAATATCTTGGCAGCTAGGATACAGAGTAGGCAATCTAAAAAGATGTGACCATCTTTCTTTTCATAGAAGACCTTCCAACCACATGAACATCACCTCTGCCTCTGAGAATGTGTTACAGATCCAGTTCCCCCAGACTACTAGGTTTTGATTAGTTGGCATTTCAAAGGAAATTCGAACTTCTTGATCTTTTCAGTTTTAACTACCACATAATACAGGTCCTTTGCATCTATGCCCTATCTAACACAGTTGGAATTTGAACATAGTTTGTTTTTGGTTTTTTTGTTTGTTTGTTTTTTGTTTTTTTTTACAGCCCATTGTTCATGCTCCAGTTATCTCCTATCTTATAGATCTGCTTCACACTGGTCCCATCTCTTCCTCCATGGCCTGGATGAAATAAATATGGTTGATTTCTTCATGTATTTGAAACTCCATTCCTAACTCTCAGAATAGACTTTTTCAACAATTAACATGAAGAATAAAAATATACAGCTACATTTGTAAAGTAATTGATATAATATCATTTTTGTATTCTTATGATAAAATGTTAAGATCACTATGTCTGAAAGTGGTAGAGAAAATGAACGAGTTATGTTATTTCTAAAATATTTTTAGATTTATTGTGTTATTTTAGATATTTGAGTCTTTTACCTACATGTATGCTTATATGTGTGCTTGGTGCCTGTAGAGATCAGAAGAGAGTATCAGGTTCTCTGGGACTGAATTATAGACAGTTGTGAGCCTCCATGTGGGTACTGGGAATCAAACCCAGGTACCCTCCAAGAGTAACATGTGCTCTTAACTGCTGTTCCAACTCTCTAGTCCAATAAATATAAGTTTTAACTTCCAAGTACAGAGTATTTTTATTAAAATGTCTATAGTCATTTTCAAGAAGTGAAAGCATAGTGGTCTAAATAGTTATTACAAATTGCCTTTGAAATATACTTTTACAGCATGACTCCTTGATGAAAAATGAAAGAGACTTAAAGACATTGAATTCTTAAATGTATGACTTCTAGACAGAATTTTATTTTCCCTTAAATGATGAAGATCCCTTTGTTTGGAGTTTCTTGAATACTGTTTTCCCAGTGCAGAAACCATAAAAGAAGGTGGTGTAGACCATTAAAATAACTTCGATTATACATCCTCCCCTAGGATTTATAGTGATACCTCTGTTTTCACAGACATTGATGGTAACAACATTGCATTGCTCTGTTTTTTCTATGTAAATATTTGCTCAAATAAACTTATTCTTACCTCCCATGAAGTTGCTCTCAAAGGTGCTGAGAAAACTCAAAGATTTTATTCATTTTTCTTTCTTTGTAAATTGTCTTCTGTTCTCTATGTCCTCAACTATTGCATGAGGCAGTGTGGGAGCCAAGAGATTTGTCAACTTTCCACTCTGATGTTTCTTGTGCTGCATCTTAGACTGCAGTGTTTTCCCTCTGGCCCCATCCTGTCTAAAACTATTCATCAACGTCCAGTTTTATAATGGGGATATAAAAAATTATCTACCTGTATTTACTGATGTGTTACTGTTAGCCATGACCTTTTGACTGTAAGTGGCTCTCATTCAAACTAGCTTAAGCTGAAAGAAATTCTTCATCTCTTTATAAAATGCAACTCAAGTATTTCTCTGAGAAGGACAAAAAAAAAAAGTGGACGGGAAGCTTCCTGGAGTCTCCTATCTTTTGTTCTGTATGCATCTCTCATCAACAATTGGTTCCTATCCATTGAGACAGTGGTTCTCACCCTTCCTAATCCTGCATCCCATGCTATGGTGATCCCAACCACAACATTATTTTTATTGTTACTTCATAACTGTAATTTTGCTAGAGTTATGGATCATAATTTAAATCTCTATGTTTTCAGATTGTCTCAGGTGTCTGCACAAAAGGGTTGTTTGGATGCTCACAGGGGGTTGTGACCCACAGGTTGGTGGCTGCTGATCGAAGAGTATCTGTCTGCTCCCTGTCCTAAATCCTACACAGATCAATTTTTTGTCAATCTCTGTTTTCATTCTATGAGAGAAAGAAAGTACAATCTCATCCTGAGGATCTAAATCTAGTTATTACAACAGGGCTGAACACACACTGGTGCCATAGAGATACTTATTTACAAAGTGGTTCATTGAGGCCAATGTTCTGGTTACTTATTCTCCTGTTGTGAAAATATATCTCCCAAAAGCAACGTAAGGAAGGAGGGATGTATTCTGGCTCACAGTTTGAAGCCATCATCTGTTATGATGAGGAGGTCCAGAAAGCTGGCTGCAGTATATCTGCAGCCACACAGCAGATAGATGGATGGATGGACATACAGACATCTCATGTTCATGCTCATCTTGCTATTTTTTTCTATCAGTGCAGGACCCCCAGCTTATGGGAGGGTGCTTCCCACATTTAGAATAGTCTAGAAAGTTCCCCACAGACAAGCCCAGAGGTATGTCTCCTAGGTTGTTCTATATCCTGTCCTGTTGCCTATCAGAATTAACCATCACAATGAAATACCATAAGCTCATGTCTTGTGGCAGTGTTTCACTTCAGGAACTAAAGCTTTCTGGTCTTCTGATTTGAGGTCTAGAATCTGCAAAATGATTTTGGAACCTATACAGATTTTTTTAAAATAATAATTCCTTTAAAAGAAAGCAGACACCTATTATTCTGATTTATGACTCAGTGGTTAGGATGCTTGTCAAGTGTTCAAGCTGCCACTTTACCTAATTAATTAATTGATTAATTAGTTAATTAATTAATTAATTGATTGATTGATTGGAACTTCAGGGACTTCCCTTATGATCACACGAGACCAAGAAAGCAGGAGCTGGAGAGACTCAGGTTCCACCCCCAGAATCTAGAGTCTTCATGGCACCTCATAAGCATCTGTAACTCTAGTCTCGGAGGATCCTATCTGAGGTCCTATTCTGGCCCCCATAGACATGTTACACACAAATGTATGTGTAGGCAAAATACTAATACACATTGGGGAGGGAGGGAGGGAGGGAGGGAGAGAGAGAGAGAGAGAGAGAGAGAGAGAGAGAAGAAAGCACAGGTAGAGTCATCAGTGATGAGGGAGCCTCAATAGAGAAAATTTCTCTGTAAGATGGCACTTTAGGCAAACCTATAGAACCTTTTCTTAATTGATTGAAGGGGAGATCCTAGACAGTTGTGCATGGTACCACCATGGACTGGTAGGTAGTACTGGATTCTTTAAGAAAGCAGGCTTCTCAAGCTGTATGGAGCAAGACACGAAGCAGATTCTGTCCATGACTTCTGCATCATCCTCCAGGTTCCTGAGATGTTTGAGTTTGTCCTGACTTCCTTCAATTTTAGACTATGATGTCAGCTGAATAAACCCTTTCCTCCCCAACTTGCTTTTGGTCATAGTGTTGTATCCTAGCAACAGCCATTCTTACAAAGACAGGCACTATGGTTGTTACTCTTGGCCATCAGTATGACTATATCTGGAATCAACTAAAACTCAAGCAACTGGGTGTGCCTATGAGGAATTTTGTTGATTGGATCATTTGAATTGAGAAGACCCACACTAAATCTGGGCCAGATCTTCTGTGGTGGTACATATTTTTAAAAGTACACAGAGAAGGAAATGTTTGATGTTTGATGCTCCTCCTCACTCTTGTTGGCAAGTTCATCTATCCTGCTGCTGAGGCATTTATTTCTCCAGTATAAGAGCTTACTTCTTTGGGATTCCAATATAGACAAAGGAGCTGCTGAGACATCCAGCCTCAAGTACTGAAAAACTATTGAATTCCTGGACTTTTTGTCAGTAGATAGTCACTGTTGGACTAGCTGGACACCAACATACAAGCCATTCTAATAAAATCCCTTCAGACACACTCACATAAACAACACATACATACAAACACACACACACACACACACACGAGAGAGAGAGAGAGAGAGAGAGAGAGAGAGAGAGAGAGAGAGAGAGAGAGAGAGAGAGAGAGAGAGAGGCTGAGAGACTATCTGTTCTGGTCCTCTGGAGAACTTTGACTAAGATAGCTACTAAAAAAAAAACCAAGAAATACAGAAAACACAGTGAAAACTAAGACACATTGCAAGATGTGTCTACATCAGAAGATGTGTCTACTACAGAAAATGGAAGTTAAAAGTATTCTCTTAACCCAATTTTTACTAATTTTATAAAATGTTATAGAATTTTACAAAATCAGTAAAATTCAGAGTAAATGGGTGTAGGAAGATGAAGTATAGCTGAACAAAAGTATTCTTACTGAAAAAAAGCCATTATGGATATATTATTTAATTATCACAAATTTAACAAAGCAAATATATTTTGCTAGGATTATTTTTTTCTTAACATCCTAGGTTTCTAATGAATTTAAGAATATCATTTTACCACAATTGTGAAATTGCCATTAAGGTTCTTTTGTAACTGATTTTACTGTAAAAATATTTGAAACATGGATAATTGATAACAGAAGGAGAACACAGAAATCATAAGTATGAACTTGAAGATACATCTCTGGGTTCCATCCCAAAACTAGAGGCAAAAGGAAGTACCTAAGACCACATCAGGAAAAAACTCAGATTATAGCAGAATAACAATTTTAAGTTGAAGGAGGAAGAGAAAGAAATGGAGGGGGATCGGAAGGAGGAGGAGGAGGAGAGGAGGAGAAGAAGAGGAGAGGAGGAGGAGAAAGAAAAGGAGAACTTTTTTGAGAAGTCTTACAACCAATATCAATTTGGTTGATTATCTTTTTACTCTGTTTTGTTTTAAAAGATTTTGTTATTTTAGTCACTTAGAGAAATAAATGCAATTCAAGAGCAGTGTAGTTTTCTAAACATGCAAATATTAATTCCTATGAAACCCTTATCAGAGTTTTGAAACAGGAGATTGTGGCTATGTATATCTATGAAAAATATTCAGTAAAAAAGGCAGATGCATTGCTTTGGTGATTATACCTGCATGTACATTAGGATAAAGAGAGTCAAGGGACTAAATAAAAAGATAAGCAGGTTCTAAGTATAGTATATATTTTTGGCCACCATTCTGACTCAAACAGAATTCAGATTAAATATTATGCATGTCTTGCATCCTAAATCTATAATTTATATCTTCAGGATTTAAGATGCTAGAGTCTGTGCTCACATGACTTTTAACTTTGGGTGGATGCCAATGTTAGAACAGTTTAATGTCTGGAGTCAGAAACTTAATTTACACTTCTGCCAAAGGCTCACTGTAGGACAACTGTCTCAGCTCTACCCTGGCACAGAAATCTCATTCTTGGTAGAATGATGGTAAAATGAGAGGTTGGAACAAATACCCTATCTTCCTTTTATGTGATATTATTACTGCTGGGAAGCTGATTGAAGCCAATCTTCTCTAACTCTGAAAAACACTCTGCCACAAGACTACAGGATCTTTCTATCTGACCTGAATTTTTTAAAACTAGAATTTTTATTCTAGACAATAGCCCTATACCAGTTAGAAATGGTATCCAATTTTTATTGGAGGGAAATTAATCTGTTCATGAAAAATTGTTTTTAGAAGACTATGAGTTTCTTACCTAGTAGTTTCCTCATGGATTTGAGAGGCCATTGTGAGTGGCGAGTCATGTCCAATGCCGATGCTTACATATGTCGCATCTAACACTTAGCAGTTAGAACTCATCAAGTATAAAAGGGGAGAATGGGCTTCAACTACTCTATGGTATGGAAAGAGAAGAAAACCCCTTATTGCTCTCACATTTGATAGTGATAACATAAAAGTCGTAAACTGAAAGCTATAGCACCTGGTACAGACCCGTGGAGACCTTGGGATTTCTGTTTCAGTCTCAGAGTTCATGTCAGCTTTCTTTGCTCAGCTGTTTTAGGGGGCCTGTTCTTTCCCCATGTCCATCTACTTTCTATTTTGTTGGGTTCCTCAAACTCTTTCTGAGGGGAGGGAATTGATGGAGACACCTTGTTTAAAGCTGTATTCCCCCCTCTCTCTTTCTCTCTTTCAACCTTTCAATATAAGGTCTTGCTATGAGTCTCTGTATTTGCTCGCATCTGATGCAGAAGGAAGCATCTCTGATGATGGCTGAATAAGGCACTGATCTATGAGTCTAGCAGAATATCATCATGAGTCATTTTATTGTATTATAATAATAATAATAATTATTATTTATTATTATTATTTATACCAGTAGCATTTGTTTTACACTAGGTTTCTGGACCATCTAGACTCTGGTTCTTGGTCACCCAAGCAGCATCAGGTATGGGTTTCATCTCATGGTGTAGGCCTTAAGTCAAATTAGACATAGGTTGGTTACTCTCACAAGATCTTTTGCCACAATTGCCCTAGCATATTTTATAGACTGGACAGATTGGAGATAAAAGGTTTTGTGATTTATAGCAAATTTCATTTGGTGACACAAGATGGCCAGTTGGAGTTCCATCTGCCTCATATTTTCAGACTTTAGTAGAATCACCTTTATATATTATAGAACGTTTCCACCACATTAGTTTCTGTATCACCTCTCAAATGCCCTCAAATTTAGTTGTCTCTCCTTTCATTGTCTTACTCAATCCCACATGGCCTCCCCTTTCTTACCTGATCCTTCTATTCTCCTCCTACCCAGTGCCCCTTCCCCTTTCCAGTCCACCCATAATTTCTATTATATTTCTCCATCCCTGGGAGATCCATATGTTCCTTCCCCATATGTCATTTCCTCTGTGCCTAACCTCTTGGTCTATGGATTGTAGTTTAGTTATCATTTGTTTATTTGCTAATATCTAGATATAAGCAAATACATACCACATTGATGTTTCTAGGTTTGAATTATCTCACTCAGGATGATTTTTTTTCTAATTCCATCCATTTGACTGCAAATTACATGATGCCACTGATTTTGTTTTATTTTGTTTTGTTTTGTTTAAAAGCTAAGTAATACTCAGTTGTATAAATGTACATTTTAATTATCTATTCTTCTGTTGAGGGACGTTTAGATTGTTTCCAGTATCTGGCTACCATTAATAGACAGCAATTAGCATGGCTGAGCAAGTGTCCCTTTGGTAGGATAAGTGTCCTTTTGGTATATATCTAAGAGCAGGATAGCTGGATCTTCAGGTAGATAATTCACATCTTTCTGAGGAACTAACATATTGATCATAGTGGCTATAGAAGTTTGTACTCTTAGCAGCAATGAAGGATGCTCTACTTCCTCACAAACATGAGCTTGTATTACTGATCTTAGCTTCTGCCAGTTGTACGATAGAATCTCAAAAGTAGTTTTGATTTGGCAGAGGAAATTTTAACACAGCATAACATTGAATCTGTGGCATGTTTTTGTAGGTCTACAAAAAAAAAAAGAAAAAGAAAAAGAAAAGAAAAGAAAAGAAAAGAAAAGAAAAAAGCAATTATGGCAGAAAGGCTTATAGAAGTCTGAGGAGGAAAGGAGTGCTAAGAATATTGCCTAAAGGCATCTTCTGGAAAAAGACTGTAACTGTTAAAGGAATTTGTGCCATTAAGAAGAGGCCTCCTGATCTTCAGTAGAACAGTGGAAAGAGTACCCTCAAGTCAAAACCCCACCAAGCTCAGATTCCTACTCGTAAAGATTTTCCTTTGCCTATAAATGAATGTTATACAGAAACTTCTGCAAATGTGTTCCAAAGGGACAAGTGTACTTCTCAAAATTCATAGCTTAACTTGGCAGCATTCCAACCATGCTATTGGCATTTGAGGCAGGGAATAAAAATTGAAGTGGACATGGATTCATTCTCTGTGCTTTTAGAGAGCTGTTGGGGCCAGTCCAAAATGTGTCAAGGATAGAGAATCTACAAGGAAGATGAGGAAGGTATTATTAATGTGAAGCTCCTATGATAAATTCTGGGTTTTATTGAAGACCCCAAGATGTGGAAGATGTCAGGTATGAATAACATGAGATATCTGTCAAGGAATGCTACATAAATGGAGTGCAACCAGCCTCAAAGAGATATATGCTGCAGTCAGAAAAGCTGGCAGATCAGAGCCACCTAAGCCTTTTGAATCTAAAGCTCCATATATTAGAGATGGTACTACAGGATTTGATATTTACACTGGTGTTTCTTTGTTCACTTTCATGTCATATTTCTTGATGGTGCCCCCATTTTTTCTCTTTTTAAATAAGAAAGCATATTACATGACATTGTATATTGGTAGTGTGTAATTATCTATTTTATATAATAGGGAGTCATAGTTAAAAAAATTACCTTGAGTCTCAGGAAAGAAATTAAACACTTGAACAGTGTTGAGACTGTTAAAGAATCGGTGGCATTTGAATTTGAACTATAAGCCTATGGTGTTAGCAGTACAATGGTGCCATAGCTTGAATAAAAAATGTCCTCTGTAGTCTTTTGAGGACTGAGTAGGTATTTGAATACTTGGTTTCCAGTTGACAGTGCACTTTGGAGAAGTTATGAAACCTTCAGGAGATGGAGCCTTTCTGAAGTGAGTACTTCACTGGAGTGGACTTTAACTATTGACATCTCACCCTACTTCCCTTTTGCTCTCTTTACTTCCTGTAGACAGGTGACACATGATCTCTTAGCTTTCTTCTTTTGTTACCATGCCTACTCCCACCATTATGGACATCTAGCCTTTTAGGACTGTAAGCCAAACTAAATCCTTTCTTAATTTGTTTTTGGTTGTGATAATTTATCACAGGAAGAGAAAAGTAATGACTATATCCTGAAATCAATTTATTTGGAGGAGGTTCAAAAGACTATAAACTTTGAATGGCGATCATAGTGAAAGTAGAACCTGTAGTAACTGGATTGATATGTTTTATGCTGCCCTGCTACTTGGACTACAGACAAGAGAGTTCTATAGTGTTAGTGGTATCCATTTAAACAAGGATGCTCTATGGCATCTTACAAGCCTTAATAGTATTTTCTTCCTAGGGTATCACAGCAAGTCTGATTGGTTATAGACAAATTCTTCTCTGTTTGATAAATAGTTCCCAGGAAACTTGGGTACTTACATAGTCCAAGTATGCAATGATGTTTTATGAAATAAATATTTAACCAGATCTGCCTGTAATAATCAAAGCTGAGTTATAATGCAGGACAAAGGAACAATATTCATTTTCAAGAAACAAATTATATTTAGGCCATTGGGTGTAAGCAGTTCTAGGAAGCACAAATAACAGTATCAATATCACCCTTAGTATGCTGCTATCCCTGTGCTAATTCACACCTATTGCCATGTCAGTGGTTTATTTTTGTGTGTGTTTGTTTGTTGTGTTTTTCCTAATTAACACTTAAAAACCAACATGAACCAGATCTTGCTTCACAGATTGGTTGGTGTGATAGTTTTCTTTTGAATATAAAAAACTACTACTATGTTGGACTGGGGAGACCCCTAAGAAGTATTAGTAGTATATGACAACATTTGTATACCCTCTTATCTGAAAGTAGATATTACAATGCTCAACTAGAGAAGGATTTCTAAGCCATGACAGTATTTGTTGTAGTTGGTAAGGAGATATCAAGGAAAATATCACTAAATTATACCCCTAGGAGATCTGACATTTGCAGATATGAGAGGTGCTTCAGGTTCTCTCAAACACATACCTTGTTTATAACAGTTTGCAGTAACAGCTATAGTATATAAACTACAGTATATAAAACCAGCCATCTGGGCAAAGATCTTGAATAACTATGGTGCTAGTAGCATTGTTTTTGTTTTTGTTTAAATTCTTGCCCCAGCTGCCAATTGATACTGGCTGTGTGAGCTCTGAACAACTTTATATGGGACAACCTGATCCCACCACATCCAATCACTTTTCATTTGAAGCTTTGATATTGATGCCAAAATCTGAGATACAATCATATTCCATGACCCCTTTTGGACGTAAGTATACTCAGTGCAGAGGTATAGGCAAGTTATACTCTTTGGTGAACTCTCCAGGATAGAAACAGAGCCAATGTTTATGTGTTCTCTTTATACCTCTAGATAAAATGGTCTAATACATAGTATAAGAATTCCCTCCTAGGATGTTGCCTCAGGCCTGGTAGCCAATGTACTTCATCAGCCAGCTTGATCTCACGTCTTTGAATAGCTTTTCCCTTCCTTGTTTTCCTCTCTCTTTGCTCTAGCTCCTGGATAGCCGTTCAAAGCAAGCACTTGGTATCTGCGGTATTTTTGAGTGTTTTTATACTTATCTGATAATTTAATATGTGCATATGACATATTTTGATCAAATTCACCCCTCATATCTCCTCTTCAAGCCTCTACCTTTTGCAAACCTATGGCAAAGCATATAGGGCACACTATCATGTTGCAAACATGTGACAAATACAAGATATAATATTATGTCAGAGGGATTGTAGCCTTATAAATTGGTAAATAGAAAAATATTGTCATAATAAAACATATACTTGTAATGAGTATTCATACTAGGTAGTATGATTACAAACTGTTCTGGATTTTTTTTTTTACATTCTATTGCTACTAAATGTCTTAGCATGGATATTTATTTATACATTCTAATCACAAAAAAAATTATGGTAAAATCAGTGGTTAAGTTTCCAATAGTAAGGGATCCAAAGACTGGGTTACAGTCAAGTAAAAAGTAAGCCAAGTGCAAAACAAAACAAAGCAAGCAAACAAACAAAAACCCAAGGTCATGTTAGGAGCCTTCAAAAGGATAAAGAGGGGTTATTCAGGAAGAACCATATCTTATGACAGGTGGATGACCTTTTTGGTGTGTTCTTGGATTTGGTTTGCAAGTATTTTACTGAGTAATTTTTGCATCTATGTACATATGGGACAAAGGTTTGTAATTCTCTTTCTTTGTTGAATCTTTGTTGGGTTTAGCTATCAGGGTAACTGTGACCTTGTAAAATGAATCAGTCAGTGTCCTTTCTGTTTCTCTGTTGTTGAATATTTTGATGAGTATTGGCATAGATTCTTCTTTGAAAGTCTGGTAGAACTGTGTGCTAAAACCATAAGGCACTGGTTGGTTTTTGTTGTTGTTGTTGTTGTTGTTGTTGTTATTTTGTTGTTGTTATTGTTTTTTGTTTTTGTTTTTGTTTTGTGAGACTTCAAATGGTTGCTTCAATTTCACTGAGTGCTATTAGGTCTATTTAAATAGTAAACCTGATCTTAATTTAACTTTGGTAAGTGGTATCTGTCTAGAAAATTATACTTTTTTAAAAAAAATTCTATTTTTGTTGAGTACAGGCTTTTAAAGTATGTCCTTATGATTCTCTCAATTTCCTCAGTTTCTGTTGTTATGTTCCTCTTTTCATTTCTGATTTTATTAATTTGGATAATCTCTTAGTCTTTTAGTTAATTTGGATACATGTTGATACATATATCTTGTTGATTTTCTCTGAAAACCCACTTTGTTCCAATTGTTCTCTCTTTGTTTTATTTTAATGATTTCAGCCCTGGGTTTGATTATTTCTTGCCATCTACTCCTCTTTGGTATGCTTACTTCTTTTTGCTCTAGAGCCTTTAGGTACGCTGTTAGGTTGCTAGTAAAGATGTCTCCAATTTCTTTATGAAGGAACTTACTGCTTTAAGCATTTTTCTCAGCACTCCTTTCATTGTATTCCAAAATCTTAGCTGCATTGTGTATTCATTTTCACTGCATTCTAGAAGGGTTTTATTTATTTATTTATTTATGCCTTGATGCATTTTTCATTCAGTAGAGAATGGTTCAGTTTTCATGAGTTTTCAGCTTTCTGTTATTTCTGTTGTGGTTGATATCCAGATTTAGTTCATTGGTGGTCTGATAGGATGCAGGAAGTTATTTCAATTTTCCTGTATACATTGAGACTTGCTTTGTGTCTAAATATGTGATCTATTTTGGAGACAGTTACAAGATGTATTCAATATACTACTTGAAGTTTTAGCAAGAACAATAAGACTAGAGGAGATCAAGGAGATATAAAGTAGAAATGAGGAAGTCAAAGTATTAGCAGATGATATGATAGTACATACATAAGTGACCATAAAAATTACACTAGTGTTCTGGTTTCCATCTGCCCCAGGACCAGATCTTCTGCTATAGGGCCCCATACTCAGATAGTGCCTGAATTGGGCAAGCCTCTAAAGAGTGCAGACAGGCCTGTGAGCATGGGTAGGACCACCACTGCTGCTCAGAGGAACCCTTCCAGAACCCTCAGAACACAGGACCAAGGAGCTGCCTGGGTACAGGAGTCTTCCAGGTTCCATCTGCACCTAGAACTGAACCTGTGCCACAGAGCTACATACACAAATACTGCCAGAGGAGAGCTGGTCTCCCAGGCATGCCTACACACCTGTGAGCACAGGTAAGACCACCACTTCTCTTCAAATTCCTAGCCCAAGAGGGACCCTCCCAGAGCCATAAGAACACAGGAACCAAGGATCAGCTGGGGATAGGATCCTTCTGGTCTCTGTCTGTACCCTAGAGCTGACCCTGTACCACAGCTCTCCATACCTAAATTCCTCCCAGAAAGAACTGATCTCCCAGGAGTAGTGACACACAGGTTTGCAGGAGGGACAAGCCACAATCAGAGACAGTAAGACCAGCTAACACAACAGATAAGGGATGGCAAAAGGCAAGTCCAAGAACATAATCAACAGAAACCAAACCTACTTGGCTTCATCAGAACTCAGTCCTCCCAACAGAGCAAACCCTGGTTACCCCCAACTCACCAGAAAAGCAAGACTCTGACTTAAAATCACATCTCATGATGATGATAGAGGACTTTAAGAAGGACATAAATAACTCTCTTAAAGAAATACAAGAGAACACAGGTAAACAGGTAGAAGATCTTAATGAAGAAACACAAAATCCCTTATAGAATTAAAAGAAAACACAACCAAACAGATGAAGGAACTAAACAAAACCATCAAGGACCTGAAAATGGAAATACAAACAATAAAGAAAACACAAAGGGAGACAACACTAGAGATAGAAAACTTAGAAAAGAGATCAGGAGTCAAGATACAAGCATCACTAACAGAATACAAGAGATAGAAGAAAGAATCTCAGGTGCAGAAGATTCCATAGAAAACATTGACAACAACAGTCAAAGAAAATGAAAAATGCAAAAAGCTTCTAACTCAAAACATCCAGGAAATCCAGTACACAATGAGAAGACCAAACTTAAAAATAATAGGCATAGAAGAGAGTGAGGATTTCTAACTTAAAGGGTGTCTTAGTCAGGGTTTCTATTCCTACACAAACATCATGACCAAGAATCGAGTTGGGGAGAAAAGGGTTTATTCGGCTTACACTTCCACACTGCTGTTCATCACCAAAGGAAGTCAGGACTGGAACTCAAGCAGGTCAGAAAGTAGGAGCTGATGCAGAAGCCATGGAGGGATGTTCTTTACTGGCTTGCTTCCCCTGGCTTGCTCAGCCTGCTCTCTAATAGAACCAAGACTACCATCCCAGAGATGGTCCCAGCCACAAAGGGCCTTTCCCCCTTGATCACTAATTGAGAAAATGCTTTACAGTTGGATCTCATGGAGGCATTTCCTCTACTGAAGCTCCTTTCTCTGTGATAACTCCAGCTGTGTCAAGTTGACACAAAACTAGCCAGTACAAAGGGCCAGTAAATATCTTCATCTTAATTAGAGAAGAAAAGCTCCCTAATCTACAGAAAGAGATACCCATAAACATACAAGAAGCCTACAGAACTACAAATAAATTGGACCAGAAAAGAAGTTCCTCCCATCACATAATAATCATAACACCAAGTGCACTAAACAAAGAAAGAATATTAAAAAGAGTAAGGGGAAAATGTCAAGTAACATAAATGCAGACCTATCAGAATCACACCAAACTTCTTACCAGAGATTATGAAAGCTAGATGATCCTGGGCAGGTGTCATACAGACCCTACGAGAACACAGCCCAGACTACTATACCTAGCAATACTCTCAATTACCATAGATGGAGAAACCAAGATGTTCCATGACAAAACCAAATTTACACAATGTCTTTCCACAAATCTAGTCCTACAAATGTTAATAGATGGAAAATGCCAATAACGAGGAAAACTACACCCTAGAAAAGGCAAGAAAGTAATCTTCTTTCAAGAAACCCAAAAGAAGGCAACCACACAAGCATAAAAACAATATCAAAAATACCAGGAAGCAACAATCACTATTCCTTAATATTTCTTAACATCAGTGTACTCAATTCCCTGACAAAAAGACATAGACTAGCAGATTGGCTATATAAACAGGACCCAACATTTTGCTGCATACAGGAAACTCACCTCAGTGACAAAGACAAACACTACCTCAGAGTAAAGGGCTAGAAAGCAATTTTCCAAGCAAATGTCCCCAACAAACAAGTGAGAGTAGCCATTCTAATATTGGATAAAATTGATTTTCAACCAAAAGTCATCAAAAAAGATGAGGAAGGACACACTTCATCCTCCTCAAAGGAAAAATCTACCAAGAAGAAATCTCAATTCTGAACATCTAAACTCCAAATGCAAGGACACCCACATTCATAAAAGAAACTTTACTAAAGCTAAAAGCACACATTGTACTTCATGCAATAATTGTGAGACTTCTACATACCACTCTCATTAATGGATAGAGCAGGGAAATACAAAGTAAACAGAGGCACAATAAACCTAACAGAAGTTATAGACCAAATGGATTTAACAGATATCTATAAGACATTTCATCCAAAATCAAAAGAATATACCTTCTGCTCATGACCTCATGGTACCTTCTCCAAAACTTACCATACATCAGACTTACCACACATCAGACATCAACAGATAAAAGAATATTGAAATTATCCAATGCCTCCTATCAGACCACTACAGATTAAGGCTGGTCTTCAATAGCAACAAAAACAACAGAAAGCCCAAATTCACATGGAAGCTGAACAATGCTTTACTCAATGATAACTTGGTCAAGGAAGAAATAAAGAAAGGAATTAAAGACGTTTTAGAGTTTAATGAAAATGAAGCCACAACATACTCAAACATATGGGACACAATGAAAGCTTTTCTAACAGGAAAACTCATAGCTCTGAGTGCCTCAAAAAAGGAACTGGGGAGAGCATACACCAGCAGTTTAACAGCACACCTGAAAGAGCTAGAAGAAAAAGAAGGAAATACACCCACGAGGAGTTACAGCTGGAAATAATCAACTCAGGGCTGAAATCAAACAAATAGAAACAAAAAGAACTATACAAAGAGTCAACAAAGTCAGGATCTGATTCTTTGAGAAAATCAACTAGATAGATAAACCCTTAGCCAGACAAACCAGAAGGTACAAAGACAGTATCCAGATTTAAAAAAATTCAGAAATGAAAAAGAAGCTATGACAGCAGAAACTGAAAAAAATTCAAACAATTACCAGATCCTACTATAAAACTTTATACTCAACACAACTGGAAAATCTAGATGAAATGGACAAATTTTTTAATATTTATTTATTTTATTTTATTTTTTATTATGTATTTTCTTCATTTACGTTTCCAATGCTATCCCAAAAGTCCTCCATACCCCCCCCCCCACTCCCCTACCCACCCACTCCCACGTCTTGGCCCTGGTGTTCCCCTGTACTGAGGCATAAAAAGTTTGCAAGACCAATGGGCCTCTCTTTCCAATGATGGCCAACTAGACCATCTTCTACATATGCAGCCAGAGACACGAACTCTGTGGGTTACTGGTTAGTTCATATTGTTGTTCCACCTATAGGACTGCAGATCCTTTTAGCTCCTTGGATACTTTCTCTAGCTCCTCCATTGGGGTCCCTGTGATCCATCTAATAGCTGACTGTGAGCATCCACTTATGTGTTTGCTAGGCCCCGGCATAGCCTCACAAGAAACAGCTATATCAGGGTGCTGATTTCAGCAAAATCTTTCTACTCTATGCAATAGTGTCAGCGTTTGGAAGCTGACTATTGGATGGAACCCCAGGTATGGCAGTCTCTAGATGGTCCATCCTTTCATCTCACCTCCAAACTTTGTCTCTGTAACTCCTTCCATGGGTGTTTTGTTCCTAGTTCTAAGAAGGGGCAGTGTCCACACTTTGGTCTTCGTTCTTCTTGAGTTTCATGTGTTTTGCAAATTGTATCTTATATCTTGGGTATTCTAAGTTTCTGGGCTAATATCCACGTATCAATGAGCACATATCATGTGAGTTATTTTGTGATTGGGTTACCTCACTCAGGATGATGCCCTCCAGGTCCATCCAGTTGCCTAGGAATTTCATAAGTTCATTCTTTTTAATAGCTGAGTAGTACTCCAGTACTGACAGATCCAGCAATACCATTCCTGGGCATATACCCAGAAGATGCTCCAACATGCAATAAGGACACATGCTCTACTATGTTCATAGCAGCCTTATTTATAATAGCCAGAAGCTGCAAAGAACCCAGATGTCTCTCAAAGAGGAATGGCTACAGATACTGTGGTACATTTACTCAATGGAGTATATTCAGCTATAAAAACAATGAATTTATGAAATTCTTAGGCAAATGGATGGAACTAGAAAATATCACCCTGAGTGGGGCAACCCAATCACAAAAGAACACACATGGTATACAGTCACTGATAAGTGGATATTAGCCCAGAAGCTCAGAATACCCAAGATACAGTTCATACACCAAATGAAGCACAAGAAGAAGGAAGACTGACATGTGGATACTTTGGTCCTTCTTAGAAGGGGGAACAAAATACCTATGGGTGAAGATACAGAGACAAAATGTAGATAACAGACTGAAGAAAAGTCCATCCAGAGACCACCCAACCTAAGGATCCATCCCATATATAGTCACCAGACCCACACACTATTGTGGATGCCAACAAGTGCTTCCTGACAGGAGACTGATATAGCTGTCTTATAAGAGGCTCTGCCAGTGCCTGACAAATAAGAGGTGGATGCTCTCAGCCAACCATTAGACTGAGCACAGGCTCCCCAATGGAGGAGCTAGAGAAAGGACCCAAGGAGCTGAAGGGTTTTGCAGACCCATAGGAGGAACAACTATATGAACCAACCAGTACCCCCAGAGTTCCCAGGGACTAAACCACCAACCAAAGAGGTGGAGGGACCCATGACTCCAGCTGCATATGTAGCAATGGATTGCCTTGTTGGACATCAATGGGAGGAGAGGTCTTTGGTCCTGAGAAAGTTTGATGCCCCAGTTTAGGGGAAAAAAGTGGGAGTGGGTAGATTGGTGAGCAGGGAGAGGATGGATAGGATAGGGAGGTTTTGGAGGGGAAACCAGGAAAGGGGATAACATTTGAAATGTAAATAGAGAAAATATCTAATAAAAAAAGAAACTCAAAAAAAAATTCCACTACGAAATCCCTAAAGCTGATAAACACTACCAGCCTACCAGTAAAGCGGCTGGATATAAGATTAACTCAAAAATTAGACCAGCAACTGTCCTATATACAAATGACAAAGGGACTGAGAGAAAATCAGGGAAGTACCCTTTACAATAGCCTCAAAGAAACAAAATATTCCCAAATAAAAATGTATGCTAAAATCTTCAAATCTTTGAAGAAAGAAATTGAAAAGATATCAGAAGATGAATAGATCTCCCATGTACATAGATCCATAGAACTAACAATAAAAATGACCATCCTACCAAAACCAATTCAAAGATTCAACAAAATTCCAACACAATTTTTTACAGACCTTAAAGGAACAATTCTCAACTTCATATGGAAAAACAGAAACCCAGTATAACTATAACAATCTTGTTCATGATCGGAGGTATCACCATCCCTGATTTTCAGTTGCACTACAGAGCTCTAGTAATAAAAACAGCATGGTATTTGTACAGGAGCAGACATGTTGATCAATGGAATTGAGTTAAAGAGCCAGGCATAAATTTACACACCTGTGCCCTGGACCAGCTGCTGCCTTAGCCTACTTGCCCTTGGAGGTTAGAGGTAAGGTGGGGTGGAATCAATGGCACCAACTCCAGGAGCAGGTGAGAATGTCTTCGTAGTGTGAGACCCCAACTTAAAGCATTTCTCCCCTAAAACATTCCCCCAAGCTTGTTTTCCCTGATCTCTAAAAAGAAGCTCTTTGTTCTCTATAGCCAGCAAAAAGCTTTTTTTTTTTTTTTTTTTTTTTTTTTTTTTTTTTTTTTTTTTTGTTCCAATACCTTACAATCAGAGATTCGACAATTCTAAAAAAGACCTAGCCAGGCACTTGCCTGGCTCCCCGTGCCAAGGACACACCTCTCCCTCCCTCGCCTACCCCCTCTCCCCCTCCCTGCCAGAGAAGAGCTGTAGCCCAACTACTCCCAACTCCTCCCAACTCTTCCCAACTCTCCTCCCAACTCCTCCCAATTTCTCAGCTAGCTGTTAAAAGCCCCCTAGTTACTGCTGCTCCGGGGTTTAACTCCTCTGCCCTGCATGGAGGAAGGAGTTTGCCCTCATCTAGCTGATAAATAAAGCCTCTTGCAGTTTGCATCAGGTGTTGCTTTTTCTTGAGTCATTGGGGTGCCAGCCATCTCATCCCGGGACTTGATCAGAGGCCCAGCTTCGGGGGTCTTACAGTAGCAAGCTCCTTTGAATGCTGCTGTAAGCTCCTTTAATATCCTCTACCTTCACCCTCATGGGTCCCAAGAAAGCATCTCTTCCAAACAGTAGTTCCCAATTGGCTGGCATTGTCTGCATCAACAATCCTTGGTCTCTCAGGCAGTCTTCAATTAAGTCCTCATTCAGGAAATTGCCTTTGTTTATGAAGAGACAGCCACCCCCTCATTCCTCCTAAACATGAACACTTGATTTATTTTTTCATAAAGAAGCCAGGAATATACCTAGAAAAAAGAAAGCATCTTCCACAAATGTTGCTGGTCTAACTGGATGTTGGTATGTAGAAGAATGCAAATAGATCCATATCTATCACCATGCACAAAATTCAAGTCCAAGTGGATCAGAGACCTTAACATAAAACCAGATACACTGAACCTGATAGAAGAGAATGTAGGGAATAGCTTTGAATGGATTGGCACAGGAGACAACTTCCTAAAAAGAACACTGATCACACTAGGCACTAACAAATCAACAATTCATAAATGGCAGCTTATGAAAGTGAAATATTTCTATAAATCAAAGGATACTATCAATAAGACAAAACGGCAGCCTCCACCCCAGAACGGGCAAAGATCTGAAAACTAAATGGGGCCCCATTGCTGAGAGCAACATCCACAAAGCTCATTGAATGCAGAGAGGTCAAGCTGGTACATGTATGGAATTTTCACTCCTACATTCTTGTCTCACTGGCATGAGAAAGTACCTCTAGGATATGGAAAGAGAAACCCGGACACCAACCCATCCGCAAAATCCCATGACCTACAATCTGTCTTACCTTCAAGATGTGCTGGGGCCATGATGGTAACAACATTGTGGGAGCGGGCAACCAATGTTTGTTTAAGTTGAAGCCCATGCCATGAGAGGGAGCCCATGCCCTGAGCTAGCTGGATGGCCAGAAAGAGGCACTGAGATTCTGAGGGACCTGATGGGGACCCCAGATTTGGACGCTCTCTCCCCATAATGTCTGATCTTGGATCTCTGCACCTGCTTCCATCTGCTGCTGGAGGAAGCCTCTCTGATAACAACTGGACAGGGTACTGGATGTGATGGAAGACACCAGAAGAACATGGCCTACCAAATTAACTAAGCTCCCATGAGCTTACGTTGAGAAGGTAAGCCTGGGGCCTGCATGAGTCTTCACCAGGTCCTCTGTGTATATGCTATGACTGTTAGCTTGGTGGTTGTTTTGTTTGTTTGTTTGTTTGTTTGATTATTGGTTTGTTTGTTTGTTTGTTTGTTTTACTTTTATTTTTATTTTATTTGGGGGGGGGGAGTCCGAACGGGGGGGGGGCAGGTATATTTCTGAATCTTTTGTTTGCTCTTGGGATCACAACCCAATAAGTGGGTTTGCCTTGTCTAGCCTCTATATGAGGGATTTTTGCCTTGATTGTTGTATCTTGTTTTGTTTTGTTTAGTGGTCATTTCTTGGAGGCCTGATTTTATCTGAAGAGAAAATGGAAGGGGAGGATGTGTATTTAGGAGAGGGAGGAAGTGGAATGGGGGCCAGGGAGGAGTGAAAGGAGGCAAAACTGTGGCTGAGATGTACAGTATGAGAGAAGAATCTATTTTTAATAATTTAAAAATGTTCCTTGTATTTGGACTGTAAGAATGACTTCGAGGAGAGGAATACAGGGCATGGCTTACAAATAAACATATCACTATACCTCATAACTCTGGGAAATTACAATGCTAAAATTTCAGCTTGAAGTGAATTTACCTCATACTAGTTTTTCATGAAAGTAGGATTTTACAATAGTATTTTCTTTACCTCAGTCACTTTTCCAGATTGAACATTTAGTAGTGAATAAGGCAGGCTGTGATGCCCGGCTGGGCAAAATTACTACTTACCAAGTCGGCACACAAAAATAACTATACTATTTAAATGTTCTTTTGAAGAAACTATGAGCTATGAACATTTATTTACTGGAAGCCCAACCTGATGTGAGTGAAGGATCTGAAGGCCTCCTGTGCACATAGTATTTAATTTGATTTTTGTATGAATTGGGACCAGCCATTAACTGAGTGAAGGAAGGAAAGGAAACACACTCTAGCCAGATAGCTAGCTGCTGGGGAAATTTTGGATGGCCTGATGTCCCTGAAGCACAGCATTTTCCTTTTCTTTTGTTTCCTGGTGTAACATTAGCAGCTTGTAGAGAGCCAGTCGGATAGCAGATGTTCAGCAAGCATGTGTTGGATAAAGAGATGACCATGTTTTAGGATGGTTCTAAAGTAAACGGACAAGCCAAAGGGATTGGGTTGGAGAAACCCTCTAAACAGTGATCAGCTAGAAGGAAATGACAAACAGATTTTAAAAAGGAACCAAGGAAGTAAAGGCATTGATAAGTTTATCAAGTTGTGAAATTGATAAACTCTGTTTAGAATGTCAGTTCCCATACTGCAGCAATCGTATCAGAGTGGGGAGGTCCACAGATTACAACCGGATGGCTTCTACTGTAGTGTACAACTCTAAGTAACAGATTATCCTTTGTAGAAAAGACCTTATCCTTGGCAATTCCATATGCCTCAGAGTAAACCTTACTACTCATTGCTGATGAGTGGGAAGGGATTGGGTAGCAGGGCTTAGCTTTTGTTCAGTCTGGCAGTGTGACCACTGACCAAGACAGAGAGTTATTATTGCATAATTCTTAAGTCACATTACTGGATTGTTTGGCTTGGCCAGAAATTAAAAGCTTAGCACAGACTCACTGTGGTGAGTGACTGAGGACTTGCCCCTCTCCTTTTCTATGACAGCGTTGTCCTTGCTAAACACTCACCACACCCAGAGTCAATTTTCTGAGCGAATTAAGCCTTTGCAATAGAAAGACAAGGAAAATTGGAACCTTGCTTAAATTATTGTTTGTTCTTTCAGACTTTATAATCATCTAACTGAAAATTTGCTGTTTTAACCATCTAATCTCGCTGTCTCTGAGGGAACACGGTATAATTTAAAATATTTATTTTGTTAATTAGTATTCTTTACCTTTCAGATGAAATAAACTGGAAATACCCCCATACAATGCCATTATTGTCATTCATTAAAAAAGTAAAGAACAACAGTGGCTCTTAACTCTTTCCTCAATGAGGCATAGCTCATGCAGTAACCATTTACCAGATCCTGAAAGCATGAATGGGCTGGATCTGTTTTTAACTCGTCTTCATCCACTTCACTGGGTCTCCTATATATTAAGTTGCTATGGATACTCTATTTCCTTTTAAAACTACTTAAAATTTTCTGTCCTTTATTTTGTACAAGATACTAAACTCCCATATTGAGATTTTCAAATCAAATGTGTGGGGGGGGGGGGCAAGGGATACAAAAAGGTAATGGGGTGAATATGACTACAGTACAGAGCTCTCAAAAATTGAAGATAATAAATATAAACTTTAAAAGGAGTATCTAGGACCCTGCCAGGGCTGTTTTTGTATCTGGGCTTTGAGACCTTCTGTCCCAGACTCTCTGTCATGAAACAATGAGAGGGTTTCATTTTAAGTAGGGGACACGATAAGAACTCCTACACATACATCATCACCCTAGAACTTACGAAGCCAAATGTAAGTTTTTAGGAATGTTTGTAGTCCTGCCGCTGGTACCATTAATCTTACAGAATAACATGGGTTCTTACCAGTAAGGAAATAGACACACTGTTGAAAGTTATACACCAAACACCAGGATACTCCCTCTAGCAGCAGGAGGTGATTTTGAGTGGAAAACTATTAAATTACAAAATAAGGCAAAATGTGAATGTTGTGCAGATCCACCAAGGAAAGCAACGCAAGTTAATTCCAGCTTCGGTAGAACAAAAATAAATTCCACAAACAAACAGAGCAAAGGACAAAAGTACCACAAGCAGAGAAAAGGATGCCCCAGGACCTCCACAATGCTGGTATATGGTGGCCGACAGAAGCAGCTCTCTCTCTCTCTCTCTCTCTCTCTCTCTCTCTCTCTCTCTCTATGGGACACCCCTATGGGACACCCCAGAGAGTTTCTAAAACTTTAGCCTCCATCAACGTGAGTTTCAGAGACTACTCAGAGAATGACATCAACAGGGCTTTCTTTTATTATTCTTTATTGACAAAAATTACAAAAGAGTTTTTTTAAGAACATCACAGTTCTTTGGGAAGTTTCTTCAGAAATAGTCAATGAAGCAGAACAACTTCATAACCATAAAAGTTGGCAAGTTGCCCTGATAAAAATTGTTACCATATTTAATAAACTCTGGGGTAGTCGGGTTAATCAAGTTGCAAGAAAATATCACTCTCTTAAAAGAAATATTAGCTTTAAACAGGCTAAATTGGTATTAGATAAGTCACTGGCGGAATTGAAAACCAATACCTAGTTTGTAATACTCAGTGGCAGATACGTCAGCTAAAATCCCAGTGGTTTGGCTGTCCTCTGTAAGAGACACAGTTAATATGAAAATTCTCAATAGCACCTGCTTAGCATGTTTGCCTCCACGCACGACTTCCAGGTTCTTTGTAAGTTTGCCAAGTATTTTCAAATGAGTCCCCTGGGAAAATGACCTATCAGTAATTTTCGGGGCATTTTCTCAGGCTGATAGGAGAGCAGTCCTTTGATCACACTGACGGAGGCTGCACTTCCGAGTTTCTGAGGACAGAGGAACCTTATGCTTGTGCAGCTAGGCAGAGCTGTGTGCCAGCACTGGGTGTTTTTCTGCCTTACTAAAGCTAAAAGCTGGATCTCTGATCTGCAGGGTGGGGAAACATCTTGGTGCTTTAAAACCTCATTTAGGCCCTTTTCAGTTGCCTCTTTTGAAATGCCAGGGCTGTGCTCATTCCCACTCCCTGTCTCAATTGCACCCTCCTCTCCTCTCAGCCAATCCTTCCTCTCACACTCTACCCAACATTGACATCAAACGATAGATCATTCAGACAGGAATATCTTCTTCCTTTCATTGGACATAAACTCTGATAGCATGCAAGGAACCATTTAGAATGTTACTTCAAAGTATCAAGTCCTATGAGGGCAGAGAACAGAAGGCATTTCACATCAGGAAAACTTGGGAGGAAAAGCTGCTTGCTCCTGGTAGTGTTAGGTTTCATGGGGGGGCATAAGTTCTGCTAATTAAGATGAAAGAAAAACCTGGATGCCGGTGACACTCTTTCCTGCTAGGCTGAAGAACAAATCTGTCATGATAACTCTAGCTTTCCTTTCACTGGGTCTAATTTCCAGATTGAATTACTGGGTGTTTTTGTGTCTTTGCATTGCAAATAAATCAATGTTATACGTAAGAAAAAAATTTTTTTTCAACGGTTTGACTCTTGTCTATCATAACAGTATTGAGAAATGGTGTCCCAACCAGTGAAATGTGGCTATTTTTATTTTAGAGAAAAATTCCACACATCAGTTCTGTGAGGAAAAGAGCTGGTGTCTGAATGAGGAAATTTAGACTTTGCAGGAGTTAGGGAGCTAAGAGAAATATTACCACCAGGTCGTGTGGACAGTGGCGTCTGCTGGATTCACATGAGCAAGGATGTCCCCAAGTACATCTATTTCTTAAAAATTGCTGACAGCATGGAAGAGAAGCAGAGTACAGATGTTTGGTGGTGCTAAAGAAGGACTGTAGCAATAGCAGAATGCAATTGTGTTGGAGACTGCCCTAAAAGTTACTTACTTCAAAGTACAGGCTCAGCCAGGTTCTTGAGTAATTTAAGGAAGTTACTCAATTTCAGCCTTGATTTCTGCAGTTGATTACATTGTAGCATGAGGTTTCTCCACCAAGCTGTAATAACAGTATTGCTCCTCCTATGATGCTTAGAAGATATTCAACTTCAAGAATGAAAACAGGCTTCCACAGACTCTGTTGTGACCAGCCTCCTCAGGCTGGTAAACAGTTTTGCTCTACACAGGCATCAAGAGTATTCAGTTTTTTTAAAATTATCTTTAGCTATGTAATGTTTAACTAATGAACTACAAACATCAAATCAAGTTATGAGTTTAAATAAATAAATACACTGTCAGTGTAGGGTGGGAGATGCTGTCATTGTCACACACACACACGTAGTACACATATATACACCTCTCCAGATTATGACCGAAATCTCCCTATGGATTAGTATATAACAATAAACAACTCACAGTTCATATGTTGTTCATTTTAACATCTATTTTATAGTTTTGAATGTTACAAGTTTTGAATGTTTAAAATTATAGAAAACATATTAGGCATAATTTATCAAAAATATAACTATAATATCTTCTCTTTACTCATGAAATACACCAATCCCATGGAAGCATTTACAAAAAATATATGTGGTACAGATTGAAAATACAGCTACTGTCTTAGTTAAGCATTGTAAAAGCCATCACTGTATTTCCGAATGAATCACCTTCTTCCCAGGCATATAGCTGGATGCTATGGTCGTCATTTCTATTTTGGTTTTGATTTTTAGCCGAAACAAGAAAAATTATGAAACAAGAAAGTTTTCCAAATTTATCATTGGGTTTTCTTTTTTCTTTTCTTTTTTTTCTTTTTTTCTTTTTTTTTTCTTTTTTTTTTTTTTTTTTTTTTACGAGGGGGGCAGGGGTGTTTTGTATTAGCCATCTACTGCTGGGCATGGAGCCTGGCCTACGTGTGGTTTGGATACACAGTGAGATTCCACTGGAGAAAATGAAACTTTCCTTTGAAAGCACTTATTACTTGGAGATAGCTTCTGGGTTGGGTTGGGGTGGGGTCAGTTCCCCCTCTCAGCACTACAAATCCATCTCCTTGGACCTGTGCAGGCTTCATGCATGCTGCCACAGTCTCTGAGTCCATATGTGTGTCAGTCCTGCTGTGTCTGGAAGGCACTGCTTCCTTGGAATCACCCATCCACACAGGCATTTCCAATCCTTCTGCCTCCTATTCTCCATGACTCTTTGAGCCCTGAGAGGAAGGAAGGCTTTGAGGGAGAAGTCCCATTTAGGACTGATTATTCCAAGGTCTCCTACTCTCTGTACAGTGTCCAGTTGTATGTCTCTGATCCAGTTCACATCTACTACAGGAATATTCTTTGATGATAGATCAGCAAAAACGCTGATCTATGGGAACTGGAGGATGTCATTAGAGATCATTTTATTGCTGTGGTCCTTTAACACACCAATAGTATTTGATTTTCACTTAGTTTCATGGCCTATCTAGTCTCAGGTTCTTGGTCACTCAGTAACTATCAGGAATGAGTTAATTCTCATGAAGTACACTTTTTTTTATTAGATATTTTCTTCATTTACATTTCAAATGCTACGAAAGTACCCTACATCCTCCCCAACCCTGCTCCCCAGCCCACCCAATCCCGCTTCGTGGCCCTGGCATTCCCCTGTACTAAGGCATAAGATCTTCGCAAGACCAAGGGCCTCTCCTCCCATTGACGGCTGACTAGGCCATCCTCTGCCACATATGCAACTAGATACATAGTTCTGGGGGCTACTGGTTAGTCGATATTGTTGATCCTCCTATAGGGTTGCAGATCCCTTTAGCTCCTTGGGTACTTTCTCTAGCTTCTTCATTAGGGGCTCTGTGTTCCATCCAATAGATGACTGTGAGCATCCATTTCTGTATTTGCCAGGCACTGGCATAGCCTCACAAGAGAGAGCTATATCAGGGTCCTGTCAGCAAAATCTTGCTGGCATATGCAATAGTGTCTGGGTTTGGTGGTTATATATGGGATGGATCCCCGAGTGGGGCAGTCTAGGGATAATCCTTTATCTATCTCAGCTCTGAACTTTGTCTCTGTAACTCCCTCCATGTGTGTTTTGTTCCCCATTCTAAGAAAGAACAAGTATCCACTCATTGGTCTTCCTTCTTGAGTTTCATGTGTTTTGCAAATTGTATCTTGGGTATTCTAAGTTTCTGGACTAATATCTGCTTATCAGTGAGTGCATATCATGTGTGTTCTTTTGTGATTGGGTTACCTCACTAAGGATGATATCCTCCAGATACATCAATTTACCTAAGAATTTCATAAATTCGTTCTTTTTAACAGCTTAGTAGTATTCCATTGTGTAAATGTACCACATTTTCTTTATCCATTCCTCTGTTGAGGGACATCTGGGTTCTTTCCAGCCTCTGGCTATTATAAATAAAGCTGCTATGAACATAGTGGAGCATGTGTCCTTATTACAAGTTGGAACACATTCTGGGTATATGCCCAGGAGAGGTATTGCTGGGTCTTCCAGTAGTACTATGTCTAATTTTCTGAGGAACCGCCAGACTGATTTCCAGAGTGGTTGTACAAGCTTGCAATCCCACCGACAATGGAGGAGTGTTCCTCTTTCTCCACATCCTCGCCAGCATCTGCTGTCACCTGAATTTTTTATCTTAGCCATTCTGTCTGGTGTGAGTTGGAATCTCAAGGTTGTTTTGATTTGCATTTTCCTGATGATTAAAGATATTGAACATTTTTTCAGGTGCTTCTCAGCCATTCAGTATTCCTCAGTTGAGAATTCTTTGTTTAGCTCTGTACCCCATTTTTAATAGGGTTATTTGATTTTCTGGAGTCATCTTCTTGAGATCTTTATATATATTAGATATTAGTCCCCTCTCTGATTTAGGGCCTTTTTGTCGTATTGAAGGTGTCTTTTGTCTTACAGAAGCTTTGCAATTTTATGAGGTCCCATTTGTTGATTCTTGATCTTACAGCACAAGCCATTGCTGTTCTGTCTAGGAATTTTTTCCCCTGTGCCCATATCTTCGAAGCTTTTCCCCACTTTCTCCTCTATAGAAGTGGGCTTTAAATAAACTTTAAAGAGAGTGGTTGGTCACTCAGTGTTTGTGACTAGTGCACCAGCATTTGCATGAAAGCAGTTCACCATCATTTCCCTTCTGGTAGTGTACAGAGTACATCCCATGAACACCAGTCAGTACGGCTGAAAGCCCTAGTTAGGCACCAGCTGATCTTTTCCATATTCATGAAGACATGTAGATGTTTTCTTCAGCAATAGGGTCATACAATCTGTTTGTAGAGAGACACCAATAGCCAAGGTGGTTCAGGGGTTTCCATTGGACCCATTTGACCAGCAGTTCATTTAGATGAAACCCATTCCTAGCACTGAAGGTTTCACTTGGTGGGCAATGTGTCTAGCTATGGCTTTGTCTTCACAGTTGTTTGCATTTGGATTTCGTTAGTATATGTATATATTTTAAGAAGCTTCTACTGCATTAGGTTTACACATGGCCCTTAGTTTTAGCTGACCCTCTTGACATTCCCTCCTATAAACCCCTCTTCTTCCAAGTTGCTTCTCCCATTGCAGATTTCCCATCAATCCATCTATAATTGCCTTTTCTAATTAGATCCACCAGTCATACATCCCTTACTCTACACCAGAAATCTATATGAATATGGATTGTGGCATGCCTTTTGAAGGCTTAAATACTAATATCACTTCTAAGAGAACATATACCACGAACATATACCATATATATTGGGATCTGGGTTACTTCACTTGGGATTATTTTTTTTCTAGTGCCATTTAGTTACATATAACTTATAATTTGTGTTTTTTAATGGCTGTGAAATATTTCATTGTATAAATGTACCACATTCCCATTATTCATTCATCTGTTGTCGGACATCTAGGCTATTTTCCATTCCTGGATATAATAAATAGAGCAGCATTGATGATGGTTGAGCAAGTGACCTTGTGGTAAGATGTAGACTCCATTGGGTATATGCCTAAGAATGTGTAGCTGGAGATTGAGGTGGATCTATTTCTAGCTTCCTGACGAACCACCATAATTATTTTATAGTGGATTCATGAGTTTTCAGTCTCAATAACAGAAGATCAATAGATGAATATTCCTTCATCCTATATCCTTGTCAGCATTATCTGCCTTTTTTTTTATTATTGATCTTGGCCTATCAGACTGTCATAATATGAAATCTCAAAATGTTTTTGATTTTCATTTCCCTGATGACTCAGGATGTTGAATATTTAAGTGTTTCTTATCCATTTGTATTTTATCTTTTTTTGTATTTTATTTTTTGAGTACTCTTTTCAGTTTTGTATTCCATTTTTTTAAACTGTTTTTTTCCCCTGAGGTTTAATATCTTTTAAATTTTCTTATATATTTTGGACAATACCTCTCTATTAGTTGTGAAGTAGGAAAAAAAAATACTAAACAAAGAAAAACACATTTCTCATTCTGTAGCTTGCTACTTTGTCTGAATGACCATACCTTTCAGTTTTATGAGATCCCATTTATTAATTGTGGTTCTTGGTGTCTAAACTATTGGTGTTCTGTTCAAAAAGCCTTCTCTTATTACAATGAACTCAACATATTTCCCACTTTCTCCTCTGTAAGATTCAGGGTATCTGGCCTTATGTTCAGATCCTTCATCCATTTGGAACTGAGTTTTGTGCAGGGTGATAAATATGTACCTATTTGCATTCTTCTAAAAGCAGCCATCCAGTTTGACCATCACATCACCATTTGTTGAAGAGGCTGTCTTTTAACAGTTGTGCTTCTGGCTTCTTTATTAAAGCATCAGGTGCTCATAGGTATGTGGACTTATGTCTAGGTCTCCAATTTGATTAGATTAATCAATGTCTGTTTTTATGCTAATACACTGCTGTCTTTATTATTATAGCTCTGTAGTATAATTTGAGATTGGTGATGTCAATACCTCCAGCAGTTCTTTTATTATTCAGAATTGTTTTAGATATTCTGTTATGAAGCTGAAAAATGTTCTTTTGAGTTCTGTGAAGAATAGCGTAGTTTCCCTGAGGACTGTGTTAAATGTGTAGGTTGTTTTTAATAGGATGGCCATTTTCTTTTTTCTTTTTTCTTTTCTTTTCTTTCTTTTTTTTTTTTGACTTAAGAGTTTTTATTGTGAGTCAATAAAAATTATTTTAACCAACTTTGTACTATTTTTGCCAACCTTGACAACATTATTAAAAATTTCATTGTTTTGGAATTGTCAATAATATGTCATAATTGCTTAACCAGGAAAACCAAAAACATCTTTTTTTTTCCTTCTAAAAATAGCAGTTAGCCTTGATTTATTTTCATAATTATTTCTTTTTTTTAAAAAAAATAGGTATTTATTTCATTTACATTTCCAATGCTATCCCAAAAGTCCCCCACACCCTACCCCCCCCTCCTCACTCCCATTTCATGGCCCTGGCGTTCCCCTGTGTATTAATCTCATAGATTAATGAGCATGGGATATCTTTCATTCTTCTGATCTCATCTTCAATTCCTTTCTTCAGTGTCTTAACTTTTTTATCATGCGAGTCTTTCACTTGCTTGGTAAGAGTTACCCCAAGATTTTTTTTGTGAAAGGTACTGTTTCCTTGATTCTTTCTCCATCTATTTGTGATTTATTTATAAGAAGGTTACTGATTTTTTTCATGTTAACTTTGTATCTTGCTACTTTCCTGAAAGTGTTTACCAGCTGTGTAAATTTCCTGGTGAAATTCTAAGGGCCTTTTATGTATAAAATAAAACCATCTATAAATAAAGAAGCTTTGGCTTCTTCTTTTCCTGTTTGTATCCCCTTGATCCCTTATAGTTAGCTGTCTAACTGTTCTACTAAGCCTTCAGAAGCTCTATTGAATAGACACAGAGTAAATGGAAAACCTTGTCTTGTTCCAGATTTTAGTGGAAATGCTTTGAGTCTTTCCTCCCTTTCAGTTAATGCAGCAATTATCAATCGCCCTTAGCATGTTGAACATGTCCCTTGAATCTCTAGTCTTTTGAGGACTTTTACCATGATTTTGTAAAAGGCCTTTTCTATATCAAACATGATTGTCATGTGATCTTTTGTTTTTCTGCCTGTTTATGTAGCGCATTACACTTATCAATCTATAAATGTTGAATCATTCTTGCATCTCTGGGATGAAGCCTACTTGAGCAAGTTAGATGGTCTTTCGATGTATTCTTGGATTCATTTTACAAGTATTTTATTGAGAACTTTTGCATTTATGTCATGAAGGTTGGCTGACCTCTTCAGCTTGAAATTTTCCTTCCAGTATCCTCTTAGAGCTGGATCTGTAGTTAAATTATCCTTAAATTTTGCTCTATTGTGGAATGTTTTCCAAAATATCCCAGATTTCCTAGATGTGTGCTTGGATCTATTGTGCCTCAGGAAAGAGCTAAGCAAATCCTGTTTACACCCAGAAGTAGGGTCTACAGAAAGCTGGCAGTGTGATGGGAGAACATCCTGCAAATAGGTTTCAGTAAGCCAAAGAATTATATGGCGAGAAAGGAATGAAAGAGCTGGGGAACCATGGGTCTGAACCAGGAGTTGGAGTCTTGAGTGGATGAAGTTGACTTGGAAAGAAGGGCACCTGTAAGCAGGTTATGACTGGGATGAAGGTAATAATGGAGACATAGTAATGGAGACAGGAAGGACAATATGATACACATATCTGAGTCCCTGACAGGTATGACAACTGAGAGTCCTGGGTAGAAAGTATTTCTAGGCATTAGGAACTGACACAAAGTAATGGGGACAGGCTAGGTGGAGGAGGCTAGAGGGTACACAGAAAAGAGGAAAGCTGGGCCAACTTCAAGTTTTGCCAGACTCTCCCAGGAATGGAAAAAGTGTAGGAGGGCAAGTCCCTGAAAGTAGACAGGGCTGTCAATAAGACTAAAGAAATTGTAGTGGAGGACAGGAAGGAGTATGGAACTCATCTACCCAAGTCCCAGCCTGGGTGTTTCCAGATAGTGTTTTTAGGTATCTGCTCCTGACCCAAAGGAACAGAAGGAAGGATGATGATTGAATCCACTGCATGGTTTTGTGGCATCCACTGGAGTGGAAGGACACATCCCTGCAACCTGACTGTTACAGTATTGGGAATGAGACTGGGGAGTCTGTATTGGAGGACAGAAAGGAAATTTAAAACCTGCCTGCATGTGTACAGGTCTGTTGTGACTGCTAGGGAATCCAGTATAGGCTTGAAGGGGGGTGTCTGAGAACTCCTTTACATTCCCTATGGGTTTGCCTCCCATCTGCAGTTTAAACAATACTCGTTTACTTTTGTGTGTCAGAAACTTCATTGAATGGAATCACATTTTCTTTTTTTTCCATTTTTTATTAGGTATTTAGCTCATTTACATTTCCAATGCTATACCAAAAGTCCCCCATATTTTCTTTATTGTACATCTGTTTCTTTCACTGTAATTTCTGCTGGGAGACACTTCCTGCTGGTGAACGTCAATGATTTGTTTGTTCTTCTCCACAGCGCTGAAGTGTCAGCTCTCATTGGGATTTGTCCCTTGATTTTATGTCCAGTGAGTTTTAGGGGTGTTTCTAATCAGGTCTCATACTTCTTTTACAACAGATATTTCCATTCTGTTTTAGAATTTATAAAATTTGCTTCTGTACTGCCTTCTAAAATATTTGTTAATTTTCACATGTGTAGTAATACAATTCTACTTTCTGCCCTTATGTTTAAAAACTGCCATAGCTCCACTAATTGTAAAGGTCAGATTTTCTTCTTTATTTTTCAGTACAATATGCCTGATATCCTTTTTTGCATGTTTGTTTGTCTCCTTTTTTTTTTTTTTTTTTTTTTTTTGGCATGCAGCTTCCACTGAACTAACATTCTGTTCGTTTGGCATTAATATATTCCACTCAAGCACACCACACCATAAATACAGGAAATTTACAATCCACACATGACGGTCAAGCTTCTCTACCTGTCCTTCTAGACAACTTGATGACCCTGACCTATAGATCAATACATCCTTCAATTGTTTTATTAAATTTTGCTAATGGAAATTTTTAATTTTTCTATGCATTAGCTTAAAGATGAATTGGAGCAAATCTTCATACAATACTGAGTCTTTAATGCATAAATATTGTTTATGTATCTAGGTTTCTCACAACCATATTTTAATATAATCATTTAAACATTTTCATATAAATATTGGCCAGTTTCTTAGATTTATTCTTAGTTACTTTATTATTACTTGTTGTTATAAATAGTACTTTCTGAAGAATTCATTTTCAGAGTTGGAGACATAGTTCAGCAGTTAAGAGCACTTGCTTCTCCAGCCAAGGACCCACATGGCATCTTATAACCTTCTAATTCCAGTTCCTAGAGAGATAACAACTTTTCTGGCCTCTACAGGGACCAGGCACACATGTATGCATGCAGATAAAGGAAAACACTCATATACATTAACTAATGGAAACACAGCTTTAACAAATAAATAAAACTCTAATTTTTAACTCTTTGTTGGTACCATGTTGAAAATAAAATTTTTTGTATATTCATTTTTGTATCTATGTTCTGGCTGAACTATTATTTTTATGGATTCCTCTTTGCCTTTTAATTCTTATTTGATGGGTGTGGATATTTTACCTGCCTGTATATCTACACAAAACTCTAGTGCCTCCTGCCTGCAGAGTCTATCAGAGGTCATCAGACCCCCTTGATCTGGATTCGTGGCTAGTTGTGAGATACTATGTGGGTGCTAAGAACAGAACCTGGGTCCTCCGTAAAATCAGCTCTTATCTAATGAGCCATCTCTTCAGCCTCCTTATGTTTAATTCCTTTCGATTTTTACTACCTTGGATGTTCCACATGCAGTCTGAAATTAATGGTACTTGAGTCCTTATCTTCCAAATTTTATACATTTTGTTTAACTTCCTTCCCAGAATAAATTACCTCAGGATACCAGGACAATGTTTCATGAAAGGTGGTTTTTGTTTGTTTTTGTTTTCATTTTGTTTTGTTTTTATTTTTTTTTCATTCCAGATTCTAAAGAGAACTTGCTATTAGATATTGTATGTATGTGTGAACAGATATTAACATGTATATAAAAGGTTTTGGAAGGTTCTAGTTTCTTTTCCATTGCTGTGATGAAATACTATGGGTGTCTGAATCTGTCTTAGTTGGTGGGTGGAGCCACTCAGAGGACAGCCATGATAGACTGCTGTCAGCAAGAATAACAAAGAATCATTAATAGTGTCAGGGACTGGTGCTTGTCCAGAGGATGGGTCTCAAGTTGGGCCAGTTATTGGATGACTTTTCCCTCAATCTCTGTTCCATACCCAGTGAATGCATTTCTTGTAGACAGAATAAATTTGAGTTGAAAGTTTTGTTAGTTGGTTGGTGTCCCTTTCACTCCACCAAGGAGTACTGCCTAGCTGTAGGAGGCAACCTTCCCAGGCTCCACATGGGAACATTTCTACAGGCTCAAGATGCTATTTGATTGTATTCTTAGATTTTGGATCTGGTGAAAGCTAGTTTCTTGCTAAGTTAATGGATTCTTTTTTTTTTAATCTATCATCACAAAGTGTTAGTTTTGACACAGAGCAGGGCAAGCAATGGCTGTTCGAGAAGAGCAGAACTTATCCCAAGACAGAGAAATTGGCCTCTGGATCTGCAAAATTCCATTCTCTTCACAGTATGACATTCTAATCACCCAATCAACCACTGTAGACAGATTTCTTTCAGGAGTTTAGATCATAGCAGATGTAGCTTCTTTACAGAAGTTTTTATTCACTGCATGGTGTTTTATTTTTATACCCAATGTACTCATATCCACTTCCTACATCTAAACAAAGTTTTTGGTCTTTGCAATGATATAATTTGTTGATGTTACAGTTTAGCCTCTGTGTTTATTCATTAGTGAGATTAACTGGACATTATCACCCTCTCATTTTATTTTGGTCTCAGTTTAGTTTTCTTTCTTTCTTTTTCTTTCTTCTCTTTTAATATTTGCATGATGAATAAAAGGAATAGGAAGATATTTATCTCTTTCTATATTCTCAAGTATTAGAATTATTTCTTAACTCTATAGTACAATGTGGCAGCAAGAATGTAATCATAGGCAATAGAAACCCTCTTCTATCTCTACAGGATCCTGTCCCAATCTCTTTGCAGAATGGAGCAGGCAGACATCAAAGAATATAAATGGAAGGAACGTTTGTCAGTCAGGGATTAACAACCTTTAAATAGAATATATAGCTTAGAAGCGAGTGAAAACAGGTTTGAACTATCAGTAGCAGGGTGATGCTAACCCAGAGCTGTAATATTTGCTTTGAAATTTCACAGTTTCGGGAAGTATTATGGCCCTCTGAGATATCAGTTTAATGCTGTCTGTTACAGGTCAAGTCTCTAAGTCAGGAGTAGCAAGTCTCAGTGCCTGCATACACTGAGGCTGGAAGCTTCCATTCTTTAGGCTTCCTCTTTGCAGCCCAGCTAAGTACAGAATCTTGACGCTTGAGACAGAAATGAGTTTTCCTGCTTACAGACACTGGTCAAGTCGTAGGGCCTGGTTCAAACAAGCTTCCTTCTAGGGCAAATCTTCCCTCTCTGACCTACCCTACTGGGAACTGGTCTCTGAAGCCTTCTGGCTTCTTTTGAAGAAATGAGTCCCTAGGGCCTTGCTGCCAACCAGTGTCAGGAGCAGTCCTTTCTCTTTTCTCTTTCCATTAACTCCTGCAACAGCTCTCACTCTCCAGCCCTTGAAAACCGACATTTCTAGATGTGCCACAGTGCCAGCTGGACCCTGACCCACAAATGTAGGTGTGTTCATTAGTTAGGGCTGTTAGTGGCTTGAGTATCTCAGGGGATCTGAGCAACAACCAAGGGAACAAAAGAATCTTTTAAACTAGAAATGGGCCAGAGGGGGAGATAAAACCACCTTAAGAGTGATCCTACTGGACAGTAAGTTTGCTTTGTGAAACAACCCACTTACAAAGGTTTTATGAATAAACATGCACAAACACTACAATAATTAGACTCAGGGAAAGAAAAATAAATAGAATTGACCATTTTGTGGTAGCTAGTCATATACTCCAAATATATTCTAAGCAGTTTGCCAAAATCAATCTTCTTTTCAATGTGACCTTTTCCAAATGGCTGCTCATCTGATCACTCAGGAACATGCTGAAATTGCTGGGCCTTAGTAATTTCACTCAATGCTAAAAATAAACATGTCCATTATCCCCACCAGTGATCAACACACACACAGCCTCCAGTGCAAATCAAGGGGGCCAGAGTCCCTCACTGTTCAGATGAGTCTGCCTTTTGTTTATGAAAATGCTTCATTTGATGACTCACAAAAGAAATTTCATTCATTTCAGAAATGTATGTAAATCAGTTTTAAAGCATATGTGCTCCACAATCCAAGGAAATATCTTATAACTACAAAGGACAAGTATTATATGCAGCATAAAGTTCACTGGTAAAATTAAATAAACAAACAAACACAGAATGCTAAAATGTTATGTTTATGATTTAAAACTCCTTTAAAATTCTCAAGCAAAAATCAAAATAAAAAGTAAAAATAATTGTAATTACATGCAGTAATGATTTATAATACAGAAGACACACTTTCTGAAACAGAACACACAATGTTTGTGCATGGGCATGAACATGTGCCCAGGAGTGTTTCTGTAACTGAAGTTATATTTAAACATATCACTGTAAACTCTGAGGTGTTTTATGGAATTATACCGGTAATTGCAAATGAACTATAGAATATACAAAAGAAAGTTAGAAGACAACAAAAGATACAAGAAAAAAAATGGGTGCAAAAGAACTGTAAATCGAGCAGGAAGACAGGATGGGCAAGTGGCTAGAGCTATGGCTCAGAGGTTAAAAGCATCAGCTAGTCTTCCACAAGATCTGTGTTCAATTCTCAGCACCCACCTGGTGCATTGCATTTATCATAAACTCTAGTTCAAAGTCATCCAATAGCCTCCTCTGGTTTCTTCAGGCACCAAGTAGTGTTTCATTTTTGTTGTTCTTTTTGGATGTATCTGTGATTGAACTTGCCCTACACCGAAGAGGATTGTGTGTGCTCATGAAGACTAGACTACACTTCTTGTAATGGGGTGTTGTAAATTCTTTGGCCCCATGTGTTCTAAACTGCTATTCAATTGCTGTTTCTTCCTGTTTATGTCTAGGTGTGCCACCTCTAGTTGAAAGTAGAGGTGTCATTAGTTAGCATTGTCTTATTGCAGATTTTTCCATTTGTTTTTGTCAACCTGTATGTTATACACATAGGTGCTTTCATGTGTGGTGCACATACACGCACACATATCACATATATTACTCTCCTGGTGAAGTGATACATTATCGTTATATGACATTGTGTCCATTCATTATCTCTTGCAATAGTTCTTTTTTTTTTGTCATAGAGAGTCATGATCACATCTGTTTCTTTGACACTACTGTCTGAACAGAATATCTTGTTTCTATCTATCTATTTGCCTTCAGTCCATACATATCCTTAATATAATAGGAATCTTTGTGGAAAGCATAAGCAGTATAATCATAATTTAAAATAAAAATTCAGTAATTTTGTTCATGCTTAAAATTCAAAATATTTATTAATTTTCTGAGTGTGGGTGTTTTTTTTCTGTGTGTATATCTGTGTGCTATATGTAGACAAATTGATATACAGCATGCATCTGCACCAATTCTATTGCATTCAGCCTTGGAAAGAAGGAATGCTACTATATGCTGTAACATGGAGCAACCTTGATGACATTGTGCTAAATGAAATGGGATAGTCATGAAAGGAGAAATATTGTATGATTTCAGTTCTGTGATGGAGCTTAAAGTAACTGAAGCAGAGGCTGAAATATCCAGGGCGAGAAAGGTGTTACTGTTCAACAACCAGAACATTCTGCACACTGATAAGGAAATTCTAGAGACTCGATGTCCACCAATGTGCTACACTTGGCTATACTTCTTGGGACAGCAGCACTTGTTAAATAACCAAATTCAAAGTTGTGCATCAGATGGTTAATACTGTTAGATGGAAGACTCCAACCACCCAGGAGACAAATCATTGGGCATGCCTCTAAGGCGTTAGATAGATTAGCTTGATCTCTGACATGTTTATTAAGGATTATCAAGTAAGGTAAAAGACCTATTTTAAATGTAGGCAGTGCCATTTCCTGGACCAGAGTCCTGGGTTTAGAAAAGGATGAACAGACAGCTAGGGAGCACCAGCTTTCATCCTTCCTTGCTTCCTGACTTTGGACACAATGTGAACAGCCACCACAGGCTCCTAGGGCTGCCACCTCTTGGCCACGATGGACTGAGCCCTAGGGACTGTTTGAACCAAACAAACCAGGCATCAAATTAAAGGAACAAGGTGAACAATGGGGCTTTTACCTTTTTCCCAGATATTCATTTCATGAATATTGACTGAGTGCTCTGATTATATCAAATCTGTGTTCTCTATTTTTTTTATTTATGTAGTATGTCAGTTTGATCACAGAAAGCATTCAAAAGTACTTTGGAATAAATTAATTAGTTTTCCAACTATCACATGGTAGCTAACTTAGAGGACTCAGTTGTAAAGCTGAACTCTTCTATTGATGAAGATGTTCGCTGGGATCTCAAAGCAGCATGTTTCCAATTAGAGACATTTTGGAAACACCAAACATATTCCTTTTCACTCTTTTACACTTCAGGTACACTGATGAACTACTGATGGGCGCCTACCTAGAGGGTGAAACTAGACTCTCAATAGCCAGACACTATGTAATGAAGTAAAAGACAAAGGAGTTAGAGGATGCATTCATAATGGAGCTAGGAGCCATCATTGTGCTAGGAGCTTGCTAAAGGCTTTATATCTAAATTTAATTTTATTGGAACAATAAATGTGGAGCAGGTAACAAAAGAAAATTCTATAGGCAAGGGAGCAATATGATCATAGCAACAAACCTATTAATTAGGAAAGTTATAAAAAGCTCAGGAGGTGTGATGTGTTGACCCTGAGTTTAATAGAGGAAGAGTGTATGCAGTCATCAAACTGGAATAAACTTAAGGTCTAGCCTCAGGAACTTAGTGGAAGACAGATAAATGAGAACAATTCCCACTTCACTGCCAGTCTTTAGTGTACACATATCAGTGACAGCAGCAAGAGTCTGTACTGTATACCTAATCTAAATACACACACAAAGAAGCTATGCCCAGTGTAAAGGACAAGGTATTTTACAGAGTTCACATGCTTAGGGAGTACAGCCATTAAGTCCCACGCAATGCACATGATCTCTACAGAAGCACCTCTTCCTTTTACATTGATTTTCTTTCCAGCATTTTCTACTGTTCCATAATGCTTGTTGCTTCACATCTGACTGTAGTCTGCCCAGAGTTAAACTGCTGTGCATGCCAACAGTTGGTATGGCCTTCCATTTTATCTACAATAAAAGTTAGGTGAATTGAATTACACAGAAGTGAACTAAGGAATTATTTTTCATATCCTACAAGTTCCTTTATGAATAGAGTCATAGAAAAGATACCTTTCACCATGTGGTTAACTTACCTTCAAAGGAGAAGAATAAGACAGAATGTAGTAGGAATTAGGTTACTGACACCTAAGTCTTTGTTTTCTTAGACTTGAGTCAGCAGAAACAAGAGGCCAGGTAAGATGCCTGTGTTTTGGCTTCTGTCACCCTTGTTAATTCACTTGACCCTTGTAAACTTTGACCCACTCATGTTCTTCTGCAGCCTGTGTTTTGTGAACCATAGATGAATTACCCCTATTGTGTAAATAAATTGGAGACATGGAAAACAGACTTGGGGCAATACATATATTTGTGTTTCTTCATATGATAACCATTCACTTTGTATCAAGGTCATCTTCTTTCCAACTTCTAACCCAGACAGGAAGTGCTTAGTCTTCATGGAACTATTAAGATAAAGGATATGCTTATCTTATGATCAATTACAGGGTAAGTCTCAAAGATATGGATACTGAACGACTCAAATAGCTCGCTGTAAAACACATTTTACATGCTAAGGGAATACAATAATTATATTTGAAAAACAGAAGTCAAGTTTTAGATGGTGTGGTACTTTGAATGAAAATGGCTGCCATAGGCTCATACGTTTGGATATTTGGTTCCTAGTTGAAGGAACTGTTTGGAAAGGATTATAATGTATGACCTAGTTGGAAAAGGTTTGCTAGTGAGCTTTCAAACCACTTGTGTAATTGTCAGTGTGCTCTCTGCTTCCTGCCTGCAGTTCAAAATGTGAACAGCTCGCAGCTGTTCCTACCACATGAAGTCTGACCTTCAAGAACTCCAAGCTCCAGTAAACCCTTTCTTCTATAATTTGCATTAGTCATGGTGTTTATCACAGCAATAGAAAAGTACTTAAATGCAAATGGAATATGGAGGCAAGAAACAGGAAAACAGAGTGGCTCCCCACCTACCACAGAAATTTAATTTCTTTCTTTTTGTAACTATTGTACTGTTTACTCCCTGTTAGAGATACTTACAGGAAGAACCTCTGGCATATAGAGATCCTGAAGTGCTCAATTAGTATGGATAGAAACTCTACAATAGTTTTTTAAAAATCAGTTTATAGTCAGATACTTATAGCAAAACTCTCAATACAATGTGTCACTTTTGGGTCATAATCTCATTATTGGGTACTCAAAAGCATTAATTTGATTGCTTAAAGGGACCAACATAATTTTAAAAATTATTTTTAATAGAAATTTGTAAGTGTTAAAAAGGTTTTATCAACAAATAAAACCAGAAGGATAATTCTTGCTGCATCTTAGAAAAAAAAAAAAAAACCAGCCATTTAGATTGAGGATCACTAACCTGTGTGACTTGACTCACAGAAGAGCCAATGCCTTGTGAGCGGGGCTGCCTCTCATGCACTATGGGTTTCTGATTGCACCTTGCAAAGGGTCTACAAGGAGAATAGATGTGAGGCTTGTCCACTTGTCTGTGGTAAGTTACAAGAATATATCTAAGTGGGTCACTAGAAATAGACTTCTTCCTGCCATGTTTTGTTATCAGAAAACTCAATGTAATTAATTTATTACTTATGTAGTACTGTTCACTGTAACACATCATATTCCAGGTAAATTTAACTAAATGCTTCTTCCAGATCCTGCATTTTCTCAAAAAAAAAATGTAAACTGCAATAATACTTCTGATTTCTGTTTTGAAATTTTCCATAGTACATTATGATGTTTTCATTTAAAAAAATGCTTTCCTAGACAAAGGAAGGAAAAACATTGAATTGCAATTTACAATATAAGATATTTAGTCAGATAAATATTTTCTTAAGATATGTTTTTTTTCTCATTTTATTTTTTCTCTTATTTACATGAGAAATGCCTTGGGTTGTGGAAATATTCCCCTGCACAAAGGGTTTAATTTTCTTGTAGTGAATTTCATAGTGAATCACTCTTAAACATAAGTAGTACAAAGACTTAGAAATGATACTGGGATTTGTACTTGGCTGTCAGTGCCAAGGGCTACAACTTTCAGTATTGTTACATGAAAGCTGGTGTCCCTAAGGTATAGGCACGGAAGTGATGTTGGGTTGGAGGGTGAAGATAATGACCTTCACCTGGACATATCATGCAAGAAAACATACATGCATGCATACATACAAAGAGAAGGAGGGAGAGAGAGATAAAGAAGGAGGGACACATATACACACAGAGGAACATTGGAAGTAACTTTCTGAATTCTACTATCAAGCCTTAGATGGAAGACACATTTCAGTGTTAAGGTTTCCAATGCTAATCTGAAAACCGGACCTTGGCTGAGGAGCAGTGCAGAGCATTTTCTAATGACATCATTTTCTCGGTCCTCTGGGTGAAGCGTGAAGTATAATGTAACACACCCTGTGGCCCGAGGATGAACAGGCTTAAGTTACCACTGCATTATTTGGCTGCCCTCGTGAGAAACATAAACCGTCTCCACAATCTGCAAGATAAAACAGGAGAGGCTGATCGTTTGACTCAAACAAAGCCATCTTGGAAGCAACCGCTCGCTGTCTTCCACCTGACCCTGGGGCGACTCCTCGTCAGGTCGAGCTGGAGACTGTACCCAGAAGGATTACAACTGGATTTTCTGAAGCTGCTCTTTTCGCTGACACACTTATTGATATGACCATCTTGTTTCTGTTGAAGCGATGTGAGACAAATTACAACTAGGTGTTGAGAAATTCTGCTATGAGAAGTGCCACTTCAGACAAGCTCTGACAGATAAATGTCTTCTGGGTTTTACTGCCTGTTAATAATATTTCATCTAAATGCTGTGGCCAAGAAGAGTCCAAGGGATTTTTGGAGCATTTATATTTTTTCCTTTCATGTGAAAACACAGTGGGAAAAAATTATGTAATGCATTTCTTTAGTGAAACATTACAAATAGTTTTTAATAGACAAGATCACACATCTGTAGCCATGAAAAATACCTGAGCTTTGACATTTTTATTTTCTATCCTAATATTGCAATCACTTTTTTTTTCTGTTAATATTTTATTGCCCCACCTATTTTGTGACCTCAATGCAGAATAAATCAAATCTCCAAGCATACCATGTGTGCTTATCTAACAGTGTAAGCATGTACAAAAGTTTAAGATTCACCTCCCACTAGAAAGGGAAAGGTTATAAAAACAAAACTAAGAGAAAGATTTTCTAGCAGCTTCAATTTGTAGCCATTGATATTTCAAAAAAAAGGACACATTTCCTTTTGCAAATATTTAAGCTAAAAATATGTTTATTGCTCCAAAATCACATAGAGATAGATGATGGTAGAAATAGATATAGATGATGGTTAAATACATAATTATTGTAACAAAACCATATATATATATATACATATATATAATTGATAGATACATAAAAATACAATGATAGGTGGCTATCTAGATAGCCAGATGAGCATAGATGATAGACAGATGATATATAGATTAAATAGAGGAATAAATGATAGAGATAAAGAGATGGTTGGATAGATAGATAGATAGATAGATAGATAGATAGATAGATGATAGATAGATAGATAGATAGATAGATAGATAGATAGATAGATAGATAGATAATAGATGATAGGTAAATAGATAGACAGGTAGATGATAGATGGTAGAGATAGATAATACACAGCTAATAGATGATAGATAGGGATGGAGGGAAGGAGGGAGGGAGGGAGAGAGAGAAAGAGATAAATTGATAGATAATAGATCAGATACATACTCAATAAGTCTAACGATTTATTTGTAAAATTCAGGGGAGATAGTGATTTAGTTCATTTTCTTATAACAGCTATTCTAATGGATTTTGTCCAATAAATTATTTGTTGAATGTTCATTCTATCCTAGGGCTGTATTGGAAAGGATTATTATAAATGTAAATGTATACTTAAATAATTGATTCAAATGTATATACATATATATACATATACATATAAATATTCATTTTATATGTGTATAAATACACACACATATGTATATACATGATAACAATTGTGAAGAGTGGGACTGAGGTGTTAAAAAAATTCTTCTAAGTGACTAGACTGGTTAGGTTTTTGTGAGCTTGACATAAGCAAAGGTCATTTGGGAAAACCCTTAAATGAAGAAATTCCCCCTTCAGATTGATTTGTATACAAATCTATGGCACATTTCCTTGACTAATGATTGATGTGGGATGGCTCAGTCAATTTGTGGTAGAGCCACCCTTGGGCAGGGTTGTATCCTGGGTTGTGTAAGAAAGCAGGCTGAGCAAGCCGTGACGAACAAGCCAGCAAGAAGCATTCTTCCATGGTCTCTGCTTGAGGCCTTGCCTCCAGGTTCTTGTCCTGACCTCATTTCATAATGTACTATGGTGTGGAAGTGTAAGCCAAATCCATCCTTTCTACTCCACATTGCTTTTCATCATGGTGTTTATCATAGCAACAGAAAGCAGATGGCTTGCTTGACCTAAAACTCTTACTGCTCTTTTCTGAGACATGAAGGATTCATGTTTCCCTTCGTACAGAGAAGTTGAGAAAGGGTACTGGGTAATTATTACAGAAGTAAATGAGATGATTAGACAGTACATCTGCTGTGGTCATTCCTGATCTTTAATTTTAAAAAACTCAAAAGAAAATTAAGGCAAACACTAGTGATTGGCCTTCCTGTCTTTTCTGTGGATTAGTATAGTGGTGCATTGACAGTTTTATTAAGCTCTGTGGACAGAATTCCTCACTGGACCATGTCATTGTTTATGTTACGTCCAAAATCCCCATCCCCTTACTATCTGAAAGTTTTGCTGAGCTTCTGGTGTGCTCTAGCTAGGGGCAATAGACAGGGGCTTGCAGATTTAAGCATGAGAATGGGCCTGGTGTTGGGGTTGTGGGTTTCTCAGTGTCAACCACCTCTTTCCCAAGGAATAGGAATTATTCCTTGGCAAAGAACAACCTTAGAATTCTTTCTGGAAAATATACAAAAAGAAAAGCAACACGCAACCACGGGCATATACTTTAGAACCCCATTTAGAGCTGTCTATGTCATGAATCAGTAAATGGCTGTCCCACTTCTAGTGCAATAGCAAGCACTTAGATGGTCTGTCTCTTTGTTTTTCTTTTGTGTATTTGAGATCCTATGGCATTCAGTATACTGCACGAAACGCTAGCTAGTGGAAACTAACTGAAATGTTCCAAAACTGTTCAGAAGAGTTGCACTAAGAAACTAATCTGAGCAACTAAAGTAAAAAGAATCTTCCACCATTGTCATTTTTCTTCTTAATCTATTTTTTTTTTTGGCAACACTGTGTGAACAATTTTTTTTGATGCCCAGAGTACACCAAAAATTAACTGTAGTGATTTTTTTTACTGTGAAGAATAAAATTTAATATAAAATCTTTTCCTTGTGTTGAAAAACATTTTGTAGTTATTTTATTGAGTGTCATGTCTTCACATTATCCTAATTTGCACACAAAACATACTCAATCAGTTCACATTTGTTCAAGTATAGCAAGAAAGGGTGAGGGGGAAATCTGAGAATTTTTGAAGCCTTACTCACTAGGGCCCTTCCCTGGGTTCCCTGACTCTTGTTCACTATGGAGTGAGTTACTTTTGTCCTACTAAAGTGCAACAATTCCAGTAGATAAATACATTATGTATCCCCTGTGGTATAATAAGAGATTCATATGATTTCTCCTGGGAAGATTACTTGGTATTTTATGCTATCAACTGTAGAACATGACAAGCATTTGATGGTAGAATCTATGCATTATCTAAGTTTTATATTTGGCAATGGCAATAAATTCCACTGTGTACAAAGGAAGCACAATTGTGCATTTGTGCTATTTACATAGAACACTTGCCCTTGTCAATACTAGTGATGGCTGTTGATAATGGCTTTTGTCAGGACCAGGGATGTTGTGATGAAAATTGATGTGATCCCTCATCCCATTGCTGAGAGAAATCTGGGTCATTATGTAGCAAATCATGCAGGAGATTTCTGGGCTTTCTGTCTATCTTGTCCTCTCTCTCTTTTCTAACAATCCTTTTGTTCTTTATCTCAGCTAATGTACCTCAATGGAGTTGAAAAATATTACAAAGTATGATTTATATTATTATCCTCTTCCTTATACATATCCTTCACTACGCCAAATGTAAGTCCTTCTGAATTCAATGCAGTTGAATTCTGTTGTGAGAAACTTTCCATTGGCAGCACATTGCCTCTGATACAATTACCCTCTATTGTAGGAAACAGAAGTGCAGCGATCAACCTCCTTCCTGCTTGTCTTCTCTACCTTTCATTTTATAATCTAGGAATGCAAGATCAGTGTATTTCTATAAACATACACCAATGATTGATCATGCACACTGTTGTCTACAGTATTTTTTTCAGCTTGCAACAACTCAAAAATTCACTTTATAGCTTAAACCTACTTCATGGACTATCTGTCCAGAGAGCGCCTCATGAACTTTGACCTCTTCACACATAACCAGGGCCTGTCCTGATCCCATAGCACCCTCTGCTGTCTAGCACTACAGAACATGGTATAGTGAGTTTCCTGTGTTCTCTTTAGGGAACCAGACCTGTGAATGTCTTAAGGTCATGGGCAGATGTATGGAACAATATTTGATTCATTTTTCCCCACATTCCTACTCTGTTCCACCTTGTAGGATGAAAAGACTGAATAGAAAAAGACAGATAATAGTATTATAAAACAGGAGGTTCAAAAGAAAGAATGGTCACGTGGAGTGGGAGGCATTTCAGACCAGATGTATTTGCGCAAACAAACAAATAAACCAACAAGCAAAAAACAGGCCGACGGGGCCTAGAAAACACAGAAGTGGATGCTCACAGTCAGGTATTGGATGGATCACAGGGCCCCCAATGGAGGAGCTAGAGAAAGTAACCAAGGAGCTAAAGGGATCTGCAACCCTATATTATTTATAATAGCCAGAAGCTGGAAAGAACCCAGATGCCCCTCAACAGAGGAATGGATACAGAAAATGTGGTACATTTACACAATGGAGTACTACTCAGCTATTAAAAAGAATGAATTTGGGAAATTCCTAGGCAAATGGTTGGACCTGGAGGGCATCATCCTGAGTGAGGTAACACAATCACAAAAGAACTCAAATGATATGTACTCACTGATAAGTGGATATTAGCCCAGAAACTTAGTATAGCGAGATATAAGGTACAATTTGCAAAACACATGAAACTGAAGAAGAACGAAGACCAAAGTGTGGACACTTTGCCCCTTCTTAGAATTTGAAACAATCACCCATGTAAGGAGTTACAGAGACAAAGTTTGGAGCTGAGACAAAAGGATGGACCATCTAGAGATTGCCATATCCAGGGATCCATCCATAATTAGCCTCCAAACGATGACACCATTGCATACACTAGCAAGCATTTGTTGCAAGGACTGTGATATAGCTGTCTCTTGTGAGACTAGGCCGGGGCCTAGCAAACACAGAAGTGGATGCTCACAGTCAACTATTGGATGGATCACAGGGCCCACAATGGAGGAGCTAGAGAAAGTATCCAAGGAGCTAAAGAGATCTGCAACCCTGTAGGTGCAAAAACATTATGAACTAACCAGTACCCCGGAGCTCTTGACTCTAGCTGCATATGTATCAAAAGATGGCCTAGTTGGCCATCACTGGAAAGTGATACCCATTGGACACGCAAATTTTATATGCCCCAGTACAGGGGAATGCCAGGGCCAAAAAATAGGAATGGGTGGGTAGGGGAGTGGCGGGGGAGAGTGTGGGGGACTTTTGGGATAGCATTGGAAATATAATTGAGGAAAATACATAATTAAAAAAAGAGAGAGAGAGAGAGAAGCATGGTTAATAGTCACATAGGCAATGCCCCAAGTTTCTGACCTTCAGGATAGACTCCTCCCCAGTTACCCAGCAACAGTAAAGATAGCAGCATACCATAAGAGGTGTTGCTTGGCCCCACCTTGCTTTCTTGCTCTTATTCCTCTTACTCCCATTTCTCTCACTCTCTTCCTGCCTCTTATTGTCTCTTTCTTACTCTGTAGCCTTTCCTCTTTCTTTCTCTTTCCCCCTTCTCTTCTTCTGGCCATAGCTGCTCTCTCTCTCTCTCTCTCTCTCTCTCTCTCTCTCTCTCTCTCTCTCTCTCTCTCTCCCCCCCCTCTTACCTTGTCTCCTTTCTCCCTGCCTTTCTATAATACAGCTCTAAAAACATAGACTATCTCTGTTCATCAAGGCCCACTGCGCAGCCTCTCACTTGCGTGGGAACCTCTCTCCCTCAGCCCTCTCTCCCATAACCCCGGGACTACAGGATGTCTCCTCGGAGCCCCCAGGCAGGGGTTGCCCCTTGTCCAACCTCCCCCCATCAAGTGGGGTCAGTGGCTTAGATGCCCACCCGGGACTGTATGGAAAGCTTTTGGCAGCCCTCCCACATTCACCTGCCCAGAGCATAGGAGGAACTCTGGCTGGATGTGTGCTATCCTCCCTTCCCCCACTTCCCCAGCCCCCTTTAGTTCCCACAATCCCAGCTTCACAGAACATAGTAGACTCGCTCTAAGGATATTTTGCATCAGCTTTGACAAATGTTTATTAATATGCACTGACTATTGGAATAAAAAACAAATTTGTGTTATTACACTAAAATTCCTGTGCATTACAGATATTCCACTTTCCTTCTCTCCTAACCCCAGTGACCATTGTTCTGATATCCTGTCTCCTTAGTGCTGCTCCATTCAGAGTGCAATGCAGTTTTGTTATTTGTTTGTTTGATTTTTGTTGTTGGTGGTGGTGGTTTTCCTTGAGACCAGGTTTCTTTATGTAGTCTTGACTGTCTGCAATTGATGATGCAGCCCAGGCCAGCCTTCAATTCACAAGAGATCTGTCTACCTCTGACTGCAGGCATGCACCACCACATCTGGCTCAACTGTATTTGCACAATATGAAGCCTTCTCAAATTATCTTCTTTGAGCAATACAATGCATTAGCCATATCTTTTTATGGATGGCAATTTCTTTCTTTCACTCTGTGAGTAACTTTTCATCCCTGAGACCTGCCATAAGAGCACTTACTTCTTAAGCTGTCGAAGAACATGTTGATTATGTACCTCTCCTAAGAATACCTGTTATGTTACTTCTTTTTAAGATAATTAAGGGATAACCCTAGAGTTTATCATGTAAACAATGGGAACTATCCCAAGTCCACTTTAGGCAATGCTGTAGCACTTCAAATAAGTACCCAATAATATAATACAATGCAAGTAACAAATACTAATATTGTAGAGTGAGAATCTAATTGGATAATGGTGCTTGTTATGGAAGTTTATATTTTAATTCAGAACAAAAGAAAACATATATCATGCTTTATTTAATGCTAACAATTTAAATTCATTATAAATTATTCTACAGTATATAAAACATCACAAAGACAAGCAAACGAAGCAGTACTAGATGATGCAAAAACCAGAAATTTAAAGTTCATATTTAGCTATGAAATTTGATTTGGGGAACGATTCATTCTTGGCTTGATTTCTTCATATTTAAAAACTTCAGGAAAAGGGCAGATTTTAACAAATTGCTTTTACCCAGAAATCCCCTAAGGGGAAAAAAAAACTGGGTTACGTTCTTGTATGTGTTCCAGCATCAGTAAGTCATGGGTCTGAGTGACACAGGAAGTAGAAAGAATGAACATATTTGTTTGAAAGCTGTCTTTGTACTTTTTCCCTCTTTGCTTCAATATTCAGCTATAAATATTTGGTGTGGTACTTGGGTGACAATGCCAAGATCTAAGTCTCTTCACAGAAAGTGAAAATAAAGTTCAATCAAGCTGGCATCTAGAAGAAGTGACTACCCTGAAGCCATTGCTTTATATTCTGTGATGTTCATTTTCCACTTCATGGGAACTGGCACAGGGTGTGTCTGAGCTCCCTCCCTGTGTCTTACAAAACTCCCACCGGAGTACAATTGGCTGGCTTATTAGAAAGATTTAAGATGCTTATTTACTGTTTCTGATTGTGGTTGGTCAGACAAGTCTTTATTACTTAAAGCAAGTTCAAAAAGTTGACTTAACAAATGCTTATTGTCTTAATGCATTCATTATCTTTCTTTTGACTGTGACCAAATACTTAACAAGAAGCAAATTTAGGTTAGGATGTATTTTTGCTTATAGTCTGAAAGGATTCAGAACATGCTGGTAGAGAAGGCATGATGCCATGAGCATCGAGTGGCTGCTCACTCTGCATCCAGTAGACAGGAAGTGAGCTAACAATCAAAAGCAATCAGGGCTTGTCTCTTATGATCTGCTTCAACCAACAAGGCTCCACCTCTAACAGATTCCACAACCTTATGAAAAGTTGCCAGAAGAAGAACACTTGTCCCACCTATTGGCCTTTTGGTGTTTGTTTGTTTGTTTGGGTTTTTTTTTTCTGTGTAGAGCTGCCATACTTCTGCCTCTACTCTACCCATTTGTGCCATCTGAGATGAGTCATGTATACATCCCCTGACTCCTGGGGATAGGCTGTGAGAATATTTTGACTCCGAAGAAGCTTTGTTCCTCAATATAGAGATGTTGCCTTGTCCCTGGACCACTTCTGACACCAAATTCAGACAACACTGGGTGGCACCAAAATACAGATACAAGCCCCATTGAACTGCTCTATAATTTGACAAATTGGGATAACAACCAACAGATCCAAATACTCACTCAACACAGGAGGGAACAGACATCCAGACCAAGAAACAAGACCAATGACCTAACTCCAGAAGTCTTCATCCCATCACAAAAACACAAACAACATGATTACCCAGGATAATATTTCCCCTCTAAAATGTAGTAGTCCCAGAGGAAAGCAACTTAGATGAGCTATAAGACAAAGATTTCAAAATAATAGTAATAACCATGTTCAGGGGAATATGTATACATGGAAGATAATTAGAGACATGAAAATGAAATTTAATAATGAGATAGAATATCTAAAGAAAAGCCAACATGAAATAGAACACAGGATGAGAAATTTAGGAAGTCAAATAGAAAGCTCAGAGGAAAACCTCATCAGTAGAATGGATCAAGTAGAAGAGAGAATATAAGATCTTTTAATCGAGGTAGAAAAATTGGATAATTCAGTCAGAGAAAATGCTACATCAATTTTAAATAAAAAAAACAAATAAATTAAACATACAAAAACACTGGAACACTATAAAAAAAAAAAGGCCAAACCTACTAATAGCTATAGAAGGGCAAAGCCAGGTCAAGGCATAGAAAATAATTTCAACAAAATAAGAGAACAAAATTTCCCAAATCCAGGGAAAGAGATGTCTACAAAGGTGAATTACATAAGCAAAAAGAACACCAAATAGACTGGACTCAAAAGAAACTTTCCATTTGATAAAATAGTAAAAACAGTACTTATATAGAAAATAGAAAGGCTATTAAAAGCTGTAGAAGAGACCAAGCTATGTATAAAGTAGGCCCATAAGAGTAACAACTAATTTTTCACTGGGGATTTTAAAAGACAGAGATTTGGACTAATGTTCTACCAGTTATGAAAGACCAAAGATAAGAGACTGGACTACTATACCTAGCAAAAATATCAATCTTGATTGAAAGAGAAAAGGAAATTTTGTATGATAAAGATAGATTTCAGGCATTACCTAGCACTGAATCAGTTCTCCAGAGGATACTGGAAGGAATTATTTGGCCTGAAGAGAAGGTTAAACACACCTAAGAGGGTACTAAAAATGATTAAAGAACTTTAGAATAGCCAATCAAAGGAGACCTAAAAATCAATCATAAAACAACAAAATGACAGGAGAAACACATTGTTCAATAACTTTTCATATTAGTAGTGTTTATATTCCAATAAAGAAACACAGAATGGGTTGGAAAATAGAATCCATCTTTTTACTATACCCAAGCAAGGACTTAAAAGATATGTACAAACACATTTTTAAAATATCTGAATAAAGAAATTGAAAATAGCAGAAATATAGAAAGACTTCTTTCTGATGCTCACAATTTAGTAGGATTAATATTGGGAAATAGACAGTCTACCAAAAGAAGTCCACAGGTTCAACAAAATTCCAGTGCAATAACTCACAGAATGGAAAAATAATCATAAAATTCATATGTAAATACAAAATATCTTTTTAAAAATTTATAATACTTTTTAAAAAATCTACTGGAGGCACTACTATTTCAGATTATAAGTTATACTACAAACCTATAATAATAAAAACTGCATGGTACTGGTATAAAACAAAATAATGGACTTGAAAGCCTCCATATAATCTTATACTCCTAGAGCCACTTGAGCTTTGAAAAAGAGGCTAAAAATACATATTGGAGAAGAGACATTCTCTTCAACAAATGCTGTCAGCCTAATTGTATAGCTTAGAAGAAGGAAACTAGATTTTTATCTCTCACCCAGCTCAAAACTTAACTCTAAATGGATCAAATACCTCAACATAAGACCTGATACCCTGAATCTGATAGAGGAGACAATGGGGAATAAACTTGAACCTAAAAACACAAGCATGGGCTTTCTGAATAGGATCCTAGTAAAACAGGCATTAAGGCCAACAATGATATTTAGAATTTAATAAAACTGAAAGTTCCTGTGTGGAAGGCACCATAATCCAGGTGAAGAGACAGCCTGGGAATAGGGAAAAACACTGTACCTGTTATATATCTAACAGTGTCAGTCAATATAGAAATAAGTTTAAAAAAAACTAAATATCAAGAAATCATATGACTTGATTTAAAAACAAGGCATTGAGCTAAACAGATAGTTCTCTAGAAATAGACTACAAATAGCTGAAAAAGTGTGGTTTGGTTATACATGCCTTTAGTCCTAGTACTCTTGGGGCATAGGCAGGAGGATCTAATTTGAGACCAGCCTTATCTACATAATGAATTCTAAGAGCTACACAAGGAGGCTCTGTCAAAATCAATTAGGTAAGAAATATATTTTTTAAAAGTTTAACGTTCGTAGACATCAGGGAAATGCAAATTAAAACTACTTTTAGATTTAATCTTATCCCATATGACTAAGATAAAAAACAAAAAAACCAAACAAACAAACAAACAAGAGGTTATGTCAAATGCTAGTCTGGATGTAGGGAAAGGAAAACATTTATTCATTGCTGATGAAAGTACAAACTGGTGAAGTTATTATGGAAATCAATATAGAGTTTCCTCAAAAATCTAGAAATATATCTACTACATAATCTAATCATATTACCCTTGGGTTATTGGGCATATACCCAAAGAACCCTATATTATATAGAGATTCTTGCTTACTTATATTTATTGCAGTTCTATTCACAGTAGAAGAAAGTTGAAACAATCTAATGTTTATCAACTGATGAATGCATAATAAAGTTTTGAGCTGTTAAGAAGAACAAAATTCCATTGTGTAAATGTACCACATTTTCTGTATCCATTCCTCTGTTGAGGAACATCTAGGTTCTTTCCAGCTTCTGGCTATTATAAATAAGGCTGCTATGAACATAGTGGAGCATGTGTTCTTATTACCAGTTGGAACATCTTCTGGGTATATGCCCAGGAGATATATTGCTGGATCTTCCGGTAGTACTATGTTCAATTTTCTGAGGAACCACTAGACTAACTTCCAGAGTGATTATACAAGCTTGCAATCCCACCAACAATGGAGGAGTGTTCCTCTTTCTCCACATCCTCGCCAGCATCTGCTGTCACCTGAATTTTTAATTTTAGCCATTCTGACTGGTGTGAGGTGGAATCTCAAGGTTGTTTTGATTTGCATTTCCCTGATGTTTAAGGATGTTGAACATTTTTTTCAGGTGCTTCTCAGCCATTTGGTATTCCTCAGTTGAGAATTATTTATTTAGCTATGTACCCCATTTTTTTCCTAACTTGAAATTTCTATTTTTATTATAAACATATTTTCCTTATTTAATTTATTTTTTAAATAGGTATTTTCTTCATTTACATTTCAAATGCTATCTCAAAAGTCCCCCAGACTCTCCCCCCCCACTCCCCTACCCACCCACTCCCACTTCTTGGCCCTGGCATACCCCTGTACTGAGGCATATTAAGTTTGCAAGACCAAGGGGCCTCTCTTCCCAATGATGGCCGACTAGGCCATCTTCTGATACATATGCAGCGGCTGTACCCCGTTTTTAATGGGGTTATTTGAAAATCTGGAGTCCAGCTTCTTGAGCTCTTTGTATATATTGGATACAATGAATTTATGAAATTCTTGAGCAAATGGATGTATCTGGAGGATATCATCCTTAGTGAGGTAACCCAATCACAAAAGAAGTCACTAGATATGCACTCACTGATAAGTGGATATTAGCCCAGAAACTTAGAATAACCAGGTACAATTTGCAAAAAACAAGAAAATCAAGAAGAAGGAAGACCAACATGGGGATACTTCATTCCCCCTTAGAATAGGGAACAAAATACCTATGAAAGGAGTTACAGAGACAAAGTTTGGGGCTGAGATGAAAAGATGGACAATCCAGATACTACTCCACACAGGGACCCACCCCATATTCAGCCACCAAACCCAAACACTATTGCATATGCCAGCAAGATGTTGCTGAAGGGACCCTGATATAGCTTTCTTGTATGAGGCTATGCCAGTGCCTGGCAAATACAGAAGTGGATGCTCACAGTCATCTATAGGATGGAATACAGGGCCCCAATGGAGAATCTAGAGAAAGTACCCAAGGAGCTGAAGGGGTCTGCAACCCTATAAGTGGAACAACAATATGAACTAACCAGTACCCCCAGAGCCCCTGTCTCTAGCTGCATATGTAGCAGAAAATGGCCCAGTCAGCCATCATTGGAAAGAGGGGACCTTTGGTATTGCAAACTTTATATGCCCCAGTAAAGGGGAAAGCCAGGGCCAAGAAGTGGGAGTGAGTGGTTAGGGGAGCAGGGTTGGGGAGGGTAAAGGAAACTTTCAGGGTAGCATTTGAAATGTAAATAAGGAAAATATCTAGAAGAAGAAGAAGAAGAAGAAGAAGAAGAAGAAGAAGAAGAAGAAGAAGAAGAAGAAGAAGAAGAGGAAGAAGATTAAGAAATTTTCAGGTAGAACTGATGGAGCTTGAAAGATTGAGGTGACCCAGATGAGAAAGATAAATATTTGATACTCTCTAGCATCTGTGAATGGTAGCTTTGTATCTTTAGAGAGATAGGTTTTGTTTGTAATGCCCATAAAGTTAGGAATCTAGGAAGGGACTCCCAGGGCATGGTTCAATGGAAAGGCTATAGGATGCCTCGTTATAAGGAGGGAAAGAGAAATAATGGAAGAAGACTGGTTACTGCGAGGGGAGATGAGAGGGCAGAGCAGAGAACAGAATACAGGGAGGAATATGTAACACTAAAGACCTTTTGAAAAAGCTTTATGGATGCAACTGGCAGGGGTAAGAAATTGGTGGGCATCTCCAGGACAAGTCAGAGACATGGGATAAGGGGGTGCCCAAGAATCAATGGTCATGGGATATCCTGAATAGCTTACTACTAGTAGTCTGCTAAATAGTAAACAACTTCTAATGACTTTCTTGTTATATGCATAGATTAGTTCATTTGTCAACCCTCATCAGAGAAGTCTCTTTTGCAGTAGATGACAATTTATATACATATCTACAACTTCCCAATATGGAGTAGATAAAACTATGGAGCTATCAAACTCTAAAATCATCATCTATCTAATGCCTGTTCTGTGCCAAAGCAAGAGATCATCCAGGAAGAGACTGGGATTTAAAAAAAAAATTAAGAGCCAGATGCAGTGAATGACTAAAGAAAAATTGTTTCTAGGAATCAATAAGGTAGTTGTAGAAACTCAGAGAAGTTCTGACAATATGCACAGGACCCATGCACACTCAAGCTAGATAAAAGTCCCAGCATGACAGGGGGTAGCTGTACACAAATTCCCAACCAGAGATGAGAAGTGTGGCAATTGAAAATTTCTGAAAGAAGGAGAATCAGTTATCTTTAAGGCTATAACTCCTAGTAACTTAGTTGTCCTCCGGTGGATAGCCCCATATCCAAAAGTATATGAGCAAAACAAATTGAACTAAATGGGATTTTAAAAAAATCTGGGCTGAAATACAAACCAGTGTTTCTCTTCCCATTTTGTAAAGGGACATTTTTGTGGTTTACAAGAAATATCAAACCTCTTGTCTGTCAGATTTGTCACTCTAGGTTAATTTTGCCTCTGCAATTCATTTGGCACAGAAATAGTTATTTATATGGCTTAACTTTTCTTCTTCAACATTCCTCTTTAATTGCCCATAGGAATTCCCCATAGTCTAACCCTCACTTCATTCAAGCCACATTCTTTGGTTGGCCAAGGTTGTCTTTTCTGTTCTCTGTTTTTTCAAATACTTTCTCCCCTGTAGCTGTTCTGAATTCCCCTTTAGACTCTCAAACACTGCTTCTTTTATTTAACAGGGTAAACCTGAGGTTATCTCTGAATATGGATGGATGGATGAGGTATGAGGAAACCAGAAGAGTGTTCAGGCTAAGATGATAAAATCCACATTGGTAAAATTCCAAATGTCTACAAGTAAATAGAGGAAATTTTTCCCACAATTATGACTCCTTTTTTTTTCATGTGCAAATATTTAAGCTGCAGGTGACATTGTTATACATTGACAGCCAAAATCAGAACTCTAAGTTTCTACCAGATAAGATTCATACATGCAGTACTTCAAGAATGTATGATCACTTGTTAGTCAGACACAAAATCAATATTGTATTTACAAAAATTACAACAGCAAACATATCAGTGGAAAGAAGTGAAAATTAATGACAGGCAGACTTGAGGGACTGGCTAACTCAGCTCTATCATTAACTAGATTTTTGGACACATGAGAATATTTACTTTGGCGTATGAATCTTAATTTAGCTTTTATATTTCTCCTCAGTGTATAATGGTGAAAGGCATCAACAACTGAGTTGCGAGATAAAATCAAGGAGACATCTGACAAATCACTGCTCATTGGGTCAACTCTGATAGTCTAGCTTATAAGGCAACTTTTTCTATCTCAAGGAACTCAAAAATTGGTTGAAAACAACTTTCCAAAAGAGGAGGCTAATTTTTGAAGATGACAGTGCCACTTAGCAACATTGCTGTGGCTATGAAATACAAATGGGAAGTTCTCAAAGAGAAGGTAACAGTGGGCCCTTGCTTTAGTGACTTTTCTATTGTTATGACAAAATACCATGACCAAAGAAGCCAATAAATTGTTTGTTTTGTAGTTTTTATTCTGTTTGCTTTTTGTTTTTTTTTCAATGACAGAATTTATGACCATCATGAACATAAGAAAAGACTTTGCTATGCCCTCCCTTGTTCCTCAATAAGGACATAGAGGCTTATTTTTATGTACGATGATTTTGGCCTTAGCTTAGGCTTGTTCCCCAGCTAGCTAGTAACTCAATTATCCCATTAATAGGAATCCAAGTTCTGCCCAATGGTTGCTTTGTTACCTCTCCTCAGTTTCATACATTGACTTCCTCTAAGTTTGGGTGCCTAATCTCCTGCCTCTCACTCTTTCCCAGAGTTCTCTCTGCTGAATCCCCATCTTACTATCCTGCTTTTTGCTATAGACAATAGGATTTTTATTTTAACCAATTTTAACCAATCAGAAGGTGCCTTAGGCAGGCAAGAAAGGACATAGACACATCCCCACACAGTGTTCCAAAACATCAATCCAACAAGGAAGTATGGCGTCAGGTAGGCAAACATGGTGCTGTAGCAGTACCTGAGAGCTTACATCCTTATCCACAATACATGAAGAAGAGGGAAAGCTAACCGGGAGTGGCATGGGCTTTTAAAACAATGAAGTCCTCTCTCAGTGATATATGTCTCCAATAAGGCCACAGCTCTTCCTTCCCAAACAGTTCTATTAATTGGAGACCAAGTATTGAAACACTGAACCCATGGGTATAATTCTCATTCAAATGATCATAGTCTGTATCTATGAGATTGGTAACTACTAATAATGATAAGACATGATTTAGGAGTCTTGCACAGATTCCAAGGGTGAAGAGGCTAGTGAGAAGAGGCTAGAGATCAGATAAGGACTTGTGTCAGGACATTCATCAGGTCAATGGAGACTACAGTTTGACTACAGCATATTGACTCAGTAAATACACTCTTTGTATGCACTAAGGAATGATTCACAGCCACTAAATTTGAGAAAATTAGATATACTAGTTCATAACAAAAGTAGGCCTCTGAGGGTAACTCTAGTTGAGACTCCTGGGAGTTGGGGATATTGATGCTGAAGTAGCTACTTCCTGTGCCAGGCAAGACTCCCAGTGGAGGGATAAGGACAGCAACCCACCTACAAACCCTTCAATTCACAATGTGTTATGCCTACAGGATGTGCATGGACAAAGACAGAGCATAGATGGAAAGTATGGCCAACTAATGTCTGAATGTCTGGCCAAAATTGAGACCCCTGCCATGGACAAGAACCAATCCATGACACTGTGTTATGCTTGGGAACAGGAGTCTATAACAACTCTAAGAGCCATTTCTCAGCAGTCAATAGAAAGAGATGCAGAGAACCACAGCCAAATACTAGATGGAGCTTACGAAGTCTTATGGAAGAGTTGAAGGAAGGATTATGGAACCTGAAGAGGACAGGGACTCCACAGGGAGACTAACAGTCAACTAACCTGGCTTTTTGAGGGCTTACAACTAACAGAACCATCAACCAGAGAGCAAGCAAGGGCTGAACCTAGGCTGCCTTCACATATGTAGTGGATATTCAGCTTGGTCTTCACATTGATTCCCTAGCAACTGGAGGTGGGACTGTCCCTGAATCTGTTGCCAGCCTGCCTGTAGATTCTGTCCCCCTAACTGGACTGCTTTATCTGGCCTCAGTGAGAGAGACTGTGCCTAGTCCTGCAGTGACTGATGTGCAGGGCAGGGTGGGGTTGCCCAGAGGGGACCAACCCCTTCTCAGAAGGAAAAAGGAGGGAGAAATGAGGGGAGGATCTGTGTGAGGGTGTGCTTGGAGGAGGGAGGGCTGATATTAAGATATAAAGTGAATAAAAACAAAACAAAACAAAACAAAAACAAAAACAAAGAAAGTAGGCCTCAAATATCCTGATTTTTTTCAATTTAATTCCCTATATGAAAACTAAACTTCATAAGAGGGAAGTAGTGGGCTTATCTTAAGAGCAATCATTACGACACTGTAAAACTGATGAACCCGTATCTGCTTGTGTAATTGACTTATGTGCAACCTTGGGCTCAGCACTCTGTGTTCCACCACTTTTCTTCTCAAAGTTGGCCAGTTCCCTTCCATTGCCGTATTTTCTTCATCCTTTTGCTTTTTCATAGCATTTTAAATTTTAAAGAGGAGCAAGTACATGATTTCATATTCCTTTCATATGGTATATCAAATTTTCATGTTGAAAATTGCGTAACATATGGCTAGGGCCCAAAGCAGATTTCAAGGAAAATATAGAGTAAGCCTCTGCCCTATAGAACTGCTCATCAAAGAACATGCATGTGCCTTATGACAAAGGACTCTGCAAAGTACAGGATTCATCTACCCATCACCCCATAAGACTCCTGGCACGTTTCCCTTTTGGAAAATTAGGAATGCTTATGCTATGTCCCCTGGACTAGATTAGAGCTATCTGGTCTTGTAGTCTCTGTCTCTCAGTTCAGATGTGAAATGTAGTAGGATATCCAGAGTGTAATAAGTAACACAGGTAGAGTTTTTGTCTGTACAAACTGTTGAGTATAAGGGAACATCTTATCCTTAATGACTGTAGGCTTGGATTTTTTTCAAAACCTACATTATTTGATGTTTTTAAATGCTTCAAGCTCCCTTCTAACGCACTGAACAGAGGAAGGAGAAAAAGAAGATTAATAGGAAAAGGGTATTGTGGACATGTTTAGAAGTATTTCCTTTTATTTTATTTTATTATTTTTTTTCCATTTTTTATTAGGTATTTAGCTCATTTACATTTCCAATGCTATACCAAAAGTCCCCCATATCCACCCACCCCCACTCCCCTGCCCACCCACTCCCCCTTTTTGGCCCTGGTGTTCCCCTGTACTGGGGCATATAAAGTTTGCAAGTCCAATGGGCCTCTCTTTCCAGTGATGGCCGACTAGGCCATCTTTTGATATATATGCAGCTAGAGTCAAGAGCTCCGGGGTACTGGTTAGTTCATAATGTTGTTCCACCTATAGGGTTGCAGATCCCTTTAGCTCCTTGGCTACTTTCTCTAGCTCCTCCATTGGGAGCCCTATGATCCATCCATTAGCTGACTGTGAGCATCCACTTCTGTGTTTGCTTGGCCCCAGCATAGTCTCACAAGAGACAGCTACATCTGGGTCCTTTCAATAAAATCTTGCTAGTGTATGCAATGGTGTCAGCGTTTGGATGCTGATTATGGGGTGGATCCCTGGATATGGCAGTCTCTACATGGTCCATTCTTTCATCTCAGCTCCAAACTTTGTCTCTGTAACTCCTTCCATGGGTGTTTTGTTCCCAAATCTAAGGAGGGGCATAGTGTCCACACTTCAGTCTTCATTCTTCTTGTTATTTTTTATTTTTTAATTAGGTATTTTCTTCATTTACATTTATATGCCTCAGTACAGGAGAACGCCAGGGACAAGAAGTGGGAGTGGGTGGGTAGGGGAGTTGGGGGAAGGGTATGGGGGACTTTTGGGATAGCATTGGAAATGTAAATGAAGAAAATACCTAATAAATAAATAAATAAATAAATAAATAAATAAATAAATTACAAAATAGACATGGTAGCTTCCAAGTTCCTAAATGAGACAGAGGAACAATCAATGGAGTAGAAAAAAAAAAGCAGCAGTTCCTTAGGGTTGTTCTTTGTTGTCAGGATACAAGCAGTACAGTTCAATAGCAAACACCAAACATGAATCAGAAGCAGCAACATAATCCAACAGAAACAGGAAGGCAGGGGTCAGTGGATTCAGCCAGAATCGGTCAGAAAATCATGAGTAGTTCATTGGGGTCATGTCTCTCTATGAAGTGAAGACATAGCAATGTAAGAACCTCTGCTTACTGTTTGTGAGGCTCCATTTATATTCTTTCTAAACATCACACCATCTTGAGTGTCCATTTTCAGCAAAATATCATATGCCATCTCAGAAGAGAGCTTCCAGAAAAACATCATGCGTCTTAACTAACTTGTTAAAGAAACCAGACATTTCTATTTCAAATGACCTTCACGTCCACTAATGCCCAACTAGCCACCTGTTACCATGCCTTGAAAAGAAAGTCACACACAGATGGGAGAGATACATTCTTGTTAATTTAGTTTAGAATAACTAAAATTTACCCTGATGTTAAAGAAAAAATAATCAAACGTTCCTGAGCAACAGATCATAGAGTCTCGGGTCATAATGCTTTAGGTGTTAGTCATATATAGATATTTAAATTGAAACCATAAAATTAAAGTATCTGGTTTCTAAGTCACAATAATGGCATTCCAAGTTTTCCACAGACACATGGAAAACATAGACATATAGAGACATAGATGTCAGTTATAGTCCTAGACAGCACATGTCCATCAGAAATCATATTCTCAGGTAGAGTTGAGAGGAGGTTTCTACAGTTTCTCTTTAGAAAACAGATTATTAGGTCTGGGACAGGATAACTGGTGAATTTCTCATAACTAGAAGAACCCTAATGTGCCCATTTATGGTGATTATCCTGGTTAGATTATTTGACATGGAAGGACTTTCCACTAAGGATGGTATCATTCCCTGGCTGGGATCTTGGACTATGTAATTGGAGAAGGAGACCTGAACAGCAGTAGCTTTTCAGCCTTCCTTCCTTCTTACTGTGAGTGCAGTTTGACCAGCTCTCTCATGTACTTGCTACCTAATTTCACCACCATGATCAGGTAACCTTAAATTGTGAATCAAATTAAACACTCTCCCTTAATTTTTGTGGAGTCAAGTTATTTTATTACAGCAACAGGAAAAGTAAGGCATCTACCCACAACTGTCACATAGGGTCATTGAACAGAAGTTTTAGGAAAAGAATAATACAGACAAGAAAACCTGCCCTTGGTAGGTAGCTGTTCTCCGAACAATTCTATTCCAATAAAAGGAAAGCACAAAACCTTGGTAACTCACTTCTATAGACACCTGAGGTCCTTCGAGAAAGACTGTTGAGATATAAACAAATGAGTTTGAAAGCCAAAAGGACCCGACTTCTCATTGATCAATTCATTTACTCCTGCTCTGGAGTTGAGAACTGAGTGCTACTTTACTCAGACATAACAAAAAGTGATAAATCCAGTACCATTAACATTATGTATAGAAACTGGACCTCATAAAACAGCACATCTTATTTAATTCTTAAGACTATTCTATGCAAAAAAACCACAGATTTTTATGGCAGACTTTTATGAAATGTATTTTGTTGTACAGTAATACAACCTATGTATGAGACTTATCATAACTCAAATATTTTCTAAGGCAACTTTATATGATATGACTTTCTGCTATATGCCACAATCACGGATACATTCCAATAGCTGCTGTCAATAAAAGATAAGCAAACATGATACATGCTCCAGTCTACGGGTTTCTAGACTTCAACCCAGAAAGATGGCTCTGGGTCAGCATAGCTCTGTGTTATGACTAAGAACAAGTGTTACAGATTCGGAATCCAAGTCTGTTGACATGTTGAGCATCAAGTACATTGGTTTGTAAGTGACCAATATCTCATTATTCCAACTATTCAGCCTATAACTGAATCCTCAGCTACATCTGGGACAGAAAAATGACTAATGTCCCAAACTAAATCCAATCAATCCTATTAATATCCTGTTCTACAATATCAATAATTGCAACACCCATATTTAAGTCTAAAACCAAGTATCAGAGATCCACAGGGGTCAATCTAGACATCTGATATTGATTAGTAGTAGGCTGAAGGAGAGACTCAAACTACACTGCTACCTGCAACAGCCTGGGGAATTCTTTTTAGAGACCACCAGGCTGGTAAAGCCTGATAATTTTTTACTTAAGTGCACACTTTTGGGAGGCAGCTTCATATATGTATTTAATATATTTTTAACATATATTTACACTCACTACCTGTTTTGTTTTTCTCCTGATGAACAGATTCTTCCAAAATAGTTTCCTCTTTTCCTATACTTTCAGGTCTTTGGGGGGGGTGTGAAAGTAGGAGAGAGAGAGAGAGAGAGAGAGAGAGAGAGAGAGAGAGAGAGAGAGAGAGCGCAATTAGTTTACTTGCGTGAGCATGGATGGCTGGTTATTTCTCAAGCCATCCTTTAGAGCATCAGTTAAGTCTCCTTCTCTCCCAGAGACTAACTTCAGGTAGTCAAGTTGAACTCAGTGAATGGTACGGCTTCATGATCCACTCCCCCCATGTCTGGCAGGAGTTTGAAAGGCCCAATTTTGTGCAGGTCACCATAGTTCATGAGTTGAATGGCCATCCCATGTCCAGAAGACAGCATGTCAGAGCATTCTACCCCATCCTCTAGCCCCACATTCTTTTTTTCACCCTTTATTCAGCTTCCTCAGTCTTCTAGGTGGTCATATAAATGTTCCAATTATCGCTGTGCGCTCAACAGTTACTTCTCAGCATGGTTATGAGTCTCTGAAGTAGTCACCATGCACTAATGAAGTAAAGAGTTTGATGTCAATTTAGCAAACAACAGTAGTAGTTGTGGCACTGTGGCATATGACCTGCCTTGGGCTCTTGATCAGATTAGCAATTCCAGGCATCAACTCTCCTGTGCAGCCGGTGTTAAATTCCATCAGAAATCAGTTGGTTAGTCTCATAACTTTTATCCCATTGTTATGCCAATGGGCATATCATGCCTGGCAGTTTAGTTGTGTAGCACAAAAACTGGATCCTTGATTTCATCACAAAAAAACAAAACAAAAAACAAAACAAGAAAGAAAGAAAGAAAGAAAGAAAGAAAGAAAGAAAGAAAGGAAGGAAGGAAGGAAGGAAGGAAGGAAGGAAGGAAGGAAGAAAGAAAGAAAGAAAGAAAGAAAGAAAGAAAGAAAGAAAGAAAGAAAGAAAGAAAGAAAAGGAATTTCACAGTTGCACAACAAGCCACTATGAATGAGAATGCACTGAGATTTATTAAATGGGACTTTAAACGTATTTATGAGGGAGGGGGTTATACATAGGATAAGACATACTCGCGTGTACACAGGTCTTCTCTAAAGACAGACACACATCACTGTCTTCACACTCACCACAGATAGAACCCTGGTTTGTTTGAACTTATGATCTCTAAAAGGTTGAGAAAGAATTTAAGTGCGATCATGGAATGGTTTCTGAGGTAGACCAGGCAGGATAGTGTAGATAAGATAGAACCTGCATCACAAGTTTCCTGGACACTTCAGACACTTCTGCTCTAAACAAAAGTTAATACCCTTGCTTGTGTGCTTCCCAGAAAGTGTCTGGGAAAGGAGAAGGCTATACTTAAAAGTCACACAGGCTTAAGACTTAGCATGGTTCATTGGCCTTTCAGATTCTTATTTGAAAATATCTTTATGTAAAAGGAGCATTATCTCCATGCAGACAATCTTTACATCAACTGTGTCTAATCATGCTGAAATTCTTGATTCCCAGCTGGAGAGAGGCTTCACCCAGACACCAGAGCAAGGGGCTCCCTTCCCTTCCCCTATCCCCACAATTGGTCCTGTCATTCTGTCCTGTCTCAAAAGTACAGACATTGTTCTCCTTTGTCTGTCAACAGGAATCACTTTCTTCTCTACCCTTTCATTTCTCAAATTATCAAGGATTAGGTTAAGATTACAGGATACACTTTTAATTAAAAATAGACTGAGTGGATTAGTATGCTGGAAAATGGGGCACAATATAGATGCCTACTGAAGTCTAGCTTCATTTTCGAAACCACAAGAACCACACTGCATTTTCTAAAAGTTACAGGAATTTATATTTGTCTATAACTCACTTTTAATTATGTTTTGTTTTTAATTTATCATGCTCATCACAATATTTCATTAAACATTAAATTCACTTGATTTTCTTATGTGCTCTTTATAAGGTATTATATATAAAATTAACAGATATGATAGGCATTGTTTGTAACAAAAACAACAACATTGTAGGAGGCCTATTATCTGGTTAAGAAAACATGAATTATCTTTTGCTATTAATAAGACAAATTTAGATTATTTTGAGAAATAATGGAAAAGAAAAGGTTACATGGCCTCACAAAAAAGGAAAGTGTTCATAAACACGAGGAATGTTGCTGATAGAGGATTTCAGTTGGTGACAAAGGAAAAAGAATATATATAGGAATATAAACTGTATTATGAAGATATTTGAAGATTATTAATAGTTATCTAAATTCTAAAGCTGTAACAGATGATTAAATATTTGAAGGTCTGTCATCTAAAATAACTTATTTATATATAACTTATTATTAGCTAATCAGTCCTTTCCTTTTTCTATCATGTACTTATTTCTTCATGTTATATGTATACGTTAATCAAATCTGACAATTTCTGATGTATTATTTCTCCTGGGGTAAGGAATTCAGAGATATCCTTGTCATCAAGGAGATTATAAGATTGTTGAGATTGGAAAGTGGAGAAAAACAGATAGCTTAAAATATGGGTAAAACAGGAACTTGATGAAGTTCAGAGTGTGAACTGTTGCTCTAGAAATGTCAAACCAAGTTAAAGATTACACAAGCTGATTGTATATTAATGCAGATCTATGATTGTGGTGAGCTAGGACATTATAGACCCAGAATCAAAGTTATCTTAAACTATCTTTAGTCCTTTAACAGCTATCCATTGTCCACCTTTGTGCTGATCTAATGTTATTTTAACAATTAGGTGAAACTTTAAGAAAATGTTGGGTAAAGCAAGACAAGTTCAAAGATGGTTTCTGCTGAGACAAGATGGAGGAACTTTTGCCCTGTTACATTATCACATGAAAGATTCTTACACTGTTTGGCTGCCAACTTGATATGTACACTTATTACCATCATGCCCATCACCACCACCACCACTACCACTACCACCACACACACATATACCCATCCCACTCCCCATGTGTTCTGGGAAATATTTCCTAGATTTCATTTCAGTGATTCTGGCCTCCTGTTAATCAGAACTGACTTTTCACCCCCTGCTAACAAGCATCAATTGTCTCATTAAAGCTAATTCTTCAGCCTCAGTCAACCAGAAATCAGATGTTTCATTCAAACATGTCACATGTGCAGCCCTGTTAGAGTCTTCATAGGCCTCTCAAACATCCCTCTGAAACTTCACAAGCCAGACTTCCATCATCTAAATTGTTCTCATTATTATCTTCTAATTTCCCATAAAGCAACCAACTAAGCTCTGATTTTTCATCTAAACCTCTAACATCTTTCCATAATCTCCTTGCTGAAAACCTAGTTGGTTCCATCAGAGCATGACTACATTTTCACTACCAATTTATCTATTAGTTAGCTTTTGTTGCTAAGATAAAGCGTTGTTGGGAGATGATAGTTTATTTCAGCTTTAAAGTTATATAGTCAATCATCCATGGAAGCCAAAGCAGAAAATAAAGAAGAGGCCATAAAGAAAAACTGTTGCCCATTGTTAGCTCAGCCAGTTTTCTTATGAAACTAAGGACTACCCGCCTAGGGATGGTACTTCCCACACTGGGCTGGGTCTGCCCCCTGGGCCACTGGACCCTCACTTACTAATTAAGAAAATGTCCCACAGACATGTCCACGAGCCAGTTTGATGGGGGAAATTTCTCAGTTGAGCATCTCTCTTTCCGGATGAGTCTAGTTTGTGTCAAGTTGCCACACAACAACTAACCAGCACAAGAAGCCATAAGCCTTTGCATTTAGCATTATTAGTTGCAAAGACAGATTTCTCTGATTAAGGCTGAATGTAGCATCCATCCATGGGAATAAATGTAACTAATTTCAAAGTAGTTTGATAGACATAGTCTTAGTTGTGATCTATTTTTATTAGAAAGCAGAGAAAGGGAACCAGGGATTTGTGGTAGTAGACTGCTAAATCTGATCAGGCTTTCGAATGACCATAGTGGTCTAAATTAGGAGTCTATCTAGTAAGCTTTCACTTACAGGCATATAACAAGTTGCTGTGATACTGTAGTTCCTACAGCTGTGGGCCTATGTTCCCCATTTTCTGGATGACAGTATTAGTGCAAGCCTTCTCCAGCTTCAAACCAGCCAAGCACATAAAGTCCTTCTTGTGCTTAGAATCTGAATTTTCTTTTTTCTTTCTCCTCTCTCACTACTTGGAGAAATTGTTCTAATTTTACTGTCTTTTGGAATTGGATGGGACCACCTGGATAATCTCCTTTCCCTAAGGTCAACTGTTCAATGAAAAAGGAACACAGTTGCAGGTTTCCTGGCTCCTCACAAAGGCAGTGTCAGGGTGATAGGAAATGTTTACTACTTGGCATTAGTTTCAATTTTAAAAAAGATTCAATATCAGACCCTAGTTAGGGAAATGAACAAAGTATAGAAAACCTGCAGTGTAAGCCATACAGTACAGTAGCATGAGGCCCAGACCAAAATGATCACTGGAGACACCAGTTAGGCTCTGCTGTACATGAAATAATATGTAGATCGATTTCTACATACTGCGACTTTTAGAAGAGTTAAATATAGGGTTGTAAGAATGCAGAAAACAGGTCAGAGGCGAAAGAAAAATATCTGAAAGGACAGACAAGTTTAACAGGTACTGAAACAGGTACAGTCAGAACACAGATCTCAGGAACATGGACCACATTTACATAATCATAATTAGGTAGATGTTGGGCACTCATTAATCAAAGGTATAGCCTGTTTTAAAAATCAATGGGAAAAGGTCATTTGTGCTATATGGTAAAATTTAATCTTCTGAATTGCGAAGCAAGGAGAAATTGGCAAACAAAAATATATGATTTATAAATATAAGCATAAATGACAAGAACTAAAGGAGTTTAGCAATGTGACAAAAATATAAAAACTAAACAACTGATAAAGTAGGTCAGATGACTTCTCCTTTCTTATTCAGTTTGTAGGTTTGAAAATTCAGGCAGTACAAATGCATTAACTCACCAAAGTACAAATTACTAAAAGAATAATATGTTTATTGAATCAGTCTGTTTTGTAGGTCATCAAATATATCTAACTTGAAATCTAAACAAAGAGACTTTATTTTGTACTCTGACTGTAAGGAATGGTATTAATTTTGCCAATTTGCCTCATTAATTTAATTTTCTCCACCTTTAATTGTAACTCAAATAATGTGAAGTTATCACAATGGAATTAACTCTTTTGTTTCATTTCTTTTTATTTTCTTTTATTTGTTCCTCTTCTTGGTGGTGGTTGTTGTTCTCCTCCTTCTCCTTCTCCTTCTCCTTCTCTTCTCCTTCTCCTTCCTTCTCCTTCTCATCCTCTTCCTCCTCCTTCTTCCTTTTCTTCTTTTTCTTCATCTTCTTCTTGTTGATGTTGTTTTCCTTCTTCTCCTCCTCCTCCTCCTCCTCCACCTCTTCTACCTCCTCCTCCTTTTTTACAGTCCAATAAGTTTGTAAAGGAGTCCGGGTAGGAGAAGGTGAGCCTCACCATTGCCTCAGGACTATGGAATGACAAGGTGACTAAAGCAGACCTACAGTAATGTGCAATTGACTAAAGCAGACCTACAGTAATGTGCAATGGTTATCAAGATTTCACAGTGAAAGAAAAAAAAAGACTTTGGAGGCTTGATATTTAAAGTAAAATCTTCTAAGAATTACATACATTCTGAGCCCTAAATGCCAATGTCCCCCATCTTCTATAAATACCAATACACGTAGGGATTCTTTACCTTACGGCTTCCGAAAATCGACACAGGATTTGTCACAGAGTATTAAGGTGCTCCACTGTCAAAACACAGTTCAAGAACAGAGTCGAATGAGGGGAATTCTGAGTGCATATGAGAAAACTAAAAGAAAACAAGACAAGAATTTTGTGAGGTCAGTGTCTTTAAAACACAGAATTGTTCTTTGAAAGTGGTTTGTGCTTCTCCCAGGGGTAGCAGATAGGATTGAGTTTACTTCAGCTGTTGTTATTCGACTGCCTCTATGGGAAAACATGTTTGTGCCATGTGTGGCTTGTCCTCATGAATGGACATTGTACTCATCTGATTCTTCTTAACCCTCAGAGTATAAATTGCTCCCTTTCAACTCCTTCTGGAACCTCCCCCCCCCCCCATGGCAGGTGTAGGGCCATCCATAGCAAGATGGGAAACTGCCAATGGCCATATCTCAGAGGAAAACGGACTTGTCCTGCACTAGTAGGCATTAACTACCTAAACCTTTTCAGCTGGGGTGAGGTCTCTTAATCCTTCTTGTATTCATTGGGCGGTATCTTAAGAAGGGCTATGGTAGCATGAGTTTTCCTGAGACTTATGTGGAACGTGAAATAGAACTATATAGAGCTAATTGAATAATGCATTTTTAATATGTGCATATTCAACTAACTTAAATATATTTATTGGTTCTCTTTTATGCTAAGCTCAGCATGGATGAAGAATCTATACTCTGGGGCTTTAAGAGACACAAAGCAGAAATGAAGACAATTGAAAGCCAACTTGACTACATCTTCTGAAGAACTTAGTCATCAGCCACTATAAGTACCTCAGAGATATTTTCCTTGGTAAGTGCTTTCTAAATCAAAACAAAAAACAAACAAACAAAAGAACCCACCTTTAAAGTGGCTGTTATTAGGCAAATTGATTGTAGTATGATATTTTGATTAGTAAGGAATGTTTAGGGGTTTCCTTTCCCTCTGTTTCCCAAACACTAGGAGTTATATGACACTATTCCTGGGGATATAAGAATAAATATCTACTCACCCCAGATATGGACCCAATGACAAACCTATATAAAGATACCACCAAAGTAAGACTTGGTGAACTAGTCAATGTCTTTATTGAGCATACTTACAAAAATATGGGGGAGGAGTTAGTTAGAGGAGCAAAACTGATTCAAAGAGAGCCAAATCATTGAAGCCCAAACTAGCATTGTTGAAAGTTCATGAATACTGGAAACCTGAGGAGCACATAAGATGTTCAGGCAGCTCAACAGGACAGTGTTCTTTCCAAGTGCCTCAATTGGTTTGAGCTGTTTCTAGGAAGTTCAGTAGGTCTTTGTTTTTTCTATACAATTGATCTGCCTTCCAGGTCTGAGCATCTTCTAGGCAGCATAATTTGTCTAAGAGTGTCTCAGCAGTTTTACTGTTTATCTATGTTAGAAAAGGAGGAGCCTAGTGAATCTGGTCAGTTTCAGGGACTTCCTGAAGCTATTTTGAATTGATTACTTCCTGAATAGTCAGGAAGTGGCTTCCTTCCAGGGTGGCATATTTTACCTCCCCTCAGAATAACTTGTTGTTTCATCTCTCTGTAAACATCCTGTGTTCTAATGAGCTTCCCTTCAAGATGGAACATTTTGAAGTCAGTAGAAACTACTGCCGTGCATCCAAATTTCTCCTAAAGGAAATTGCAAAAAAAAATATTATTCTCAGACATCAAAGAAAGTGCTGAGGAGCAGAGTTAAGGCAGAAGTGGAACAGCACAGCTTATGGAGAATCAAAAGTAATTGCTTGGTCCTTTCAGCTGTGCATCAGCATCAAATCTGCTTGAGTGCTGCCGAAACTGATGCCCAAACATCACAACAGATGAGGAGGAAGAAACTCGTTATGCTCTGCTTGTTTCTGAATTGAATATGGCAACTGAATGCAAAATATGTGTAAACTACCTTTACATAACCGAAAACATGCTGTTAACACAACTTCGAAGTCTGGCAAGATCATCCCTGCTACTTCATAGCTTTACATTGCAATGTCTAGGATCTATTAAGATTTCTGCAAGGGAGCCCTGCATGTTTTCTCTACAGAGCATGCACATGTGCTGTGGTCAGTCCTGGCAGGTTTATCCCTTTCTTTCCCAATTAATCTCTAGTTTTCCTTCATATATTAGGTTCCTTGTTGGTTTGTCATCTTAAATTTATTTTTAGAAAGTAAATCACAATATTAACAGGAATGGAAATCAAACTCCCTCACCACAAAGCATAATAACAATCATCATAATTTGTGCAATAGAGTGCCATGGACAGTAATCACCCTTATCATTCTGCTTGTTTGGAGTCAGGAGGCCCATCTCCGAAGAGTTGTGTGTTCTTAGACAAGTCACTAGGACTACCTGGTATTACTTCTATGAATAACATGCTGCCCAGTGGCCCCTCTCTGTAGATCTCCAGCAACTTCTTGGTCAGTGATGATCTTATGGCTATCAACAATGCTTAAAAGAGAGCTCAGCTCCATGAGGAAAATATACAGAAGCCCAAATCACACACAATTAATCTATATCACTAAACAATAGCAAATGAAAATTGTGTTTATAACTGAATAAATGCATTGTTTTTTGAGTCAGATGATCTTGAGGAATCTAAAAATCTCTACTTGAGCGAGGTAAGGCAACCTTCAGTATTGAGAGATGGAAAAACAGGCTCATGGAACCATTAGAGGAACATTCACAAAAGGTACGAGTTCCAAGCTTCCACAATGACAAGGGTGTCTGGCAGTAGCAGCCAGACACAAGCAACCACAGCAACAGGATGTGACTACTGAGGACAAAAGGTGTCTAGTAATTGAATTTCTGGGAATTTTTTTCAGGCATTCATGTCAGTCTGGAGTGTGGTATGTTTTCTTCAGATGGTAAATCTGCAGGACTATGGAATTCCAGGAACGCCACCTGCAGACATTCAGTCTGAGACAGACTTTGCTCAATCACTGCATTAAGTGTTGTGTGAACCCACATCAGGTTCATGTACTGAATAGAAGTTTGTACATGAGAGTCTAAAAGGAAAGTAAATGAGACAATGCAGAGAGGAGTGGAAATGCAGTTGTAAGAGTCTTGACCCTTTGAATCCAAGAATTTGCATTCTTATCAGTTTAGTATGTGGAGTGTTTGGGTTTTGATCTGTATCCAGCAGAAAGAAGTTGTCACAAAAGCAGAAATGCTTGCGAGGTTTTGTTCAGTGCTGCCTCTGCAACCATAAAACAGTGCCCGGCACCATAGCACATTCACTAAAGTTTCGTTGAATAAAACTTAAGACATTTATTATTATTATTATTAAGATTTCACTATTTCACAAAAGAAGCTGTTTTAATAAAAACATTTTCCAGGGAATATTGATGGTCATTTTGAAACATTACCCTTCAAATGGGGTCACAGTCATCCTCCTTAACCAGCAATCTTTGAAGATCCATATATAGTCACTGTTTGTTAGCAGAGTAGAAAATGTAAACATTTATCTCTTCTTGCAGTGTTTGGAATACCAGTGTCCTCTGCCTGTGGCTTCATCTTTCTATATTACTAAAGAAGGTTGTATTTTCTTGTAGGACCCAAGTTATTGACTTCCTGGCAAAATAAGTTCTTAAATGTGAGCTTTAACATCTCCTACTTATCAGTAGAGTTAACTTCATGGCACGTTTTGTGTTTATATATATTTGAATGCCTTCAGAAAATAACTCTACCTGAACATAACACACTGAAACACTAACAAGAATCAGAAATGGATGAAGATTAAGATTCAAGAAACTCTGTATCTATCATCAATTTCACTTTAACACTGAAGTTATGTTTCCTACATTGAATATGAACAGATCAACCTGATAAACCCTTTAAAGGCAAAGAAAGCTGTGTCGGAGTAAAGAGGAAGAGCCAAAGTCTTACTTTGATGCAGCTAATTATAGTACATAACAAGTACAAAATATAGTCACCTTTCCACTTAATATGAGATGGTATAACATGATGAGAACGTTTTAATTCTGCACTCATCTTTCTCTTAATGAATAATGCCACGTTCTCTCATATAGTGCAAATTATCTAAACATGTATAAGCATTAATGAGCATTACGCTATATTATTTGCTGATAATTCTGTGAGAAATCACCATTGCTGTACCATAGTTCTCTAAAACATGCTGTGTAGTAATCTCTGTCAAGTAATAAATGCTATCAAGTCAATAAACATGTAAGCATCACAATTCATAATCTGCCAAAACCTTTATTAAAAACTCTTTGCATTAGTAATTAGGAGCCAGAAGAAGGCTTGTGGTAGTAATGGTGATATAAATTTTGTTGGTTTGGTCTTTGGTTTTGCCTATATCAAAAGAGAGATGACAGAGAAGACATCAGAGTCAACATTTTTTGTAGACATAGATAAAGCATCTTAGTTAAGGGCATACTATCAGCAGCTGTGGAAACCAATGTAAGAGAAGCCAAGAAACTTATAATGACACTGACAGCAAGAAATATGCCAAAACATCATCAGGTTCTATTGGGTCCCCTGGCCATTCTAGAATAACAGTACTAATTCTGAGGACATCCTGGAGTACTGATTTTTAGACTGCAGTAAGAAAATATTGGCCAATTTTGATGAAGATTCTAAATCTAGATCTGTTACCTATTTACCTTCCTTCCTATTTTCTTCCTTCCCTTTTCATTCTTTGATACATATATATATATATATATATATATATATATATATATATATATATATGAGAATGCTGTGTCACTTCCACTCTCATTCTGCTGTCTTACCCCCCTGCCCTTCCCATTGAAACCCTTCTTCCTACCACATTTCCCTATTTCAGATATTTTTCTTTTTATGAATCATTGAGAAAAATTGAAGTTCATTGCATGAACATTGATGTGATCTTATTTATTGGAACATGAGGAACTTCCCATAGCTATACCAATAAAGAGAGACCTTTCTCCTCAAAACCATTAACTACTAAGTACAAGTACTTCCCCCTCGCCCCTTGCACAATGAAGTGGTTGTAGGCCCAGTAGTGTGAAGGTAACTACAGTTTCAGGGAGCTGATGAATACAATAGTGATGTGATGTGAGTCTAAAAGACAGCATTTTCTAGCTCTCTTCCCCCATCTTCTGTCTTGGATATTCTTTCCTCTTCCTCTTTCTCCATGTTCTCTGAACCTTGGAGAGGGCAATATAGATGTTTGATGTGGGACAGAGCACTCTACTATCATTTATGGGTAATACAACCAGTTCTGAGTGCTTATATTAACCATTGCCTATGGAATAAGAAGCTTCTCTGAACTAGGCTGAGAATAGCACTCATCTATAAACTCAAATATTCAGAAGATAGTTGGAAAAAATGTACAAAACAGTAATAGTAGTCTCTCCCCTAGTACCGATGACACAGGCTCTTGTCTAGGTTTACAGTATCAGTTCCCTCCTATGGATCAAGCATGAAGTTCACACAGAGAGTCGTGGGGTATTCCCATCATAATCAAGCCAATATAAACACCAACAGTCAAATCACAAATCTTCTCTGTTGTAGGTTTTTGCTGTAGCTCTCAGGGTTCAGGGACTGCTAATATTTTTTCTCCATCAGCAGCTTGAATAGCATATTTTGGTACTACAAAAGCTTGGTATCAATCAGGTTTCTAGCTCAGATCTGGCTTGATTTCTCTCTGTGTCCTGTGACCAGGGTGTGCAGTATTTTCCAGAGCAGTCTTATAATCAGGTTCTGGTTGGTGACCAAAAACAATGGTGATAGCCTATATTATATTGTGAGACTCTGCAGGTCTATTTCTTCCCTTAAACTAACATATCAAAGGGTGGTACCCCACACTTTATTTCATAACCATTGGCTTCTTCTGAGAGTATCATCTACACATGCAAGGCATCACTATTTAAACTCTTTTTTATAAAATTATGTGTTTTGGGGGGTGATAGAAAGAGAACTTTTATTCAAGGTATCTTAACTGTATCCACACCTAGCTTATCTGTCCCTCTACCCTTGTACCCTCCCCCCCCCCCGAGCTCGCTCTCTCTCTCTCTCTCTCTCTCTCTCTCTCTCTCTCTCTCTCTCTCTCTCTCTCTCCCTCCTTCCCTCCCACCCCCTCTCTCCTCCCCCTCTCCATCTCCCTCTTCCGCTCCCCTCCCTCTCCCCTTCTCTCTCTATCAATTTTGTGTCATCTTCTTTTTTGTTACAATCAATTGGATCAAATTGCAGCTTTCTCCATGAGCATGGGTGTGGAGCCACCTGACAAAGCATGTCAACCTGCTAGTAGGCAAACATCCCTGACATAAAATATACTATCTGATATTTGAATGTGCATACGCACTAGATAATGTTCAAATCAGTCAAAAATCAGTATCACCTCACTGTCCTTTCTTCTGAACGTTGAAGTGCACACCATTGTTATGCAGAGTTAAGATGCTGTGTTTGCTTGACCGAACAAAACTAACTTTCTTTTTTGTTGTTTGTTTTTGGTTTTGTTGGTTCATTTTTATTATTATTATTATTATTATTATTATTATTATTATTATTGCTTTTTGTTTTATTTTGTTCTGTTTTGTTTTGTTTTCGAGATAGGGTCTCACTATGTACCTCTAACTGTTCTGGAAATAATTATGTCGATCATGCTGGCCTTGAGTTTACAGAGATCTTCCCACCTCTGCCAACTGAGTACTGGGATTAGAAGTGTTCACCAACATGCCTAGATACAGCTTGCTTCTTTCTGACTACGTCGTACTCACTGACTAATTACTCCTCTTTCTTCCCTAGTAGGGAAAAGTAAACACTCCTTAGAAATATTTGATATAATGGGGACAATACTATCATGAAAATGATTAAAAAGTTCTTAACTTTTAGGCATATGCATGTAAGTATTTATGAATGAAATTCTGAGCTGTTAAATAAATGAGTTAGCAGAAATAGGTAAGATTTAGAAGAAACTGATTGGTCACCAATAAGTCACTGTTGAATTGAGTGATGGATGGAGTCCACTTACCATTTTATTAATCTGAATGTTTGAAGTCTGCAAATAAGATGTAAGAAAAAATCAAGAAATAAATCTATTTCTAACATAAATTGAAAAACACCGAAAGGGATCTAACACTGAAGACGGTGCTCTGAGGTGTGGGATGAGAAACAAGTAAAACTTCATGTCCCTTTCTACAAAATTAATACTAAAAGGAGAATTTTGGAAAGCTTTGCTGGAGTTGGCCAGTTTTTCCTTTGGTCCAATGTTCCAGATTTTTATAATACATCTGGAGTGCAAAGATTTGGCTGGTTTTTCATCCACTATAATAATGAGGCATTTATTGAGAAAAGATGTCAAACAGAACAGCTTTCCATGTGATCAAATGCATACATTAGCAACCAATACTCTTAAAGCAAGCCACAACCGAGTTTACAAAATGTCCAACATGAAATATGAATAGTGTCCAACTCTAAAAAGATGACAACATGTAAAACCAAACTTCTTACTCCAACGGTGTCTTGAATATAAGGTGAAGCTAGAATTTGACCAGCTATTTACTTTTTAGAAATAAAAGAACCTAATAAAAGAACAATAATGTGAACTCATCTTCAAAACTCAGCAGTAATGCAGGAAGAAACAAACCAGCCTATTTTTAAGGCAGACACAAATAAACATTATGTGTTTTCTTTTTTGCTTTGTACCCAGGGTTACAGAGCTTCTTGTTTTTTTGTTTTTTTGTTTTTTTCACAAATCTCCAAGGATCATATTTTTGGGACTTCTAATATCAGTCCTCTGATATTATAAATTCTGGGTCTAGTAACATAGCTACAGTAGTAGCTACAGTTTCCACCTATCTTCTCACTGTGATCCACTTCTATCACCAAGACAGACTTCCAGCTTCCACATAATCAGGAGCAAGAGGCCTGCGGAGGAAAGTGTTCAAATACTGTTTCAGTACACATTTGCTCAGACAATATGCCATGTTCCTCCTTCATGAATGTTATACCCATAAGTTCTGTGAACAATATTGTAAAGTATGTAAATATTTATCTAAATTTTATTGGCAAGGGAATTACACAATAATGTTATTTAAGCCTTTCCATTCAATTCAAGAAACCTTTACTGTGTATTGACTATTTTTAAAGCAACGCAGATGGCATTGAAAATTCAGGGAATATGGTGCAGTACCTGCCCACAGTTTGTCTCTGCGCTCTAGAGAACCCAAAACAAGGGGATACTGAATGGAAGCTATTGCATGATAAGGCTTGGTTGCACAAGCATGAGAAAGCACAGATGATGTCTAGTTCCTTCTAGGGCTAGGAAGACTTAAGAATGGAGAAATGTCCAGCTGGACAGCAGAGTCTGGCCAGAAATTTAGTCTCAGGGAGAAGAGCCAATCAGATTACACCAACCTCTGGATTCCTTAAGCATGTTTAATCAAATGAGCTATTTCCATGATGCACAGTCTTTCTCTCTCTCTCCATGACTCCAAATATCACAAAAGTGCTGGGCCATGCTCAAGACCCTTAGTGCTCAAGGAAGGTACTACAGTACTGCTCCTGGTGCTGAGTTCCACCATTTTGGACAAAAGTTTCTGTGTGTTCCTAACTTAAGGATCCTGAACACCTACCTTCTTTGCACTGAGCAGCATCTTCTATGTATCTCCATAGACTTATGATAGATGAAGCCGACTTTACCTTCTGTCATCTGATAGTTATTTTTACCCACTTAGAAGGCTTAAGTGTATTCTCTAAAATGCTGGGGGAATAATGTGCTAGTGGAAAAGATGATTTCAATATTCGGGGGAAAGTACAGTTTTTGCTGCCAACTGGATCCCCTAATAAAACTGGAAAGCAAAGCAGTTGGCTGAGAAGCCAGGTGAGAACACTTGGGGGAAGCCAGGCCCCATCGGAGCCTCCTGTGAGTCTGGCACAGAGCTGTGTTGCCAGGACCCGCATGTGCATCTCTGGCTCACAGGAAGCCACACATGCTTTTGGAGAAAGCCAACGGAAAAAGAGCAAGGAACATTTGACAGCATTTGCATTCCTAGTCTCTGGATTTTGCAGGCTTAGTTCCATTATTTGGACTTAAAGTCTGGGTTGTGGTAATTCTTAAGCGCAGTCACCAGTGTTGATCACATGCTATCATCAAGTGAAACATGTTTTAAAGTAAAATGAGATATTAATGAAAATGAATCCAAATGCTTAATATGCCTGAGGTTTAAGGCATAGTGCAATCCTGTCAGTTTATTTCAATTTGGTGAACAAATCTTAACAGATTTTTCAATACTGTGCAAGCAAAATATTGATCGAGAGGAACATGCTCTTCTCAGATGTGAGGGTCGTGAGCACTGTACTTCTGACTGCTGTGTTCCTCAGCCCAGGGCCCAGACACTGAGGGGAAAATCTGCTTGGATGTACCAGCATTTGGTGCTGAAGTATGAGTTCCCAGCCTTGATGCCTGGAGTGTACAGATCAGAGCTGGGAAGACAGCCTGCATTCAAGTTAGAAGCGGGTGGCAGTCATGACTGGGGAATGTAAGGACAAGAAGCCAAAGAAAACAGAATGCTCAGACAGCCAATAAAGATGAAGGTCTAAGTAGACAGGGAAGGAAGGACTGCTGGGGTGAAGAACAAATGTTTGATTTTAATGCAGCTTCAGTACTTGGGTGGATTCACTGAGTGCTTATAGCTACAAGCAACAAAATTACTCTGCTAACTGTGATTTAAGCCCCAGGCTCACATGACACAAACTCTTGGCCTAGGCAGAAATCTTCACTGGCTTAGCTTTCTGCCTCTGCAGGGCTCCAGGTCCACATCGCCAATGGCCCTCTAGACATTCTTCTGATGGCTGTAGATGACTAGAGCCACAAGCCTTGTCAGCACATGATTGTGCTCAAAACCAGCAACTGCCCAGGACACAAAAAGCACCTGTAGTTCCCTTAAGTTGGGGAAGATGAAAACTTCTCCCAGAAATATATAGCTCGCCTACTAGATCAGGATCTCTGGTGACACTGGAGCTTTACTTGCATTGACCCCTTGCTCACTGCTCACTATCATTATCATCCTGCCTGGGAATGCATGAAAAGCTGACTATGACCATGAGAATGGAGGGCTCAGAGAGGATGCTAATAATAAACCCGTTCCTTCTGTGGTGGGGTTATGGTCTCACACCCTCTCCTATTCCTGTTCCTCTGGGAAACAGGATTGAGCTACAGCAGATTTTGTGGGTTGGATCTCATGTGGAGAGCTGAACCGCATCTAGGAAAATTTTTCCCACCGGGATCAATTAGGTAAGAATACTTGGCAGAAATGTATCCAGAATGTCCAAAAGCAATGAGGCCAAAATCTATAGTTGGGAAATATTTTAAGGATAATTTCCCATAATTGAGACTAGATCCCAATTGAGAATATTAACCAGTGTGAAGGATGTGGTAGATTAGATCAAGTGGTTAGTAAAATGTTTTAATAGTTTTTTTTCCTTAATGACAATATGTAAGACAGCATTCTACCTAATTCTCATAATTAATTTAATATTCACGTATTGTTTCACTTAAATTCTGAAACTCTGAAATGGACAGTACAGATGGCCCTGGTAGCAGGTGAGAAAACTGCTATCTGTTAGAAATCTGTTAGAATCTTCCCAGTGTCACATGAGCAGCAAGTCATGGAGCTAAGACTCAATGCAGGAAACAGATTTCACCAATCATAACTTTGTTCCAGTATTCAGGGAATCAGAAATTCTAGAGTACTGATGGGGGACCTTGATCATTATGGTCATTGTGCTATTGAGTGTTTTGAAAAGCCAACCATCTTCAGGTGGTCAGTTGTCATTCTTCTGTTGTTAGAATGGATGTGAAACATCTAAATATTTTAGTATCTATCTTAAAGTAGCAGGATCAGGAAAGCACATTCACATTACATGTACTAAATACAGATAGAATTTTAAACTAGGACATTTTTATAATTTTCCAGAAGTCTTAGGTATGACTCCTAATGTGAATAACATGAGGGGCTGCCCTGCCATTCCACCAAGAGATGGGTAGGTAGCGGTTTCTATCCAGTCACCACTTGTGGCATTTGGAGACACAGGAAAGTGAACCTCCCACTCTCAGTAGGAAGCGGAAATAACCTTGATCCAAAGAACAAGATGAAGCTGGGAAAGAGATAAATTTGGTCTCATTTATATGGTCTCACATTCATCATTGCTGATTAGCCTTACTCAGTGGAGAAATGCTTGGGTCAGTGGAGGTAGGACAGCAGCCTACAAGCCAAGAAAAAATATGAAATGAGCAGAGGGATGAGAGTGAGGGCTATGCTCTAGGAGACTGGCACTAGCATAGCAGTGCTTCGAGAAGATGAGTTAGTCATGAAGTGAAGCATTCCTTCTGTGATCTGTGGGTAAATGGAAATAGCCAAGGCTGAGTAGCTTCTACATTCTCAGTCATGATCAAGAAGCACTGACTATCAATGAACCAGGAAAGCCCCCATTCCAAGTGGAAATATGAGTGATCTAGTAATTCGAGTGTTTAAATGAATATTCCCAGGATCAAAATGTAGCAAAGATAGCTTAGCTGATAATGTGATGGCTATACAAGTAAAAGGACCTGAATATGTTTCCCAGGATTTGAAAGGGGGGGGGGGATTGAGAATACACCATTCCTAGAAGAATGTTGATGTTGGTTACAGAAGATTCAGAGAATCAATTCCCCTGAGGGCATCTTCAGGGGAAGTAAAGCTGATAGTGGAGGTATAGCTTTAATCCATTCTCTGGGAACCTAGGAAATTTCCATTCCTCTTAATAACGTACCTCTCAGGCTCTATTTTCAGATTGCTTCCACTGGGGCCTTGTCAGTTTCCCAGATGATGAATACCCACATGGATAACCATAGATCCAATGATCAGCATGTGGAGTCCTGGATTCTCATGTGACGTCGATGTAAAGTACTAAAATATACAGACCAATACATCTCCTTGTGACACAGTGCTTGCATTTCTGGAAAGTTGTAGAAGATGGAGAATATGAACACACTAAAAGCAAATCTGCAAGTGTAGACCAAGAAGGGAACAAGTAGATACCACTGATAACAACCAATAGAGGTCACTAATTGTTTTAAGTTTTTTTAAATTTATAGCATTTTTTTTTCCAAAGAAAATTTACACAGATGAGAAAATTTACTCAGGAAATGCAAGTCATCAACTAAAAATGATAAAGCTTTCATTTTAATTAGATTTTAGTTACATTTAAAAGAATGAGGTTTGGATTCAACTCATCATACCCATGATCCCAGGATTGCTAAGAATGCAGTCTACTTGGCTTTAACTCTTCCTGTCCTCTAGATTCTTGCTATTCTTTAATGTGGGAAGAGAATAGTTCCCTGACTTCAAGCTTGACCTGTGGCTTCCAGTGATGCTGGAATGTCAGGGAGAAGAGACAATCTGCTAGTTTCTCATTATGTGGATCTTCTCTCCCAGTGGGCCTCTTCCTCTCTACATAAAGACAGCAAACAAAGGATACTCTTCACTCTCTCAAGCTCAATCAAAGACATTAAGAAAAGAGGATCCCAACTAGCATCATGTATCCATACTTAGCTACCCTGCACCCCAACAAATACAAAGTATAAAACACGCAGAGCAGCACAGCTGAACTCACAGATCTGTGAGCAGGAAATAATGCAGGAAGATTCTAAAGTTTTTCAAGTGGGTTCTGTTGCACCGAAAGGCTGAATCATACATCAACTATCTGAGCAACTATCTGACAAGCTCGTTAGGATCTCACCACCACTGTTTTTTTATCTCTAAAATGAAAATGACAATGGATAATAATCTATAGATTTGATATTGTTAGAGACAGTGATGCTGATAAAGGGTCTAAGGTAGATTATCAGCAACTACGCAGTAAGAGATCGCCCACTGGCATCAGTGATGACCACTCCTTAGATCACAAACTGCCTTTACTCCAGAGTCTAGGCACAGTTTCCATCACACAGTGGTGCTTTACAAATATTTTGAATGAGTAAATATATTTGTTAAGAATACTAGTTGTACCAGTATCTCCGGAGCTCCCTGAGACTAAACCACCAACCAAAGAAAACATGTGGTGGGACTCATGGCTTCAGCTGCATATGTAGCAGAGGATGGCCTAGTCGGTCGTCAATGGGAGGAGAGGCCCTTGGTCCTTTGAAGGTTTTATGCCCCAGTATAGGGGAATGCCCCAGGGTCAAGAAGCGGGAGTGGGTGGGTTGAGAAGAGGGATGGGGGAAGGGATAGGGGATTTTCAGAGGGGAAACCAGTAAAGGGGATAAGATTTGAAATGTAAGTAAAGAAAATAACTAATTAATAAAAGAATACTGGTTGTAGTTTAAAAGAATACTTATTTTCTAATGTGCAGGCCTACTTTCAGTATAGATTAATTTAGGCCACAAACACATGTATGTATGTATGTATGTATGTATGTATGTATGTATGTTTGTATATGTATAATGGGGCACAAGTTACTAGAATTAGTAGGGGGGCCTGGGAACAAAATCAACAAAACACTCCATTCAAAATATTCAGATGCACTGAATGTTGGAAAGGATGCAGAATTTACAATGTTCTAATTTGGGTTAAAGCAGGGCTCACCCTAACTACTCTTATCACTTAGATGACTGAATGAGATGTTCAGTTGCTGTCTTTGAAAACAAACATGGTGTATACTTTATAAAGTTATTTAAAAAGATTTAAAAAGAGCTTATACACACACTTTCATCTACCCAGAAAGCACAACAGAAATCAGAGCATTGGGTTTTTGTTTTTGTTTTTCCCATTTTTGTAATACAGAAAATAATGTAAATGTTTGAAGGCAGAGAGGTAGACTTTATCTTACTTTTACTTTAAATTCTAATTCTCAGGTGCATATCCCGGAGATGAAATAAAGTTTGTATTGAAAATTTGTCTATATGCTACCCCTTAGATTCTTATGGTTTGGTTATGTTATACTTGAATTAAGGACACAGTGTTAATTACAGTGGCGTTGTAAGGAGAATAGAAATTGTAAGCAAAATTGTAAGCTCCCCACAGACAATAAAGCATAGCTAAATACAATCACGCTCTATTTCTTTGCCAATTTCTATGAGCTCTTTTGTGAACGAGAAGAAAATAAAAGAAAGAAAACAAAACAGATAACTGCCTTTATTCTGTGTCTTGTTTTAAGACCATTGCACCCCAGCAAGCATCTGTACAAGACTCTCAGACCCCAGAGACCAGAGCTGTGCCGTTGAAAGTGAGCTACTGATGACCTCTTTCAAGTCCATCAGAGAGCATCGTCCTCATAAGGAAGCTTCAGGAGAATCTGTGTGCTTGATCTGAGCAGTCAGCTTCCTTTCAACACAGAAACTTGGCAATTAGGAGATCCTTCAGCAATGTGTATTGGTTCCACAGTTACAGCCTGATTGGTGGATTATCTATGCCAAGCTCTTACAGTGTCTATGCTCAGTGCAACATTCTCTTTGTTATATATATATTCTCTTCTTACCCTTTCTCAAAGGAATAAAGAAAAAGTTATGGTTTTTTTTCTTCCAGTTTTCTTTTCCCTTTCTAGGTGATGTTTTGATTTTCTTTGTGATGAGCAGACCTAGAACTCCTGCATAGGTTCCCAATGACTGGGATTCTAGGTATGAGCGTCTATGCATGGCATTAATCTCTTTTCATATAAGTTAGACTATTTAAACTCATTAGACTGAAACATTTTCTCATTCAAACTTATTTTAATGAAACTTGATTTTGAAGACATATTTATTTAGTCATTGTCTCACCAGAACCTTAGTCTTTGGGAACTACAAGATATATTATAAGAAACATTTTTTAAAAAGACGTATTTATGTATTATATATACAGTGTTCTGCCTGCATGCATGCCTGCAGGTCATAAGACACCAGATTACATTACAGATGGTTGTGAGCCATCATGTGGTTGCTGGGAGTTGAACACAGGACCTATGGAAGAGCAGCTAGTGCTCTTAACCTCTAAGCCATCCCTCCAGTCCATATATATATATATATATATATATATATATATATATATATATGGAGGTATGGAGGGGAGGGAGGTAGTATATTGGAAGTCACAGATTTTTATCAATATTCCTTTTAGATATAATGGGTCTTAAATGCTTGGATTTTAATGCAATTAGGAATTTATTTTAGTGAAAATTATTATACTTGTCAAATTTCATTTGTCTCATAAAACTTTTATAGCCTGAACTATTTATATAAGCTTTACTTTTCTTCAATTCCATTTATAGTCCTTATGTTTTATTATTGTCCTTTTCTCCATTTGTAGTAGCTATGTGGCTGTATTCTTCTAAGGCAATCCTTAGCACCCAAAACAATAGAGCTCTAAATTATTTCTTTCTCCCAGAGTATTGTACAGCCATTGATAGTGCCCAAGATGTTTATGACAGCCACAGAAATGAAACTAGAACAATGGGCAGCTCAAAAAGAATTCTAGGGATCTCTCCACTTGCTGTCTTAATGCTGGCTCATTTAATAATATAAAATTGCCTTTTAATGTATTTAATTAACACTGTAGGATGATGCTTTCTACCTTTCTTCTTAGGAGGTCAGAAGACATATATATCCCCTGTTAGTAAAAATTTATTTTAATTTTCTTTTTTCTTACAGACGCAAGTCTAGTTGTCAAGGATGGATGCTTTGAAGAAAATGCACATGGATCCAAATCCATTAGCACTACCTATGTACTGATTATTCTTCTTTCTATATGAAATGAGGAGGAAGGTATATACTACCGTATAGAATGCAAAGAACTAGATTATATTTACCACAAAAACATCTTCAAAATTCCCTAATGCACAATTTCATAATTCTTAGTGTATGTATTTTAAAACAAGTTCTGTGTTCTTTTCTATTAATATTTTCTGAATTCTGGAAAGGCAAATGTGTTCCAATGCTATCAGTAGACACAAATCAACTTACTTTTCTAGTTGAACACAATTCTCTATACGTGTTATTCAACATACAGCAGTGCATAATTATAGTTTCCAAATATTTAGGGTGGAATTAGGAAGCATAAAAATGGGACCAGGAAGACGGCTGAGTAAGGACAGCACTTGCCATGAAAGCCAAAGGACTAGGATTAGAATCCCCAGAATTCCACTTACATGGCAGATGGTATGGCAGCATGCATATAATTCCAGCCTCAGGAAGTGGACAGAGGATCCCCAGAGCAAGCTGCCTAGTGAGAATAGCCACAACAGCAGCTCAACTCTCAGTTGGAATGAAAGACTTAGAGAATAAGATGGCAGGACAATGAGAATGATTCTGCGTATCAACTTTGGGTCTGTAGATGCACAACACACAATATGCCCACATACACACAAAATATTCATAACACACATACACACACATGCATATGGTCACCACAAACACAGGAAAGTGGAAAATTTTAAAGAAACTATAAGCATGTGCATATATAGTGTATTTCCATCTTTATCTCTTGATACTTCAAAACAAAATCTTTAGAACTGAATAGCAATTTAAAGAATAAGGGATTTCTAAAATTTTCCTCCTGATTTGATAATTTCTTTACCATAATCCACTACATTGTAATTTTTATATTTGTCTGTATGTTTAATATTGTTGAGTCACAATGAACATTATAAAGGTTGGTGTGACTATTGTTTCTTTTTTTTTCCATTTTTTATTAGGTATTTAACTCATTTACATTTCCAATGCTATACCAAAAGTCCGCCATAACCACCCACCCCCACTCCCCTGCCCACCCACTCCCCCTTTTTGGCCCTGGTGTTCCCCTGTACTGGGGCATATAAAGTTTGCAAGTCCAATGGGCCTCTCTTTCCAGTGATGGCCGACTAGGCCATCTTTTGATATATACGCAGCTAGAGTCAAGAGCTCCGGGGTACTGGTTAGTTCATAATGTTGTTCCACCTATAGGGTTGCAGATCCCTTTAGCTCCTTGGCTACTTTCTCTAGCTCCTCCATTGGGAGCCCTATGATCCATCCATTAGCTGACTGTGAGCATCCACTTCTGTGTTTGCTAGGCCCCGGCATAGTCTCACAAGAGACAGCTACATCTGGGTCCTTTCAATAAAATCTTGCTAGTGTATGCAATGGTGTCAGCGTTTGGATGCTGATTATGGGGTGGATCCCTGGATATGGCAGTCTCTACATGGTCCATCCTTTCATCTCAGCTCCAAACTTTGTCTCTGTAACTCTTTCCATGGGTGTTTTGTTCCCAAATCTAAGGAGGGGCATAGTGTCCACACTTCAGTCTTCATTCTTCTTGAGTTTCATGTGTTTAGCAAATTATATCTTATATCTTGGGTATCCTAGGTTTGGGGCTAATATCCACTTATCAGCGAATACATATTGTGTGAGTTTCTTTGTGAATGTGTTACCTCACTCAGGATGGTGCACTCCAGGTCCATCCATTTGGCTAGGAATTTCATAAATTCATTCTTTTTAATAGCTGAGTAGTACTCCATTGTGTAGATGTACCACATTTTCTGTATCCATTCCTCTGTTGAGGGGCATCTAGGTTCTTTCCAGCTTCTGGCTATTATAAATAAGGCTGCTATGAACATAGTGGAGCATGTATCCTTCTTACCTGTTGGGGCATCTTCTGGATATATGCCCAGGAGAGGTATTGCTGGATCCTCCGGTAGTACTATGTCCAGTTTTCTGAGGAACCGCCAGACTGATTTCCAGAGTGGTTGTACAAGCCTGCACTCCCACCAACAATGGAGGAGTGTTCCTCTTTCTCCACATCCACGCCAGCATCTGCTGTCACCTGAATTTTTGATCTTAGCCATTCTGACTGGTGTGAGGTGGAATCTCAGGGTTGTTTTGATTTGCATTTCCCTGATGATTAAGGATGTTGAACATTTTTTCAAGTGCTTCTCTGCCATTCGGTATTCCTCAGGTGAGAATTCTTTGTTCAGTTCTGAGCCCCATTTTTTAATGGGGCTATTTGAATTTCTGAAGTCCACCTTCTTGAGTTCTTTATATATGTTGGATATTAGTCCCCTATCTGATTTAGGATAGGTAAAGATCCTTTCCCAATCTGTTGGTGGTCTTTTTGTCTTATTGATGGTGTCTTTTGCCTTGCAGAAACTTTGGAGTTTCATTAGGTCCCATTTGTCAATTCTCGATCTTACAGCACAAGCCATTGCTGTTCTGTTCAGGAATTTTTCCCCTGTGCCCATATCTTCAAGGCTTTTCCCCACTTTCTCCTCTATAAGTTTCAGTGTCTCTGGTTTTATGTGAAGTTCCTTGATCCACTTAGATTTGACCTTAGTACAAGGAGATAAGTATGGATCGATTCGCATTCTTCTACACGATAACAACCAGTTGTGCCAGCACCAATTGTTGAAAATGCTGTCTTTCTTCCACTGGATGGTTTTAGCTCCCTTGTCGAAGATCAAGTGACCATAGGTGTGTGGGTTCATTTCTGGGTCTTCAATTCTATTCCATTGGTCTACTTGTCTGTCTCTATACCAGTACCATGCAGTTTTTATCACAATTGCTCTGTAGTAAAGCTTTAGGTCTGGCATGGTGATTCTGCCAGAAGTTCTTTTATCCTTGAGAAGACTTTTTGCTATCCTAGGTTTTTTGTTATTCCAGACAAATTTGCAAATTGCTCCTTCCAATTCGTTGAAGAATTGAGTTGGAATTTTGATGGGGATTGCATTGAATCTGTAGATTGCTTTTGGCAAGATAGCCATTTTTACAATGTTGATCCTGCCAATCCATGAGCATGGGAGATCTTTCCATCTTCTGAGATCTTCTTTAATTTCTTTCTTCAGAGATTTGAAGTTTTTATCATACAGATCTTTCACTTCCTTAGTTAGATTCACGCCAAGATATTTTATATTATTTGTGACTATTGAGAAGGGTGTTGTTTCCCTAATTTCTTTCTCAGCCTGTTTATTCTTTGTATAGAGAAAGGCCATTGACTTGTTTGAGTTTATTTTATATCCAGCTACTTCACTGAAGCTGTTTATCAGGTTTAGGAGTTCTCTGGTAGAATTTTTAGGGTCACTTATATATACTATCATATCATCTGCAAAAAGTGATATTTTGACTTCCTCTTTTCCAATTTGTATCCCCTTGATCTCCTTTTGTTGTCGAATTGCTCTGGCTAATACTTCAAGTACTATGTTGAAAAGGTAGGGAGAAAGTGGGCAGCCTTGTCTAGTCCCTGATTTTAGTGGGATTGCTTCCAGCTTCTCTCCATTTACTTTGATGTTGGCTACTGGTTTGCTGTAGATTGCTTTTATCATGTTTAGGTATGGGCCTTGAATTCCTGATCTTTCCAAAACTTTTATCATGAATGGGTGTTGGATCTTGTCAAATGCTTTTTCTGCATCTAACGAGATGATCATGTGGTTTTTGTCTTTGAGTTTGTTTATATAATGGATTACATTGATGGATTTTCGTATATTAAACCATCCCTGCATCCCTGGAATAAAACCTACTTGGTCAGGATGGATGATTGCTTTAATGTGTTCTTGGATTAGGTTAGCGAGAATTTTATTGAGGATTTTTGCATCGATATTCATAAGAGAAATTGGTCTGAAGTTCTCTATCTTTGTTGGAACTTTCTGTGGTTTAGGTATCAGAGTAATAGTGGCTTCATAAAATGAGTTGGGTAGAGTACCTTCTATTTCTATTTTGTGAAATAGTTTGTGCAGAATTGGAATTAGATCTTCTTTGAAGGTCTGATAGAACTCTGCACTAAACCCATCTGGTCCTGGGCTTTTTTTTGGTTGGGAGACTATTAATAACTGCTTCTATTTCTTTAGGTGATATGGGACTGTTTAGATGGTCAACTTGATCCTGATTCAACTTTGGTACCTGGTATCTGTTCAGAAATTTGTCCATGTCGTCCAGGTTTTCCAGTTTTGTTGAGTATAGCCTTTTGTAGAAGGATCTGATGGTGTTTTGGATTTCTTCAGGATCTGTTGTTATGTCTCCCTTTTCAGTTCTGATTTTGTTAATTAGGATTTTGTCCCTGTGCCCTTTAGTGAGTCTAGCTAAGGGTTTATCTATCTTGTTGATTTTCTCAAAGAACCAACTCCTCGTTTGGTTAATTCTTTGAATAGTTCTTCTTGTTTCCACTTGGTTGATTTCACCCCTGAGTTTGATTATTTCCTGCCGTCTACTCCTCTTGGGTGAATTTGCTTCCTTTTTTTCTAGGGCTTTTAGATGTGTTGTCAAGCTGCTAGTATGTGCTGTCTCCCGTTTCTTCTTGGAGGCACTCAGAGCTATGAGTTTCCCTCTTAGAAATGCTTTCATTGTGTCCCATAGGTTTGGGTACGTTGTGGCTTCATTTTCATTAAACTCTAAAATTCTTTAATTTCTTTCTTTATTCCTTCCTTGACCAAGGTATCATTGAGAAGAGTGTTATTCACTTTCCACGTGAATGTTGGCTTTCCATTATTTATGTTGTTATTGAAGATCAGTCTTAGGCCATGGTGGTCTGATAGGATACATGGGACAATTTCAATATTTTTGTATCTATTGAGGCCTGTTTTGTGACCAATTATATGGTCAATTTTGGAGAAGGTCCCGTGAGGTGCTGAGAAGAAGGTATATCCTTTTGTTTTAGGATAAAATGTTCTGTAGATATCTGTCAGGTCCATTTGTTTCATAACTTCTGTTAGTTTCACTGTGTCCCTGTTTAGTTTCTGTTTCCACGATCTGTCCTTTGAAGAAAGTGGTGTGTTGAAGTCTCCCACTATTATTGTGTGAGGTGCAAGGTATGCTTTGAGCTTTACTAAAGTGTCTCTAATGAATGTGGCTGCCCTTGCATTTGGTGCGTAGATATTCAGAATTGAGAGTTCCTCTTGGAGGATTTTACCTTTGATGAGTATGAAGTGTCCCTCCTTGTCTTTTTTGATAACTTTGGGTTGGAAGTCGATTTTATCCGATATTAAAATGGCTACTCCAGCTTGTTTCTTCAGTCCATTTGCTTGGAAAATTGTTTTCCAGCCTTTCACTCTGAGGTAGTGTCTGTCTTTTTCCCTGAGATGGGTTTCCTGTAAGCAGCAGAATGTTGGGTCCTGTTTGTGTAGCCAGTCTGTTAGTCTATGTCTTTTTATTGGGGAATTGAGTCCATTGATATTAAGAGATATTAAGGAAAAGTAATTGTTGCTCCCTTTTATTTTTGTTGTTAGAGTTGGCATTCTGTTCTTGTGGCTGTCTTCTTTTTGGTTTGTTGAATGATTACTTTCTTGGTTGTTCTAGGGCGTGATTTCCGTCCTTGTATTGCTTCTTTTCTGTTATTATCCTTTGAAGGGCTAGATTCGTGGAAAGATATTGTGTGAATTTGGTTTTGTCATGGAATACTTTGGTTTCTCCATCTATGGTAATTGAGAGTTTGGCCGGGTATAGTAGCCTGGGCTGGCATTTGTGTTCTCTTAGTGTCTGTATAACATCTGTCCAGGCTCTTCTGGCTTTCATAGTCTCTGGTGAAAAGTCTGGTGTAATTCTGATAGGCCTTCCTTTATATGTTACTTGACCTTTCTCCCTTACTGCTTTTAATATTCTATCTTTATTTAGTGCATTTGTTGTTCTGATTATTATGTGTCGGGAGGAATTTCTTTTCTGGTCCAGTCTATTTGGAGTTCTGTAGGCTTCTTGTATGATCATGGGCATCTCTTTTTTTATGTTTGGGAAGTTTTCTTCTATTATTTTGTTGAAGATATTAGCTGGCCCTTTAAGTTGAAAATCTTCATTCTCATCAATTCCTATTATCCGTAGGTTTGGTCTTCTCATTGTGTCCTGGATTACCTGGATGTTTTGAGTTAGGATCCTTTTGCATTTTGTATTTTCTTTGACTGTTGTGTCGATGTTCTCTATGGAATCTTCTGCACCTGAGATTCTCTCTTCCATTTCTTGTATTCTGTTGCTGATGCTCGCATCTATGGTTCCAGATCTCTTTCCTAGGGTTTCTATCTCCAGCGTTGCCTCGCTTTGGGTTTTCTTTATTGTGTCTACTTCCCCTTTTAGTTCTAGTATGGTTTTGTTCATTTCCATCACCTGTTTGGATGTGTTTTCCTGTTTTTCTTTAATGATTTCTACCTGTTTGGCTGTGTTTTCCTGCTTTTCTTTAAGGGCCTGTAACTCTTTAGCAGTGCTCTCCTGTAATTCTTTAAGTGACTTATGAAAGTCCTTCTTGATGTCCTCTATCATCATCATGAGAAATGTTTTTAAATCTGGGTCTAGATTTTCGGTTGTGTTCGGGTACCCAGGACTAGGTGGGGTGGGAGTGCTGCGTTCTGATGATGGTGAGTGGTCTTGATTTCTGTTAGTAGGATTCTTACGTTTGCCTTTCGCCATCTGGTAATCTCTGAAGCTAGCTGTTTTAGTTGTCACTGTTAAAAGCTTGTTCTTCAGGTGACTCTGTTAGCCTCTATGAGCAGACCTGGAGGGTAGCACTCTCCTTAGTTTCAGTGGGCAGAGTATTCTCTGCAGGCAAGCTCTCTTCTTGCAAGGCAGGTACCCAGATATTTGGTGTTCGAACCAGACTCCTGGCAGAAGTTGTGTTCCACTCACTAGAGGTCTTAGGATCACGTGTGGAATCCTGTGTGGGCCCTTGCGGGTGTCAGGCGACTCAGCTGGCAAGGTAGCCCGGGGCTCGAGTGGAGTGGAAGGGGTTTGTGCCCCAGATCAAGCCCGGGTAGCCTGCTTCCCTATGTACCGCAGTCTCAGGTTCAGCGAGATTGGATTGGGGCAGGCGCTGTGTTCCACTCACCAGAGGTCTTAGGGTCCCGTGGGGAGTCCCGTGTGGGCCCTTGCGGGTGTTGGGCAAGACTCTGCTGGCAAGGTAGCCCGGGGCTCGAGTCTCGAGTGGAGCGGAAGGGACTTGTGCCCTAGATCAGGCCCAGGTAGCCTGCTTCCCTATGTACCGCAGTCTCAAGTTCCGCGCGATTGGATTGGGGCAGGCGCTGTGTTCCACTCACCAGAGGTCTTAGGATCCCGTGGGGAGTCCCGTGTGGGCCCTTGCGGGTGTTGGGCAAGACTCTGCTGCCAAGGTAGCCCGGGGGTCGAGTCTCGAGTCCTATTGTTTCTTTTAAATTTACTTGCACTTAGTCTATTTCAAACTTGACTTGAAAAAATCAGCACATGTCCTCATGCTGTGCTCATGTTCCATGCTTCTTTTTCAGATCAGGCTTTTAGACCAATTCCACCATTTACAATAGCTGCAGTTTCAAATAAAACCAAGCCAGCTCAAGCTAAGTTAGAAAATAAAGGTAATTTTCTTCTTATATAGCTTCAAATCTGGATGAATCTTATACCTTTAAGGGGAGTGCTGCTCTCTTTAACCATGTTGAGTCCCGATCTGTGGTCCAAGTTCATCTATTGACCAGTCTCCCTCATAATGTTAAACTCACAGCAGCTACAGCACCCAAGCATATCCCCAGGTTATAACAGAGATGAGGATACCTGAATTTCTCTCTGATTGGCAAAACTCAGGTGGTATGACTTCTGAACTCACTGCCATGTTAAAGAAATAGTTTTGCTCCCACAGAATACAACAAATCCATCCCATGTCAGAAGTCGAGTATAGTTGGAACCCCCTGCAGTGGGCACAGAAGCTCTGCAATTGTGTGGAACGGAATGCTTCTGACATAAAGTGAATCCAGTCTTGAGTTTCTGACCATAAAACTATTATTGTAAAAGACAAAGCTATTGTGAACTAATAGAAATAGATAAAAGTCACTTTACTAGTTTGTCAAGTCATTCATTACTGTACCACACAGCTATTTACTGAAACCTTTATGCAGACCACCATCATTAAGCAGCACTGATTAGACCTAGTGAGACATGATCAGAAAGAAGAGCAGGAGGAAGAAGAGGGAGTAATCATTAAGTTGAAATGTAGATGTGTTGGGGGAAATTCTGGTTGTAATTAGAGACATGGGGTGTATATATGAGCATAATATTCTGTGTCTTTCTACACAAAAATGCATCTTTGAGACAAAAAAAAGAGCCCAGATGGTTAGTTAGGGTGGAGTGGTAATGAACTTGCAGCAATTTTGTGTGTTAGCTTGATTGATTGTGTGTTTATTTTATGTGTGTGTTGCTTAATTCAGTGCACTCTTCATTGACTACAGCAAAATTTTCCAAAGTAACTAAATATGATCATGTCAATTTTATATTTTTATGAACTAAGTATTGTTTAGTATCTTGCCATGACATATGAGATCTATTCTTGATGGCATATGAAGCTAATCTCATTCATAATATAGCAACATATTTTAAAGCAAAGATTCTAGTGAGAGGAAGTCTCAGTCCCACTTGGAAGAGAGAAGAAAGCAATCACAAGTGGGAGGGAGGGGGAACTTGGGAGGGAAAATGGACAGGGGGAGAATTGGGCAGGGGTGTGGGAGAGGGGAACCTGATCTGGTATTGGGTGAGGGAAAAGCATTGAGGCCCTGAGATCCAGCAGAAAGAATGTAAACAGGCAACCTCAGGAAATAGGAGGTTGGGGACACCCTCCAGAATGCACCAGAGACCTGGGGGATGAGAGACTCTCAGGATTTAGATGAAATGCCCCACAGTAGGGAGAGGGAACTTATAGAATCTACCTCCAACAGGAAGGCAGGACATCAAGTGAGGGGTGGGGTTGCCATCCCACAGTCACAACTCTGACCAATATTTCTTCTTATCTGAAAGAATTACAGGAATGGAAATGGAGAGGAGCCTCAGGAAAAGAAGGTCCAGTGACAGGCCCTAAGTGGAATCCAGCTCAAGGGGAGTTTCCAAGGCCTGTCACTATTACTGAGGCTATGGAGTACTCACAAAAAGGAACCTATCATGACTGCCCTCTGGAAGACTGAACAAGCAGCTGAAAGAGTCAGATGCAGATATTTCCACCCAATCAATGTACAGGAGCAGCGGACCCCTGTTGTTGAATTACAGAAGGCTGAAAGAAGCTGAGGAGGAGGACAAGCCTGTAGGAGGATCAGCAGTCTCAATTAATCTGCCCCCCCCCCCGAGATCTCTCAAACACTGAAACACCAGACAGCATACACCAACTGATATGAGGCCCCCAACACACACACAGTAGAGGACTGCTGGGGCTCTGTTCATCCACCTAACCATCAAGAGACTGGGAAGCCCCAGGGAGTTTAGAGGTCAGGTGGGGTGGGTGTTGGGAACATCCACCTGGAGACAGGGGTGTGGGAGGAGGTGTGGGATGTGGAACAGTCAGAGGATGGATCTGGGAGTGGTGAATAAAATATGGAGTGTAAAAAATAAATTAATTTTTTTTAAAAAAAAGCAAAGATTCTAGATCCTTTGTATTTCTTAAAATTGACTGTTCTCTTCCATGGGCTTACAATAAAACAAATTGATGCAAGTTTGCATGGCCATTATACTCATGAACTCACAAATGCAGTGGTCAACTGCACAGGATTAAGCTAGTCAAAGTCCAATCCTGAAGCCTCAGAACTACTTCCTATAGCTGAAGGGCTATTGGCAGTGGATCACAACTGAGGGAGGGAAAGTACTTTTTATTTGGGGGTGTGGCCACTGATAGGCTGCTCAGCTACCAGTGCGTATGTGCTTATGGGTAACACTAATTAGATGCAGACAAATTGGTATATATTTAAAAGGAGAAGAGAAGGGGGAAAGAAGAAAGAAGAGGAGAACATGAAAATAGGAAGCAAGTGTGTTAGAGAGTTCTTGGGACAAACTCAAGATATTGGGGGACATATATGATCATCATACATGGTATATACATGTGAAATTCTCAAATAATAAGTTCTTCCTTGGACTCCCAAGTCTGAAGTATGTGTCTATCACTCAGGGGATCTCCATGAATACTTTTTACATTTTGCCTTTGTCATCTACATATAGATCTCTACCTTCTATTACAAATTTCTTTAGACCAAGAATGCAAGGAAATGTTAGCATTTGGGCAGAGATTTTCTAGGTTCTTGGCCTCTTGTTTAAGAGTAAAATAAAAGCCAACACAAATTGCAAAGTAGTAAAGAAACTTCATTTAAAGCAAAAGCAATGGAACAGATCAGAATTCATTATAAGCAGGCACCAGGACACTTGACTGAATATATTCAAGGGGCCTGATTATTGTTCGGGGCTTCCTTTTATGGGGTTCAACAAGAGTTTAGTCACCAGTGGTGGAATTTCAATGGTTCTCTATTTTGATTGACAGGTCTGGATTATGTAAAGCCTTGCTCACTGTGCATGTCTTTCCCCATAATGCATCTGAGTTTAATCATATTCATTTCTGTCATACTGCATCCTGCCTGTCCACTAGGGCGTGTTGGGGTGGTAGGGTTGGTGGTGAGACTGGGTGCTGCTGGCAAGGCGCTACTGAAGGAAGGACAAAGTCCAAATTGGGAGTCCACATTTTGTGTCAGATTGGAAGAAGAAACAGAGAAGTCTGGGAGGTTTTATCAGGGAGCCACCAGTGTACAGTCAGAAGTCAGGAATAGGGGTGAATAATCTACCTGCCCACTCGGAGTATCCATGTGAGAGGGGAGGCAGAGCCCAGAATGAGTAGAACGTAGTCTCATTGGGTATCCCAAGCTTTTGTCCCCACCGGCAAGAACACACTCAGGACAACCGGAATCTTCTGCGGCAAAAAGCTTTATTGCTTACTTCTCAGGAGGAAGACCCTGAACCCAGAAAATGGCACTGCTTATATAGCCCGCAGCGTGACGTTTCAGCACCTGATGTGGCGTGACAGCTCCTGATTCGTTGCTCGCCCATCACCCCATTACTACTACTACGCCCCCCCCCCCCCGAGATGGGGAGTGACTAGGCGTGAGTTCACTCTTGCACTTGCGCATAAGGCTTGTTTACTAGTTAGGCGCAGTGGAAGCCAGCGCCATCTTATAATGGCGATTGCTCACGACACACACGCGATTGCTCGAGGCACGGCTCTCCACAATTGGGAGTAAGTGCCTAAAGTACTGGAGGGGCTGGAGGGGAGAAAGCCTTCCTTTCATTGCTCTTCATTTGAAGGTCTTCCCGAGAGTGATAACGATATAGATCTCTGAGAAGATCCTTGCTTGTTCATACTGGTTTATTTGATGGTGAATGAAAATACATACACTTTATTAAAGTTGAACCAGGAACTGAATACCCTTTTCAGGAAGGGAAGCTAATTATATGAAGGCTCAAGGCTATCTAGATACCTCATTAACATGGAGAAGAACTCCAGGTATTATACTATGTGACTCAGTCCCTATGGTCCAGAGTGGGGTGTTGTGGTTTTGTGTTCCAGGGCAGGTATACAGACAGGTATGTAGCAGCTCCATTCCTACTTTCTCAGATCTCTAAGAGTTCCTGAGTCTGAACTCACTCAACCTTGCCAGTTCTTATGTATGTCTGGTAACCCAGTCCCACATACCCTATGCATGTCCAACCATGCATAAGTATAAGATAATAAATAAGGGAGTCTTCATATAGGTTCACTAGGGAATATGGTTTTGCCTTATTGTACATGCATTCAAAACCAGTCTCGGCTGGATTGATCTAATGGATTGGCCTATTGGCATGTAGGTGGATGTTTTTCAGCAAATGTTTGGAGAGGAATAGTATTATTAAAAGATAACAAAGAGTATGAACGTGTTTTCCTTGTTTTAAGCAAGTATATATGCATCTTTATACAAGTAGGGTGTCCTAGGTCACTAGGTACATTGCTTGGGAAGGACTGTGTGTTTTAGCCTAAGTCAAGTGGAGTCTCAGATTGCTAAGGAATTCCTTATGCTTGCCTGCTCTGAAAACTATCTGTACTTCAAAAATATTATACCAAATAGCTTAGTGTATTTTTAAGGAACCAACTGTCACAAAAAAAGAAAGGAGGAAGAAAAAGACAAAGGAAAAAGTATTATAAATAGTTCATGGGCTGTTAAGCATCTGGAATTTTAACTTTATACCACAACTGGGAAAGCTATGATTTCCTAGTGTATACAATAGAAAGAATCCAAGGGAATGAATCACAGTATGAGGAGTGTAATTTCTTTACTGTCCATAGATGACTGGATTTGCTTTTAATGATAAAGAAAAAATGCACAGCTGTTTCCTCTCTATGTTCAGACTAAATGAGCACATCAGGTCTATTCAATCCTCTCTGCCTTTCTTTCATTCTCTAAGGAAAAAGTGACCTAAATGAGACTTTTTCTTGTGCCTATGCAGGGAAAGAAGAACATCCATGATGCCTGTTTTTAAATAGCATTTCCTGCCTCTGCATCCATTTCCCTTAGACTTATCTTCTTCCCATCTTCCTTCCTGTCCCTATCTCTCCCTCCTTTCCCCATCTCTCCTCCCTTTCCTTGGGATCCAAGATTTCCACTGTCATGCTCAAAGTCTAACATTCCCAAAGGAAACTTTTTTGCTGCCTTTTGCCTCCGTAACTTATCCATTATGCCAATCAAACAAAATGTTTGTTCACTTCCTATTTACCTTGTCCCAGGATAATTAATTTTTATGAATTATTTTGAAGGCCTCTATAGATCCAGACTCCTGGAGATAATTCTCTTTCCCATTCATTACTGTAATTGCACAGCTTTCATTCTACCTGTAAGCTGTAGTGTCAGGGCCCCTTAGCTCCCAATATATGAAGAAGCTTAGCAGCTCTTCCAGATCCTCTGGAGAACATCTTGCTGTTGTTACTTCTCCTTTTACATAGTATTCACTCTGACATGACAAATTTGTGGAGCCTTTTGTTGTTACCTACACACACACACACACACACACACACACACACACACACCACATTTACTTATTTACATAAAATTCTCACTGGTTCTACAAACTTGATATCTCCGAAGTTCATTATAGGAAAATGTTAGATGAATCTCTAGGAATCGTCTTAAGGCCACTAAATCTTATATTTTAAGAAAGAACCTCCAGACTTTGAAAAAACTTCCCCTAATATAATATTATTTCTGTTGATCCATTTTCCTTAAGACCTAGACTACCTTGTCACTAGTCACTTTGTTTCATGCATGGTCTCTATATGTTTCAGCATGATCCCCTTTTCTCCCCTCAGCCATTCTATAAAGTCCCTAACTAGACATTTTTTGTGAGTTTACTCTAGTTACTGCTAGGCTGTTTACAACTTCTTAGGAGTCTAGGACCTGAGGAGTTAGATGTAATTTCGTATTATATCTGTGCCCATAACCTTCAGATGAGGAGGATCATCAGCCTCTAATGGGGAGAAATTGAGCACTGTTGGAGCCCTAGAATCTTCACAGAGTGAAAACTTAAAAACTACCAGTGCATGTACTGTCACACCTCCATCCCAGATGCCAACGTAACTGAGCAGAGTTGAAAATTAAATCCACTATAGAACTTGAGTTCACTTTAGACAAGTACTAGGCTTACCAGTCAGCATTTTTTCCTACCTAGAATCCAGGAAGCCCTCTATTTATCTATATTTACTTTTACTTTTTATTTTATGCTGTTTCTATAAATTTTATTTTTTATTGATCCTTTGACAATTTTATACAACATAAGTTGCCCATATTTCCCACCCTCTTTTCAATTCTTAGCAGAACAACCTCCCTTCTCTACTTTCCCAACATAGTGCCCCTTTTTCTTTTGTCAAGACCAATTTTTGCTGCCCAAATATTCTTGGATGTGTGGCTTTTCACTGGGGTATGGCTGGTTTATCAAAGACTATACTTCTAGAGAAAAGAAGCTCTCCCTCTCCCAGCAGCTATCAATTGCCCATAGATTTTCAGGTAGGGTGGAATTTCATGGCCAGCTCCTCTCTCCATGCTGAAATTTGAACTGTCTTTGGCTTGCCATGGTTTTGAACATGCTGTCACAACTGCTGTGGGTTCATATGTGCAGCTGCAGCTGTGTCTAGAAGCTACTGTTTGTTCCCTTGCAGCCAAATACTGCCTTTGGCTCTTCTACTTTCCCTTGCCCCAATTCAACAATGGTGCTTGAGTCTTGGAATGGGGTATGTACAATATTTATGTTCTACACAGGGCTGAGCACTGCACCATCTCTTATTCCTTGGCTAGTTGTGGGTCTCAGTGATAACTACAGTCTACTGAAAGTAAAAGCTTCTCTGAAAATGGTTGAGAGATGCATTGGTCTATAAGTATAACAATAATTCATTGACCTTACTTTTTCAAATGCTTGACAATCCTCTAAAGAAATCATCTGACTTCATACTCCACCTAAGTGGCACTTACTGTAAATCTCTCAGACACACCAACTCCACTTCTCTTCGTTCTTCATCTCATGGCCACTCCTCCTTTTATTCATCATTGGTAAAAATTGTTGCTGTGGTTCAGCATAGTTTATGCCGTTCTTGCTTCCTGCCAGCAAGTGGGCACTTCAGATAAAAGTTGATTTCCTCAAACCATTTCTATGCCAGATGTCCTGGGATGTTTGCAGAAAACCAGCTCTAGAACATGCGCTCATGTAGTTGTATGGAAGAGTGCTCTTAGAAGCAATACATGCAAGGAAATAAGAGAAGCAGACACATATCAAAAGAAATTTGGACTATAATGCAAATGCATCAGAGACCTTATGTGTCTCTTGAGAGAGCTCTGGAGCAAGGACAGGCTTTCTTAAATTGTTCTGAATTAAAACATGGGACCCAGCTTGTATCCACAATTCAAAACGTTGTTAGTAAGGGTGATCCTCTTCAAAAGAGCCAACACTGGGCACTAGAGGCTGCTAAACAGTGGAGAATTAATTGATCAGAACTGATTTTTGTCTATACCTCCAGTTAAATAAATGGTGAAGCAGTATACAAGAGAATGCAGTAAGTCACTGCTCCCATTCTATGAACTCCTGACAGAAGATCTAGATGGACTTAAAACCTAGGAGGAGTTCAGAAAGGAATAAGTAAACTTTTTAGTAATAGATAAATGGCATGAATGTAGAAAGGTATTGATGTTCTGTAAGAGTAAGTATACCATTTATAATAATGTACAATAAAATTCAGTGCAGTCAGAGCACAAAAAATTATACACAAAGTACAAGTGGGTACAAGTGAGGAAGGAGTCAACTAGACAAGTAAGAAGGGCTATCAACAATAGAAAAACATTTTGATTTTATTTAATAAGCAGAGGAAGTTTTCCTCCTCTTCCTCTTCCTCTTCCTCTTTTCTTCTCTTTCCCCAGCCCACAGCCCATATTATTTCAGTTGGAGATAGCATAAAAGCTGGAGTCAATGCAGGTGACTTTAGACAAGATACCAAACAGTAGGGACATGGAACCTGAACAGACCACATCCTGTAGCCAGGCAGGACCCTGGGTGGACATATAGGGACATCAACTCACCTACAAAACTTTTGATCAAAAAAATTTCACGTCTGAAATAAATGCAGGGATGGAGCTGAGACTGAAGGAAAGGCCAACCAATAACCACCCCAACTCAGAGCCCATCCCGTGGGCAAGCAAAAGTCCCTGACATTATTAATGATGCTCTGCTATGCTTTTAGACAAGAGCCTAGCATCACTGTCCTCTGGAGGCTATACCCAGCAGCAGACTGCAGATAGCCACAGACAAACTTTAGGTAAAGGTCAGGGACAGTTATGGACAAGTTGGAGGAAGGAATGAAGGCCCAGAAGTAGATGGAAACCCCACAGGAAGAACAATAGAGTCAACAAATCTAGACCCCCGAGAGCTCTCAAAATCAGAGCCACCAAAGAACATACATGGGCAAGAATGAGGTCCTGACACATATGTAGCAGACAGGCAGCTCAGTCTTCATGACTGCCATGTCTGGTTTCAGTGGGAAAGGATCTATCTAATCTGGCAGAGACTTGATGTGCCAGGGTTGGAGTACACCAGGGCGAGGGGTGTACTCATCTTATCAAAGGAGAAGGGGAGGAGGGATGGGAGCAAAGGACTTGGTGAGGGAGGGAATGGGGGGAGCACCATTTGGGATGTAAGCAAACAAAGAAACTAATTATTTTTTCTCAAGTCCATTGTTGCTTAGTATCGGTGTCCATTGCTGGCTCTGGTCCATTGTTTGCTTAGTATTGGTGGCTATCTCATTTAACAAATCTTTTAGGGCCTGGAGAGATGGCTCAGCATCTAACAGTACTGGCTGCTCCTGCACTAGAACTGGGTTCAATTCACAGTACCCACAGAGCAGCTTACAACTGTCTGCAACTCCAGTTCCAGTGCCTCTATGGATACCAGTCATGCAAATGGTGCACAGACCTAAATGCAAGCAAAGTACATATATAAACAAAATATAAATATAAATATAAATACGTTTTAATTTAAAATTTACTTAATTTAATGTAAAATAAATTTTTAAAAATGCTTCCAATACTGATAGCTATATCCACCAGCCGACTGCAGGTCTGCTTTCCCTTTTTGTGTAGGCTATACACTGCATTCTTCATTCAAGAGCAGAAAAAAGAGCTGGAAACGTGGTTGCCTTATGAAAAGGGAGCCTTGCATTGGAACAGTCTCCTAGGAAAAATATATTTGACAACATTAAATAAGCAATAACGTGTGATGATTTTCATATTGTTCTTCAATTATCTGAGAAGTATAAAAACCATTACTCGAGTCATTAAAGTTAAAATGAACACTGGGGAATTCACTCTAGGAAGAGAATGTTTCCGTTGGCAGAATGCTCAAACAGTTGATCTCATAACTATGTAACTGCTCATTTCTGTTTAGCTAAACTTTATTTAAATTAATGTGACTTTTGCCTGTTGCCTGGGAGTAGGAACCTCTGAAGACATTTGGTTGCTGCACAGTATAATCCAGCAGAGCACTTATTGAATTCCTATGTCTCCTACATTGGCTGTTAGTCAGGGATGTGCTAACATAATGTGCTAGAATTCAATCTCTGCTTTCATTGGGAACATGGAGATAATTGCCAATTCTTTTTTTTTTAATGCTGTCTAAGTGATAAAACAAAACGTGATAGTTTAATACTAAACACTGGGAAAATAGTCCAAGCAGCAAGTTTATCTTCCCGTGTTCCTTTCTCATTACTAGACCCCACACACGATTCCAGTTGGAATATTCTACAAATTCCCAGGTTATATGATACGTATTGATATTTTACCCATGTAGAACAAATTTTCTCAGATATGTGGCTTCCCATTTCTGTCACTGATGGGGAGACAATTTACCGTGCCCAGACATCACCATATTATGTTAAGAAGTTGTCGGCAGGACATGGTGGCACATGCCTTTAATCCTAGCACTTGGGAGGCAGAGGCAGGCAGATCTCTGAGTTCAAAGCTAGCCTGGTCTACAGAGTGAGTTCCAGGACAGCCAAGGCTACACAGTGAAACCCTGTCTTGGGGGAAAAAAAAAAGATGTTGTCTATGTTGGTTCATTAACAACAACAACAACAACAAAACCAGGTTGTATTACAGCCCTTTATTCTAAAGACAACAAACACAACACCAAGCCAGCCTGGCTCCCTGAACATGGAAGGTGGAAGGAGGAACTTCCTGAGTCTGAGATTCCACCTGAATGACAGAATAAGAGCTTCTAACAGCAAGGTCAAAACCAACCAACAACCAAACAACAACAACAACAAAAAGCCTGGTGGTAGCTCAGTGGTGGAGTTCTTCCTGGGCATGAAAAGAGTTTGACCTGGTCCCCAGTACTGTTACAGAAACAAGAAGACTGGAACCTACTGATGAAGTACAATTTTCATTTCCAAAGAAAACCAAGAAAGCCCACAGGAGGAGGGAGAAGCAGACTATTAGCTAAATGGGTAAGGCTTTGAAAAGCAGTCAGGAGTACTTTGGATATTGAATTTACTGGAAGCAAATAACTTGCATCAGTCATCTCATCAAACTAGTATTAAAGCAAGAGTGCATTCTGACTGTGAAGAAACCTAGACTCCAAAAAGCACAGCACATATCTTGCCATTTGATGACTATGATGCCACTATGGGACAGTAAGATTCAGCATCATTCCATTGCATGATGAGGAAACTGAACCAAAGTGAGCTATCCAATATGAAACAGCGCCAGCAAAGTCAATATGAGAGCCTAACTCCCTGTCCTAAACTGTACTAATTTTATTCTGCTTTCTCTGCTCTTGAAAGCTTAGCCATTTGATTGCACTAAATTGCAAGTTACAGGAGAATAATTATCTCATAATCTATTCTACCCATAACTAGAGGGAAAGTCTTTTAAGGAATGACATGTTCCTTTTCATTATATCCCTAGTTACAAGGTTAGATAAACAAAGGTCCCCACCTTAAAAGTATCCCCCCACACACACACACACACATGCAGAATCGCATAGCCCATGTGCTGTTCTTACCAACACGGTAGTCACAATTCAAATGTGGAGTATTCGTCAAACATCTAGACCGAACCTTTAAAAATTTCCACTGTAATTAAAGATGATACATAACTGTCCAGGATTAGTTGAGAGAGAGAGAGAGAGAGAGAGAGAGAGAGAGAGAGAGAGAGAACACATTCAGGTGTGAATAGAGACTTTATTGGTTTCTACATAAATGAGCAAACATATTTCAAGACTAGCAACCCTCTGTTACTTACAGAAAGAGAACATTCAGCCATCTATTTCTTCAGGTTCTGCATTTTTACTCAGATTCAGCCATCTGTTAATCAAATTTTTTATGCCTTGAAATTAAAAAAAAATCAAATCATGAGCCTGTCAAACATGGAACAGTATGTATGCATTCCGTGCGATGGAAGTGCCCAGCTGCAGATGCCTGCCCCTCGTGCCTCCTACCTCTGCCCTTTACTTTGTGTTGGAGCACTGTTTGCCTTGCCTCTGGTCCTTGTGATGGGCTGTGAAATCTGTCCTGGTTTGATATGTACTGAAAACGCACACACCTTTTAATGCTGTTTGTCCTTAGCATGTAGCATAGACATTCTCTACCGAGTACTGACATATTAGGTGTTGTAAAAAATATATAACTCATTAAAGTGTACAGGAAGGTATGGGTAAGCTGTATGAAAATACTATACTGCTTTACACAGGGACTTGAGCCTCTGTAAAGTTTGGTATCCATCCTCACAGGGTCCTAAACTAACTGTAAAAACTGTTGACTTAGAGCAATAAATAAAAAGTTGAGGGGAACAAAGAGTAAAGAAAAACAGAGAAAACAGGAAAGACAACTATGTTTTGATTTAGCAGTTTTTTATTTGTTATAATTGCATGAATTCTCAAGAGTGAGCCCCACACTTTCTACAGAAGGCCTCTGGTGAAGTCCTTATCCCCTTCTCCCAGGCCTCTTCTGCTCCTGCGATGCCTGTTATCTAGATATAGTTCACATGAAACTGACCATGAAATGAAGTGAGAAAAAACTTTGTCCCATGCTTCTGTGACTGGGGAACAACTGGAGCACATTAGCAGGCTTCCCTGGCTATGCCACAGAGGTGTAAGACGACACTTCCTCCCCCCCACAACATCTCTTTACCTCCGTTCATGTGTTCAGATGTTTTTGTCTCATAACTGAGGAACATCGAAAGGAAAGGCCTAGGTGAAGGAAAAAAAGACTGGGCAGGAGCCCTGCCAGGTGTTGCCTACTCATCTGCTTTTGGGTTTGACAGCTCCTAATAAGTGACGGAATCTGTAAGATAAACATTTCTATAAAGAATTCTTGGGCCTTTACAAACACAGAGGTGCAACAGGGAAGTGGGCTGTCCAGAGCAGGAGCCATTTCTGGCAGCATCTGTTTGCTGCATCATGAACTTCTGAACACTAGCTTCGAGGAGAGTAAGTCTTCCCCATGAAAGGTTACCAGTAATAGACAAGGCAGATGGAAATTAAAGGAGAAGTAGGAAGAGGAAAAGCCAAGAGTGTGCAGCAGAGGCCAACAGCAAGACCCTGGGCTTAGGAGCTATATTCATCTGTGGTCCCCTTCAGAAGCCCTGCTTTAATTTTAAGGTGGGCAAATGACAGGACAATCAGCACACTGATGTCATATGGCAGGAACCTCAACCCTCTATAATGGTTGGCTTTATTTTTAGCTCAGACTCCTAACAGCAGTTTGCTCTTCTGACCAAAATAATTGCCCAATGCTTTTCCATGTCTGGAGAATATGGGAAATGGACCCTGCTGTTGGGCAGTGGACTGCGCACAGATAGTCTGGTCTCCAGTCAAGCATAGATCTTGAAGGTGTTCGATCATGTCTTCTGGACCCCTGGCTCCTGTTGAAGTTACCACCCCCACAGACCCCACAGGTGAGGTGTGTGACTATTAGTAACACAGTGTCCCAAGCTTCTGGCATTCTGGCTAGATTCCACCCCACAGTTACCTGACTATAGCCAGGTATGCTCCTCCCCACAATTACCTGATAACCCAGCCCATTATAAAAGGGCTGCTTGCCCCTCCTCTCTCTTTAAGCTGGGTCTAACCTCCCACCCGAAGGTCTTCCTGGGCTCCAGCCACAGACCGGACCAAGGATTCTCACCCCTGTGGGAACCGAACCACCCAGCACCTCCCTCTCCACCCTTTGCCCCGGGACTGACTGAGGTGCCCCAGGGGGCCTCATTCTGTTCTCAGCTCTTCCAAGGTGTCCAGCAGTGTCTGGGATGCCTGAGACTGAGAACCTGGTACCTAGTACTGTCCCTTGTCTACCACCCAACGAGCTGGGGGACGTGGCTTCACACAATCAGACACCCACCCAGGGCTGCATGGAAAGCATGCAACAGTTCTGCTTCTGCCTGCCCACAGCACCAGAACTCTGGCAGGACGAGGGTTTTCTTCCACTCCCTTTATTCCCCTGGTGCTCCCTGCCCCGCACCCTCCTGTGAAGCCTGAAACATCCCCTGACACCCGTATCCACCTTCACACACACACACACACACACACACACACACACACACACACACACACACACACACACAATACACACTCACAGAGCATACATACATATGTATACAGAGTAGGAGGAGAACTAACTTAATGGGGAAAGCAGAGAACTGCAGCCCTCACAGACAGAATGATCAGATCTAGCAAACATTTGTTATTCAGCAGAACACAGAACAAAAAACAAAAACAAAAAACAAACAAACAAACAAACAAAAACAACAGTTCTGGCATAGAAAACCACTGAGGGCAGTTTCTTATCAAAGACTCACCTTCAGATCAGTTGCCTGGACAAAAAGAAATGGAATCTGGGCTTACAAGGTAGTTCCTAAAGTAAGATGGTGACATTCATCCCAGAAGGAAAAGGAAACATGGAACATGCTAGAACACAGCCACAGCCAGAGAATGAGATCCTCTGAGAAAGGTAGCATAGCACACATTCTCAGAGTCAGGCAAAGGGCCTCCAAAGTAAGGCTGCTCTGCCACTCTCTCATCCATACGATTCCAGAAAAGTTAGGGCAACTTCAGGCATTGTTATTTCCCATTAAGATGGATAACAGTGCCTGCCTCATGACTCGCTGTAAGAGAAGTAAGGATTTATCTTTCTAGCCAGTGCCTGGAACAAAGTAAGAACTAGTCAATGACAGAGAGCTGTCTTGAGCATCATCTTGGCCTGTGGGGACAAAAACAAACTTTAAGTAGCAATATGTCTCCCTCCGTCTTCCTATCCCTCCATCTGTTTATGATAGAAATGCATTATTGGAGAGATAAGGGTCTAGTTTCATTCTTCTACATGTTCTTTTCCATATTTCCTGGCACCATTTGCAAGAGGCTGCCTTTTCTCCCAATATATATTTTTGTCAAGTTCTGGGTGGCTAGAACTGTGCAGTGTGAGTTTATATCTTGGTCCGTTGTTATGTTTTCTTGACCTATGTGTCTGCTTGTGTTGCTTTGTTTTGTTTACTGTGGCTCTGCAGTCTAGCTTGAAATCAGGTATGCTGTTGTCCCCACCACAATTCTTTTTACTCAGGATCCCTTTTATTAGCTGGAGTCTTTTGTGGTTTGGCATTTAGTTTTAATTCTTTTTCTACTTCTATGAAGAATGATATGGGATTTTTATTGGGGTTGTATTGATTATGTGGGTTACTTTTAGTAGGACGGTCATTTTCATGGAATCAAATCTTCCTATCCAGAAGTGTGGGAAGTCTCTCCATCTTCTAACATCTCCTTTACTTTGGTTTCTTCTGAGTTTCAGAATTTTGATTGAAGAGGTCTTTCACTTGCTTGGTTAGATTTATGCCAAGGTACTGTTCTGGGGCAATTGTGGATGAGGTTGTTTTCTTGATTTATTTCTTAGTACCGGTTATTAGTACAAAGGAAGACCACTAAATTTGTACATTGATTTTTGTAACGTGCTGCCCCGTTCTTTCTCATCCTGACTCAAAATAGAACATAAGGCCTCAATTGAGGAAAATGTCTCCTACAGGCATTTTCTTGATTAATGGTTGATGTGGGCAGACCCAGTGCTCTGTGAGTAGTACCCCATCTCAGCAGGTGGTCCCGAGTTAGGAAAGCAGGCCGAGAAAGATTTGCAGAGCAAAGTAGTAAGCATTACTGCTCCATGGCTCTTCCCCTAATTATAGACTGTAAGTCTTAAGAGTCTATAAACCCTTTCCTTTCAGATTTGCTTTTGGTCAGACTGTCTACTACTGCAAAAGAAACCATGTACCATTTTGCCAAAAGTGTTTATCAGATCTAAGAGCTTTCTAGTAGCAACTTTGAGGTCTTTGTATAAAATTCTATTATCTACGAAAGAATACTTTAGCTTTCCTTCCTACTTGTACCCGCTGCACTTCTTTCTCCTGTCTTATTGCTCTAGCTAAGACTTCAAAGACTGTACTGAGTAGAAGACAAGAGACTAGACAGCTTTGTCTTCTACTGATCATAACAGGTATGCTTTAAGTTTTTCTCTGTTGAGCATGGTGTTAGCAATGAACTTATATGTTCCTTCCATTCCAAATGTCTTCCTGACTTATGAAGGAATATTAGATTTTGTCCAAAACCCTTTCTGCTTTTATTGAGAGAGTTCTGTGATATGTGTACTTGAATCTATGTATGTGATACATTGCATTTTATATTTGCACGTGTTGAACTATATCTGCATTTCTGGAATGAAACTGACATAATCAAAGTGAATTATATTTTTAATACATCCTTAAATTTACTTATCATATGGGATATTGATCAGTTTTGCTTTTCTGTCTACTGGGAGGTTTTGTTTAGTAGTCCCCCCTTTTTGCATTTTTTCTTTTGTGTCTGTTTTCAGTTACTTTTTGGTAGCAGGGTAATTATGCCTTCATAAAAAAATGTAGAATCATACCTCCTTTTTCAAATTTGTGAAATAGTTTGAAAGATTGATGTTCAATCTTCTTTAAAGACAAGTAAAATTCTACAGTTAATTCATTGAGCCTAAAATTTTCTTAGTTGAGAGAATTTTTATTAGTGACTTAAACTGATTGTTTCTTTGTTATTGAAATTCATTCATTTCTTCTAGACTTTGCAGTTTATCTTAATATAGTCTTTATGTTTATGGTTTTCTGAATTTCATTGGTGTCTGTTGCAAGGGAGATGTCTCTCTTTTGTCTTGTATTTTATTAACATGAGCCTTGTTGTTCTTTATTTTTAGTAGGTTTAGCATAACTTCGTTGTTTTTTTTTTCAAAAAAAAAACTTTTTACTTCATTGATTCTATGTAGATTTTACTATTTCATTAATTTCTGCATTGATCTTAACTACCTTTTCATGACTACTGCTTTTTGTTTGCTTTTTCTTGCTTTACCAAGGCTTTAAGCTATATCATTAAGCTATTTATTAGAGATAACTTTGATTTTTCTAATATACAGACATTGCTATGAATTACTCTTTGAGGATTTCTTTTATTGGACCCCATTGGTTTGGGTATATTATGTTTTCACTTTCATTTTTTTCTATGCAATTTTAAAATTTCCTTCTCAACTTTCCAGTGACACAGTATTCATCATTCCATAGCCTGTTGTTTAATCTGTGATTTTGACTGGTTTTTCAGCTTTTCTTGCTGTTGATTTATGGATATTTCTTGTTGGTTACTGGTCCTGTCTCTTTTGAGTGAAGTAGTTGTGTTTTGTGGGTATTTTTTTCTTTTACCAAGTTTCTTGGAGGGGGACTTTAATCTACCACCTTATCCAGAATTCCTAGAAAAGTATTTCCTCAATACCATAAGCTATTTATTCAGGACAACAAACAATATGTGTGATTTAGAACTAGTGTTATTCATAAAATTAAGTAGAAATGATGAATGCTTCTTGTCTTCCTGTTCTTGTGTGAATGTATATAGGTGTGCATGACCATGCATCTGCATGTAGAGGCCAGAGGCTGATGTCACATGTCTTCCTTTTTCACTCTCCACCTTATTTATTTTTGAGACAGTGTCCCTTGTGAACCTAGAATTCTCTGATTTGGATGGGATACCTAGCCAGAAAACCCTATTATCCATCTTTCCCCACTCCTCTCCTCAGCACTGACTTATAAATGCATTCTGCCATGTCTAGCATTTTACTGTATACCAACAATCCAAATTCAAGTCCTCTTGCATACACAGCAAGCACTTTAACAACTAGGCAACCTCCCCAGTCCATGCTTTAGTTTCTTATAGGTGGTATTGTTATATGATCTGATTAAGAAAGCATGAAAAAAATTCCTTGGTTGCATTCCTAGAAAGTTCAACAAAAGTAAACTATTGCAACTAAGTAAAGAATTTGTCTAGAGGACAGAGCTGGCTTTTATAGCTTGAAAAAAACAAATCTCTACTATGTGATTGCCTTAACTTTTTTCCTTTGAAAATGGCCAAGGGTATGATAACTTGCCACATGAAGACACAAATTAAAGTTAGGTTGGTTTCCTAGAACTGACAATTACAACAGACTTGGTGATTGAAGCAGTAAGACTGTGTTCTCTCATAGTTCTAGAGGCATGCTCCCTCTTAGGGCTCTAGAGAGGAAGCCAGTTTTGCTTCTTGAGGCTTCTTCACTTGCCAAGCATCTTCAGCTGCACATCTTTTATTTCCACATTTATCTTCACAAGACCATCTTCTCTCAGAGTGTTTATGTGTTCCCACCCCACTTTTTATAAGGGCATCAGTTATTTGAGTCAAGACACACACCAGTCTACTATGACTTCAGTTTAACTTGACTGCAACTGCACACTCCTATTTCTAACTAAAGTCATAGTCTCTAGTTTCTCTAAAATTTGGCAGAATGCTACTCATTTCACAACAATAAATATACCCAGTTTGCTTCATTCTACCGTGTACCAACTGAGTCACTTTCATTGACATCTGGCTACTCTTGTCCATCAATTTCAATTAATAACTGTAGCAAAATCTCCATAATTCAAGTAATTACAAAGTTAAGAAAGACAGCTTTTTTTTTTTTTCATTCAGCAATGAATGTTAGTGCTCACTTGATACTGCCCTTCCCTCTCAGACTCTGATTCACATACACATGATGGACATCAAGCATTTAATTCTAATATGTAGCCCATTTGAAAGTTGTTGTCTTTTATTTTTAACTGTGTCCCCACCCACCATTGTTGTGGATGGGCCTCGTGCTGTTCTTGTGAACCAATCCCCTAATGAATACAGGAGTCAATCACTGGGCAAGTAGGCGGGACTTCTGGGTTGGACAGAGGAAGAGAGGAGGCAGGAGAGAGTGAGGTCCTTTTCAGATGGGGATAGCATGAAGGCAAGATGTAATTATGAGTGTCTCCCAGTTTCAATGGCGAATCTGTCTAAATTCACCACCAGAGGATTTAGATTTAATAAGGCTTACAAAACTAGAATTTTAGTTGTTGCACCCAGTGATTGAGTTACCATAGTTTCTGAACTAAGTTTGCTTTGTGTTTTCCTTCACGTGGCAGCTCATCTGAGTTCAAGAGAGAAAGGTACAGTGGCAAAGTGTGGGTTTGCCTACTGTTCACCACAAAGGCCATCGGGGATTTGAAGGACAGGGCTGGTGTGGTAATGACCCACCAGTGGGAACCTAGTGAGCTTGGTGGAGAGATTGTGGAGTTCTGAGTCAGAGTCTCCATGAGATTAAAAACAGGTCAGTCATTACCCGCCAGTGCATGAACAGCCAGGCCGCTGGGGCTGTGAGTGGCCAGCACAAGAGTGGGAACATGCTTTCATTTTTTAATATTTTCCACAACACACAATAAACAAATTGATCATTTAATAGATGTGGACAATGTGTTTTCACAGCATTAATACATAACACATACAATGGACTCATGCACGCTATGCATAAAAAAGACTACTAATATATGACTCTTGACAATTAATAATTAATAATATACTCTACATAGAAGTTTAATATAAGAAAGAAACTAAATAATTAGGCCAGCATTTAAGAAATTCTTGAAATATTCTAAGTGTTATTAGTTGGAAGAGAGGATGTCACCACTGATGTCTTCACTCTTCAGGAAGATATTGTGAATTAAAATTAGCTATAGGAAACTACAGAAGAAAACCTATAGTCATGACAATATAGCTGGCTAATCAAAACTTTCATTTTCAAATAAATATCTATTTCCCCAAATGATTTACTGAAAGAATATTTGCCTTCTAGGAATTCAGTATACTAAGGAAACTAATATAATACAAAGCAAATAGGACAGTACTAGACATTATTGCAGCAATATATAAAATAAATTACAATTTTAACAACTTTCTGGCCTGGAAATCCTACTTAGGGATCTCTAGCAATAGATTTTTATGTGCAGATATACACAGAATGTTTATGTACTCATTATTAGTTAAAGGGAAAGAGAGAATAACAGAAAATGAAGGAAAAGAATATGTGTCCTCTGAGGGACAGGCTGAAAAAGTTATAGATGTTATCTATAAAACTAATGAGGCACACCTATATCAAAGGTTATGTACTCAAAAGGTCAGAAAACTACATGAGCATAAGGTATTTTGATGAAGGTATTTTTAAAATCTATAAATAAATAAATAATTTCTCTGTGTTTTTAATTGACAATACTAAATTAAACCAGACTAAACTATATCCTGGAGGTGTCTGATGTAAGGAAATATAAATGCCTCTTTATCTCTGTCTTGGTTGCTCTTCTATTTCTATAATGAAACACTGTGACCAAGAAAACTTATAAAAGAAAAATTAGAGTGGGGGTGGCTGACAGTACAGAGAGTGAGTATATAACCATCATGGTGGGGTGTATGGAGATGGGCAGGCAGACACTAGCTGAGAATTTACATATTATCTGTAGAAAATGGAGAGAGAGAGAGAGAGAGAGAGAGAGAGAGAGAGAGAGAGAGAGAGAGAGAGAGAAAGGCAGGCCTAGGTTGGAACTTTAAAATCGTAAAGCCCATCCCGGTGACACACTCTCTTCAATAAGGGCATACCCCCAAATCCTTCCCAAACATTTTTGATTAACTGAGGACCAAGCATCCAAACATGGAGGTCATTCTTATTCAAACCGCCACAGTCTCACTTTTCTCTTTCTCTCCCTCTCCCTCTCTTTCTCAAAGGAAAAGGAGCACAGAGAAGGCTAGGCACTTACCTACACCCTGCCCTATGCCTTCTATAAATAGTCCCATTCTTTTGCACTTTGACAACAGTATATGCTATCTAATTCACTAGTAAAATGTACTAAAGTCAGAAAACTCACTGAGTAACTTCCTTGTGAAAAAAAATGTGCTTGGAAAAGACTGATTCATTTTTGCAATGTTTTCCTGCTTTGTATGGATTCAGATTGTTCTGAACACAACAGAATCAGAAATGAGTTGATCAACTAAGAGAGGCACAGAAAATGAAAATGTTAGGCACCAAGTTTCAGATAATTGTGAGTGGCAGGAGGAAATGGAGCTAGATCTAAGAATGTTTGCTCTCCTTCTATTGAGGTGAATGGCTTTAGCTGCAATCACATGGATCATGGTGATGTTGTAAAGACAACACTGAGTTTGTCTTATTTTAACAAAGTCACTCGGTTGACCATCAATGAGTAGAACACGAGTGCCCTAAAAATTTGTTACAGACTTACAGATGCCGGCCAACACCCTCAAAACCTCCAGAAGGTTCTCCCAGTGTTCTGTGGGTAGCATCAGAACACCTGCTCTGTCTTCTCTGACTGAGGCACTAGCAAAGGAGAGCATCCCACAAGAGTCCTCCATGCAGGGCCTTGGCAGAGCTCCCATTGCCCAGAGAGTACTTGATTGCACCTGAGTTAGTACCCACCTGCCATTCTGTAAGATGGCTATTCTACAATGGCTGAAGGCTAGTGGCCATTCTCCCTCTTAAAAAGTGGCTTCATGTTTCACAGAATTTTATAAGCTGATTTAGTTACACCATTAAATTTGTCAAACTTTAACTCATATGAGTAAACCAAATTTAGACAATGTAAATTAATTCTTGTATCTTATAGTAATTTTACAGTCTTTGTCTGGAATATATGAGCAGAGAGTACTCTCCCATTCCTCAGCCTTCACAAGCTGGTTTCTGCTCTTCCCCAGTGAGTTGTTGCTAGGCATCCTCTGTGGATTCAGAGGCACTAACTTTAACACTAAAAGATGACACATACTGTTTTTTTCTTTTTTTAAAAATGGCAGTGGTTTCTGAGCATTGAACAACCAAAAACCAAATCTGAACAAATAAACTAGTACCGACTTCTGGGAAATTTCAGGAAGTAAATAGAGTATTTCTAAGGAAATAAGAAACATCAAAAAATATGGAATTGGCTTTTACATTGAAGCAAAAGCCAATATCATGAGTTTAATTTTTGTTCTAGGAGACCACAAGCTTACAGTAAAACCAAAGGCTAATGTGAAACATTGAATCTGTGCATGAACTTGAAAGAAACTACACTAGGATAGATGGCTTATTGCAAAAGACAATGTTTGCTTTGGAACCCCTTTCAGTACTCATGAAGTCTAAATTAAAATTATAAAATCTAACAAATTTAATTTTGAGTGAAGCTAAAAATTTTCAACTATTCGTTAGTATCAACTACAATTTTTTCATCCCATGTAGATCATAATATTGGCATATCCCAGAGTTGAAATTTACTCTTAAAGGAACTGCACCATTAGAACAAAATACTTATGTTGAAAACCAGCCTAAAACTGGAAAGGTGGCTCAGTGGTTAAGAGCATTGGCTGCTCTTGCAAAGGCACTGGGTTCAATTTCCAGCACCCACGTGGTGGCTCATAACCATATCTAAAACCAGTTCAGGGGGATCTGAGATCCTCTTCTGATGCCTGCAGGCATGAAGCACACATGTGGTACACAGGCATACATGCAGGAAAACATTTATACACGGTTTTTAAAGCCCAAAGTTTCTTCTTGAGAATATAAGTTGCATACACATAAACAGACAGCTGGACCTTGAGGAGCCATTTTCGCTCAATTGAGACATCTCTTTCTGGAAGGAGGGACAAGGCCTATGTGTCTTAGAAATTAAACAGAAGTTATAAGCTCAGGAAGTCCCCAAGCATTCTAAGATTCACAAGGCTCCTCTCAAGGTTATGAATGAAGTGTGCAACTGATGGAGAGAAAACGGTCCAACGAGCCAAGCTGCCTGCGCCTGTGCAGGGGTTTCTAGGATGAAGCCTTCCTGAGTTCCTGTCTCTCTGGAGAAGACTTTTCATTGGTGCTGCCTTTCAGTCACCAGTGTACATCTAAGTAATTACTCCTTCGTGCTTATCAGAGTAACTCCCTAAACCTGAATGGTTGTGCTAGTCTTGGAGGAAACCATTGTCTTGGTCTGTCACTGGCATCCTGACTGAAGTAAAGATATACTTGTTCACTTCTCTCCAGGAAAAGCCACACAACATTTAGATAGATACATAGACCTTTGGAAGACATGCATATACAAATATACATTCTAGTTAATCCCATTTAAAGGCAGTAAAAGATAATAGTCAATAATGTTTTTAATAGCTATTTGGACATGAGAGAAGATGACGTTAGGTGTACTATCATATAAAACAATAACAGTCTTATGAAACAGCTGCAATTTCACTTTATTTTATAGATAAAGCCAAATTTTAAAAGCAAAGCAGAAAACGTTAGGCATTTACATTTAAGAAAAGAAGCTGGATCATTCTTCTTTTTGATATGTCTATACTTTATTCTTAAACTAAGAGAATTGTGGTGAGAAAGCTATGAGTCTAGGCCAAAAGTGGCTTTGACCCAATTTAAATGGAGTTGCTTATGGATGAAACCTCCAGCAACCTTACAGAAAGAAAGAAACATGTATACTTCAAAAATTCAATTCAAACATCATATAAAAAGTTAGAAGCAAGTACCCAGGGGGAGAGAAGAGTCAGAGAAATTCAGACTTGGAGAAAATAAGCATTCTGTCCCCCTCTGTAGAATGTATGATTTTCTAAAAGTATATTGAATGCCAGGATAAAGCTAAACTCAAATGAAATCTAAGTTATCTTGAATCCATTTTAAACATTATATGCCAACTTCTTTCTATAAAGCAAAAAGTGTATACAATGTTCTGGTTTTCCATATAATGAAGGTGAATTCCATTATGTCACCAACAGTAGTGTAAGCAATTTCCATTCTACTGGAGAGTGACCAGCAGCTGGAGAAAAAGTCAGCTTCAAAGGCCTCAATAACATTTGCAAAAAAATGATTATTTTACAGTTAAAGTAAACCTTTGAAATCTAAGATTCTGTGAAGGTGTAAGAAAAACAGAATAGATGCCTATGAACAAATGTCCACACATGCAAAACCATTGGATGTTATACCAGTCAAGAATAGAAAGTCTCTCAGGCCTCCTCTCATGTAGGCTCAAGCCAGAGAAGCCATGTGAATACTTGGAAGGCAGTCAGTTTTAAAGGGAAAGGTCACAGTAACATTTTCCCACTTTCCCTTCTGAATGAATCCAGCATGTTGCTCCTTCTACATTTTAATGGCACACATTCAGCCCTGAAATATGTGTTACTTCTTTGAAAAAAACTTACAAAATATTTTCCTATGCAATTTGGGGCCATTTGATTTTCAGCTACAGTTTTACAAATATGATCCATTCATTGAAAAAAATGAATAGAATTTAGGAAATAAGTTATGAAATAATTATTAAATTAAGTGCTCACTTGGGGAATGACAAGGCACGCTACATCACACACTCACTGCCAAGTCATCTACTGTAACTTTAAGTTGTTTTGTTGGGAAATTTTCCATCTCAGTTCTTTTCAGTTTTGATGATAGGGACTGCAAATTAGGCCTTTCCTATAGAGGCCTACCTCACTGACAGTTGGTATTCATATGTTGCCCCCAAAGTACAGAGGGAAAGTTTTCTATCATCCTGGATGGGCTGACAGAAGACTAATAAAGTTTGTAAACCATCATTTTAGGGGATAGCCCCTGAGGGCCATGTTATTACCTGATGTTGACTGCACCTTCTTGATGCATTCCCTCATGAAAGAAGGATCTGTTTGTCTAAGTGGCCTTTGTTACTAAAGTTCTAGTTCTCCTTATAAGGGTTTCTGGCCTATTTGGGAGGCCCTATCTTCTAATACCAAAATGTTCACAGGTGAGAATGCCAGTATATTCTTTGTGTGGGAGAAGTAAAATATAGATCATCACAATGAAATTTCCCATGAAGCAGACTTGAAATTCCTTTTTCTGGATTCTTTTCCCAATCTGAGTGCAAGGGTTGAAAGACTCCTAAGAGGCAATGTTTTCAGTAGTTACAGTGACTGTGAAGGTAGGGTTTCATAGATGATGCTGTGGACACCAATGGGAAGAGCCTATTGATGGTACACACACAGAAAAAGGGAAATGCTGAGCACCAGTCCCAGATATTTACTCCCATGAGAAATCAATGCCATCAGTCAACTACCTCCAAGGGTGGCCTGTTTGCTCTGCCTCAGTCTCAAAGGTCTCCAGAAAGTGTACACATACAAAAACAGCAGCCCTATCACTCATGGTGACCGCCCTGCACCCCTGAACTGATTTTGAAACAACCTCTGCTGTCTTGAAGTTCAGTATCCTTTACACTTAGATTCTCTCCTATTTCCTAATTCTCCCTGTGATATTTTGTGATTTTTTTAAAAAGAAATGTATCTTAATGTTAATGATATTAACTGCATTTCACATTTTACTCATATGCTGAGAAAATAGCTAAATAATTGGTCCCTTTTCTGGACAAACTAGATATTAAACTCATGGCCCTGTTCATATTATAGAGCTACCTTTTCTGGTCTGTGGTCATTTTCCATCTCATATAGAATCCCTTTGCCCTGCCTTTACTTTAATCTCAGCAGTTCCTACATTTCAGTCTTCTCTCTCTATTTCCTCATTGTGAGGGCCCAGTGCTCAGTCCTTTAAGATTTACTGTTTCCTATATGTGCTCCCTCTCCTATGGATCATGTAGAGAGATCCATCAGTCAACATGCTCAGGTTTTGGAATCTATTCACCGTTCTAACACGTCTTGCTCTGTTACTTTTTATCCCTCCTAGGATCTCTCCTGGTATATTGCAGCAGCTTCCTCTGTCCCTTCTCAGACTTACCCAGTTCTGCAGTAGTCTCTGCTCAACAGAACAGAAAAAAAGGATTCACCATAAAACATATAAAATTAAATCGGCTGAAGCATAAGCCTTTGCTCCTACCTCTGATACAACAGAATTCTTTCTAGAAAGCACTGAACTTCCTCCCTTCTCTTGTGGGTTTCAGCCCAGAAGACAGCTTACTCAGCTCTTTCCTGGCTATCCTGGCCATGAATACAATCTACTTTCTTTCCTCTATCACATACTATGCAGTCTGTAACAAGTCTCTTATTTTCTTATGTATCTCCCCTCCTGAAGTGCAAGTTCCATGAGGGAGGAAAAGGATGTATGTCTGCTCTTTACCATCATCTCCTTGGCAACTATCTCAGTTAATAACTGTTGAGTAAAAATATTCTTTGGGTAATAATTATGATCATTTCTACCCACATATAAGGCAGCTCAAAAGAAGACATCTCAAAACTACAGTTGTTTATCTTATTGTAAAAGGCATTTAAGGATAAGGCTATATTACACTGAAGATATTAACTTTAAAGTCCTTTCTGGGGTTAAAGTGCATCCAATTTATAAATGAACACCCTAAAACAAATTCATTTTAACAAAGGCAATAATTACCCTTCTCATATTAATAATATGCATATAATAATAAACATATGCTAATGTCTTCCCCTTTCTCAGAAGTAGTAAATTTTTTAGCTGAACTCTTGACCTCCTCCTAAAAGCCATTCTGTAGTTCCCAGCCTCCTTTCTATTTTTGTGTGACCCATGTGACAAGGGCATTGAAAACAGTGTGGTGTGTGTGTGTGTGTGTGTGTGTGTGTGTACACTCACTTTTCTTTTCCCAGCCTCTGCTAGTTTAAGAGGATTCATTGGCATAGCAAAGTCAGAAGATGAAGAGCTCTGCCAATCTTTTATTAGGAAACTCTTTGTTACTCTGAGTTGTACCAAAACAGAAGAATAAAATAACTACAACTCTTTAATCCAATATTTTCATTAGAACAGCTTTTCTTGTGTCATGGTAAATGAACATCCAAATACTGTGGGCAATAAAATTATAGCATGAATTTACAAACAAAGGGATTGAAGTTCATGTCACTTAAGAACGTGAATAATAGAAACCTGTCTTTTAACTACTAATAGTCTCTTTGTGGGACTATGTATATATTATGTCATTTACTCCTTATAATAGCCTCCAAAGGTAGGTCTCATTCTATACATTTTGCAGGTAAAACTGATAAGGCTTAAAAGTTTAGCTTTTTAAAGATAGCATATTCAATTCTGGAGTTCAGAGCTCAATTCTGTAAGCACAGCAGCCCAAAATTTTCCTCCTGCCTGTTCTTTCCATCAGAAGTGTGCCCTCTCTCTGGGTGACTCGGAATTTAAAATGGGAGCTGTTGGCTAACCCTTCTCCAGACACATCTCTGGCCCTTCCTCTTCACAGTGGTGTTCTGCAGAAGTAATGTGATTCAAAGCCCTACGCAGTACATGGAATAACTATCAACTTGTGACTTAATCTGCAATTTGGCCATGGGTTTCCAGAGTGAGATATTTAATCTGTCTGGACCTGGTCTAGGTGTCGCCATCAGCTAGCTCCAGTCTGCTGAAATAAAATACAAAAGCATTGGCATGAAGTGGAAATGGGTAACCCCAGACAGAATCCCCATTTATTTGAGCAGTCTGGAGTCAAAAACAAAATCTTAATCCAAAAAGCATATGTATTGTCCAGGTTTACAAATTCCACAGATGTGGTTATAAAAGACATTCAAAATTCAACATCATTTTCCAGCGAGGAGGTTTCCAGAAGGGGGTTTGTTCAAGGTTTGTAACAAAATGACAACGACCAAATACCCTAAACTTGCAATCACGAGACTCACCAGGTCTTTCTATGCATGTATGTACATATGTTATGCATGGATATATTGATGCACAGGCAACATAGGTCATCCCTTGCACACATGCAAGTAGCAATCACATGGATTAAACTGAAATCTTTCTGTTCTTCAGTGTATTCAACGGACTTCAAATCAGTGAGAAAACCCAAATGCCAGAGACATTCAGGTCCTGAATCTGGATACCTTTCCTGTTGGCAAGGGCTCAATTTAATCGGCGGAAAGTATGATGAAGACACACATTACCTGACTTTTAAATGGCTATCAAGATCTTGATGTGACATAAGATTAAGACTTGTCATCTTAGCATTAGGCTATGTATACTGAAATGACACTCGGAACTGGAGGATGGCTCCGGGGTTAAGAGAGCATAATGCTCTTCCAGAGAATTCATGCCAGGTAGTTCTCAGAAGTTATACCTTCCACTCCAGGGGATCTGATATCCTTGGCTGGCCTCTGAATTTACACATGGGACACACACACACACACAAACACACACACACACACATACAGCTTTTGAAAATCTCCAGTTCATCATACTGCCCTATTCTCTTTCCCAGCCATCCTTTCAAAAAGTGGTTGCCCTGGGTTCCTCTTCCCATATTTTTATTTTCCTCTTCCTGTTTTCTCTTTTAGCCCAACGTGTAAATCATTCACAAATCAGGTTTTTCTTTCCCTGTAGAACAAATTTCACAAAAGAAATATGTTGAGAAGAAGCTAAGTATAGGCTGCTGGAAAACTGGATGTTCAGGGCCTCTCACATGCTCTCTATGACTGGATACCTAGCTTTACCTTTCCAAACCGCTTTTAGTTTTTATCTAAAACATTTGGAAAATCAAATGTACTGTTTCATCTCCAGCCAGTGCTGTTCCGATCATCCCACACTGGAACATTGGTAAAGTATTCATGATTCATGTACTGTACAGCTGTCAGAAGGAATCTATAACAAATACCTCTTGGCTAATTTATGATGTGAACTATTGTATGTGTTACAAGTAATGAGAACCTGTTAGCAAGGGAAACCACAAAGATGCCCTGAAGAGTAATAATGTGTGCAAAACACCCTTAAGAGTTCATTTTCTCTTTGGGGATTTTAATCTTCCTTTTTATATGTATGAGTATAAAAATTATAAATCATTCCATATGTACTATTGGAAGTACTGAAAAAGGCAAAAAAAGACAGAGGAATGTAGAAAACAGATTAAAATGTTTAAAGAATTTTTGGAGGAAAAGATGTGCCTAAGAAAATATCTTTATAGTTCAGTCTCAGTATATAAATTATGACATTTTTCTGTAAGATGTTTCATATGGGGGTTTTTGGTTGTAGGCTTTAAGTACGTTGTAGCTGTAGTTTGTCTGAAAGTGTCCAAAAATTAAGATATGTTAGAGTTACCATTCTGAGCATAAATAGGACCTACAAAATTTGTCATGGTCATCTACATAAAAATTTGTATGTTAGTTTTTTGTTTTTTTGTTTTTTTGTTTTTTTTTTGGTTTTCTGTTTTATTTTTCTTTTTTTTTCCTTTTTTATTATTATTGGGTATTTATTTCATTTACATTTCCAATGCTATCCCAAAAGTCCCCACACCCTCTCACACCCACTCCCCCACCCACCCACTCCCACCTCTTGGCCCTGGCATTCCCCTGTACTGAGGCATATAAAGTCTGCACGAACAATGGGCCTCTTTCCACTGATGACCAACCAGGCCATCTTCTGATACATATGCAGCTAGAGACACGAGCTCTGGGGGGGGGGGGGGGTACTGGTTAGTTCATATTGTTGTTCCACCTATAGGGTTACAGATCCCCCCAGCTCCCTGGGTACTTCCTCCAGCTCCTCCATTGGGGGCCCTGTGATCCATCCAATAGCTGATTGTGAGCATCCACTTCTGTTTTTGCTAGGCCCCTTTTACAGCATGCTAATTCCACCTTAACAATTATGCTGATAGTTCCTTAGTGCTCAGACCTCACAAAAAGAGAGAAGAGCAAAGAGAGGTGGTTCTCATATACTTTATCTTACAAGAAAGGCAAGACCACCTTACATGTAGTAATTTCGGTTGTCTTAAATTATTGAGTTACTGAATTACTGAATTATTGAGTTAAGGCTATTACATATATTTGAACACACACCTTACCCTCTCCCCAATAAAATCTTGCTCTTTAGTGTTTACCATGTGGATGAGGAAGTAATGAGAAGCTGTATCTTATATGTAAATGTCCTCGGTTCAGACATGAATCCAGTGTGCTGCCTGTGTCTAGATAGCTACAAATTTCTGCTGGAAAAAAAATAATAAGTCACTCTGACTTAGGGTTGTGAATAGACACTATTACCAAGGCAACTCTTATAAAGGGGACAACATTTAATTGGGACTGGCTTACTGGTTCTGAGGTTCAGTCCATTTATCATCATGGTGTAAAATATGGCAGCGTCCAGGCATAGCACCAGAGGAGCTGGGAGTTCTCCATCTTGTTTAGAAGGCAAACAGAAGACTGGCTTCCAGGTAGCTAAGAGGAAGATCTCAAAGCCTACCCCTATAATGACACTCTTTCTCCAACAAGACTACACCTACTCCAACAAGGCCATACCTCCTAATAGTGCCACTCCCTGGGCCAAAAATATACAAGCCACCTCACACTCAGAGCCAGTCAACCAGTCCATAAATTCATCTTCTAAGTCATATCTTACAAAGCTAGGCTGAGAACTTGATGGCTTCTCAGCAGCACTCATCACACCAGTGTACAGGACCTTGATATAAATCCTTTACCTCTTTATCCGTAGCCAAGCCCTATGGAATGACTACGTTATAAGACCAAATCTGTGCCTAGCCATAGTGAGAAGGAAAACACACTAGTCAAATCTGGGCAGACATTTTGCTGCATTTCAAGAGTTGAAAATTGGGTCCAGATTTCAGAGGAGCTCTATAAGACACACTGAGCCTGCCTCAGCACACATTTACAAATTATACAAGAACTATTTATGGTGTCCCAAATGGGACACAAGATGATGATGGTGATCTGTGGCCAGAGCTCTCATGGTTCAGCACCTTTTTTGGAAAAAGGTTAATTTTTGACTGAAGGCAGCAGGATCTTAAGCAATGGATACATGATCTTAAGCAGTGGATACAGACATACAAAATTCTAGTGACAATGGTAAATGAAGCTTTGTTTCTTTAGAGAGCTCAGGGACAACAGAAGCTTCCAGACTTTCTTTTCTTTTTTTTTTTATTAGATATTTTCCTTATTTACATTTCAAATGTTATCCCCCTTCCTGGTTTCCCCTCCGAAAATCCTCTATCCCATCCCCCCCTCCACCTGCTCACCAACCCACCCACTTCTGCTTCCCTGTCCTGGCATTCCCCTACACTGGGGCATCTAGCCTTCACAGGACCAAGGGCCTCTCCTCTCACTTATGTCCCAAAAGGCCATCCTCTGCTACACATGCAGCTGGAGCTATGGGTCTCTCCATGTGTACTCTTTGGTTGGTGGTTTAGTCACTGGGAGCTCTGGGGATACTGGTTGGTTCAAATAGTTGTTCCTCTTATGGGACTGTAAACCCCTTCAGCTCCTTGGGTCCTTTCTCTAGCTCCTCCATTGGGAATCCTATGCTTAGTCCAATGGTTGGCATAAGCATCCACCTCTGTATTTGTCAGGCATTGGCAGAGCCTCTCAGGAGACAGCTACATCAGGCTTCTGTCAGCAAGCACTTATTGGCATCCACAATAGTGTCTGGGTTTAGTGACTGAATATGGGATGGATCCCTAGGTGGGGCAGTCTCTGGATGGCCCTTTGCTCAGTCTCTGTTCCACACTTTGTCTCTGCAACTCCTCCCATGGGTATTTTCCCTCTTCTAAGAAGAACCAAAGTATTCACATGTTGGTCTTCCTTCTTCTTGAGCTTCATGTGGTCTGTGAATTGTATCATGGGTATTCCGAGCTTCTGGGCTAATCAGTGAGTGCATACAATGTGTGTTCATTTGTGATTGGGTTACCTCACTCAGTATGATATTTTCTAGTTCCATTCATATGCCTAAAATTTTCATTAATTCATTATTTTTAATAGCAGGGCACTACCCTGTTGGGAACAAAAATGGGGGGGCAGGGAAAGTGGGGAGGAAAAGGCTCCTAACTTCTGGCCAGAGTTCCTATGCTCTGGGCAGGCAGATGCAGGCAGAGCTGCTTTTTCACTCTGCCCAGGGGTGGGGGGGGGGGGCTGACTGGGGATCCTGGAGCTACCTTGCTAAAGCCCTGGGGTTGTAGGAGAGAGGGAATAGGGGAAGAAGTTTCCAACACTGACCAGAGTGTGCAGCAGGTCTTGATGGAGCAGAGACTCTCCTATGGTTTAAGAGCTTTATTATAGAAATGCAGGGGAAAGAGAGAAGGGGGAGAGAGGGGGGAAGAGGAGAGAAGAGAAGAGAAGAGAAGAGAAGAGAAGAGAAGAGAAGAGAAGAGAAGAGAAGAGAAGAGAGAAAAGGAGAGAGGAGAGAGAAGTGAGAGTTAAAGGGACAAAGGAGTAAGAGTAAGAGAGCAAGACCAATGGGCCTCTCTAGTACAGGGGAACGCCAGGGCCAAGAAGTGGGAGTGGATGGGTAGGGGAGTAGGGGTGGGTATGGGGGACTTTTGGGATAGCATTGGAAATGTAAATGAAGAAAATACCTAATTTTTAAAAAAGGGGAAAAAAGAGAGTAAGAGAGCAAGGTGGGGCTGAACAGACCTTTTTATGGACTTTACTGTTGCTAGGTTACTGGGGAAAAGTTTAGTCTGAAGGTCAGAAGCTTGGGCCATTGCTTAGGAGACTACTGACCATGCTTCTCTTGTGGGGACTGTGGGAGGTGGTACCTTAGGCAGGGGCCAGAGTTCCAGGATCATGAGGGAATGCCTACCGTGTCATGTCGGTGAATTATGACCATCGGGGTTCAGACCTCAGCTCGACTGGAGCCCAGCCTGCTATTCCCCACAGTACCCCATTGTGTAAATGTACCACATTTTCTGTAACCATTCCTCTGTTGAGAGACATTTGTGTCCTTTATAGCTTCTGGCTATTATAAATAAGGCTGCTATGAACATAGTGAAGCATGTGTCCTTATTACATGTTAGAGCATCCTAAGCTGTTACAGTGTGAAGATAAACATGTTGTTAGCAAAGAAGATATGAAGACTTTAGGACATTCCCAATGATATGCACAAAACCAGGATATTTTTTCCCTTATTACTATTAATGTACCTCTAGCAGATGAAAACCAGGAGCTGGCTTCACTCAGAGGAAAGGGTTTCTTTTTTGATTTTCAGATGCTGAGACTTCTTTGGTGGCCTTCCTTTAAATTATGAAAGAAAGGTTCAGTTTTCTGCAGTTGCTGTGCTGAGCAAGACACAGCTCAACTTTTTATATTCATGTTCCTGGTCACTATCAAGCTGTGACTTCACCATGATCTTTCAGACCTAGCCTTTCTTGCTCAAAAGATACTCTCAACAGCACTCGAGAGTTCTAAGCTCCCAACAAATCCAATACAATTTTTCAAATCTGTACATTTAAAATTGAATGCTATTTTTATTTAAAAGGCATATGCCATTACATATATCTTCATAGTGAAAAATTTTATTAAAAAAAAAACATAAGCATGCTGTTGGCTCTGTTGTGTAGATCTTTTGTTCAAATTGAAACATTTCTTCTTAGAGGAGGGCAGCCTCTCCAAACTTAGGAAGTAAAGGAAACATACATACAAGGCCTAGGAAGAGATAAAGTTACAAGGCTCAGGAAAGTCCTGAAAGTTACAAGGCATACAAGGCTCATCCACAAGGCTTCATAAACAGTGACTGTTGCTGGGAAGAGGAGACACTGGTGGGGTTTCCTGGTGGGGAGCTCCAAGGATTCCAGTTTTGCCAGTCATCAGGCTAGACTGAGCTTTTCTATGACAGCTACGATTGGGCACTCATGCTCCTGTGGGTAACCTCTTATTCATATTCCTCAAAGTAGCCTCCCAATTATGATTTTGTATGTAACACCAGTAATTTCAGTCTGATGCCTGTGTATTATCTGGGATGAATAAACATTTGTTCACATTTATCCACAAAAAGTCATAAAATAATCTCTTTTTCCATAATGAAGAACTCTATAGTATGTAAGCTGAGACTTTACTATGTCTTTCTATTTGTCCTTTCAATAAATGCAAATAATGTCACCTACATTATAGACTTCATTTAATTCCTATAAACAGAAACCTCTTATAGCAATTATAACATCTTAACATAATGATAACAATTATACAAATTATAAACTAACTTCTTTGGAGGCATCAAAATAGTATAGAGTGAACTGTAATTCTGGTAAGATTATTTGATTATAAAAATAGTTGTTTTTTTTTAAAGGAATTTTTTGTGAGACCAGTAAAATATCTTTTTTGTTGTTGTTGTTGTTTTTTGAGACAAGTAAAATATCTTAATAAAGAAATATATAAAATTGAATGTGGCCCAGAGATTCCCTAATTAAGGACTTCTGGGCTATACCAAGACCCCAGTACTTCCACTATTTGGTATTTTAAAGGAAACTAGGCTTAAATTTTTATTTTAGCTAAATTTCCCTCTGTATTCAAAGCATGGCCCTCACTGTCAATAAGCTATGGAGAAATTAAAACTTGGCTTCCATATACAAAAATTGCTTCTCTCTCAGTAACTGAACCGTACTGTAAATTGGCTCTGAACGCTAATAATTGATAAATACTATTTATACTACACGATTTCCAAATTCATAAAGATCATTGAATCATTGAAAGCATTGAATTATGCACAACAAAATTTTAACTTAGCCAGCCTTGTGACTTTGAATCTGCCTTGCATTTTCTACCAATTAATGTGGCGACCATTGTAACAGCCAACAAGAACAAGCTTGTCTATCTTAACACACTTGTACATGTATAGATCCTTAAACAGCATCTGCCACAAAGCACTCTCTTAGTTAAGAGACTTTGCTTTGATATTTCCCACTGAGTTTTAATCTGTTACATTGTCTTAATCATCTGTTTGTTTCATCAACCTGTAAAATAAGCTATAGCTTACAGATCACATAAGAGTAGTTTAATCCCCAAATAATGTAACACCTTTGTAGATGGTATCCTTTGAAGATGTGTTTGATAATTTTATTTTCCTGAAGAATATGATCAAAATATATTTAAATTTAAATGTATAATAAAAATTTTTCATTCTCAACAGGCACATTTGTTATGACTAGCATATTATTCTTACATAATTAACCTCGGCACAGTACTTCTTATAACTTGTTTCTGGTCTTCACAATAGCTGTGCAGTGTACAGAGGCACAGCAAGTAAGAAATCGCTGGATGTGGCCACTGCCCATGGAGAGAAGAAATAGCTTATCAAAAACTGGAGGGCCACCTCCAAACATAGAGGAAGGCAGCTGTTACAAAAACTGGATAGGTTTTATAAGAGTGTGTAGCTGGGAGAGGCTGCACAAAAGCTGAATCAGCCAGGTGGCTGGCTTTGGGACTTCTTCAGACCGATGAGGTGCTGACAGTGGCAGTTAGCAGTGTGCAGCCAGCTGTTATGGGCTTTTGAGAAATACTTTAAGTTTCTGTTTCCTAGCAAAATCTAGCTCAGGTGAGGTTTCAGCCTAGCAAAACCCAGCTCCAGGAGGGGGTCTAGTCATTGCCATCAACTCTGTCATTTTCTGGGCCTGCTTTATGACCTAACATACAGGTTGCATGTTTCCAATTTACACTTGAGAAAAACAAGGCTCAAACCCGATCTCATATTCTTCTGACACAGACACGTCACATTGTTATTGCCATGGCTGCTCTGGTTCAAACCTTTCTTCACTCACTAGGCACATGGAAAGTCAAAAAATAGATCCTCAAACCACCCACTAAAATATAAGATAATTCCTAAAGTGTTTGAGACTTTTGATGAAAATCCTATTAGGCACATTGATGAAATATATGTAAAGTATATCAGTTTCTACTGAAACTTTAAAAATCTTCAAACTAGACACCCTGATGCAATAGCCATATCCATGTTCTAGGAGCACAGCGATGAATGGATATGCAGATCAATTCAAATTTTCAGAAAAATTTGAATTTTTAGACTGAGTCACATAGTAAAAGGAGAATGCCACATAGCCATTCTAGATCTTAAAAACAGGCAGCATTTCAAAAGGAGGTGCGAGGCTAGTTTAGGTTGAAAGAAACGGCTGGAGAAGACACAGAGGACCTGGGAAGAGCCCCAAATACAGTAAGTCGTGGGCAGCTTACACCAGTGAGCAAGACAAAAATAAAACTCTGGAAAATGAATTTGGAGTTCAAGGATAAACTACATGCCTGGTGAGATCAGAATCCACAATAAGAGATTCTCAGTAGTAGGCAAGGATGTGGAGAAAGAGGAACACTCCTCCATTGTTGGTGAGATTGCAGGCTTGTACAACCACTTTGGAAATCAGTCTGGCGGTTCCTCAGAAAATTGGACATAGTACTACCGGAGGATCCAGCAATATCTCTCCTGGGCATATATCCAGAAGATGTCCCAACCGGTAAGAAGGACACATGCTCCACTATGTTCATAGCAGCCTTAATTATAATAGCCAGAAGCTGGAAAGAACCCAGATGCCCCTCAACAGAGGAATGGATACAGAAAATGTGGTACATCTACACAATGGAGTACTACTCAGCTATTAAAAAGAATGAATTTATGAAATTCCTAGCCAAATGGATGGACCTGGAGGGCATCATCCTGAGCGAGGTAACACATTCACAAAGGAACTCACACAATATGTACTCACTGATAAGTGGATATTAGCCCCAAACCTAGGATACCCAAGATATAAGATACAATTTGCTAAACACATGAAACTCAAGAAGAATGAAGACTGAAGTGTGGACACTATGCCCCTCCTTAGAATTGGGAACAAAACACCCATGGAAGGAGTTACAGAGACAAAGTTTGGAGCTGAGACGAAAGATGGACCATGTAGAGACTGCCATATCCAGGGATCCACCCCATAATCAGCTTCCAAACGCTGACACCATTACATACACTAGCAAGATTTTGTTGAAAGGACCCAGATGTAGCTGTCTCTTGTGAGACTATGCCGGGGCCTAGCAAACACAGAAGTGGATGCTCACAGTCAGCTATTGGATGGATCACAGGGCCCACAATGGAGGAGCTAGAGAAAGTACCCAAGGAGCTAAAGGGATCTGCAACCCTATAGGTGGAACAACATTATGAACTAACCAATACCCCGGAGCTCTTGACTCTAGCTGCATATTTATCAAAAGCTGGCCTAGTCGGCCATCACTGGAAAGAGAGGCCCATTGGACACCCAAACTGTATATGCCCTAGTACAGGGGAATGCCAGGGCCAAAAAAATGGGAATGGGTGGGTAGGGAAGTGGGAGGGGAGGGTATGGGGGACTTTTGGGATAGCATTGGAAATGTAATTGAGGAAAATATGTAATAAAAATATTTTTAAAAAAAAGACATTCTCAGTATATTCTCTGTTGTCTTTTTAAAATATTTCCTCCTATTTTACAAATTTCATTTGAAAGAGTAGATTTTTGACTGAATTTTCAGTTAATCAAAAAAGTAAATATACAATGACAAATGTATAGCCACTGTAAAAATGTATAGACACTGATGAGCTTATAGCATGTTAAGACATTCAGGTTTTATGCCACCCACTGTTTTTATAGTTCTATACATAGCACTTTTAGTTTGATAGCAACGCACAAACATAATATTTAAAAAGTGCACATTGACTACTCAAGGAATCTTCCCGTTAGAAATTGTAGGTAGAGGGAAACAGCCTTTTAACTAAAATTAGTTTCATGAGTTAACTCTAAAGAAAGCATGCCGTCACTCAAACTAATAGGACTTAATGGTTAAATTGAGAACTAAGTTAAATGTGCCCCCCCCATCCCGCCCCCATTTGTTATACTGTGTTCTGCCTCTCTGCCCAGATTCCGCTGATGGGAAGAAGGCAGAGCAGAGACCAGAAGAGAAAGTAGACAACCCGTGTTTCCCTTAGGCAGTACATCCCTGGTGTACTGCCTAGAGAGGGAGTCAGGAACAGAGATTTAGATCTATACTTCTCCTTAGGGCATGTGCACACCAGTCAGGAAGGAGGAGGCAGAGCCGGAGACAAGCAGGGATCCAGTCTGATTGGAAGAGAGTGACCAGTACCAGGAGAGGTGGGAGAAGAGCAAAGCTACTTTTGGGAGTCATAGGCCTGGCTCTTTTCGACAAAGGGCTTCCTGTGGTGATCTTTAATGAAGTAGCTCTCTGAGATGACCCTTGCTTGTTCATATTGCTTTATTTGGGGTGGATGTTGGAGCACACACTTTACTCAGGGTAACCAGGGATTCTATACATCTTGGGGGAAAGGAATGAGAATATCCAGGAATCGAAGGCCATTGGCTGAAGGCTAGGGCTACCTAGATGCCTCATTAGCATGAAGAAGAATTCCAGGTGCTATGCTAAGTGACTGACTGCCCATGGTTCTCTCAGTTGTGTCTCCTGGTTGTGTGTTCTGGAGCAAGTACAGAGATAGGAAGTGGCTCTATTCCTGCCATTCTCAAATCTCTGAGATTCTCCATGTTTGAGCTTGCTCAGCCTTACCAGTTCTTCTTCCTGTCTGGTAGCATGGTCCCACAGGCCTGACACCCCTTTCTCTTTGCCATCACTTTTGCTCCCAACTCCAACCAGTCTCTTGTAACAAATTAGAACATAGATTACATATTTTTAAAAGCCCAATTATTCTTAAACCTTTTGTATTTATTAGTATAAACATCCCAATCATGCCGACCAATGAGTATATTCCAATAAGCACACATTTTAGCTTGCCAGCCATAACTTCATATCATTCCCTTATGAAAATACAAACAAGGAGAAACAATACAATCATGGATGCAACTGTTAGTCTACTTTAATTTATATTGTCCAGGTATAAGCAATTGAAGCCGAGCATCACTTCTTGAAGTCAAATGCCACATCCCTGTGCCTTACGATGCACATTTCAAATGGAAATAAATACCAAGAGAATCTGGTAATTGGGTGTGATTCCACATATTCTTATTCTAGCAAAGCAAATCACAACAGGGGAGTCCTCCAGGCCAGAAAGGATCTGAAAAGCACTTTGTTGAACGGGTTTCTCTGTTCCTTCAGCCTGAGTCATTCCCACTGTCTTAGCTTTGCTGCCCTCCTCTGGAATTCTTGCATTACCTGGTTCTCTTTTTCAAATGACATGGAATTCGTACCTGATCTGTGGTTTTTTTTTATCCAACTTCTGATTGAAGAGGGCACTCTGTAATCATCACCTCTCATCCCTGTGTTCTATTCCATAATGACATGAGTAGGCTATTTTATGTGACATTTGTCCCTGGTGAACACTCCAGAAAACTGTTTTTCAGAGTATTTCTGTAAAAAGAGAACTTGACTTTTTAACCCTTCTGTTAGGACACATCTTTCCTCCTTGTATTTTACCTAATAATTATCTTCTATTCTCTTAGCTACTACTTTCATTTTTAATTACATCACAGTTATTGATCAATATATTAAATATGTTCAATAGCTTCAATGATTTTGAAAATTTTTATTCTATTGAGTTGTATATTTATTCTGACAATTTTTTATAGACTGTCCAAATCTATAACTTGTTCAATAAGATAACGCATCTATAGCACTTAGATCAGGGATAAAAAGAATATGAGCATTGTGTTCCATGAAAAATGAAATGATGGCATAGGAATAATATTACCTTGGTAGCATAGAACTTGTGGGAATGACCAACCAGAAATGACTAGTCTAACTTGATGTTCACATGACAAGAGAGTGTCCATGCCTAACAGTCCCTGGATGGCCAGGTACCTCAGGCTCAACAGGCAGAGATCTAGGATAAAACTAACATGACTGAAAGAAAAAAAATCAAAGTAAATGGAATGATTCCTAATGATATCTTGCTATATTCACAGATGTGTGCCTAGGCCAATCATCAATAGAGAGGCTTCATCAGCAACTGATGGGAGCAGATGCCTAGAATCACAGCCAAATACTAGGCAGAGTCAGGGAGAACCCTGCAGAAGAGAGGGAGGAAGGATTCTAGAAGCCAAAGGGGTCAAGGACATCAGCAGAACACAGCCCTCAGAATTAACTAAGCAAGGCTCATAGGGATTCACAAACACTGAAGTGACAATCACAGAGTCTGCATGGGTCTGAGCTAGGTCCTCTGCATTTATGTTATGGTTAAGTGCACTGGATACTCTGTAGAGGGCCCAGGTTCAGGTTCCGGCACTCACATGGCTGCTCACAACTGTCTGCACTACAGTTTCAGAGGAATCAATCCTGCCCTCTGGTTTCCACAAACATAGCACATATGTATAAATACATAGATACAAGTATCCATTCAACACCCAAAATATAAAATAATATACTTAACACATCTTTAGTAGCCCTGGGTAGCTAACAGTTATCAAATAGGACAAAGCAGTCCTAGACCAAAATGCCAGGCATAAAAGTCCTAAATTAAAATTGCCTATTAACCTTTAGAGCATTCTAACTTTGGTAATACTACCTGAATGCATATGTGTAAGTTTCATCTCAGAGAAGTTTAGTAATTCATGCATCTGCTCTCAGCACTTAGAAAGCTAAGGCAGGGGCATTGCCTCAAGCTTGAGGTCAGTTTGTACTATGGTATGAGATCTTTACACAAGACAACAGAAGAAGAAGTCTCATTTCAACTTTCTGTATCCAGAGGAATTTTGGGATATTGGTGCTTCTGCATGTATGTGCTGATGCGTGTCAGTGTGCCGACAAAGTGCAGCCATGCTGGGTACTTGTTGTCAGCTTGATGCAAACTAGTATCAGCTGGAAAGGAGGTGCCTCCTTGGAGGAACCGCCTCCGTCAGATTAGCCTGTTGGTATAACTGTGAGCATTTTCTTCATGATGGTTGATGTGGAAGAGACTAGCCTACTGTGCATGGTGCTATCCCTTATCAAGTGGTCCTAAGTTATATAAGAAAGCAAGATGAGCAAGCCATGGGGAACAAGGCAGTAAGTGGTGTTCCATCATGGTCTCTGATTTTGGTCCAGTTTTGGCCTCCAGATTCCTATACTGTGTTTCTGCTCTGACTTCCCTCAATGATGGACTATGACGTAGGGATTGTTAGATGAAATACACTCTGTCTTACCCAAGTTTTTATTTGGTCATGGTGTTAATGACAGCAGCGGCAAACTGGGATGATAACACATAAGCTTTGTTCTTCTCAGGAAACCTATGAAATCTCATTGGCACTTTGAGCCATGGCAATGCAATTCTCTTTGAAGAATGTAATTGTCCCTTCCCATCTCTGGTGCTGGTAGGAACCCCAGTGAACCTTCTTCAGGAAGTGCTCATTCTCTTGATCTCCCAACTTTGAGTAAAGATTGGCTAATAATTGCCAGCAACTCCATGGCTAGGAGTGGGGGAAATAGGTCTGATGACACCTTTATCCCGATATCACGCTGTCTCCAAGTAGTTGGCATTGTAAGCATTACCAAGAGTTGGATTAGCAACTCTTAGCAACTCATTAGCAAGAGACTGAAGAAAAGAACAATTTAAAAATAACATTTTTAAAAGTTTTCCTTTTAAAATTATAATCCAAAACACAGGGAGTAGTGAAGTAAAAATCCACAAATTTTATTTTAGTAATATTTTCAAAACATGTATTATCAGAGTTAAAATATATCAAATATACTTATAATATTGAACTTACACATACACAAATATGCAGGCTGTGCACACACAGTGGTGTGTGGAGGGGTATGGGAGTTTGCCTGGTAAAATTCTGTCAATTGGTACTTCTGGCTGGTTATATTTGATATTTCAATTTTGCACATGTACATTTTTTCCAATATTAATTCCTATTAGTTCTTTGACACCATTTTGATTATATTCAGGCCTTCTTCCCTCAACTCTTCTGAAATCCACCCCTTTCCCTAACTACTCACCCAAATTTGTGTCCTGTTTTTTGTTTTTCTTTTAAGTATTCAAGACCAATTTGTGCTGCCAAAAAATTATGGCTTCCCCCGCCCAACCCACACTGCAGTGTGTTAGTTTGAACACTTAGGGAAAACAGTCTCTCCCTTTCTCAGGAGCTAATCATTACCAACACTCCATGGCTAGGAGTGAGAGGAATGGAGAACTCCATTTTTCACACTGGGACTTGATCTGGGTTTGCACAGGTTTCGTGCATGCTGTTAAAATTCCTGAGTGCATATGTGTAGCTGCCCAGCTGTGCCCAGAAGATACTCTTTTCCTTGCGGTCATCCATCTCTGGCTCATACAGCCTTTCTGTCCCTCTTTCTGCAGTAATCCTTGGGAGTAGGGTTGTGGTGTCTATGTTACCTTTAGGGCTAAAAATACTGCTGTCTCTTGGTCTCTTCACCTTTGCCAGTGGTTGTCTCTACTAATCACTATCTACTACAAATAGAAGTTTCTCAGTGAGGGTTAGCAGATACATTGATCTATGTATAATGATAAGTCATTAGGAGTTGGTTAAACACTATGATTATTTAGCAGCATGGTAGTAGTAGGTTCTCTCTAGGACATGAGTGAGACCTGGCTAGCCATAGATGCTTGGATTGATTATAGAATGAGGTTTCATTTTCTGGAGCCAGTTTTAAATCCATTCACAAAGTGATTGGTTATTACCACCATGTTCATTGAATTAATTCATGTGAGAATTTCTTATAAGTCAGTCATTATTATAGCTCACAAAATTCGTAGCTTGGTATTATTATTTTTATTAATATATACCTGTTATACTTATAGATGAATTAAAGTGCTTTCATAAGCATGAAAATATATTTGTATCTGTACGTGTTTGTTTTTATGGGGTTTATCTTTTCAAAATCTATCCATTACAAAACCAAGAACAACCATCCACTCACTTATCTCTCACCTCTTTTTGCATTCATGACTGCAGATATGATTATCGGCATTGTGGTCCTAAAGGTCTCAAACCCCCATTATTTCTGCTATTGCCTATTAACTACTCATTTTGATTTCTACCAACTGGTCTGTAACAAAATACTTCATGTTTCAATATTATGTTCAGAGTGCTTCTCTACTTTGTCTTTCCTCTGATTTTGTGTGTGTGTGTGTGTTGGGGGGATGTGCAGTAAGTTAGTATTAAATCTCATCTGTGAAGCACAGACTTCTAGACACAGTCTCATGACTGGATGTGACAGGGTCTTTGTGCCCAAACTGACTCCAGCTAGCCTTCTGTACGTATTCACACAAGAGACACATATGGTATATATACATTAATGTCAACTTCTTAACATGATTTTAAACATTTTAATTTCAAATGTAATTTGACCTGTTTATAGTAAAGAGTGAAATAAGAGTAAAGAGAAACCATCTCTTTAAAAAAAAAAAAGTGGAGAATCCAGTACTACCCAGGCACCAGGATATAGACATCATGTTCTTCGGTATCTCCCGTTTAGCCCTGTAGTGACCCCAACAGTCCTACTCAGTGAGAGATAATAAGCAATAGCTCGAACTGAAAGGTAAACTTCATCAATGACAACAGAAGCTGGCATCAGTTCGGCTTGAAACAGCTTACTTACAAAGATTCATGGGCGCAGATTTTTCACTTAAAATGTAATTGGAGATAGCATTCAATATGTACCATACACGATGGAGCTAAATGCTAAAATTCATAGTTCATTCCAACTCCATTATTCAACAAAATTTGACATACCAGTTATATTTACAGATGTTCTATGCCCTGGAGATTTGACTATGATCAATCCCTGCCCCACCAACACACATGACTTTTCAGTGAAGGGGAATAATAAAACATTAAACAATGTTCTGAAATCATATGGGACAAAGGACTTTGATAATAGAGAATGACTGGTAGCCACTATCCACCTATCTATAGAAGAAGTCACTTTAGAAGGCAGTGTTGAACAGAGAACTGAGTGAAACCACGGAGCAGGACAGATGTGTGGGAAATGAGCATAAAGAGTCTCAGCAATTGACCCATCCTAATACATGGCTCAGCTGAACCTGGGCATCTCTTAAAAGATTTCACATTTCAACATGTAAAGATTGTCTTCATAACTGTCCCTTCCAGGCCATATACTTCACGGAGGGAGGACTCTTCAGCGTTGACAGAATTGAAATATTTCATACTGCCAAGAATCCCGTGAATGATTTGATACAATATGTCAGTTGCTCACTGGTCTGACAGATGATGTTGTAGAAAGTGGCATCAGGAAGAACAGAACGTTAGCAGTCTCTGTGGGAAGATGCTCACGGGGCACATAACGCGCAGAAACCACCAGGAAGTGGCAGGACCATTTGCTCTTTCTAGTTTCCAGAATAAAGCAGCTGCTGTTTACCAGGCTTGGTGTGCTCCTGAGTTATCTCAGCATTCTGCAGATGAGTTTGTTCATTCTTGGGGTGTGTGGGGGGCAGACAAACTCAGTGTTGCAGAGAAATAAAGTTTCATCCTTTTTCAGACACTTGTCATGAGCCATTTCAAAGCTGCCAGGAAGGATGAAAATGCAGAAGGAATGGTGACTGACATGTTGCTCACGTCTCTTCTGAAAGTTTACTTTTTCTCATTTGATTCTTACAATAGCCAAATTTGACTTTGCTTAATTTCATTTAACAAAATTATTTTGAGCATTATTCATGTAACTTGTTTTGTTTGATATTCTTGACTGCCAATTTGACTACCTCTGGAACTTAAACCCAGAAATGGAGGACACACATGAGAGGAACTTTTTTTTCCCTTAATTTGAAATAGGAAGAACCATTCATACTCTGGAGGTTTGAGTTAGGAAGACATGTGCCTTTAATCCAGATCTTGAGGTGGGAAGACACACCTTTAATCTGGGTCACTCCTTCTTCTGAGAGCCAATATAAGGACATGGAAGAAGAAGCTTTGCTCTTTGCCTTTTTATTCTCACTTTGTCCGCAAGTCCATTCCTTCACTGGTATTAGAGTCTTCTTATTCTTCAGAATTCCAGTCTCTACTTAGGTCCTAAGATATCCAGTCTGTGAACTTTATAGCTTCTGGATTCTTAGCCTTTGCATTCATATATATGAGAGAAGACAAAAATGATTCAGTCTGTAAGTTCAGCTACTCTACATAACCTTGACAATATATATTTATAAATAGTTAACTTATGTTATTGCTCAAAATGTTTCACTGTATGGAAATGCTACAATTCGTTATGCATCCATGATGGACTGGGTTAATTCCAATGTGCAGCTATCATAAGTAAGACAGTTAGGTAGCATGGAAGTCTGCATAAGCCTGTGTCCTAGCAGTGGAAACAATGGGCTATGCTATGGTATATCAGCAACTTTACCAGGAACTACTCAGTTATTTACTAGTGCCAGTTTTTACTGTTTCCATTCCCGTCAGTAGCATGAGCAGTTTCAGTTACTCTAGTTCCTCACCAGGACTTGATCAGGCTGGCCTTTCATTTAGCTTACTGTAGCAGGCACATAACTTTTCTTGTGACAATGGTAATAACCAATGTTTATCTGCTATTAAGTGTCTAAGCAAGTACCTGTGAGTATCTGCTATTAAAAGTGTCTCAGCAACTACCTGTGAGGTGGCTCAGTGGTCAAAAACGCTTGTCATGTAGACCTGACATCCTTAGTTTAATCCCAGAACCCATGGTGAAAGGAGAAAGCAGACTCCCAAAGATGTCCTCTGACTTCCACAAGCAGCACGTCACATGCTCACAACCACACCCACAAATGTCACACATATACACAAGTATAGTAGTACAATTTTAAATTAATAACTTGTCCCCACACTCTTTGTCGAGAAAATGGTTTTAGCCCTGGGCTGCTTTTGCACTTTTTGTCAAAAATCAGTTATCTTCTCTGTGAATCTGCTTATGGATTATTTTTATGAAAAGTGGTTCTTATTGCCAAGTTATGATAAAATATTAATAAATATAACAAACAAATTAAAAAAACAGTAAGTGAAAGTTGGTAGCAAAGCAATGGTCCATACAACTTTGGTGTCTTAGTGACTTTTCTATCGCTATGATAAAATATTCCAAACAAAAGCATCTTTAGGAATAAGGCTTTATTTTAGCTTATGGCTCCAGAGAGATAGAATCCCTCATAGCCAAAAATCTTCTCATAGTAGCAGGAGCAAAATGCTGGTAGAGGAAGGAGACAGAGGAAGGAAGGGAAAAATGAAGAGAGGAAGAAGAGACAACAAGAAACAAGACAAAACTATAAACCTTTAAAGCTTTCCACAATGATACACTCCATCCAGAAAGGCTCTATCTCCTAAAGGTTATACAACCTTCTCAGTTGGTGCCACCAACTAGAAACCAAGTGTTCAAATACTTAAGCCAGTGGGGACATTTCTCACGGACACCACTGCAGACTGCAATCACAGAGAAGGTGAGCTGTGGTTGAATTTTCAATCTCTGTGTTAATGATATCAGAATTGTTCGTTTATTATAAGTGAATGATAAAAAACAGGTTTTGGTAGCTGATGTTTAGTGTATATAGTTGGTGAAAAAAGATGTCACTTGCAAATATGGAAAAGAATTTATGAATAAGGAGTTTTGTGGAGATAAAAGTCCAAGTGTCCACTCTGGGTGTTTTAAGTTTTACCGTCATAGAGAGCATGTGAGTTGGGTGGGTGTCAGGTGGATAGAGGAGAGCATATTATTAATGACACTCAGCTAGATAAAACTACTCAGGAATATGTGGGAAGCTAGGACCAAAAATTTGCCCAGCCTACAAGATTAAAAATTAAAGATGGAGTAAAAATTAAGATGGAGTAAAGATTGAGGTAATGACCAACCAATGATTGCCCCAACTTGAGACCCACCCTGTGGAAGAGAGCCAACTCCTGACACTATTAATGATATTCTGCTATGCTTACAGATAGGACCCCAGCATAACTGTCTTCTAAGAGGCTTCATCCAGAAGCTGATGAAAACAGATGCAGAGTCCCACAGCCAAACAATACACAGAGCTCAGGGAGTCTTGTGAAGGACTGAGAGAAAGATGGAGAGAGCTCGAGAGGTCAAGGACACCACAGGAAGACTTATGGAGTAAACTAACTTTGGCTCATGAGGGATCACAGAGACTTAACCACCAAGCAAAGAGCACACGTGGGATGGACCTAGGCTTCCTACATATAAATAACAGATGTGCAGCTTGGTCTTCATGTGGGTCTCCCAGCAATTAGAGTGGGACTGTATCTGACTCTGTTACCTGCCTTTGGATCCCTTTCCCATAGCTGAGCTGCCTTGTCTGGCCTCAGTGGGAGAGGATGCACTTAGTCCTACTGCGACTTGATGTGCCAGGACAGTTTGATACCCATGGCAGGGGCGCCTCTTCTCTGAATAGAAGGGGAGGGGAGAATGGGAGAAGGGAGTGAGAGGATGGGACTGGGAGGAGAGAGGGGGGTCTGCAATCATAAAATAGTGGAATAAATAAATAAATAAATAAATAAATTTAAAGAAGCTTTGCACATTATCAAGTGCCTCTAATCTCAACATTCAGAAGGCTGAGGAAGGAGGATAATGAGTTTGAATCTAAACTAAACTACACAAAAAAATCCTGTCTAAAATATCTCTTTGTTTTAATAAAATCATTACAATAGCAAACGTATAATGTTAAGGAGGAGAGACCAGAGGAAAAGTGGATGAAATCACAATCAAAAGAAATTCAACTCATGCAGTCAACAAACATGTCTTTTCAAATTGGGAATCATTTGACTCTAACACTTCTAATAAGTTGAATAAGCCAGAATTGAGAATTGATTATTGGTTTGTATCCCAAACACCCATGTAAGCAAGAGATAGCATCATTTATCTGGTACAGAAAAGCACGGACAGGAGGATCTCTGACACTTGTTGCTCAGTCAGTCTAGATACTTCACCAAGATCCAGGCCAATCAGAGATCCAGCAGGAAAAAATAAGATAAAGAGCAATCGAGGAAGGCACCCAACATCAACCCTAGACTGCAGACACACCCACACACATACATGTTCCCCATTGTCATCACTGGCATCATCCTCTTAAAAAATAGGAATAGTTTTCTAAGACACTGATTTTGAGGGAGCACAGAACCAAACTGCCATAAAAAGTGTATGTGGGGGAGAAACTTTTGGGCATTACTGTTGATGTTCTTTGCTGTGATAAGAGACATTGTAAGATATTTGTTTAGAGGGATAAAGCTGCTCCATGGGAAAGCCTGGTACTGTGAAATACCAGTGAGGAGACTTAAACAATCCAGCAGCTTAAAAGTTCCCCATTAGTTTATAAATATATGCATCTCTAGGATGTTTTCTAAGGTCTTGAGTGTTAGTTATCCATTCCTATACTCGCTTGTCTACCCTGCCCTCCCATCCACATCCTCCCTGTCCTTCTTGCTCCATTGTTCACCATTCTCTCTTCATACTACCAATGGTTCTATCCACCCTCTTTGAGGCCCTCCACCATCTCTCTAACTTCCTCCAAACCCACTCAACCACTAGAATAGACCTTTATTATTTTTTCTGCCTTCAATGGGGAGTTCCCATTTAAACACATACACATCTAGAGGTTCAAAGCCAGTTCCACATAAAAAGAAAACATGCAGCTTTTGGGTTGCTTTGTTTTGTTTTGTTTTGTTTTGTTTTGTTTTGTTTTGTTTTGTTTTCTGAATCTGAGTGACGTCCCTCAGGATATAATGTTCTCAGGTTCTATCCAAAGAAATTTCATAGTTTCATTTTCCTTAGAGCCTGAATATTTATTGTGTGAATTATCACATTTTAATTATCCTATTGTGATGTGAATATAGCAGCAATAAACATGAATTAACAAATGTCTCTTTCTAAAATATATACATACACATATATAAAGATTTAAAATGAAGTTATCCTATGTCAGAAGTACATTGTCTCCCCTAGACATGATAGGCATTAAAGGTGCAGTGCCAGGAATTGGTTACCTGCTTTGAAGAAAATCTGTCAATAGCATCAATGGGGACTCCTAGATCCATCCCCAACTTTACAGTCCACTACAATTCCTCTTACTTACCCTCAATAACTTGATGGTAATGTTCCATTTCTAATAGCACCACATATTTATGTCATAGACCATAGAAAAAGTGAGTCTGCTACTGACTATGAATATTCATCCCTTTTGCCTAGTTTTCATGGTACTGGAAGGCACTGTGAATGCGATCAAGTTTTGCCCAGCTGGAAATTCTGAAATCCATGACTAACACTAGGACTGGAAAGGTATAAAACTGGTGAAATAGTGGTAGAGATGTCAGAGGAGTAATCAACCATTTTCTGATTGGTTTTAAGGCCATTGGTGTGGCTTTAAATGATCCACAAGTCAGAATTCTTGCATAAACCAATTAATGAAGAAAAAAAAAAACTCCACATAGCAAGCTAGATGATAACACCAGGGGAAGAACTGCTAATGGAGATATCAATCCAATTCCTGTTAACTTATTCTTACATATAAGAATATCTTCCAATTAGATTATCTTCCAATCTTAACCAGAAAAAACATTCTCTTTTCAATACATAGTGACCAACATAGAGATCCACAACTGGCCAAGGTAAGGGACATAAAAATTGGTTCACTATTCAGCCCCAAGTGAGATGTCTGTACACTCTCTACTCAAGATTTAAGGCTTGAGAAAGAGGGGGCAAAGAAATAGTAAAAAGCCAGTAATTACAGTGAGCAGTGTTTTCAGAACATGTCAGGACATATGAGCATGAGTGTGGCTATGGCAGCCAACACATTAGCTGCACGAGAACAAGCCAAACAAACACTCAGAATGGAGGACAGTGGTGATCCTCAAATATCAGCCCTATCTCAGGATCTATTGGCAGCTATGACTGCAGGGGAGAGAGAATCAGCTTTCTCTAAGGATTTAGCCCCTGAGAGATTATTAGTGATCTAGTATATGGTCCCAGACCCACAGAAAATTGCCAGCATTAAATGGACTCCATAGATTTATAGTTTCAAAAAAATGAAGATGGAAAATTGGGAGGGAATAGTGGTGGGGGTTGGGAAGGAAGGAAGAGGAAGTAATGGACAATGGTCTTGTTCAAAACATTTTATTTATCCATAAATTTCTCAGACAGCAAAAGAATAAATATAAGTGTCCATGTCTCCTTAACTTCTCAGCCGTTATTTAAGCTTTGCATAAAAATATACAGTCACTAGTAAACTACAATTGTAACTTTTGGCTTTGACCAATTAAGTAAATGATTTACAATATCGCAGCCCCAAAATATTTAGCATCTTTCAGCTAATGGGTTTTGCTAAGTGTCTGTAGAATGTTTTGGAGGAAATTAGTGTCAATGAGATGACAAGAATATCTTTTTCATCCTCAGTTTTTATGGAGTATGTGAGCACATTCCACATTCTTTCTTTCAGGTGCTTGGGAAGTGGATTCTGTGGGCTTCTGCTTCCTCTCTGAGTTCAGAATTGCTGCAGTCAGCTGTAGATTTCAACTGTTCTACACCTAGGAAATAGTCTTGAAATCAAATTACTAGTTACCTTTTTTTAATGTAATATGCATCTCTTAAGAGGATCTACATCAGTGGGAGGGGAGGCACTTGGTCCTGTGAAAGCTTGATGCCCCCAGAGAAGGGGAATGCTAGAGGGGTGAGGTAGGAATAGGTGGGTGGGTGTGGGCCACCCTCTTAGAGGCAAAGAGGAGAGTGTGGGGGTTTTGTAGAAGGGGGATTAGAAAGGAGGATAACATTTGAATTATAAACAAATAAAATGATTAATAAAAAAGAGAGATACTACAAAATTGCTTCTTGTCACTTGCATACTTCCATCTCTAATTCTGTCTTTGTTTTGCCAAGGTCAACCTTCAAGAAAATGCTTCAGTTTTGAAGTAGCAAAGGAAACCTTTGTGCTAGTGCTTCACTGCCTGTAAAACCTCTTTTCTGCAGAAAGTATTGAAGTATTTGAATCCTGTCTTCAGCTGTCCACAAGGGCCCTGAGCTCATTTGTTAATAAAGAAGACTTCCATTTGAAAATCATGTTTGATAAATGAAGGACAGATCATTTTAAAGCATCAAATGTGTTCTTTTAAAGAATGTTTGAAATGTTCTCAATGACAAATACATTGGGGTGGAAGGAATATTCATTATGTGGAAGTAGGCTACTCCAAATGTCAGGGTCTCTACTGAGTCCCTGGGGTTCAGACTCGACATAGATCACAATTATATCATAATGCAGATTTCACAAAATTGAGCTACAATTGTCTTGAGGCTGTGGCTCAGCCACAGAACTGCCTCAGGTGACTTACTCCTATTCATGACATTATTTGCAACAGCTGGAAGCATAGCAGACTAGTTTTGTGACAAGTTTTACTTATTATAGGACTACCTGAGAGTCATCTTTACCTCTGTTGTCTATCTGATGGAGCTGGCTTGAGTTTTTCTCAATAGGGATTTCATAGTTCTTGCTTGCATTTCATTCAAGTGCATGTCAAGCTAGCTGAGGAACAGTGAGACCTATCTGCAGAGTGCATACCCTTCCCTCAGTGGCATCTATGCCACCTCCCCTGGGATGACAAGCAATGCTTAAAGAAATATGGAGTCAAAAGAGTTCAAAATACTTATTTCCTGCATATTCATAATGACAGATATCTACTTTAAAAATACTTTTTAACCCCTGAAACAGACTAGTTTGATAGAGGAACACTGTCTCAGAGACTTTAATTACTAACTGTGTCTTAAAATTATTGTAACACATTTCATCAGAAAGCTCAAAGGATTTCTAAGGGTAAGCTTGCCCAGAGTGGAATAACAATAGGATTAATTGTGAGGAAAAACAGATAGGCCAATGGCTCGTGTGCTGTCCTTAGAATGTGTTGCAGGTGGCCGTTACCATGAAACATTGTGTGGGATGTTATGGAAAAGATGGCAGGCAAGCACCACTTAACAGAATCCAGCAGACTCGTGATCCTAGCTATGACTGGTGCCAACAAAACATTTGTAATCCTATCATTTTGTCATGTACTTATTCAAATGTTAACTAGGGGAATAGCTATGAAAGGAGAAATCTGGTGACATGACAGTTTTCAAGTCAAAACTTCAAATTAGTGAATTGCTGTGTCAGCTCATAATAGTGATATACAAGAATGATCTGGAAAAAGGAAAGGTAGGAGGCAGGAAATAAAGGAGGGGGTAGGAGACAAAGAGTGAAAAGGAAACAAAAGCAGAAAGCAAAATGGAAATGAACTAGAATAGAAAGTGTCTGCTGTGGCCTAAAATAGTAACTATATGATCCCAAATACTTCTTTCTCTCCCTCCCTCGCCCCCCTCTCTGTCTTCCTCTTCCTCCTCCTCCTCCTCCTCCTCCTCCTCTTCCTCCTCCTCCCCCTCCCTCCCTCCCTCCCTCCGCTCCATCCTCTCCTCTGTCTCAGTCTCTCTCTGTCTCTCTCTCTGTCTCTGTCTCTCTCTCTCTCTCTGTCTCTCTCTGTCTCTCTCTCTCTCTCTCTCTCTCTCTCTCTCTCTCTCTCTCTCTCTCTCTCTCTCTCCCTTCCCCCTCTATTTTGCTCTGTCTCTCTCCCTTTCTCTCTCTCCCTTTGAGGTTTTAATCAGTCGGTTGGCTTTTGTAGATACAGCCTCTTTTCATGAATCTTTCCCACCAGCTTCTTGCTCTCTTCAGTCTCTTTCATCATCGACTACTAAGATTAAAGTCTTCGATGTATTTTAGAAACTGTACATGAACAAAGTCCTAGGAAGAAAGAATCAAAACATGAAAGTCTTTACTCAATATTCTGAGGGCTGGGAAAATAGGCTCTACAGTAGCAAATAGTCCTTTCAGAGAAATAATGTTTTTAAATATGAGAAAGGTGTCAAGAAATCTGGTGGTCTAATCCTTATGTGTTGTATTGATTCTCCAATGCTTTTGCAATAATTAACTGCTAATTTAGCTGTCTGCACCAATGTTCTTTACTGAGAAGGAGCAGCAGCATGGTAAGTTGTGTTGGAGCTCTGCTTCACATTTATTATATATCCTTTCCCAAAAGCCTCCTGAATTTGTGTTTTTGCCCTCCTCTTCAAATTCTAATAGCCCTTCTCTGATTGGTCACATTTTTATCTTATTTGTAGGCATGCACATTCAGGAAGTCAGGGTCCTACCTATCCTGAATATCTGAGGTGATAAGCTACAGAGAAATAGTCTCATCAGAGCACTGGTTGGACAAGACAGAGAAGGAAGACTTCAAAATTCAGCTCACAGCTGGTCCTGGCCAGTGACCTACCCACCAGAAAATAGAGAGAGAAGACTGCTTCAAAGAGTGTTGGAGAAGATCTCACTGGAGGCTCATGGTGCCAGAGTCTTCTGACCCAAGGAGAGAACATGCTAGGGGCTAGCCTCCAGGTCATGACTGCTAAGGCAGGATGGGAGATTTATTCTAGCCACAGCCTCCATGAAGACATTCTTCAGCTTCAGAATAGAATTCAGTCCTACAACTGTCCTTGCTTCTAGGATTTGCCACCATAGTCTTGTGACTCCAGGCTCCAAGACTTGCCAGAGACAGAAGATCTGCTTCGCAAGCTCTTCCTGTAGGTGACCAGCTTTTTACAGACTTGCTTTACAAGACTCTGCTCTCCATTGGCATCTCAAAGCATCCCCAAGAGTTTTGGGGCTCTAACACAGCCAACAATCTCTCAGCCAGCATCAGGAAGCCTGATGAGAGTTCTGGGCTGTAAAGCTTCCTCTGAGCATCTCAGAGTTTCTGCTTTCCTAGCTGAAGTTCTGCTTTCCCGTTTAAATTGTTACTAACTAGTGGGAAACAAAGTGACTCCTTGCTCTTTGCCCATTCTTTTCCTGAAAAGGGGTGGGATACGAATGTAATATGGGACAGTCAACCATCTCAGCTGGTGAACTGGTCAGGAACACAATAGGAATTCCAAAAATAATTCAATTAGTTGTCAACAGAAATCACTGGAAGTTGAAGGAATTTCATGGGAATGGCGAGAGAAATGAATGTTACCTTGCTTCTATCTTCAGGAGGACTTATGTTCCACCATAGTCCTGTCTGGCAAACATTGAAGGTAAAGACTATCAACTAGTTCAAAGTGATAAACACAGCTTCTAGGTTACAGTCTGAGAGGTCAGGCTTGCTGAGACAAACTTGATCCTCTATTCTTGCTACAGAGACATGCTGTGACCTTCATTGCTTTGGGATTGGCCCAACTGGGATGACAAACATGAAGAAACAACAGACACATGAATGAAGCTGGGATTGATTGAGCCATATGCTCTGATGGAGATGTACCAGGATCCTATCAGAAACTCAGTGTGTATAAAATTTCTTTTTGGCATATGAGGGATAAGGAGGAGGTTGTTTAATCACAGTAGGATGTCTCTGTAGGGGAGTAGTCTCGGGCTGCAGTCATGCCGAAGAGGAAGTAGGAAACTGCTGTTGATGCTTTCTGCACACAGCATCTATACTCACACCACGAAAAATCTTGAGCCTGACCCAGGGTATGCCTTATTATTCTCATGGGTCTTAAGCATCGAGATCCTTGGCTTGGTTACACTCATGTCAATAATATGTATTCAGTCATCTGCTCCCCACTGTTAGTTCTGTGTCAGCTCAGCTTCTTGTCTTAGAAATCTACCCATTATAAGGATCTGAAGTACAGTCCTAAAGCAACTGAAGGTTTCTGGCAGGGTAAACTCCCTAATGTTACTGGAAGGCTTCTTGGCCAAACCTGGTCACTGCCTGCCTGCTAAGAAGGGTATCAGACAAAACAAACAAACAAACAAAACCAAAATCAAACCAAACAAAACAAAAAAAAACAAAACAAAACAAAAAACCCTATCTTTCTTATTTGCCTCAAATGATACTTGAACAAGTACCATTTGTCCACAATCCCTTTGAGTTGAAGGATGCCATGCTATGAATACTGAGCCTACTAAGTACAGGTTGCTATGCTGTGATCAAGCCCAACAGGTTGGCAATGACTACCTGTTGTAGAATGCAGGGGAACATAGGCAGTTATGAGGTTATGCCTGCAATTAGTTTCCCATCAGGAGTGTGCATGAGGCCGTGGTCTTATGGAGGGTGATAAGATGCAGAGTAGCAGGGTGAGGCTCTTGAGAGGGGTAAAGGGCATTATCCTTCAGGAACATGAACTATTCTCAGTGCTTTATTCTGTGCCACCTGTGGCCTGGAGTTCAATGAAAAGAAGATCTGGGTGGACAAACAGCTTTGGGAGCTTCCTTCAAGGACAAGACATAGCCATGCTCATTACATCCTTGTTCCACTGAAGAGATGTGTTATTCCTGCAGACCAATGAGAATGAGCAACCCCAAAATTCCAAAATAGTGGTGATTTCTACAAGTGGATTTAATCCTGCAGACTTTCTCTGAAGAGATTATGTTCAATCCATAACCCAAAATCTCCCCAAGAACTTTTGAGCTATAACACTCGCCAACAAACGTAGCTGAATGTCAGAGGTCTGTTGAGTGCTCAGCTGCCATGTTGCTGCCTCCAAGGAGGTTAAGAATTCCTAATTTCCTATTGAAACATTTACTTTCTCATTTTGACTGGTTCTTTCTGGCAAATGAAGTTCTCCTTATTATGCTTCCCATTCTGTTCTTGAAAGTAGGGCAGGACAAATACCCCAAATCAGAGAATCAGCTGACTCACGGCCAGGTTGAGGTGCTGCCTCTCATTGTACACGGGGAAAAGCAGAGAGATTGCCACTAACACAGAAAATGAAGTCAGATTTGGGAAGAAATGGAGATGACAGTGAGATGAAATGGAATTAGTGAGATGGGATGGCAGACCCCACATGAGTGGAGTTTATGCTCATGCCTTTACTATGTTTGATCTATTTCATTCCTATCGGGTGAGCTATATTTGTGTTCTCTCTCTCTCTCTCCCTCCCTCCCTCTCTCTCTCTCTCTCTCTCTCTCTCTCTCTCTCTCTCTCTCTCTCTCTCTCTCTCTCTTAATTGAGCTAATTTGACTTGAAGCTTTGCATTTGTAACAAAAAGAGACACTGTTTAGTTATGGCCTCTCAAAGCAGGTGGCACAAAAACCCTATCGTGACACAGACAGATTACATGCTGGAAGAAGTTGTGGAGGGCTAGTGGGATGCAGTTATTTTAACTTCTTCCAGAAAGGAGACCTAAACATCAGAGGGGACTCTGCAGCTCAGACTGCAATCAACTAAAAGTTTCATGACTCAAATATCAGAGGGAAAGGCTGGTTATTGGCCTAGACTGCTGCATCTGAATAGTGTCTCTCTATAATCTCTCCACTTGATTCAATGGACTTCTCATGTTGTAGAAGAATTTTAATCCAACAACATGGCTGTTCTGGCAAAGAATCACATTTTAAAAAGTCTACATCTGAGGGAGCTTGCTGGAATATAGACATGCTCTTGGTACACATACTTGATCCCCCTAGCTGTAATACAGACACAACTTTAATTCCTCTGGATGGAATAAAAACACACCTTTATTACACACCTAAGTTAAGTTAGTTGATGGAAGTAACCATGTTTGAAGGTGCCAACTAATTAAGAGGCAGACAAAGTGACGAATCAGAGAAAGATTTGTCAGAGTGAGTCTGAAATAGGATATACCCAACTCTCATGAGAACAGACAGGGAAGAAAGGCTAATTGAGAACAGTACAGAGTAAGTCAGTCGAATGCAGTTGAATTCAGTTCAGTCAGTGTCAGAGTCAGTGTTTGCTGGGTTCCTTAAGCAGTTTGTACAGTCAGTTCATGAAGTTTAAAGGCAGTTTTTGCTGGAACAGTTTTACAGAGGCAAGTTGCAAAGAGAACAAGCTAGACACAGATGAAGACAGAACTAGCCAGATAATAAGAAGGAACCAGAAGATAAAAACAGATTGTCAAAGTTAGTTTGAGGCCAGGCAGAGCAATTCAGTGAGGAGCCAAAAGAAGCCAGTTTGAACCAGTCAACTTGGAAGGGAGTTTGGGCCAGAACATCTGAGTTAAACCAGCCAGCAGAGTTCAAAAAGAGCTATAAAGGGTGAGTTTATTCAGCTGTAAGCATCCAAGATGACAATTATATGTGGCATTATATTTTGCTCTATTTTTATAATCAACTCAAAGTGCTGTGTATCATCTCTGACATTCTCTAAAGGCCAATGTCATTAAAAAGTCATTGCACAAGAGTGGTGCCATGCTGTAAAAGGTAGATTAAGGCTTGCTGGAATCTTAGACCACATAACAGCCATTACTGGAAAATATGATCTGACATAGGACTTGAGTGTAAGACAAAAGGTGGGTTGGAATCACATTCCAGATGTCTCTGTGTCGTGTGGAAGGTTTGGAGCCTTGGTAAGAAGCAATGGTTTTTGACCAGAGAAATGATATAAACATCAAACTAAAAGAATATGGGTAGATAGAGGAGAATTCTGGTCTCCTAAGATCATGCTATTTAACCCAGGCAGGCAGGATTTCATTGTCTCATGACTAATCTGTTGTGCTTTGAACACAAGTCAAGCTGACATTGTTATCTTTGTACAATCCAGTCCTTGTAATATTGTGTTACTATAAAAATTTTGCCTTAATATGTGATGGCATTAGTCCAGACCTGTATTTCACAGTGAGCTTGCCAATGAATAAATACACACAAGGTTTGGTGGACTTGACTTTAAGTTTGTGTTATTTCATTCTAGTGGGAAAATGATTCCCATGTTTATTCAAGCACTGACTGCACACAAAGGCAGTGTAAATTCCTCACCCCATTTAACCTCTACACAGGAAGTTTAGTCTTAAAGTACAATAATTTTAAACAACACGTGACATCCTCAAACACCCACGCAGTCCAAGTGTGACCTCAGGTTTAAAAGAAAAGCCTCAGGAGCTACAAAACAATAATGACCAAAACTGGCCAAGGAGTTGATTGCCAATGAAGCAGCAGGGAATCTTGGGTAGATTTTGCTTTTTGCCAAGAAGCCCCAAGTTTATTTTTCATTCTTCAGGCATACAGCTTTTTTATTGTTGTTGTTGTTGCTGCTGCTGCTGCTGCTGTTGCTGTTGTTAATTAATCATCGGTTTATTTTGATTGCAGGTAAATGCCCTTAAAAGAATCTGGAAGAGTGATATGAATTAAATATATCACATAGAATGGTTCAGATTCAAAGGACTTTTTACTACATCTCTTCCATCCACTTCAGCTCCATCCACACACTCTAGTCTGCTAGAAATTCTGCTGTTTGCCTAAGTCCTCCGACTGCTCTGAGACACTATGTCTCCCAATTTTCCTTCTCATTGTTCCTGATTTTTCTTTGATTAATAAAAAGACATAAGAAGACTGTTTCTACCACATATCTCTCTTAAAGTATAAACAATAATTCTGGAAAAACAAAGATTAAATTTACTTCAGACTTTTCTATTCACCACCTATAGAAAGAGACTGTGGCTTCATGAAAGACATCAGTTAAATGAGCTATGTGGAAGCAATATTTCTTTTTTTTTTTTTTGGTTTCTTTATTATTATTATATTTATTATTAGGTTTTAATTTCATTTACATTTCCAATGCTATCCCAAAAGTCCCCCACACCCTCCCACACCCGCTCCCCCATCCACCCACTCCCACCTCTTGGCCCCGGTTTTCCCCAGTACTGAGGCATATAAGGTCTGCAAGACCAATGGGCCTCTCTTTCAGCTGATGGCCGACCAGGCTATCTTCTGACACATATGCAGTTAGAGACACGAGCTCGGGGGGGGGGGGGGTACTGGTTAGTTCATATTGTTGTTCCACTATAGGGTTACAGATCCACCCAGCTCCCTGGGTACTTTCTCTAGCTCCTCCATTGGGGGCCCTGTGATCCATCCAATAGCTGACTGTGAGCATCCACTTCTGTGTTTGCTAGGCCCAGGCATAGTCTCACAAGAGACAGCAATATCAGGGTCCTTTCAGCAAAATCTTCCTATTGTATGCAATGGTGTCAGCATTTGTAGGCTGACACTCCTCCATTGTTGGTGGGATTGCAAGCTTGTACAACCACTCTGGAAATCAATCTGGTGGTTCCTCAGAAAATTGGACATAGTACTACCGGAGGATTCTACAATACCTCTCCTGGGCATATATCCAGAAGATGTTCCAACCGGTAAGAAGGACACATGCTCCACTATGTTCATAGCAGCCTTAATTATAATAGCCAGAAGCTGGAAAGAACCCAGATGCCCCTCAACAGAGGAATGGATACAGAAAATGTGGTACATTTACACAATGGAGTACTACTCAGCTATTAAAAAGAATGAATTTATGAAATTCCTAGGCAAATGGATGGACCTGGAGGGCATCATCCTGAGTGAGGTAACTCAATCACAAAAGAACTCACATGATATGTACTCACTGATAAGTGGATATGAGCCCAGAAACTTAGAATACCCAAGATATAAGATACAATTTGCGAAACACATGAGGCTCTGGAAGAATGAAGACCAAGGTGTGGATACTTTGCCCCTTCTTGGAATTGGGAGCAAGGCACCCATGGAAGGAGCTACAGAGACAGTTTGAAGCTGAGATGAAAGGATGGACCATCTAGAGACTTCCATACCCAGGGATCCATCCCATAATATTATATTTCTTAAGATAACTCCTTTTTTAAAAAATTAAAGAGACTAGTCTTATTACCTGATATGTATAATGTATAAACAGAGCTGACATACAGATTTGATATCCTCACCCACCACAGATAGCACACATGTATAATTATTGTCTTTCTCTACCACACATTTTTGATTTCTGGAAGCTCGAGAAGTGTTTCTTCTTGTAAAGTTATTAAATATTAACTTGCAGAGCTGCCAGGTTTTGTACTGAGCTAAAGGTCTAAGCTCACTATCACTTAGAGAACTGCTTTAGGGGAATACATCCATTTAATAATTAAAACACTCAATGCTGTGGACAAAACTGCAAATTCATATCAAGTTCATGCATTGCAGTCTTTAAAGACTTATTATTTTTATGTGACTGTGTGTATGCCTGTATGCATTTATGTGTAACATGCTTGTCTGTGGAGGCAGGAGGCAAGAGACAGTGCTAGATTGCCTGGAACTGAAGTTGCAGATAGTTGTGAACCAAAATCAGGTCCTCTACAAGAACAATAAATTTACTAAACTTCCTTAATGAACAAATGAAATCATTTGTTATGTTAGTAAGAGTAAAAAGCTGGATTCATCCTGGGCAAACTCACACTGAGGAAATGAATTCCATTAAATCACAAAGCAGGAAATTAAAATATGAATAATAATATTGGCATAGTATTGTTAACAATCCATCTAGTGTGTGACATAATGACCTGTAACTCTAAAGCATGGCGTGAGGGTCCATCCATTCATCAATTGTTTACAGCCGCTAAACTCTCAGTGGTTTTGTTTTTACCGTGACAACAAATGAACAAGATGTTCTTCACAATGCAAAAATAGTAGGCCTGTAAGAAAGCTGAGTTTATCCAATTACTCTCTTTTCTAGCTATTTGATTTAGGCAGATTATGTATTCCAGCTGAGCCCTACTTTTCTCAGCTAAAACCAGAGTACAAGATAAACAGAATTATTTGAATCAAATACAGTCCTGCCTGTAAAGTACCTAACAGTGCCTGAAATACAGAATATAGTAGGTAGTCATATGATGTCCGTGATTAGGATTCACTTAACAATGAAGAAACTATTTATTCATTGCAAAGGGCTTATTAATAGCTACTTTCTATTTAATAAAGTCACACTCTCATGGACATCTTCTTCGAAAGAAAGGAAAAGCCTTCCCACACACAGGATTCTCTGCCTTGAGCCTGGTACCTGGAGCAGAATCAAGCCTAAGAAACTGTTCCTTTCCTGCCAGAGGGCCAGCCATCCTGCATGCAGACACCAGACTGTCCAGCACTTTGGTTTGGAGTAGGCCTACTGTGTGAAGCTGTGGAAAGCACTGAACCATGAGTTTGTGGGACAGAAGTGACATGGTCTCTGCTACACCTCACTCCAGTGACTCTCTAAAGGGTTAGTCACTTGGATGAGAGACACAGTGGAATCAGAGAAGCTGCACTAGCCAACAATGTGATGTACATCTTACTTCAGGATGTGTAAAACCCCAGTTATCACATGGTTGCACGTGTTGCTCAGTGGTTTGTGTGCTCTGTCATAAAGAGAGAGAGCTTTTCACTATGATTTCTATGTATTAAAATGAGGTCAAAAGTCAAAATTAGTTTTCATTAATTTCTATCATAAGAATCTTCCACGGATGCCCAAACCTTTGGATTTTTGCCACAGTAGTCAGTGCCTGCAAGAACATGACAATCCACAAGCCTGCTCAGGGCACTCTACAGGGCACACAGTGTCTGTGCTACCACAATAGCCAGAGTTGAAAAGGTACACTCTAGTGAAAAAATGTCCGTGCTCACTTCTGTGTTTGAAAACTCACTAATCTCTGACCTTGCCCCAAACTCGGGATGTATAATCCTTCAAATCTGCACCCCAGAAATCTCCACTCTGGAAAACTCTGCTCCCAAGACACCTGATATAAAACCTGCCCAGAGGTCAGTTCATCAGCTTTTCTCCCAAGCAGAGACAGCACCCTCTTGTGTCTTCCCAATAAGTCTCTTGTGTGATGTCTGTTATACAGTGTGACTTCATGGTATTCCTTCCTCCCAACTCTCAGGATACATTTCCCCACAGAGCTGCAACACTTGCATTGGGGAAATTTTCCCCACAGAGCTGAAACCCTTAGACATATCTCTTCCTCCTTAATGCTGGCCCCTAGATCTCTGGCCATATTTAGATATGAAATTTCCATCAACTTCATTCGAGGTGGGGTCTTTGCATACATTTTTGTTCCTTTGTTTTTCTGTGGTTCCAAGGTGAGAAGAATGTGGTGAGAATTCATGCTGTGGCAAAAGATCCCCTCCTAGGATCTCGGATGTTTCTCAGCTTCCATACATCTCCAGACATGTGTGGTTAAGGATCTGCAGATTCATTAGTCGCTTTTCTATTGCTATGATAAAATACCAACACAAGGGAACCTCATTAGAAGTGTTTACTTGGGCTTATGATTCCAGAGGGTAGGAGTTATCACCCATCATGTTTGGAAATTGTGGCAACAGGAAGGTTTAGCAGCTGGATCAGCAAGCTGAGAGCTCACATCCTAAACCACAAAGATGAAGCAGAGAGAATGAACTGGGAATGGTGTGATGACTTTCAAATCTCAAAGCCCATCCTAGTGGCATACTTCCTCCAGTAAAGCTGTACACCCTAAACCTAACTGAACAGTGCCACCAGCTGAGGACCAATCATACAAACATATGAGTTGTCTTAGTTAGGGTTTTACTGCTGCGAACACATACCATGACCAAGGTCACTCTTAAAAGAACAACATTTAATTGGGACTAGCTTATAGGTTCAGAGGTTCAGTTCATTACCATTAAGAAAGAAGCATGGCAACATTCAGGTAGGCATGGTTCAGGAGGAGCTGAGAGTTCTACATCTTCATCTGAAGGCCATTAGGAGAAGACTGACTTCTGGGCAGCTAAGATCATGATTCTTTAAAAAAAATGTACAATGGGCAAGCTAACATGTTGCTGTGTTATGCATTTGTCTGTATTGAGTGACATTTCCTGGAGAGATGTAAACAAACATGTAGTCATGCAGACAGGGTAGGAGCAACAGACCAAGGAAGAGATTCCACCCAAGTCCAGCTTAGTGAAGTAGTGAGTTTATTGGGGGTGTCTTCCATAGCATAGCTGAAGGGTAAACTTACAAAAGTATAAATAACTCAAAGGTACATACATCACTGAAAAGCCTGCCCTAGCATAAGCAAAAGCTATAACTCAGTGAATCTCACTCACTATGTGCAGGCAGCTCTACCTGTCTGAAAAGTCCCCTTTCCTCAGGAATGGTTTCTACTCACATAACCTGGGGAAGGGTTTTTTGGATCTTGTAAGTATGAGGAGCATCCTGAAACTGATACTGATATTACAAACTGATATTATAAATTTCTTTTATTTCCCAAGTGTCAGTGAGCCTTCCTCCAGAAGGGAATATTTCACATTAAAAGAAATTGTTACCGGAGGATCCAGCAATACCTCTCCTGGGCATATATCCAGAAGATGCCCCAACTGGTAAGAAGGACACATGCTCCACTATGTTCATAGCAGCCTTATTTATAATAGCCAGAAGCTGGAAAGAACCTAGATGCCCCTCAACAGAGGAATGGATACAGAAAATGTGGTACATCTACACAATGGAGTACTACTCAGCTATTAAAAAGAATGAATTTATGAAATTCCTAGGCAAATGGATGGACCTGGAGGGCATCATCCTGAGTGAGGTAACAGATTCACAAAGAAACTCACACAATATGTACTCACTGATAAGTGGATATTAGCCCCAAACCTAGGATACCCAAGATATAAGATATAATTTGCTAAACACATGAAACTCAAGAAGAATGAAGACTGAAGTGTGGACACTATGCCCCTCCTTAGATTTGGGAACAAAACACCCATGGAAGGAGTTACAGAGACAAAGTTTGGAGCTGAGATGAAAGGATGGACCATGTAGAGACTGCCATATCCAGGGATCCACCCCATAATCAGCATCCAAACGCTGACACCATTGCATACACTAGCAAGATTTTATTGAAAGGACCCAGATGTAGCTGTCTCTTGTGAGACTATGCCGGGGCCTAGCAAACACAGAAGTGGATGCTCACAGTCAGCTAATGGATGGATCATAGGGCTCCCAATGGAGGAGCTAGAGAAAGTAGCCAAGGAGCTAAAGGGATCTGCAACCCTATAGGTGGAACAACATTATGAGCTAACCAGTACCCCGGAGCTCTTGACTCTAGCTGCATATATATCAAAAGATGGCCTAGTCGGCCATCACTGGAAAGAGAGGCCCATTGGACTTGCAAACTTTATATGCCCCAGTACAGGGGAACACCAGGGCCAAAAAGGGGGAGTGGGTGGGCAGGGGAGTGGGGGTGGGTGGATATGGGGGACTTTTGGTATAGCATTGGAAATGTAAATGAGCTAAATACCTAATAAAAATGGAAAAAAAAAGAAATTGTTATAAAAGAGCCTTCTGGAATTTTTTGTTGTAAAATTGGTTCTCAGTGTTATATGCTAATGTTATTTGAAGATGGAACTTTCGGGGACTAATCAGGATTAGATGAAGTCACCTATATAGTGACCTCATGATAACATGATTGCTGTAGATGAAGAGCAAGAGCCTGGTCTTGTTCCACCATAAAACTCCTTTTGCTATGTTAAGTTGAAAACAAAAGACCCTTATCTGATATTGAATAAGATCCAGCATTTTGTCTGTAGCTTTCCCAGCCTCTAGAATCATAATCCAAAATAAATTCATTTCCTACATAAATTATCCAGTTTGGGGGATTAAGCAACAGAAAATATAAGATAACACATGTATTAACTAAATCTGAAATTTAGCTGAAATTCAAGGTAGAAGAAAAATTCCATTTCACAATCTGTTATACATTGTGAACTCCATTTCTCTGTAATCTGAGTTGAGATGCCAAACATTGATTCCCCAGGTGGTACTACATACTACAAGAATCCATGGGATATTTTTAGGTTTTTTTTCTTTGCTAAAAAGGAATTTGTCTAAGTGAAAATAGGCATGAATGCTGTTCTTAGCTTTGGGTTCCTACTTTTGTGTAATGTTTCTTTAATTGTATACCCATACTTTCACCTTGACTAAATGGCTGCCATGGTGGACCATGTCTATAATCCATGTGCACGGGCAAGCCAAGTCGGGTAAATCATGTGATTGAGGCCAGCATGGATAATACAAACGAGAAGAATGAATGAAAGAAAGGAAGAAAGAGAGAGAGGGGGGAGGGATAGAGGAAGGAAGGAAGGAAGGAAGGAAGGAAGGAAGGAAGAAAGAAAGAAAGAAAGAAAGAAAGAAAGAAAGAAAGAAAGAAAGAAAGAAAGAAGAAGGAAAGAAGGAAGGAAGGAAGGAAGGAAAGAAGGAAGGAAGGAAGGAAGGAAGGAAGGAAGGAAGGAAGGAAGGAAGGAAGGAAGGAAGGAAGGAAGGAAAGAAGGAAGGAAAGGAAGGAAGGAAGGAAGGAAGGAAGGAAGGAAGGAAGGAAGAAGACTTGAGACAAGAGGAAGCATAAGTGGAAGAACAGGCAGAGGCAAGAGACAGAAAAGCAGCAGAGCCCTGTGAGAGAGAAGTAGAGAGAGAAAGAATAGAATACTAATAGATTGCAAACCCAGAACTTTTAAATCATAAGTTTAGCCTAGTTTTCTAAATTCTATATGCAACTTTTCTCCTCAAAGAATACAAAACTAACTGAGTAGATGGGGGTTGTACTTTCTGTGACATGACCTACATCTCTCAATAAATGTGTCCTTTAGTACTATTTTGGAAAGACCATATTTGAATTTATCCTGAATGACATTGGAAACATTCTTCTCAAGCTATATCATCTTATTTTGAGTAGGGATGGTAGTTCCCAGCTGAGTCTCAACTCACTTTGAAATGCTAAGACTGGTTGACTGGTGACTGGTTATATGATGGCCCTCAGGCATTTCTTTACAAGGGTTGATAATCCTGGACACAAGGGATTCTTCAAAGATTTAGGTCAGGGACCCAGAGACTTTCAAAATACATAAGACAGAAGTAGTGAAGATCATTAATATTTAATGTCAACCCTAGTGGCAATATCAGGTGACCACCTGAGCTGTGAGCTTCTTAGAAGATTTTTCTAGCCTGTTGGCAATTTTACTAATTGTATTAGTCTTGAATCAGACAACTCTGTGTTAGCTTTATTAATAGGTTTTTTTAGTATACTTTTCCTCTCCATAAAAGTAGAAAAAGCTTTAAGTATTATTTCCATATTGCAAGCTAACTAGCTTGCCTTCCATAAATAACTAGGGCATTATTTTTTTTATATATGTGGTAGTGGGCTATGGACAATTGCTTATTTTTTTTAATACACCTGTGCTGTGAACAATCAATTTACACTTGGTTTAGAAACCAGGTTTTTGTTGGTTTATAAACTATCCCTACAGTAATGTGTAAAAACATGTACTCATTTCTGATAGGGAATCAATTACAGATCAGCATATGGACAGCACCAATGTCCAACTTGGTAAACCTGTTAAGTTTTATTGGGCCTTCTTAGAACAATATGATTATGGGTTGCTTACAGGAGCAGAAGTGATTCATAGACAGCTGCATCACTATAAGCCCAATGCTTGTCATCCACATGCCTTCAGACCCTATCATCTATAAATATGGAAAATGAGCTACCAGGAAGAGCCACTTCCAAAGCCTACCTCCTCTTACTTGGCAGATTGTCCAACCTTAGCTAGTGTTAGAACTTGGGTATCACCAGTCTCTCCCCTGTAGGCCTTATTCTTCTTTTTAAATTTAATCTTTTTCAATGTACAGAAGGAGGAGGACGGGAGGGAGGAGGAGGGAAAGAAGAAGAAGAAGAAGAAGAAGAAGAAGAAGAAGAAGAAGAAGAAGAAGAAGAAGAAGAAGAAGAAGAAGAAGAAGAAGAAGAAGAAGAAGAAGAAGAAGTTGTTACCAGGACTTGTAAAAAATCAAGGTTTGTGTCTTGTGGCATACAGAGAAAGACACACAAATCTCTTGGACCAGTGTGTGCAATCCAGACCACTATGGACAGGAGCCACTTGGAGCACATAATGTGTTCAAAAAACTATTGTGAGCAGGGATACAGCCCAAACCAATTAGAAAGCTCCTAACAAGACTAGAAGCTTATAAAGCCTTGTTTCATTCACTCCTCCATTACTTACTACATACTCTTCTTGGCGCATAAGCAAAAAGGATATTGTACAACAAAATTTATAATACAATGAAGAATGAGAATTAAGCAAAAATTCAGTAAGACAGTATATGCCATGAATTCCAGAATATTTTTTTAAAAATCTTTATTATACCAAACTCTTTTCTGAGTATTTGTTTGGTTATGTAGGATTTTTATATATATATTTGAGATAATTACCTATAGCCCAGACTGGACAGATATTTGTTGATCCATTTACCTCTTGTTTGAATTTGAACTGTTCCTATTTTATGAATAATCTCAACACATATATTTTTGTGTTACTGTACAAACATATACTTTGAAATCTCTTGAATAAATACTTAGGAATAGAAGACTGGATCAAATAGTAGGGTGTGTTTAACTTTGAAAGAAATTGCCAAATCATTTTTTAAAACTCATGTTGTATTTTCTGTTCTTACTAGATGTGTTTGGGACACTTCATTTTTGCCAACACTTAACTAGCCTTTTTAGTATTAAACTTACTACAGATGTAATATTGCCTGTATATTCCTAAATTATGTATTTTCTAATAATGTTCACTATATTTTCATATAGTTATTTGACCTCTCTATATTTCAATTGGTGAAGTATCTTTACAAACAGCATGCCTATTTTCACTTATTTTGATATTTCTATTAAGTTTTGAGATTCCTTTCCATATTCTGGATTTAGTCTTTGTCAAGTACATAATTTACAAATTATCTGCAAGTGGGTTGATTTTTCTTGTGTTAATTTCACCTTTAAACAGAAGCTTTCAGGTTTGATAACATGCAACATAATGTTTTATTTTCTGAATAATGTTTCTTATATCATATCTAAACACACTCTGCTATTGATCACTGAGGCTTCCCTCAAGGTTTTATTTAGAATCTCATACTTGAAAAAAAAAAAAAGCCTCATTTGCCTGTAACTCATTTTACACTGTTTTGGGGTCCCATGAGAATGTAAAAACAACAACAGCAGAACCACAAGATATTAAAAAAAAACTATTTTGAAAAATTGGAATGGTGCTTGATTTGAGGATTCATATAAAGCTCCAGTAAACAAACAAACAAACAAACAAATAAAAGATCTTAATAAAACAGAGATGTACAGCAGGGGAAAGCATCCAGGAACAGATCAGCTGCTGCTCAATGACCAGCAGACCACCCATGAAGAACAGAGTTCAACAAGTCCTGACAGCACTACCAGATACACTTACCAGATAAATGTTGATCCAAGCCCCACACCACCTGAAACTGGGCATTAATATAGTTTTTGGTGTTTTAAAATAGACAAATAGAACACTGGCCAGTAAGATAGATGAATTAGTCAACATGTCTCAAAAATAATATTGGAGCCCTATAGAGAAAAAAGACCTGAGAGGAAAAAAGGTTCACTAAGATAAAAATACCACACAGCTTGTGGACTCAAAAAAAATCCAATTTACAATAAACAAAAGGAAATGTCATCATTTGAGAAAATAATATATTCTCATCCCAATTGTTTTTAAGCTTATTTTTAGTCAGAGAACTCAATATTCCAGGGAAATCATAAATCAAATAAAAAATGAAATGATTTGGGGTAAGCTAGGGTGAGTACACAACCAAAAGTCACAGTAGCCTCCCTCACCCCACCCCAGCTCTCTGTGCTGCGGTATGAACAGCTATCATGATGAGGTCCCAGAATACTTCAGGAAGACTTGGCTTGAGTTCATGAGGTGATTTGTGTGAATATTGGGGGAACCCTTTAGAGTGAGCAAGAAACAAGATCACCAGCACCCATATTTTCAGCTTCATTAAATATTTTGGCCACTGTAACATAATGTCTGAATCCAGGTGGCTTAATATAGGAGAAATCATTTTCCCAATAAACTTTCTAGTAACAACAGCCATCCCTTGGTGGATGGCTCCCTAACCATCTCTACTTGCATCTTCACATGGCATGCTCCTTGCGTCCCTGTGTATTCACATAGACATTTTGCAAGAACTGCTGGATTAGTGGCCCACTCTACTCCAGTATGATATTATGCTAATAATTCCAACTGTAATAACCCCATTTCCAAATAAGATCCCATTGTGAGAAACTGGGAGAAGGGAGTTAAAATTGCAATATATTTATCTTGGGGTGGATACAAGTCAACACATAAAACTGAGAAAATTCAAATTATTTAAGCTGATTGCAATAAATCTTTCTTCCAATCAAAATGTATTATAGTTCACCTTTTTTTCCACGTGGTAAGCATTATTAATTTTCTGTCTAATATAATGGCAACAAAATATTTCTTCCTAACTATAGCCTTATGACTAGTAATGAAATTGGGCATAATGAAATTGAAGGTTTGGCAATAAAAACTCAATTTTTATCAATTAAATGTGTTCTTTAATAATTTCATGCATGCATATTCTAATTATTTTCATCTTCTCTCTAATAGCCCTCCTACACCATCAATCACCCCTCCTCCCTACATATCCCTTTCCATATCATATCCCCTTGTTTTGTTATTATGGTTGGAGGGGGTAACCAAAACCAAGGTTATATGAAACCCTACTACCATGTGATTTAATTTAAAGACATAACTAAGAAAAATGTAGAAAGAAGATACCCTTCATGACTGGGTAATATTTCTTATAGAAGATATGGAATATCTCCATATGAGGTGCTGGACAGGATCGTCCCAGGGACTCCACACACAATATAGGCTGTTTTCATTCCTCTTACTTTTCCACCAGAACTAGAAGATAAAAGCATTTTGCTGAACACAATGTATACTTTGGTACAAGATCTAGAAAAATAATGCTGGCCTGAGCTGATACCCTCCCCTCTGCTAGCTGGTTTCCACAGTGTGGAAGGAACTTGACATGTGGACCCACCATGCTGTCTGAAAGAACATGATGCCTCTTCTCCACATGTATCTGAATCTAATCTTTCCCTGCCCATCTCTCATGAGGCACTCAATGGCATTTGGGATCCAAAAGGATAGTCTTTTACCTTAAATCCACATCAAATCACAAAGAACTTTTTTATAAGTAAGGTATTCACCAGTCAACCCCAATGAAGGAGCTAGAGAAAGAACCCAAGGATCTGAAGGGGTTTGCAACCCCATAGGAGGAACAACAATATGAACTAACCAGTATCTCCAGAGCTCCCTGGGACTAAACCACCAACCAAAGAAAATGCATGGTGAAACTCATTGCTCTAGCCTCAAATGTGGCAGAGGATGGCCTAGTCGGTCATCAATGGGAGGAGAGGCCCTTGGTTCTGTGAAGGTTCTATGCCCCAGTATAGGTGACTGCCAGGGCCAGGAAGAGGGAATGGATGGGTTGGGGAGCAGGGGAAGGGGGCAAGGGATAAAGGGTTTTCAGAGGATAAACTAGGAAAGGGAATAACATTTGAAATGTAAATAAAGACAATATCTAATTTTTAAAATTAAAGAAAAAAAAGGTATTCATCAGGCTGAAACTTCTAGAGTCAATTATTGCACACACTCTCTTTTGACTAGCTTGAAGCACAGTTGTCACATCCTCAGTATATCTTTGTTAAACTGAAAAATAGCATCTTGAGAACATCTGTCCTTTGTCCATTTCTCTGTAATTGCAACATCTCTTATTGCTTATTTCTCAGTATTGATTTCTTTTTTCATCACTAGTGCTGATCCAAAATACCGTGTTATCCATAATATCAGAGGCACAGTCAACTTTAAGTACCTTCTGAAGAACATCACAGAGTTCTGTATTATTTACTACTAGTAAGGACAACTTGAAGCTAATGTAAAAGTATATTTTAATAAGTAATTAAGAAATTATATAAATTTATAAATAAATATACTTTACTCTCTCTCCATACAAAACCACATTATGAAATCCAAAGAGAAAAAGAAAAGAAAGAAACAAGGAATAAAACAGAAATTCTATCTGGATCCTGCCAACAGACTGGAAATTCCCTTTAAGAAAATATTTTAAAATTTAAAAAGCAGCTGGGAGCATTTAGATTTTCCAACACACTTCAACATTCCTAATAGACTGTCATTTTAAGCGGATTTAAAATCACATGCTTTAAAATGAGCAGATTTATCAGTAAACAGAGTTCTGGAAAGTGGTTTTCTAATTTATTTTTTTTTCTTTTTTTTTTTCTTTCCATTTTTTATTAGGTATTTAGCTCATTTACATTTCCAATGCTATACCAAAAGTCCCCCATACCCACCCACCCCCACTCCCCTACCCGCCCACTGCCCCTTTTTGGCCCTGGCGTTCCCCTGTTCTGGGGCATATAAAGTTTGTGTGTCCAATGGGCCTCTCTTTCCAGTGATGGCCGACTAGGCCATCTTTTGATACATAAGCAGCTAGAGTCAAGAGCTCCGGGGTACTGGTTAGTTCATAATTTTGATCCACCTATAGGGTTGCAGATCCCTTTAGCTCCTTGGGTACTTTCTCTAGCTCCTCCATTGGGAGCCCTGTGATCCATCCATTAGCTGACTGTGGGCATCCACTTCTGTGTTTGCTAGGCCCCGGCATAGTCTCACAAGAGACAGCTACATCTGGGTCCTTGCTAGTGTATGCAATGGTGTCAGCGTTTGGATGCTGATTATGGGGTGGATCCCTGGATAAGGCAGTCTCTACATGGTCCATCCTTTCATCTCAGCTCCAAACTTTGTCTCTGTAACTCCTTCCAAGGGTGTTTTGTTCCCACTTCTAAGGAGGGGCATAGTGTCCACACTTCAGTCTTCATTTTTCTTGAGTTTCATGTGTTTAGGAAATTGTATCTTATATCTTGGGTATCCTAGGTTTTGGGCTAATATCCACTTATCAGTGAGTACATATTGTGTGAGTTCCTTTGTGATTGTGTTACCTCACTCAGGATGATGCTCTCCAGGTCCATCCATTTGGCTAGGAATTTCATAAATTCATTCTTTTTAATAGCTGAGTAGTACTCCATTGTGTAGATGTACCACATTTTCTGTATCCATTCCTCTGTTGAGGGACATCTGGGTTCTTTCCAGCCTCTGGCTATTATAAATAAGGCTGCTATGAACATAGTGGAGCATGTGTCCTTCTTACCAGTTGGGGCATCTTCTGGATATATGCCCAGGAGAGGTATTGCTGGATCCTCCGGTAGTACTATGTCCAATTTTCTGAGGAACCGCCAGACGGATTTCCAGAGTGGTTGTACAAGCCTGCAATCCCACCAACAATGGAGGAGTGTTCCTCTTTCTCCACATCCTCGCCAGCATCTGCTGTCACCTGAATTTTTGATCTTAGACATTCTGACTGGTGTGAGGTGGAATCTCAGGGTTGTTTTGATTTGCATTTCCCTGATGATTAAGGATGTTGAACATTTTTTCAGGTGCTTCTCTGCCATTCGGTATTCCTCAGGTGAGAATTCTTTGTTCAGTTCTGAGCCCCATTTTTTAATGGGGTTGTTTGATTTTCTGAAGTCCACCTTCTTGAGTTCTTTATATATGTTGGATATTAGTCCCCTATCTGATTTAGGATAGGTAAAGATCCTTTCCCAATCTGTTGGTGGTCTCTTTGTCTTATTGACGGTGTCTTTTGCCTTGCAGAAACTTTGGAGTTTCATTAGGTCCCATTTGTCAATTCTCGATCTTACAGCACAAGCCATTGCTGTTCTGTTCAGGAATTTTTCCCCTGTGCCCATATCTTCAAGGCTTTTCCCCACTTTCTCCTCTATAAGTTTCAGTGTCTCTGGTTTTATGTGAAGTTCTTTGATCCATTTAGATTTGACCTTAGTACAAGGAGATAAGTATGGATCGATTCGCATTCTTCTACATGATAACAACCAGTTGTGACAGCACCATTTGTTGAAAATGCTGTCTTTCTTCCACTGGATGGTTTTAGCTCCCTTGTCGAAGATCAAGTGACCATAGGTGTGTGGGTTCATTTCTGGGGCTTCAATTCTATTCCATTGGTCTACTTGTCTGTCTCTATACCAGTACCATGCAGTTTTTACCACAATTGCTCTGTAGTAAAGCTTTAGATCAGGCATGGTGATTCCACCAGAGGTTCTTTTATCCTTGAGAAGAGTTTTTGCTATCCCAGGTTTTTTGTTATTCCAGATGAATTTGCAAATTGCTCCTTCTAATTCGTTGAAGAATTGAGTTGGAATTTTGATGGGGATTGCATTGAATCTGTAGATTGCTTTTGGCAAGATAGCCATTTTTACAATATTGATCCTGCCAATCCATGAGCATGGGAGATCTTTCCATCTTCTGAGATCTTCTTTAATTTCTTTCTTCAGAGACTTGAAGTTTTTATCATACAGATCTTTCACTTCCTTAGTTAGAGTCACGCCAAGATATTTTATATTATTTGTGATTATTGAGAAGGGTGTTGTTTCCCTAATTTCTTTCTCAGCCTGTTTATTCTTTGTGTAGAGAAAGGCCATTGACTTGTTTGAGTTAATTTTATATCCAGCTACTTCACCGAAGCTGTTTATCAGGTTTAGGAGTTCTCTGGTGGAATTTTTAGGGTCACTTATATATACTATCATATCATCTGCAAAAGTGATATTTTGACTTCCTCCTTTCCAATTTGTATCCCCTTGATCTCCTTTAGTTGTCGAATTGCTCTGGCTAATACTTCAAGTACTATGTTGAAAAGGTAGGGAGAAAGTGGGCAGCCTTGTCTAGTCCCTGATTTTAGTGGGATTGCTTCCAGCTTCTCTCCATTTACTTTGATGTTGGCTACTGGTTTGCTGTAGATTGCTTTTATCATGTTTAGGTATGGGCCTTGAATTCCTGATCTTTCCAGAACTTTTATCATGAATGGGTGTTGGATCTTGTCAAATGCTTTTTCTGCATCCAAAGAGATGATCATGTGGTTTTTGTCTTTGAGTTTGTTTATATAGTGGATTACATTGATGGATTTTCGTATATTAAACCATCCCTGCATTCCTGGAATAAAACCTACTTGGTCAGGATGGATGATTGCTTTAATGTGTTCTTGGATTCGGTTAGCGAGAATTTTATTGAGGATTTTTGCATCGATATTCATAAGAGAAATTGGTCTGAAATTCTCTATCTTTGTTGGATCTTTCTGTGGGTTAGGTATCAGAGTAATAGTGGCTTCATAAAATGAGTTGGGTAGAGTACTTTCTACTTCTATCTTGTGAAAAAGTTTGTGCAGAACTGGAATTAAATCTTCTTTGAAGGTCTGATAGAACTCTGCACTAAACCCGTCTGGTCCTGGGCTTTTTTGGCTGGGAGACTATTTATAACTGCTTCTATTTCTTTAGGGGATATGGGACTGTTTAGAAGGTCAACTTGATCCTGATTCAACTTTGGTACCTGGTATCTGTCCAGAAATTTGTCCATTTCTACCAGGTTTTCCAGTTTTGTTGAGTATAGCCTTTTGTAGAAGGATCTGATGGTGTTTTGGATTTCTTCAGGATCTGTTGTTATGTCTCCCTTTTCAGTTCTGATTTTGTTAATTAGGATTTTGTCTCTGTGCCCTCTAGTGAGTCTAGCTAAGGGTTTATCTATCTTGTTGATTTTCTCAAAGAACCAACTCCTCGTTTGGTTAATTCTTTGAATAGTTCTTCTTGTTTCCACTTGGTTGATTTCACCCCTGAGTTTGATTATTTCCTGCCGTCTACTCCTCTTGGGTGAATTTGCTTCCTTTTTTTATAGAGCTTTTAGATGTGTTGTCAAGCTGCTAGTATGTGCTCTCTCCCGTTTCTTCATGGAGGCACGCAGAGCTCTGAGTTTCCCTCTTAGAAATGCTTTCATTGTGTCCCAAAGGTTTGGGTACGTTGTGGCTTCATTTTCATTAAACTCTAAAAAGTCTTTAATTTCTTTCTTTATTCCTTCCTTGACCAAGGTATCATTGAGAAGAGTGTTGTTCAGTTTCCACGTGAGTGTTGGCTTTCTGTTATTTTTTTTTTGTTATTGAAGATCAGCCTTAGAGCATGGTGATCTGATAGGATACATGGGACAATTTCAATATTTTTGAATCTGTTGAGGCCTGTTTTGTGACCTATTATGTGGTCAATTTTGGAGAAGGTACCATGAGGTGCTGAGAAGAAGGTATATCCTTTTGTTTTAGGATAAAATGTTCTGTAGATATCTGTCAGATCCATTTGTTTCATCACTTCTGTTAGTTTCAGTGTGTCCCTGTTTAGTTTCTGTTTCCATGATCTGTCCATTGGTGAAAGTGGTGTGTTGAAGTCTCCCACTATTATTGTGTGAGGTGCAATGTGTGCTTTGAGCTTTACTAAAGTGTCTTTAATAAATGTGGCTGCCCTTGTATTTGGCGCATAGATATTCAGAATTGAGAGTTCCTCTTGGAGGATTTTACCTTTGATGAGAACAAAGTGCCCCTCCTTGTCTTTTTTGATGACTTTGGGTTGGAAGTCAATCTTATCAGATATTAGGATGGCTACTCCAGCTTGTTTCTTCATACCATTTGCTTGGAAAATTGTTTTCCAGCCTTTTATTCTGAGGTAGTGTCTATCTTTTTCTCTGAGATGTGTCTCCTGTAAACAGCAAAATGTTGGGTCTTGTTTGTGTAGCCAGTTTGTTAGTCTATGTCTTTTTATTGGGGAGTTGAGACCATTGATGTTAAGAGATATTAAGGAAAAGTAATTGTTGCTTCCTGTTATTTTTGTTGTTAAAGTTGGCATTCTGTTCTTGTGGCTGTCTTCTTTTAGGTTTGTTGAGGGATTACCTTCTTGTTTTTTCTAGGGCATTGTTCCCGTTCTTGTATTGGTTTTTTTCTGTTATTAACCTTTGAAGGGCTGGATTCGTGGAGAGATAATGTGTAAATTTGGTTTTGTCATGGAATACTTTGGTTTCTCCATCTATGGTAATTGAGAGTTTGGCTGGGTATAGTAGCCTGAGCTGGAATTTGTGTTCTCTTAGTGTCTGTATAACATCTGTCCAGGCTCTTCTGGCTTTCATAGTCTCTGGTGAAAAATCTGGTGTAATTCTGATAGGCTTGCCTTTGTATGTTACTTGACCTTTTTCCCTTACCACTTTTAGTATTCTATCTTTATTTAGTGCATTTGTTGTTCTGATTATTATGTGTCGGGAGGAATTTCTTTTCTGGTCCAGTCTATTTGGAGTTCTGTAGGCTTCTTGTATGTTCATAGGTATCTCTTTCTTTATATTTGGGAAGTTTTCTTCAATAATTTTGTTGAAGATGTTTGCTGGTCCTTTGAGTTGAAAATCTTCATTCTCATCCACTCCTATTATCCGTAGGTTTGGTCTTCTCATTGTGTCCTGGATTTCCTGGATATTTTGAGTTAGGATCTTTTTGCATTTTCCATTTTCTTTGATTGTTGTGCCGATGTTCTCTATGGAATCTTCTGCACCTGAGATTCTCTCTTCCATCTCTTGTATTCTGTTGCTGATGCTCAAATCTATGGTTCCAGATTTCTTTCCTAGGGTTTCTATCTCCAGTGTTGCCTCACTTTGAGTTTTCTTTATTGTTTCTACTTCCCTTTTTAGGTCTAGTCACCTGTTTGTATGTTTTTTCCTCTTTTTCTGTAAGGACTTCTACCTGTTTGATTGTGTTTTCCTGTTTTTCTTTAAGGACTTGTAACTCTTTAGCAGTGTTCTCCTGTATTTCTTTAAGTGATTTATTAAAGTCCTTCTTGATGTCCTCTACCATCATCATGAGATATGCTTTTAAATCTAGGTCTAGGTTTTCGGGTGTGTTGGGGTGCCCTGGACTGGGCGAAGTGGGAGTGCTGGGTTCTGATGATGGTGAGTGGTCTTGGTTCCTGTTAGTAGGATTCCTACGTTTACCTTTCGCCATCTGGTAATCTCTGGAGTTAGTAGTTATAGTTGACTCTGCTTAGAGATTGTTCTTCTGGTGATTCTGTTACCGTCTCTCAGCAGACCTAGGAGACAGATTCTCTCCTCTGAGTTTCAGTGCTCAGAGCACTCTCTGCTGGCAAGCTCTTTTACAGGGAAGGTGCGCAGATATCTTGTTTTTGGACCTCCTCCTGGTCGAAGAAGAAGGCCCAAAACAGGGCCTCTCTCAGAAGCTGTGTTGCTTTGGCAGTTCCCAGAAGCTTTCAGCTTCTGTGGTGCAGACTCTCACCTGTGCAGACTAAAATCCTAAGTTCTAGGGAGTCCTGGAACCAAGATGGTGACCGCTGCTCCTGAGGCCGAGGCCGTCTCCCGAGCCAGGCGGACACCTGTCCTCTGGTCCGGACGGTGGCCGGCTGTCTGCGGCCCGCCAAGAGTGCTGCCTCAGCGGCTCTGTGCTTCCGCCCGTCCCAGAAGCTGTCCGGTTCTCTGGTGCACCCTCTAACCTGTTCAGACTAATTTCCTAAGTTCTGCTGAGTCCCGGAACCAAGATGGTGACCGCTGCTGCTGAGGCTGAGGCCGCCTCCCAAGCCAGGCGGACACCTGTCCTCTGGTCCGGATGGTGGCCGGTTGTCTGCGGCCCTCTGCCTCAGCGGCTCTGTGCTTCTGCCCGTCCCAGAAGCTGTCCGGTTCTCTGGCGCACCCTCTAACCTGTTCAGACTAATTTCCTTAGTTCTGCTGAGTCCGGGACCCAAGATGGCGACCGCTGCTGCTGAGGCTGAGGCCGCCTCCCAAGCCAGGCGGACACCTGTCCTCTGGTCCAGATGGTGGCCGGTTGTCTGCGGCCCGCCCAGGCTGCTGCCTCAGCGGCTCTGTGCTTCCGCCCGTCCCAGAAGCTGTCCGGTTCTCTGGCGCACCCTCTAACCTGTTCAGACTAATTTCCTAGGTCCCGCGGAGTCCCGGAACCCAGATGGCGACCACTGCTGCTGAGGCTCTGCACTCGGTTTTCTAATTTATAATCAAAGCAGAAATTACACAATTATGTGCCTTTGCACAGCCCTTGTCTTCTGAATCTTTCTGATTCCTATCTGATGCTTTCTCTTCCACATTCCTATTTTTAAAGGGGTACAGATTATAAGAAAAGGTTTTCATCCCACATATATTGAACCAATAATTAAGTAAAAACTTTGGTGGTGTTTCTTTTCAATGTCTTATGTGTATTTTTTTCTGGCTTTTTTATAGTTCGGATTTTTAAAAATTCACTTTACACCACGATTGCAGCCCCCTCTCTTCCTAGTCCCCACCTCATACAACATCTTCCCCAACCCTCTCTCCCCTTCTCCTGTGACCTTCTGGGTATCAACCCACCACGTTATTTCAAATCACTGCAGGAGTAGGCACACCATCTCCCACTGAGGCCAGACAAGGCATCCCAGTTAGGTTAACAGGTTCCAGTGGTAGGCAATCGAGTCAGAGACAGCTGTGCTGTCGTTATTAGGGGGCCCACATGAAGACCAAGCTGCACATATGTTACATATATGCAGAGGGTCTAGGTCCAGCCCATGTTTGCTCTTTGGTTGGTGATTCAAACTCTGGGAACCCCCAAGGGTCCAGGTTACTTGACTCTGTTGTTCTTCTTGTGGAGTCTTTGCCCCTTTGGGTCCTTCAGTCCTTCTCCCAACTCTTCCAAAAGACTCCCAGAGCTTCATCTAATGTTTGGCTGTGAGTCTTTGCTTCTGTTTCCATTGGATACTAGGTGGAAACTCTCAGAGGACAGTCATGCTAGGTTCCTGACCTAGCATTGATAAGACCAGCAAGTATAACAGAATATCATTAATAGTGTCAGGAATTGGTTCTTACCCATGGGATGAGTCTCAGGTTGGGGCAGTCCTTGGTTGGCCATTACTTCAGTATCTGTGCCATCTTTGTCCTTGAACAACTTGGAGATAGGACACATTTGGGGTGAAAGTTTGTGTGGGTGGGTTGGTGTCTTTATTCTTCCTCTAAGAATCCTGACTGGCTACAGGAGGTGGTCACTTCAGGCTCCATATCTCTTACTGCTGTGAGTTTCAGCTAGAGGTGCCACTAGATACTCCCTGGAGCCTCCCCAATTCTGGGTCTCTGGCAAGTCCTAGAGCTGCCCTGCCCCCCCCTACCAATTTCTATCCTCTCTCCCATGTTCTTCCTACATGTGATTCCCCTGCTCTGTTCTCCTCCCCAGCCCCTCTCCTACTCAGTTCCCTCTTTCCATCAACTCTGATGTCTATTTTATTTTCCTTTCTGAATAATATTCAAACATTGTCCCTTAGGCTTTGCCTGTCATTTAGCTTCTTTGAGTCTGTGGATTAGAGCATGGTTATACTGTACATTATGGCGAATGTCCACTTGTAAGTGAATACAAGCATGCATGTCTGTTGAGTCTGGGTTACATCACTCAGGATGATATTTTCTAGTTCCATACATTTGCCTGCAAATTTCATTATGTCCTTGTTTTTAATAGCTGAGTAGTATTCCATTGTGTATGTGTACCACATTTCCTTTATCCACTATTCAGAAAGGGAACACCTGGGCTGTTTCTAGTTTCTGGCTATCATGAATAAAGCTACTATGAAAATAGTTGAAGCAGTGTCCATGGGGAACAAGTATGGTGGAGCTTCTTTTGGGTCTATACCCAGAAGTGGTATAGCTGGGCCTTGAGGTAGAACTATTTCCAATGTTCTGACAAGCTGCAAAATTGCTTACCAGAGTGGTTGTATAAGTTTGCACTCTTGCTAGCAAAGAAGGGGTGTTCCCCTTGAGCCACATCTTCACCAGCATGTACGGTCACTTGAGGTTTTGCTCTTAGACACACTTAGAGTGTAAGGTGGATCTCAGAATCGTTTTGATTTGCAATTCTCTAATGACTAATTGATGTTGAACATTACTTTAAAAACTTCTCATCCTTTAGATATTCCTCTGTTGAGAATACTCTGTTTAGCTTTGTACTCCAATTTTAATTTGGGTTATTTTGTTTGTTGGTGTCTAACTTCTTGAGTTCCTTATGTATTGTGGATATTAGCCTTTTATCAAATATAGAATTGGTAAAAAATCTTTTCCCATTCTGAAGCCTGTCATTTTGTCCTGTTGACAGTCCTTTGCCTTATAGAAGCTTTTCAGTCTCATGAAGTCCTGTTTATTAATTGTTGATCTTAGTGTTTGAACTACTGGTGCTCTTTTCAGGAAATTGTCTCCTGTATCAATGCATTCAAGTATACTCCCCACCTTGTCTTCTAGTACAGTGTATCCAGTGTTACATTGAGGTCTTTGATCCACTTCAACTTGAGCTTTAGGCAAGTGATAAATATGAATCTATTTGCATTCTTCTACATACAGACATCCAGTAAGACAGCAATATTTGTTGAAGATGCCCTCCCTTTCCCATTGTATGGTTTTGGCTTCTTTGTCAAAAATCAAGTTTCCATAGGTTTGTGTGTGTGTGTGTGTGTGTGTGTGTGTGTGTGTGTGTGTATTTAGTTCTGTAACTTCAATTAAATTCCATTGATCAACCTGTCTACTTCTATGCCAATACCATGTAGTTTTTATTACTATTGCTCTGTGATACAGCTTGAAGTCAGGGATGGGTATCTTTTATTATACAGGATTACTATAGCTATCCTGTTTTTTTTTTTATGTTGTTGTTGTTGTTTTTGCACTGAGAATTATTCTGTCAAGTTCTGTAAAGAATTACATTGGAATTTTGATGGTAATTGCATTGAATATGTAGATTGATTTTAGTAAGATGGATATTTTTACTATGTTAATCCTACTGATCCATGGGCATGTGAGATCTTTCCATTTTCTGATATCTTCTTCAATTTTTTTCTAAAAAATGTGAAACTTTTATCATACACAGGTCTTTCACTTCCTGGATTAGAGTTACACCAAGATATTTCATATTATTTATGACTATTTTGAAATTATTGTTTCCCTAATTCCTTTCACAGACTATTATTATTTGTGTAAAAGAGGGCAACTGATTTTTTTAGTTAATTTTATATCCATCCACTTAGCTGAAGGCGTTGATCAGCTAGGTGTAGGAGTTCTCTAGTAAAATTTTTGGAGTCACTTACATACACTATCACATCATTTGTGAATAGCGATACTTTGGTTTCTTCCTTTCCAAGCTGTAACCCCTTGAATTTCTTTGGCTGCCTTATTGCTCTAGCTGGAAGATCAAGTACTATATTAAAGCGATAGAGAAAGAGTGGACATTTTTATCATGTACCTAATTTTAGTGGAATTGCTTAAAGTTTCTTTCCATTGAATTTGATGTTGACTATTGGCTTGTATATTGCCTTTATTGTGTTTAGGTATGTGTCTTGTATCCCTGCTATCTCCATGACTTTTAATATGAAGGGTTGTTGGTTGGATTTTGTCAAATGCTTTTTGAGCCTCTAATGAGATGATCATGTGTTTTTTTATATTGTTTTATATGTGTTTGTTTTTATATGTTTTTATATGTTTATATGTGTTTTTATATGTGTTTTATATGTGTTTTTATATGTTTTTGTTTATATTGATGGATTTTCATATATTTATCCACTCCTACATCCCTGTGATAAAGCCTGTTGGATCATGGTAGTTAATGTCTATGATGTGTTCTTGAATTTCGTGGTACCAGGGTGATCGTGGTCTCATAAAATGAGTTTTGCAATGTTCCTTCTGATTCTTTTCTTGTGGAATAATTTGAGGAGCATTAGTATTAGATCTTCTTTGAAAGACAAGTAGAATTCAGTGTTAAAACCATATGGCCCTGCCTTTTTGAGGATGTGGGGGGTGAGGGTTGGGAGACCTTTAATGAATGTTTCTATTTCCTTGGATATTTAGATAGATTACCTGATCTTGACTTAACTTTGGAAAGTGATATTTATCTAGAAAATCATCAATTTCATTTAGATTTTCCAATATTGTATACAGCCTTTTTAACTAAAGTCTTTGAAATGTCTGGTGTTATATCTACCTTTTTGTTTACGACTTTGTTAATTTGGGTACTGTCCCTGCCTTTTAGTTAGTTTGTCTAAGAGTTTGTCTATCTTGTTGATTTTTTTAAAAAGATTCAGCTCTTGGTTTCCTTGATTCTTTGTATTGTTCTATTTGTTTCTAATTTATTAAGTTCAGCCCCAAATTTGATTATTTCTTACCTTCTACTCCTCCTGGGTATGCTTGACTTTTTTCTAGAACTTTTACATGTACTTTTAAATTGCTGGTATACAAATTCTCTAATTTCTTTATGAAGGCACTTAGTCCTATGAATTTTCCTATTAGCTCTACTTTCACTGTGCCCCATAAGTTTAGATATATTGTACCTTCATTTTCATTGAATATTAGAAAATATGTAATTTCATTCTTTATTTCTCCTTTGACCCACTATTCATTGAATATAGTGTTCAGTTACCATGACTTTGTAGGCTTTTTGATGTTTCTTTTGTTGTTAAAGTACAGCTTAAGTCCATTGTGATCTGGTATGGTGCAAGGTGTTATTTCAATTGTCTTGTATCTGTTGAGGCTTCCTTTGTGATGAAGTATATGGTCAATTTTGGAGATGGTTCCATGAGGTGCTGAGGAAAAAGTGTATTCTTTTGTGTTTGGATGAAATGTTCTATAGGCATCTGTTAGGTCCGGTTTAGGTTTGGTCTTTTGCTATTTATTGTAATTCAATTAATAAAATTATACAGCCAATGGATTTCACTGTCTTCCTTGTTACCTGAGGGATGGCCTATCTTAGTGATCTAAGGGACTGGTTTTTCACAATCCCTTTACAGAAACGAGATAGAGAGATTTGCCTTCAGGGTGCACACATTTAACCACTCAATGCCAACAGAAAGGTAGCAATGGAAAGTCCTGCTACAAGAATGTAGAGTAGGAGCTGGTGAGATATCTCAGCAGTTAAGAACACTGACTGCTCTTCCAAAAGTCCTGAGTTCAAATCCCATCAACCACATGGTGGCTTACAACCATCCATAATGAGATCTGACTGCCTCTTCTAGAGTGTCTGAAGACAGCTACAGTGTACTTACATATAAATAAATAAATAAATAAATAAATAAATATTTTTTTTTTTAAAAAAGGTAGAGTAATCCCATATTGTGACAATATTTTCTGCAAGAGCTACTGGGAGTAATTTGTTGGCAATTTCCTCAATCCATAATTTACCATTATATGGATAATATGTTGCTAGCTGATTCAAATACAGATATCTTAGGACAAGTGTTTCATGAAGAAAAGGAAGAAAAAAAATGCATCATTGGGGATTAGAAATTTCTCCTGACAAAAAATACAAAGAGGAGATTCTATTAATTACCTAGGATATAAGATAAATCTACAGGAAATCAGACCACAAAAGTTATAAATAAGGAGAAGCCAGCTAAATGCTTTTAATAATTTTCAAATATTACTAGGAGATATTAACTGACTTTGGTCTACAATTCATTTGACCACTCAAGAGCTGAGCAATTTATTTCAAACCTTTCACAGTGATATAGAATAGTGCAAGAAGATTATTAGCTAAAGGTGAAAAGAAATTGGCTCTGACAGAACAAAATTACAAAATGCCCATATAGATCGTATTGACCCAAAGATGGCTTGTATTTTAGTTATATTGCCTTCTACTCATTCTCCCATAGGCATTCTTATGCAGAGGGAAGATTATATCTTAATCTTAATTAAATGGATATTTGTAAAACACAAACAGAGTAAAAAAATTAAAGACCTATGTAAAAACAGTCTCTAAACTGATTCTAAATGAATAAGCAAGACTTTGCCAATTAGCTGGAATGGATACAGCTATAATAGATAGTGATTTATTAACTTTACATTTTTCGAATGCTAACAAATAAAAAAAAATAGAGCTGCTGGGAGACCTTGGATTATAGAAAAAACTGCTGATCTAAACCAATCTGTTTATTTTAAAGATGTCCTAACTTGAGAATGGAAAACAGGAAGTGTTTTTTGCTGGGGGAGTTGTTATGCCTATATTTCCACAGAAAAAGAAAAGCTATGGGTTCCTTCCAAATTGATTAAAATCAGACATGACAGGGAAGACCTTGTGAAATCCTCAACTACAGACAAGAAAGAAATCAAAAGGGTCAAACAAACCAGTAATGTACAATGCCAAATCTTCTATTGAAACAACTCTGAAACTCACACACACACACACACACACACACACATTTTCAGCCACAACTTCAGCATGTATGGTCAATAAATCATGTTGGCTATAAGATTCTCATATCATCCTTTCAGATGGCACGAATGGAGATTTATAGTGTAGTTTGAATTTATGACCAAAGTAACTTCTAAAGACAGTTGTTTTTTATCTGCTCAAATAAAGAGCAGAAAATCATCATTGATCTGTACAAACTGCACAGGTCATAAAAATATCTTTATAGAACTATGTATTGCTTGTAAGGTTTGTTTATTGAAGAATGGAAGAACAAGAGGGCATCCCTCACAGGATTCACCCTTGGAGATGCTGAGACGCTGAGACCTGCTATTTCAGCTCCCTGTTTGATCCTACCTCCATGTAGAGACTGCCATATCCAGGGATCCACCCCATAATCAGCATCCAAACGCTGACACCATTGCATACACTAGCAAGATTTTATTGAAAGGATGTAGATGTCTCTTGTGAGAATATGCCGGGGCCTAGCAAACACAGAAGTGGATGCTCACAGTCAGCTAATGGATGGATCATAGGGCTCCCAATGGAGGAGCTAGAGAAAGTAGCCAAGGAGCTAAAGGGATCGATCTGCAACCCTATAGGTGGAACAACATTATGAACTAACCAGTACCCCGGAGCTCTTGACTCTAGCTGCATATATATCAAAAGATGGCCTAGTCGGCCATCACTGGAAAGAGAGGCCCATTGGACTTGCAAACTTTATATGCCCCAGTACAGGGGAACACCAGGGCCAAAAAGGGGGAGTGGGTGGGCAGGGGAGTGGGGGTGGGTGGATATGGGGGACTTTTGGTATAGCATTGGAAATGTAAATGAGGCCATCTTTTGATACATATGCAGCTAGAGTCCAGAGCTCTGGGGTACTGGTTAGTTCATATTGTTGTTCCACCTATAGGGTTGCAGATCCCTTTAGCTCCTTGGGTAATTTCTCTAGCTCCTCCATTGGGGGCCCTGTGATCCATCCAATAGCTAACTGTGAGCATCCACTTCTGTGTTTGCCAGGCCCTGGCGTAGTCTCACATGAGACAGCTATATCAGGATACTTTCAGCAAAATCTTGCTAGTCTATGCAATGGTGTCAGCAATTGGAGGCTGATTATGGAATGAATTCTTAAGCTGGCTGTTAATCATTTGGTTGTCCCTGGTGTTGGCAGGCCTCAGTCTCTGATGGCAGCAGGCCTCTGTGATTACAGATAGAGCTCATTGTCCCAGGTCACAGCATGCTTTCAGGGCCACAGGCAGAGCTGGAAGTCCCTGGTGGCTTCATGCCCCTGACTGTCCCACATGGCAGCAGACCTCTAAATATGCAGTTTGAGCTGATAATCCTTGATGTCTGTAGACCTCCAGAATTGCAGATAGTGGTATGGACTAGAAGATGGAGCACAGAAGGGATGTGGCAAACCTCACAGCCCCTGGCCTTGCAGGGAATTGGGCAATGGGGTTCTTACCTAGTGGTCCCAGGTGGGAGCAGGCATCCAGGGATGCAGGCAGACTTGTGGCCAGGGAAATCGAGTGCAGATCCAGAATTCTAGTTTGGACTTTTAAAATTAACAGTTTCCCAAGAACTTTAAAGGCTACTTTGAAAAGAAATGTTCCAAAAAGTCTTGTTCAATTCTTTTCAGAATTTTCCCAGGGCTTTATTTTGCTATCTGAAACTAGAGAACTTAATATGGGAGAAGGTAACTTACCATTGCACCGTGACAATCGTCCTGTTCACTCAGCAGACTAACCCACATAAAGGTCTCTGTTATTTGAACTTCTCCATTTGCTTACCTCCAAGCGACCACAGATTATATTGGACACGAAACTTAGTCCAAGCAAATAAAGTTCTTGACATTCCTTGTATGAAGTTGTCCCTAAGAGTCAGTGTCAACATTTGACTACATGTATAAATGTAGTTCATGAGGAAAGTACCATGGATTCTTTGAGAAAAGGCTTTTTCCTGATAGGAGTTTCCACTCTTCTACAGTTTTGACATTTCATTAACAAAGGCTGGTGAAAAAGAAACATGGAAATTAATGTAGTTTTAGAATCCTGATGGGAAGAAAGACAAGACAAAGCAACAAATTTACTTTTATTTGTTCTGAATCTTCCACGTTCTGGAATTTGCTTCTTTCAGCAAGTAGGGGGCTTGGTGGCTGTTGGACAAATCCTGCACTGAGGAAAGACTCCTTGAGATTCCTCTTTGGAATCTCATGAGCATAAGTTCACTCACACTCCTTTCAGGCCCATCATACAGTGGTTGCAATAGTGCACCCCACATCCTCCAATATTCTTTAGTATTAGCACAGTGCCTTACTCCCCAGCCACATTCAGTTTGTCATGAGACAAAAATAATTCCATGACATGTTATTTGTTTCTGTGCAGTACTGTTCATAAAAAGCTAAAGTAAATCTGTAAAAGTTCAGTTGGACAAAGGATGTGTGAATGGCCCTCCATAAGATGCATACATCCTTACCAAATTAAACAGACCACATTTGCCTTGAATTCCCACTAGTGATTTATGCTAGAAACTTGACTGCCTCATAAACCAAGACTATACAAGCAGGAGGACTTTAGAGTTAAATTTTTTGGCAACTTGCAAGATGAAGAAATCCAGAAAATAAATTTCTGTATGCATAGTCATCTTTTATTAGTGTCAAATAAACAAAGATTTCTACATTAAACTTTAGTGGTTACATGCTTTCTACATTTTAGCATTTAGAAATGTAGAGGGGAGGATGGGGAAGGGAAAGAAAGAGAGAGAGGAGAGAAGAATAAATGAGCAGAAGTAGGAGAAGATGGGGTGGTGGTAACTTTTAATTGTCACCTTGAAACAAAATAGAATCCCCTCAGAATCTCAATCAGGAATTGTCTAAATCAGGATGCCCTATGATGAATATTCTTTTTTTTTTCATTTTTATTAGATATTTTCTTCATTTACATTTCAAATGCTATCCTGAAAGTCCCCTATATACTCCTCCCCACCCCGTCCTGCTCCCCTACCCACCCACTTCCATTTCTTGGCCATGACGTTTCCCTGTACTGGGGCATATAAAGTTTGCAAGACCAAGGGGCCTCTCTTCCCAACGATGGCCAACTAGGCCATCTTCTGCTACATATACAGCTAGAGACATGAACTCTGGGAGTACTGGCTAGTTCATATTGCTGTTACACCTATAGGGTTGCAGACCCCTTCAGTTCCATGGGTACTTTCTCTAGCTCCTCCATTGGGGGCCCTGTGTTCCATCCAATAGATGACTGTGAGCATCCACTTCTGTATTTGCCAGGCACTGGCATAGCCTCACACAAGAAAGCTATATCAGGGTCCTTTCAGCAAAATCTTGCTGGCATACGCAATAGTGTCTCATTTGGTGGTTGATTATGAGATGGATCCTCAGGTGGATGATCTCTGGATGATCCATCCTTTCCTCTTAGCTCCAAGAAATTGAAGAAAATCTCAGAAGATGGAAAGATCTCCCATGCTCATGGATTGGCAGGATTAATATAGTAAAAATGGCTATCCTGCCGAAAGCAATCTACAGATTCAATGCTATCCCTATCAAAATTCCAACTCAATTCTTCACTGAGTTAGAAAGGACAACTTGCAAATTCAGCTGGATAAACAAAAAACCGAGGATAGCAAAACCTATTCTCAGCAATAAAAGAACCTCTGGTGGAATCACCATGCCTGACTCAAGCTGTACTACAGAGCAATTGTGATAAAAACTGCATGGTACTGGTACAGCGACAGACAGGTAGATCAATGGAATAGAATTGAAGACCCAGAAATGAATCCACACACCTATGGTCACTTGATCTTTGACAAGGAAGCTAAAACCATCCAGGGGAAAAAAGACAGCATTTTCAACAAATGGTGCTGGCACAACTGATGGTTGTCATGTAGAAGAATGCGAATTTATCCATTCTTATCTCCTTGTACAAAGCTCAAGTCTAAGCAGATCAAAGACCTCCACTTAAAACCAGAGACACTGAAATTTATAGAGGAGAAAGTGGGGGAAATCCTCAAAGATATGGGCACAGGGGAAAAATTCCTGAACAGGACAGCAATGGCTTGTGCTGTAAGATCGAAAATAGACAAATGGGACCTCATAAAATTGCAAAGCTTCTGTAAGGCAAAAGACACCATCAATAAGACAAAAAGGCCACCAACAGATTGGGAAGGGATCTTTACCTATCCTAAATCTGATAGGGGACAAATATTCTTTTGTTTCTTTTTGTTTGTTTGTTTTGTTTTGTTTGTTTTTTCGAGACAGGGTTTCTCTGTATAGCCCTGGCTGCCCTGGAACTCACTCTGTAGACCAGGCTGGCCTCGAACTCAGAAATCTGCATGCCTCTGCCTCCCGAGTGCTGGGATCAAAGGCGTGCGCCACCACGCCCAGCGGGGACAAATATTCTTAATTGATGTGAGAAGACCTACCCACTACGAGTGGCATCATTCCCAAAAAGGGGATGTGGAACTGCATAAGATAGTAAGATGTGCATGCATTCCTTCTCTCTGGTCTAGACTTTGGATGTGACCAGTTATGTCAAGTTCCTGTTGCCTTTTTGTCCTAAAATGACAGAGGGTAATCTGGAATTGTGAGCTAAAATAAACACGTTTGCCTGTAAATTGTTTTGTCAGGGGAGAATGAACTTGGACACAGCAGAGACCTGACGTTGTACACTTCTTTCCATTACTTCCTCACAATCTCAAATTTTATTTGAGCATAAATTGTTGAAGAAAACAGTGAAGAAAAGTATTTCCCACTGGAGAATACTGCTGAGGATACAAATTAGTGTAATCATTGAATAAAACACAGTGAAGGTTTTTTAAAACTTGTAACAGAGCAGACACAACATCAATTCCACTTATTGTTCCATGTTCAAATCGAGTTGTTAGTGCTCTGCAGAAACACCTGCCTCCTGGGAAACACAGGTGGATAGGAACTGCCCCTTTAAGATAGCCTATTCTTGTCCTAGTCTGAGAACCATGAGCACTGGGAAGAAGAAGCCAGGCATAGGGATAGTTGGGCAGGACCAATCAAGAAGAAAGGGTGGGTGCACAGAAAAGGGCAGGGCCCTGGAGCTCTAAAAAGCATCCTGATTGAGAACCCACTTTGTGGATTCTCAACTCTAGAGAATCTCCAATCCTGGTGGCAGCTCTTCTACTTTTTAAAAATTGATTTGGTTCCTTTGCCTATCAGTCTTCAGCCTCTTTGGGAAGTTTAATTCTTTGTCTCACAGAATGCACATGGTAGCCCTTAAACAGTCACTCTGCCTCCCAAGTTTCCCCATGATACTCCTGTGTGTGGAATAACACCATTCACTATACTTGCATCATGGAAATGGCTATAACTAGACAGAAAATGTAGTATAGATATGATTCGGCCTTAAAATTAAATTCTGGTATTTATCACAGTATGAATAAATATGGGCACTATTACATCAAGTAAAATAAGCTTGAAACAGAAAGAAAACATGCTACATGATCTCACTTAAAAATATAACCTAAAAAAATTCAAGGCCACAAATCAAATAGTAACACAGTAGTTGCCATTGGCTGGGAGGAAGTAGAAAGATAAAACTATCAGTCAAAAGATTAATTTTAAACTAAATCATCAATTAATTCTTAATATCTGATGTACAATATGGTTAACTAAAACAAATAATACTGTATTGTATAGTTGCTATTTTGTGAGACTAAATCTTTTTTTTTCCATTTTTTATTAGGTATTTAGCTCATTTACATTTCCAATGCTATACCAAAAGTCCCCCATACCCACCCACTCCCTTTATGGCCCTGGCGTTCCCCTGTAATGGGGCATATAAAGTTTGCATGTCCAATGGGCCTCTCTTTCCAGTGATGGCCGACTAGGCCATCTTTTGATACATATGCAGCTAGAGTCAACTAGTCCGGGGTACTAGTTAGTTCATAATGTTGTTCCACCTATAGGGTTGCAGATCCCTTTAGCTCCTTGGGTTCTTTCTCAAGCTCCTCCACTGGGAGCCCTGTGATCCATCCATTAGCTGACTGTGAATATCCACTTCTGTGTTTCCTAGGACCCGGCATAGTCTCACAAGAGACAGCTACATCTGGGTCCTTTCGATAAAATCTTGCTAGTGTATGCAATGGTGTCAGCATTTGGATGCTGATTATGTGGTAGATCCCTGGATATGGCAGTCTCTACATTGTCCATCCTTTCATCTCAGCTCCAAACTTTGTCTCTGTAACTCCTTCCATGGGTGTTTTGTCCCCAATTCTAAGGAGGGGCATAGTGTCCACACTTCAGTCTTCATTCTTCTTGAGTTTCATGTGTTTAGCAAATTGTATCTTATATCGTGGGTATCCTAGGTTTTGGGCTAATATCCACTTATCAATGAGTACATATTGTGTGAGTTCCTTTGTGATTGGGTTACCTCACTGAGGATGATGCCCTCCAGGTCCATCCATTTGGCTAGGAATTTCATAAATTCATTCTTTTTGATAGCTGAGTAGTACTCCATTGTGTAGATGTACCACATTTTCTGTATCCATTCCTCTGTTGAGGGGCATCTGGGTGCTTTCCAGCTTCTGGCTATTATAAATAAGGCTGCTATGAACATAGTGGAGTATGTGTCCTTCTTACCAGTTGGGACATCTTCTGGATATATGCCCAGGAGAGGTATTGCTGGATCCTCCGGTAATACTATGTCTAATTTTCTGAGGAACCGCCAGACTGATTTCCAGAGTGGTTGTATAAGCCTGCAATCCCACCAACAATGGAGGAGTGTTCCTCTTTCTCCACATCCACGCCAGCATCTGCTGTCACCTGAATTTTTGATCTTAGACATTCTGACTGGTGTGAGGTAGAATCTCAGGGTTGTTTTGATTTGCATTTCCCTGATGATTAAGGATGTTGAACATTTTTTCAGGTGCTTCTCTGCCATTCGGTATTCCTCAGGTGAGAATTCTTTGTTCAGTTCTGAGCCCCATTTTTTAATGGGGTTAATTGATTTTCTGAAGTCCACCTTCTTGAGTTCTTTATATATGTTGGATGTTAGTCCCCTATCTGATTTAGGATAGGTAAAGATCCTTTCCCAATCTGTTGGTGGTCTTTTTGTCTTATTGAAGGTGTCTTTTGCCTTGCAGAAACTTTGGAGTTTCATTAGGTCCCATTTGTCAATTCTCGATCTTACAGCACAAGCCATTGCTGTTCTGTTCAGGAATTTTTCCCCTGTGCCCATATTTTCAAGGCTTTTCCCCACTTTCTCCTCTATAAGTTTCAGTGTCTCTGGTTTTATGTGAAGTTCCTTGATACACTTAGATTTGACCTTAGTACAAGGAGATAAGTATGGATCAATTCGCATTCTTCTACATAACAACCAGTTGTGCCAGCACAATTGTTGAAAATGCTGTCTTTCTTCCACTGGATGGTTTTAGATTCCCTTGTCGAAGATCAAGTGACCATAGGTTTGTGGGTTCATTTCTGGGTCTTCAATTCTATTCCATTGGTCTACTTGTCTGTCTCTATACCAGTACCATGCAGTTTTTATCACAATTGCTCTGTAGTAAAGCTTTAGGTCAGGCATGGTGATTCCACCAGAGGTTCTTTTATCCTTGAGAAGACTTTTTGCTATCCTAGGTTTTTTGTTATTCCAGATGAATTTGCAAATTGCTCCTTCTAATACGTTGAAGAATTGAGTAGGAATTTTGATGGGGATTGCATTGAATCTGTAGATTGCTTTTGGCAAGATAGCCATTTTTACAATGTTGATCCTGCCAATCCATGAGCATGGGAGATCTTTCCATCTTCTGAGATCTTCTTTAATTTCTTTCTTCAGAGATTTGAAGTTTTTATCATACAGATCTTTCACCTCCTTAGTTAGAGTCACGCCAAGATATTTTATATTATTTGTGACTATTGAGAAGGGTGTTGTTTCCCTAATTTCTTTCTCAGCCTGTTTATTCTTTGTATAGAGAAAGGCCATTGACTTGTTTGAGTTTATTTTATATCCAGCTACTTCACCGAAGCTGTTTATCAGGTTTAGGAGTTCTCTGGTAGAATTTTTAGGGTCACTTATATATACTATCATATCATCTGCAAAAAGTGATATTTTGACTTCCTCTTTTCCAATTTGTATCCCCTTGATCTCCTTTTGTTGTCGAATTGCTCTGGCTCATACTTCAAGTACTATGTTGAAAAGGTAGGGAGAAAGTGGACAGCCTTGTCTAGTTCCTGATTTTAGTGGGATTGCTTCCAGCTTCTCTCCATTTACTTTGATGTTGGCTACTGGTTTGCTGTAGATTGCTTTTATCATGTTTAGGTATGGGCCTTGAATTCCTGATCTTTCCAAAACTTTTATCATGAATGGGTGTTGAATCTTGTCAAATGCTTTTTCTGCATCTAATGAGATGATCATGTGGTTTTTGTCTTTGAGTTTGTTTATATAATGGATTACATTGATGGATTTTCGTATATTAAACCATCCCTGCATCCCTGGAATAAAACCTACTTGGTCAGGATGGATGATTGCTTTAATGTGTTCTTGGTTTCGGTTAGCAAGAATTTTATTGAGGACTTTTGCATCGATATTCATAAGAGAAATTGGTCTGAAGTTCTCTATCTTTGTTGGGTCTTTCTGTGGGTTAGGTATCAGAGTAATAGTGGCTTCATAAAATGAGGTGGGTAGAGTACCTTCTACTTCTATTTTGTGAAAAAGTTTGTGCAGAACTGGAATTAGATCTTCTTTGAAGGTCTGATAGAACTCTGCACTAAACCTGTCTGGTCCTGGGCTTTTTTTGGCTGGGAGACTATTAATAACTGCTTCTATTTCTTTAGTTGATATGGGACTGTTTAGATGGTCAACTTGATCCTGATTCAACTTTGGTACCTGGTATCTGTCCAGAAATTTGTCCATTTCGTCCAGGTTTTCCAGTTTTGTTGAGTATAACCTTTTGTAGAAGGATCTGATGGTGTTTTGGATTTCTTCAGGATCTGTTGTTATGTCTCCCTTTTCAGTTCTGATTTTGTTAATTAGGATTTTGTCCCTGTGCCCTTTAGTGAGTCTACCTAAGGGTTTATCTATCTTGTTGATTTTCTCAAGGAACCAACTCCTCCTTTGGTTAATTCTTTGAATAGTTCTTCTTGTTTCCACTTGGTTGATTTCACCCCTAAGTTTGATTATTTCCTGCCGTCTACTTCTCTTGGGTGAATTTGCTTCCTTTTTTTCTAGAGCTTTTAGATGTGTTGTCAAGCTGCTAGTATGTGCTCTCTCCCGTTTCTTCTTGGAGGCACGCAGAGCTATGAGTTTCCCTCTTAGGAATGCTTTCATTGTGTCCCAAAGGTTTGGGTACGTTGTGGCTTCATTTTCATTAAACTCTAAAAAGTCTTTAATTTCTTTCTTTATTCCTTCCTTGACCAAGGTATCATTGAGAAGAGTGTTGTTTAGTTTCCACGTGAATGTTGGCTTTCCATTATTTATGTTGTTATTGAAGATCAGTCTTAGGCCACGGTGGTCTGATAGGATACATGGGACAATTTCAATATTTTCGTATCTGTTGAGGCCTGTTTTGTGACCAATTATATGGTCAATTTTGGAGAAGGTCCCGTGAGGTGCTGAGAAGAAGGTAAATTCTTTTGTTTTAGGATAAAATGTTCTGTAGATATCTGTTAAGTCCATTTGTTTCATAACTTTTGTTAGGTTCACTGTGTCCCTGTTTAGTTTCTGTTTCCACGATCTGTCCATTGATGAAAGTGGTGTGTTGAAGTCTCCCACTATTATTGTGTGAGGTGCAATATGTGCTTTGAGCTTTACTAAAGTGTCTTTAATGAATGTGGCTGCCCTTACATTTGGGGCGTAGATATTAAGGATTGAGAGTTCCTCTTGGAGGATTTTACCTTTGATGAGTATGAAGTGTCCCTCCTTGTCTTTTTTGATGACTTTGGGTTGGAAGTCGATTTTATTCGATATTAGAATGGCTACTCCAGCTTGTTTCTTCAGACCATTTGCTTGGAAAATTGTTTTCCAGCCTTTCACTCTGAGGTAGTGTCTGTCTTTTTCCCTGTGATGGGTTTCCTGTAAGCAGCAGAATGTTGGGTCCTGTTTGTGTAGCCAGTCTGTTAGTCTATGTCTTTTTATTGGGGAATTGAGTCCATTGATATTAAGAGATATTAAGGAAAAGTAATTGTTGCTTCCTTTTATTTTTGTTGTTAGAGTTGGCATTCTGTTCTTGTGGCTGTCTTCTTTTTGGTTTGTTGAGGGATTACTTTCTTGTTTGTTCTAGGACGTGATTTCCCTCCTTGTATTGCTTCTTTTCTGTTATTATCTTTGAAGGGCTGGATTCGTGGAAAGATATTGTGTGAATTTGGATTTGTTGTGGAATACTTTGGTTTCTCCATCTATGGTAATTGAGAGTTTGGCCGGGTATATTAGCCTGGGATGGCATTTGTGTTCTCTTAGTGTCTGTATAACATCTGTCCAGGCTCTTCTGGCTTTCATAGTCTCTGGTAAAAAGTCTGGTGTAATTCTGGTAGGCCTTCCTTTATATCTTACTTGACCTTTCTCCCTTACTGCTTTTAATATTCTATCTTTATTTAGTGCATTTGTTGTTCTGATTATTATGTGTCAGGAGGAATTTCTTTGCTGGTCCAGTCTATTTGGAGTTCTGTAGGCTTCTTGTATGATCATGGGCATCTCTTTCTTTATGTTTGGGAAGTTTTCTTCAATTATTTTGTTGAAGATATTAGCTGGCCCTTTAAGTTGAAAATCTTCATTCTCATCAATTCCTATTATGCGTAGGTTTGGTCTTCTCATTGTGTCCTGGATTTCCTGGATGTTTTGAGTTAGGATCCTTTTGCATTTTGCATTTTCTTTGACTGTTGTGTCGATGTTGTCTATGGAATCTTCTGCACCTGAGATTCTCTCTTCCATTTCTTGTATTCTGTTGCTGATGCTCACATCTATGGTTCCAGATCTCTTTCCTAGGGTTTCTATCTCCAGCGTTGCCTCGCTTTGGGTTTTCTTTACTGTGTCTACTTCCCTTTTTAGTTCTAGTATGGTTTTGCTCATTTCCATTACCTGTTTGGATGTGTTTTCCTGTTTTTTTTTTATTTAAGGACTTCTACCTGTTTGGCTGTGTTTTCCTGCTTTTCTTTAAGGGCCTGTAACTCTTTAGCAGTGCTCTCCTGTAATTCTTTAAGTGACTTATGAAAGTCCTTCTTGATGTCCTCTATCATCATCATGAGAAATGTTTTTAAATCTGGGTCTAGATTTTCAGTTGTGTTGGGGTGCCCAGGACTAGGTGGGGTGGGAGTGCTGCGTTCTGATGATGGTGAGTGGTCTTGATTTCTGTTAGTAGGATTCTTACGTTTGCCTTTCGCCATCTGGTAATCTCTGAAACTAGCTGTTATAGTTGTCTCTGTTAAGAGCTTGTTCTTCAGGTGACTCTGTTAGCCTCTATAAGCAGACCTGGGAGGGTAGCACTCTCCTTAGTTTCAGTGGGCAGAGTATTCTCTGCAGGAAAGCTCTCTTCTTGCAGGGATGGTACCCAGATATCTGGTGTTCGAACCGGACTCCTGGCAGAAGTTGTGTTCCACTCACTAGAGGTCTTAGGATCCCTTGTGGAATCCTGTGTGGGCCCTTGCGGGTTTCAGGCGACTCCGCTGGCAAGGTAGCCCAGGGCTCGAGTGGAGCGGAAGGGGCTTGTGCCCCAGGTCAGGCCCTGGTAGTCTGCTTCCCTATGTACCGCAGTCTCAGGTTCTGCGCGATTGGATTGGGGCCGGCACTGTGTTCCACTCACCAGAGGTCTTAGGATCCTGTGGGGAATCCTGTGTGGGCCCTTGCGGGTGTCGGGCGACTCCGCTGACAAGGTAGCCCGGAGCTCGAGTGGAGCGGAAGGGTCTTGTGTCATGAGACTAAATCTTAACTGTTTTCCCTCACATAAAACATGATAATAATGAAGTAATAGATGTAAGGAAGGCAAGTTTGCCTTAAACCATGCTAAAGAGATAGACAGAATAATTATCATTTTAATCAAATACTGCCCAGCTTGTAGGAACTGTGCTATGGATGTGAATTCTGGAAAAGAAAATTACAGTAACTGATTAAAACATTAATTATTCTGCCTTCCCATGCAGTGTTCCTACCTTCAGATTAAGGCTTAAAGACATGCTCAGCTATTTCTTCGGAGTGGACCTTCGCTGTTGGAGGGATGAGGGACATCATAAAGATTGAGAAGGACAAGCAATTTCCAAGGCTTAGGAAGTGCATGAAGCTTACAACACTCATAAGGCTCTTTTCAAGGTGATATAAGCAGTAACCAGTTTCCAGGAAAGATTGAGGCTCAGCCTAGAGGCTTGTCAGGAGCCCTAGAGATGCAGCTTTCACTGTCTCCACCCATCCTGGGTTAGGTGTTAGAGGATGCTGCTGCCTTTGACTCATCCATGCTCCCATAAGTGATCCTACACCCATGCACTGTGCAAAAGCACAACAAACCCATTACTTCAACCTAGACTTGAATGGGGTTGTTTCTTAGATCTGTTGTCAGTGTTCTATGGGGTAGAGCAGACTTCTGCTTATATCTCCCCAGGAAGATTCTGACAAGACAAATACCAAGACAAATTGGTGTACAAATGTCTATGACACAGCTAACTTAATTCTTTTCTTTGTGAGTATGCCCCCACTACTGTGAGACCACAAACAAGAATGGACACAGAACAAAAAGTTCTTTATTGTATAATGGAGAAATAAAACGGTGTTTCAATTAGTCTGGGTCTTAGCTCCTGGTAAATGTATTGAAAGACACAGTCCTTATATAAAAGGGCTCAGTGGGTTACTATGATTGAATTCTGAAGACTGGGTGACCAGCAGTTGCCAATCCCTGACCGTTGCCTTCCTGAGTTGTTTCATTGTTTTTTATATCAGCAAATGTTTGGGATAAGTGATGAATCCTTTTGCTTTTTTGGCAGGTATTCAAGACAAACATAAGATTCAGAGTCTTTATGAGCAAAAGGAATTGGCTTATTAGTTATGAGATCTGCAGGCTTGCTGAATTTATCCCAGAAGATGGGTCTATGGAACTGATGGATAGGATATTCAGGTGTGCAGGCCCTGCAGCACTAACTGATGATAATGAATGCGCTGCAGTCTGGCCCTGAAGTGGCAGAACAGCAGGTATCTTATCTTTGGGGTTTTTTTTCCCCATTCATTTTTTAACATCATTGTTAACGGAGAAAAATCTCTCTAATTCTGTGCAGCCACAGTTAGACTCATTAAGTAGCTCTTTTTTCTTAGTTCCAAACATGTTTATCCTTTTTTAGGTTTGGATTTACTAGGTCGTGAATGTTGGTTTACAGTCACAGTTTTCACCAAAGTAGCCACTGGCTCCCAATACAGTTCCAGTTTCACATAAACACCAGGACTAAATGGAGGCTTCTTTGCCTCTGCTCAGCAGCTCAGCATGTGCCCTGGCTGATGGGATGTGTTTTCAAGTTGCATCACATATCTTATTCAGGTTTACTATGGCTGCCATCAACCACCATGACCAAAGAAGGAAGAAAGGACCTATGTGGCTAATGCTTCCACATCACAGTCCATCATCAAAACAAATCAAAACAGGAACCCAAACAGGACAGGAATCTGGAGACAGGAACTGATGCAGAGGTCATGGAGGTGTGTTGCTTACTGGCTTGTTCCTTGTAGCTTGTTGATTCTAATTTCTTTCTTTTTTTTTCCAAAAACATTTTTATTAGATATTTTCTTCATTTACATTTCAAATGCTATCTGAAAGTCCCCTATGCCCTCCCCCTGCCCTGCTCCCCAATGCACCCACTCCCGCATCCTGACCTTGCCATTCCCCTCTACTGGGGTATATAATCTTCGCAAGTCCAAGGGCCTCTCCTCCCAATGATGGCCGACTAGGCCATCTAATTTCCTTTAGAACCCAAGGCCATCAGCTAAAGGTGACCTCACTCACAATAAGCTGGGTCCCCTCCCCTACTAATCACTAATTAAGAAAGTTTCCCACAGATTTGCCATTTTATGGAGGCACTTTTCTCAAATATAGTTTTACTTTCTCTAATAATTCTAGCTTGTGTCAAGTTGACTTAAAACTAGCCAGCATATCAGGCTAATCTTTTCTGCTTTCTTTATTTGCTATTGGTGTATTACTTCCATATCTACCATGGCAAGCATTACTCGAAGCAACTCTTTACCCTAAACATAGCTGCTCTTTGGAAATATACAACATTGACACATACACATGTAAATTATAATAATGAGGAAGCTCCTGTGTGAAAACAATGGGAGTTTCCAAGAAACACAGGTTAACATGCTGACAGTGAGTGCTGGGTTCAATGAATCAGAGAAAACTCTCAGAAATTCTGTTGAAGGATGGGTCTGGTTAGGAATGAATAGAAGATAAAGTTGAGCGTGTGTATGTAGGTTGAAAGACTAAAGGCTGAGATATTAGGTAAGTATGGTACAGTAGAAGAGTAGATTTGTCGTCTAAGTAAATACAGAGGTCTAAGGTAGGATGCTCAACCCATAAATGCTCAATGTTTCTCCCTTTGTGCTCCTGCGAACTGTATATTAACAGAACTGTATTATAACAGATAACCTAGCACTCAAGCCAAGGTCATCAGGCTTGCTTTTCATTCTTCAGAGACATCCTGAGGTAGGCAGAAAAATTGTAGGTTCTCCCAATCACTAGGTAGGGTATCCTGGTTAGTGTTATTATTCTTGTTGTCTATGTTATTTGCTTACTTGCTTATTGTTTTGTTTTCTTGTTACTGACTTGTTTTGTTGTTGTTGATGTTGTTGTTTGAGTGTTGTTTTTGTTGGGTTTTTTTTTTGGCAACTTGTGTTATATAATTGAAATGCTTTATTCTGCAGGGAATAAACAGAAAGGTTTAACTCAAAATGTTTCAGGAAGTTCCTGAAACTGACCATATTCACTAGACCCCTTTTTGACAGAGTAAACAATAAGGCCTGAGAATCATTCCGTTTCAAAGAAGACTCTTAGACAATATGGATGGACTCTCAATTTCTGGTAGGCAACTAAGGACAACAGCAACAGCCTATATTGTTTAGGGACTCACTTGGATTTCCATGACCAAGAACAAGAAAGGAAGTTCTCCATGCCTGGAAAAGGGGGATTTTGTTGGACAGTTTATGGCTTTTGGGGCAGTTCCTTTACTCCAGCTAGCATATAGAGTCTTATTTAAGCAGCCATATTCTTGAGGTTTCAGAAGTGTAGCTCTCCTGTTAGATGTAGAAGACACTATCTCAGAGAAGACATTCTGATCCTCAAATATACAATTGAAGTAAACATAAGATGATATGATTCCCTATGATGGTTCCCCTTTCCTTCTCCCCAACTACCCTCCTGTACTGCCCCATTTCTCCACTTCATAGCATCTTTATTTTATCCTACCTAGAGCTCCTTTCATGGTCCCATTTTCCTTTCCTGGCACCAAAGTTACTCCAGATCACCCTTTTCAGAGCATCTCCAAACACTGGAGCTCTATAAACCTCCCCTATGAAGGACACCTGATGAGTGACCAGAGAGAAGTGGGTGCTTTTCATCTTCTAGCCCCAGCTCAGCAGAGCTAGGATGGTCTGAGACAGGCTGCAACGAGCCCATCACTGCATTCCACACGATCCTGGCTCTTCAGTGAAGTCTGCTCCAGATCACACCCCAATCAGCTATGTGACTGGACATGCAGGGGATAGATTGGCTTTTATCATGAGGAATGCTTCATATGTGACGTGCTACATCATTGCACAAATGTTCCAAATGAAATAAAATTCTCTCGGGGGGAGAACTTGAATTGTGTGTTGAAACCCACAGAAGCTATAAATCTCTAACCCTTTCTGGCTCCCCTGCTCCAAACCACACCCCCTACCAAAAAAGAAAAAAGAACAAAAGAAAAAGAAAAAACTCCAGGGAAGAGTCTAAGAGTCTCCAGATGGTCTGAACCCAGAACCTTGAGAGAACAAATGCTTTAACCTGTCTCAGGAAGGAACATCTCATTCCGAAATGAACTCAGGAAATGCAATTTCTGTGACAGTTTTCAACTAGATTAGTGGTTAAGTGACTTCCCTGGAATATCCATGACAATTGCTCTGTAATGCATCTCAGTGAATGTCAGAGCTGCCCCCATGTTCACATGATACACACAGAAGTGTCCAATCTTCTCTTACTATTTGCTTCAGACCCCTTTTCCCTTAACAGCTTCCTTATGAAATTTCAGCTATAACAGCCTCGTTCGTAGGAGAGGAGAGAACCTGGAGGTTAGGATTCAGAGCCTGTCCAGAAAGCAGAACTCACTGTGTGTATTGGATTCCATATTTTAAATCTCTTGGCCATGAAGGACAAGCTTGATCATAAGTGTGTTGCATATTTTTCTCTGTTATGTGGTACATAAAATGACATGTATGGAAACATTTTTGAATTAATGTAGATTATGTATTTCAGAAAAGAGCATGTTCCCTAAGCAGCTTGCATTATACAATTTAAATTTTTTTTTATTTTTAGTTTATGTGCATCTGAGTTTTGCTTGCATGTATATTTATGTATTATGTGCTCACAGAGGGCATTGGATCCTCTGGAGATGGGATTACAGATGGTTGTCAACTGCCATGTGGAAGCTGAGAATTCAACCCAGGTCCTCTGGAGAAACAGCTAGAGTTCTTAACAACTGAGCTAACTCTCCTTCCTCTCACCCAAATTTCTAGATGGTTAAATATGCAAGATTAAGTTTCTGGAAACTAAGGTAAATTTTCCTTTAGTGTCCTAAAAGGTCTGGTCCAATTCCCTTCATTCCTTTTCAGATGTCAAACTAGGGGACATCTTTCCTGCTTCTGTTTCATAGTAAGCAAATGTGTGACCTGCAGAAGAGACACGGAAGCAAGACTGCTGGGATACTTTCAACCATGGCTCTGGCCTCTTCTTTCTATGCCTCTCTCCCTGACCTTATAGCAAGCAGTCATGTCCTACCTCTTGCTCCAGTCAGGATTTTAACCTCCCCCATAGGCCCAGAACACTAGAGCCAACCCATCAAGGAGTGAAGCTTCTGAAACCATGAGGCAAAAGAAGCCTTTCTTTTCTGTAAGTCTGTTACCTCAGGCATTTGTGGTAGTGTTGGATGCTAAAACAAATGCCTGCTGTAACCAAAGTGCTCACAGAGGCCTTCCTGGACAGATGATAATAGGCTCAAGACAGAGACAAGAAAGAGAGCATACAGGACTCTTGTTTTTATGTATATTTTGCTCACTTTACATCCCAATCATAGTATCATCCTCCTCTCTTTCCAGTCCCACCCTAACAGATCTCCACCCCTCCCCGTTGCACCCTCCTCTGGGGTACCACCTCACCCTGTGGCTTCTAGTCCTAGCAAGACTAGGCACATCCTCTTCGGCTGAGGCCCAACCAGGCAGTCCAAGTAGGGAAAGGGGATCCAATGGCAGGAAACAGAGACAGAGACGGTCCTGGTTCACTTGTTAGGAAACCCACATGAAGACCAAGCTGCACATTTGCAGCAAATGTATAAGGCGTCTAGGTTCAGCTCCTGTACACTCCTTGGCTGGTGCCAGGCTCTATTATCCCCCATGGTCGCAGGTTGGAAGGACTGAGGACCTTCTGTGGTATCTTTGACCCAGGGAGGGCTTTCTTTATGAAGTCTGGCATCTTCAGAATGTGAAGAAATAATTGTGAGGAGAATATAGGAATATCTAGTTCACAGAGCTCTACAGATGCGAGGCTATCTATCCCTGCTTCCTGAACATACCTGACCATGTCTGATGGTGATGCATTTCTGAGTGGGAAGCAGGGATTGACCATGTGAGGTTGTTACAAATGTTCCACAACGGGATTTCAAAGCCGTGTTTGATAGCAAGCTAAGAAAAACAAAGACTAACGATCCCCTGTCATTGGTGCCATGGGCATGGTGAAGGTGTGGGAAAGCCAATCTACAGTAAGTAAGAATTTATTTTGGATTTTGAGCAGGAAATTTGCAGGCTGGATAAACATGTGTGTGTTGGTACTGTCACCTTAACAGTGATGGGTTGAGTACATTAATGGAAGATCGTTAAAAAGAGAGAAAAAACAGGTAGGGCTTATTTTAGATCTTAGTACAAATAAACCATGAAATAGCAGAGGAGATGAACAAAGGGAAGAAAGAAATTGTGAAAGAAAGTTTACCAGGAACATTGGAGAGATGCAAGCCAGGAGGAAGCAGTGGGGTCATATTAGGCTTGGGAATGAGAAAGAGAAAATGGAAATTAAACCACACAAGACAATAATGCATGTGGGGACAGAGGCCAGGACAGCCAAGGGCTGAAATGTAAGTAAAGATGATGGTAGAACATGTTAGGGTTTATTCACTCTATAAGCAAGCTGCCAAAGCCTTAGTGGGACGAAGGCTGATTTGAGGAATGGACCAATAACTTTCTTAGGGATGGATTAATTGGAGGAAGGAGAAAGATTGGAACAGCTGAGGGGATCCAGAGGGGGTGGGCTGGAGCTGTTTGTTGTACGTGGGAGAGAGAACACAGCCTACTAGGGCACAAGGAACTGATGGAGAGATGAACTGTTGTATGAGTTGGGAAGGCAAATTAGGGAATTAGCATGCAGGCAAATTCTCCGTGCCCTTCGGAACTTGCTGACATATGGAGTCCGGAAGAGATCCCAAGCTAAGGATGGTTTGGGGTCTCTGGGTAAAGGATTTAAAGGATTTTGTTGATCGAAGAGGTTGAGTGTCTGGCAGACCACCCCACCCTCACTGTGAGTTCTCTCCAAGACTCTGGGCATGCACTTCACCTTTCCAAAGTGTCTTCTCCTATCGAGTGGGGACGACAGAATCACCTCAGAGTGCGATTGTGAAGGGTAAGTAAATTCATCTACTGAGCATCCGAATACAGAGGTTTTCCAGAGCCACAGTCAAGCCATGTTTTCTGGCTGCTATTATTGCATAAGGACACACATGAAGGACTTTGCGGAGATGGACCAAACAAAGTCTTCAGTACAGTCTCCTGCCCTCATCCTTAACAATGCAAGCCGTTTGTCCTTCACAAGAACGAGGACTTGGTGCACGTGGCCATGCAGTTTATTCTCTGAATTTCAAATCCGCACCCAGAGAGAAAGCATGTTAAAGACCCAATCTACTATAGCCTGGCTTTGCATCTGAAATGTTCTTAACTTCTCAGTAAAGGCTACCTAATGAGATCACGAGAGTGATAAACAGATTTGAAATGATTTTCAGGCTGTTCCTGATTCAATTTTATATAAACTAGAACAATCTTAGAGGCTGAGAGGGCTGTCTGATGAAATGTCCCCTGGTCGCTGAGGGGTTTGTCTCGGCTGTATACATGACTTTTAACCTTGCTTACACTGAGCACAGGCATACCAGGATTAGTGGTTGAGGGCTTGGGCTGGGAAGATTTGGGGACATTAAGTTTCTAGAAAAATGACCATGAAAATATTAAGCATTTTAATGGGGAGCATTGTTTATATTGCATGCGAATGTTTATGGTCTAGAAATACAAAAATCACCGTTGTGCTTGAAGGAAGCTAATAGGAACCACTGCTGAAGACTCGGGCCCATCGTCCTGCATCTGTGTGCAAGCAGTACTTTGAGAAGGAAGGGGTTAGCTCACAGCACATTCTGTGCTACTCTGCAGTGAGGATGCTCTGCGTCCCTGACCAAGGATGCCTTTCTGGAAGCTGGCCCAAATGAGAACTGAGCAGCTTCTTTTTGTAAAGGAAAAAACATTTGTTCATAACCACAAACCCCAATAATAACAGAGCAAGGCACACTTTTCCATGAGTTGTTAGAGTCTGAAAAATACAGTCACATTATTTTATATGAGGATTCATTTCACTTCATCTTGTCCCAACAATATCCATAACAGTCTAAACTTTTACAGAACTTTAGCTATTTTATCTTATGTAGGAACACATACAGGTTTGATTCAGAGAATCATAGAAATCTTTCACATATTGTGTGTCTTGTCAGATTCAAATTCAAATGTAGAATCTCAGTTTTATTAAAACCAGGTTTTTCGGATATACTGAAATTCTAGGCAGAGGAGATTCGATGACTGCAAACTTGGTGTGTTCTAAGTAGAGTCCTTTCTCTTTCTCTCACATGATAGTATGAATAGAAAGACATTGTCATCAAACCACAAAGGACATAAGACTCAGAATTATCAATCAGTAAAGGAAGCAGATCCCACCATGTAGATCTTGAAATTACGTTTTACAAGCAAGAGCATGCAGACTCCATTTGGCTTCAGTTTGTCTTATTTTTACAGGAAATTTCAGTTCAAGATGAAAGGACTCTCCCAAAGAAGATGAACTGAAGTCTGGTGTGGTTACAAATATAGGGGGCTGTATTGTGGGCTGATCCACCAAAGAAGGAACCAACTCTCAAAGAGGACTATGGGCCTAGAAGCACCCCTCCCCCCCCCCATCTACTAGACCTTGACATCCACAATGTGACACAAGCTGGATGGAAAATATATGCTCAAGTGACTTCTCTTATCTCTATGGACATAAGCCTGATGGCACAACTTAAGGGTGGGATGGCAGTTCAGCTTACAGTTTCAAGGAAACTAATAGGAACTTTTACAAGGGTTTCAGTAAATAACAGACAGGACAGGAGGGGACGGGAGGAGGGGAGAGTGTCAGGGCAGAGAAACACCCAGCTCAGCAGGCAAAACAGTTGAAAAACAATGCTGCTACAAACTTTCTCCTTTCTTCATTTCTATTCTGTTTGGGGTCCCAGGCAATGGAATGGGTGCTGCTGCCCATGTCCAGGGTGGCTTCTGGCCACTTCCAAGGTGGGTTTTTACCCTCAGTGAGTCCTCTCAGGGCAACACTCTCACAGACAATTCCAATCTTCTAGTGGATTTTTGAAGGGACTCAAGTATGTGAGCATGGCTCTGGCAGGTCTTGCTCTTTTCTCCCATCCCACTTGCCTTGTTAAAAGCAGATTATATTCCTAAAGCTAACCACCAAGGTCTATTGCTATTTGACCACTTCTTCCTCCTGAGGCTGATTGCCAAGGTCCAGCTATCAAAGGACTGAAACCCAGCAATCAAAAGTCGTCCCCCCCCCAGCTTCCTTAATTAACTTATCCAATTAAAATTCAACACCTCATCCAAACACAGGGTTTCCCTCTTTACCTCTATAAACTGCCATTTTCCTGTGGACCACATCTGTCTCCTCTCTATCCAGAGGCAGTCCTTTGCCCCATACCTAGGCAGATATCCCTGCCCCCTCTGCCTTGTTCCTCTGCCTTTCTCTCTGTCCTCTATCTCCTGTCTTTGTTTTTTATTTCCTGACCTTTGTCCCTTTGAGCTGAGAACTTGGTCTTCGGGGTCCAAATGATACCTTTTTTTTTTCTCTTTAAATCCAGTCACGTTTAATGAATCCTGATGACCAGAGATTAGATTCTCAATAGACTTGGCAGAGAGGGATGACCTCAGCCAAGGCATCAACCTTTAGGCTGAGCACACATGTAAACAAGAAGGGAATACACTAACAGGATGAGGCATAAGTGATTAGTGAAGACTCTCAGCTCCTTAAGGGCGTAACCATAAATTATGCCCGACAGTTCGGTTTCCGGTAATTGTTAACAAATCTGCTGTGTTCATTAAGATCACGTCTTCCAGCTTGTTACATGGCTCATCTAATTACCTGCCTTATCCTTGTTTGGGGTTGTTAGAGCAGTTGTCTCCCACTTCAGCGGGAACCTGCTGGGTACAGGCACAGAGAGTGACTTCCTGTGTGCATTTGGGAGCTGTGGTCTGTTCACTCCCAGAGGTCGTTGCTACCGGGTCTGGAAGCTGGGTGTGAGCAGGTATCTTTTCAGCATCCTATTGTCTGCTATTTTGAATCTAAACTTCTGGGTGACTGTCATTATTATGGCCATGACCCCACAGTGGCAGAGACATTGATCGAGAAGAGTTAACCTCACAAATGAAACAATGGTCGAACCCCACTAGGTTCTCCACAAGGATGACCCCTTGTGGCTTACGGGAACACAAGTGGACCTGTGCACAACCGGGCATCATGCACATTCCCTAAGCCCTTGAAGAAGCCTTGTTTATTTAACTTTTCAAACTAACTTGAAGCACTTTTAGAACAGTTGTTTACACTGTGTTAACTGGAGAATACACAAGCACTGTGGATACAGGAAATGGAAGCAAGGAAAACGGGCAAGGTGCAGGAACTCAGCTATGAGTAACAGTGGATTGTAACACTGTTTTTTCCTTGACGGTTCTCTTCCTGCACACAGAAGGCACACTTAACAACAGGAAGGTTGGTGAAACCCAGCAGCAGTAGCAGACAGAGAACAGACTCTGGGGCCGCCGTTACTAGGGTATCAATTCCTGTGCTCATCGTGGGTGGGAGGAAAGCGTACGTACATCTATGTAAACACTGAATGCTCCCCAACAGGCTCAGATGTGCCTTTCCTTGCCACACTGAAGTTCTTGTCTTATACTGATCATCTCACAGTTAATATGTCCCACTGGTCCTCCATGTGTGCGGACTACCTGCTCCGTTTTGTGTGTGGCACATAACGTTGAGCATTATTTGATAAGTGCAGAAACAAATACCAAGTGCCTAGACAGCGAACATTCCAGATGGGTTACTAATTGAGCTGTTGGGAAATCTCTGACACTCTTAGATGGGAAAGAGCTGGAGGATGCTCTTGCTCAAGGATTTCCCAGGCCTTTGAACAAGTTCTGTGCTCTGCAAATGTGTTGAGATTCGGTTTCTCCCGCTGATGCGCCACAGATGGCCACATGGTGGCGCTGGCGCTGCGCCGTAGAAACGGAGCTCAGGCTGCAGCTGAGGCTCCAGCCTCCCTCGCTGTTCTTCCGGCCCCCGCCCTGCGCTTCCCCTCAGGACTTCCTTCCCATCCAGTCAAGCTTGATGCCATGGCTCTTGCCAAGAAGCTGTCAAGCCAGAAATGGGAGCTGGGGTACTGCCCACCTGAAGCTGGAATTTCCTTTGTTCTTCAGCAGACTCAATTCACTGTATTGCTCCTAGTTAAAAAGAAAAAAGAAAAAAAAAATCTCCACCACACTTTTAATGCTTTTTTAAAAAAAGCATGGTTTCCTAGTTTGAGATGCAAGTATTTTTACTCTGCACTTGATTGGCTCCTGCAAGTGACCCAGTGCTGCCTAAATAAAATCACCTACAAAGCAAATATCCTGATATGTTCTTACGATGTTCACAGCTAGAATGTGCAAGGGCCTGTTCCCTAGTAAAAGGGACTGTTTACTAGCCCAACCTAGCATAAGGCACCTGGACATGTACATTCACAGGCGACTGGAGAACAAGAAAGCAGAAATAAATTACTTGAAAATCACCTACTCGCTATGAATGACAGCTAAGCTCAGAAACTAACAGTCCCTTTGCAGAAGCAAAAATACTTTCAATAAATTAAAGCTGCTATTCTTTTCTCTACACATGTTTGGTATATACATCTGGGTGTGTGTGTGTGTGTGTGTGTGTGTGTGTGTGTGTGTGTGTGTGTGTGTGTCTGTGTATGCGTGCGTGTGCAGGGTGTGTTTGTGCATAAGGATTACCCTGTCATCTTCACTGGGCACCTTAATGTTTGAAACATGGTCTTTCAGTTAACCTAGAGCTCACTGATTGGCCAGACACACTGGTCCCTGATCTCTCAGAGACATATCTTCTGGGATGGTACCTCCATCATACCCAGCATATCTGTAGGAACATAAGCTCAGCCCCTCGAAAGCTCTTTATCCACCAGGCCATCTTCTTATCTCCCCCTTTCCTTGTATTCAGCTAAGTCTTGTGCTACTTAAGGTGAAATAATCCGAAGTCATACTTATATATGGCAATGCTTTTAGTAATTGATATCTAATAAATAAAATGGATGTTTGTAAGGAAGCAGTCCATTGAATCACAACAAGTGTACATTCATTAGTGCAAGCTCTATCACAATTAAGACATGCAAGTAGAGAAATCCTAGTCCAAAACGTCTGGGAGCAGAAATAGTCTAGATTTCTGGTGTCTTCACAGCTTGTAATATTTTCATGTATGAAATGAGGTAGCTCAGAGATGAAACCCATGTTTAGACACAGGATTTTGCAACCTCAGCCAGTATGTATGATACTGGGGAATGATGTTGGCCACTATTTGTCCATTCTAATTTAGCCACTATATAGTATATATGTGAACTGTTAACATGTTTGGATTTTAACTTTCAGCTCTCTGCTGTTGACTGCCGTTGAGCATTCTTTCATATGCTCGCAAGGAGTTGTGGGTCTTCCTCTGTGACATGTCCATTTAGAAACTGAGCTTTCCAAAAACCCACATATAGTAAGCTGTTCCTGTAATGTGGGTGTGAGTTTTCTGTTATTACTGTGGGTTGGAGAACTATCTTCTTCAGCCTGTGGCTTCTTCACTTGGTGTTCCCCCACGGTGTCTCTTGATAAGCAGAAATTAAATTTAAATGAAAGCATCATTTACAGCTTCCTTCATGTCTAGTGATATAAAACCAGTTACTTGATGTATGTGTCTCGTGCTCTGATCTCAGCTTGCTGGAGAGCCTCTTCCTTCAGTAAGCAGCCTTGACTCAGTCTATAGTCTACGCCTATGCTGGGTTGCCTTGAAAGCCAATTGATGGTGCGTGTTTGGTTCTAGTTGACCCCAGGTCGGTTCTCACCATGCTGTTTGTGCAACTGTTCATCTTCAGGCATCACTAGGATGCCCCCACGCTGCTCTTTGAAGAGATCCCTTTGACCTTATTTCAGGAGTTGTGTTTCCCAAATAAGTTTCAAAGTTAATTCTCAGTTTCCAATACATACACACACACTGTGTGGGGGGGGGGGTAGAAAAAGAGAGATGATTGGATTTGATTGAATAGACTTTACTAGGTTTTTAAACAGTTAATTTGTAAGATCTATTTCTTGTTAAGAAAGCTTCATTTTCTAACTTTTGAAAATTTTCTCAAAATGTTCTTGTCTTTGAAAAATATTTAAAACTGTCTTAAACCAGATCAAAACTCATTTTGAAAATCTTGGAAACCATCCAGTCTATTTTGAGCTACTCTGCCTGGATAAAAAGAAACTTCTTCCCCATGATTCAAGTCTGGAAAAGTATTTTTCTGACATTAAAAAAAAGTATGTAATTATGATAAGTAAGTTCCTAACTTCAGAAATATTTTAGGTGCTTTAAAAAATACTAATATCCATGTTATTTAAGTATTAGCTTAAAAAGTAACTTCTGTGTAGATTCTACAAGATGGAAAAATAATCCCAATTCATTAATTATATTCAAATTATTAAAAATTAAAAACAAAATTGGTGTTCAAGTCTTTCAATCTGGTATATATTCATGACATGTGGGTACAGAATCCTAAAAAAGTAGCCACACAGAAGAAAACAAGTGACCCAGCTTACTGTTCAAGTGATTTTAATTGTAGGTTTTCAGTCTGGTTTGGTTTCCTCTCTATTTGAGCCATTTCAATCTCTTAATTGTTGTCTTCTATTTTGTTTAAAATCTTATTTCATAGAGGTGTGCTCAGGTAGCAAGAGCCCTCTATCAGCCCTCTCTCCAGTCACAACCTGTGTCTCTCTTCTCCCATTTGACAGGAGTGTCTGGACTGTAGTACACAACAACACAGTCATTTGAAAATAAACACAGCCTTCACTATACTTCAGAATCTGTCATATTTGAAGATGCTTGCCGCTGGGCTTGTCAGCGATCAACAGCAACAAATTAACTAACATAAAATAAAATAAAAAAAAATCATATCCCGTAACACAATTACCATACTCTTTCCATTGTAAGGTCTATTTTCCACCTTACGAATTAGGATATATAATTTGTATACTAATTCTGAAATTAGGATATGTAAATAAATCCAAACTACAATTGCACATAAATGTTTATCGCTCAAATCAGAGCAATCCATAACAGAGATGATCGCAGTGAAACCGAGAAAACAAGGCTTGCGAGAATAGACTTGTTCAGGGTATCAGAAGCACGCTGAAAAGAGAGCAATTGCATTACTTAGTTAAAAATCTGTACAGTGAATAATTCAAGGTTATTAAATATGTTTGTGAAAATGGTCAGTGACAAGTGGAAGTACTTATATTGTAAACGGCCAAAAATAGGCAGGAAAGCCTGCAGATCATTTACATTCATGTAATAGTTCTTGAATAGCTAAGCATTCAAGATTTAGCCTGGTCACAGTAAACATTTTCCCCTTTGAACCCCCAGAGTCTGCAGCCATCTGACACCAGACCCTCCCTGTGACAATCTAGGGGCTATTTGGGGGATTTTCTAGTTCTTTGATAGGATTTTGCTTTTATGTAGAGCAATGAATACAATTTTCAGTTTTAGCTAAGGAAAGATAAAATAACCCAAATAATACTTTTGTCTTTCTATAAACCCTGACTTCCTACTGCCTGAAAGAACTCAAATTTACATTTATAAAACCGAAACAAACATGACTACTTTTTACTCGTATTTTAGTAAAACAAAACTCAGTGCTCACTCCACACAGACGAGGCAGCTTGAAGAGCTCTGGGGACTTATGGAAGAGGAAAGGAGAATAGACCATGGATCTTCTTATGTCCCACTGTGTGATTCATAATTACTCTTCAGTGACCTTTTCGGGGACACACTAATTCACAAAGCAAAGCATACAATGAAAATGCAGGACCCCGAGTTGAAGACTGTTTAAATCAAAAGGTTTACTATGTTTTTGCCTTTTGATTTCTTTTCATTAAAATGCTGCTGTATCTTTTTATTATGAACATTCTCTCTCTCTCTCTCTCTCTCTCTCTCTCTCTCTCTCTTTGTGTGTGTGTGTGTGTGTGTGTGTGTGTGTGTGTGTGTACATGTAGTAGGTGAGGTACTTGCCACAAAGCCCATGTGGACATCACAGCTTTGTGGAGTTCTCTCTTCCCTTCTACCTTTAGTTGAGTTATGAGGATTGAACTCAAATCCCCAGGTTTGCACAGTCAGTACCTTTATTCTGCTGACACATATTGCCAACTGATGCCCCCCATCTTACCAATAGCTAACAGAGAACTGAAAAAGGAAACAGAAAAATTAAGACATCACGTTACACATGATTGTGAGCCACAATGTGGTTACTGAGGATTGAACTCAGGACCCCTGCAAGGGCAGACAGTGCTCTTACCCACTGAGCCATCTTTCCAGCCCCAATTCAATTCTTCTTGTAGGAAAATTCCAATCCTTCTGTTTCTTTGTGGCAATAATAAAGAGAAATATTTAAAGTAAAGCAAATAAATGCATATACTGGACAAAAATGTGGAACCCTGTTTTTTAATAATTACTAAGAGTTTCAGGAAGGTAACCACATTGCAGTAAATCAATAGGAGTCATTCTAAGTATCAGACCACATGCAATGTTCCAGCCCACACCCTCTAGGAGTTGGATGTGACACCTATCATGTTTTATACCCTGTCCCTTGATTATTATTCAAGAGTCTCATAATTAAGTTACCTTTCTTAGATTTCTCTCCCTTCAGTATTATGAACAAACTCTATAAGAAATAGAGTTGGTCCTCTCACCTCCCTATTTATCCCTCCAATTAAACTCCTAAAAGGTCATGTCCAAGTTCAAACACAAATCTTATGGTTCTTCTTGGTACGGTCTTAATTAGTCACCTCCTTCTCTTTCCATTGCCTGTCTCATAGGCTCTGCTAATTCCAATGATAAATGTCATGCATTCTTTTATATCATGGGTTCAATTCCCAAACAACCAAAGACATGAAGACAAGGTTGGACAATGCTCTTCACCCAGGATTTTGTATATTGGTGATGGTCTGTCCATTAGAAAATACATAATGTCAATTTTCAGAGAAGCAAATTCAAAGGTCAAACGTTTCCACGTAATGCATAAGTATGGTTGAAATTTGAAGCCACTTTCAATGTCATTATTTCTGAGAGTGCTATACTAGTGAGTGTAAATGTCCTGAAATATCGGGATTAATACATCCATGTCATCTTTGTTGTATGATCCTTGGAAGAGATCTTCAGTGTTCACATGTATGTCTGTCTTTTGGATAGGCACGATGGCAAAGAGGATGAATGGGCCTTACATTCAAGCAGAAGAAAAATGTGATCACAAGGAAGTTTTAGTATAGTCCATGGCAAACATATTACTGGGTCAAGTATAACACGGTGTGTACCATATATCATAGTTGCAATCTTTATTATATTTTAACATTTGTATTCTTATTTGATAAATAGAAAACCCAAGACTCTATGACCATAAGGAACTCAGAGTAGGATATAGTTTATACGATAGGATTTGAGTCAAAGTTTCTTTCTTTCTAAAGCTCTATTCCTACTGCAATGCTGTGGTACTCTGCCCTGTATATTCTGAGAATGATGTTATAAATCAGGTATGCACAAGTGGCCATATAGTTGTAACTGGGACTGACTACTAGACTGGAAGAAAGTAAAGACGTGATCTGTCTGATGGGCCAGGAGCATGAGACAAGGTTTTGGCACGTGCCAATAAATGTCAAATTTCCAAAATTTTAGTAAGGATCATATTTTACAGGATTGTAACATGTGGAACCAGAAAGTTGCACGAAAGCGCATATCATGAGCTCTGTCGACCATTTGAAGACTTGGAGCTTTGCTTTGTGAATGGTTTAGAGTCACTCGTGAGAGTTAAATGGGAAATCATGGATCTGGTCTGAATTTTAAATTAAGATTTGGATTTCTTTAAAGAGCCAATGAGGAGAACACATCTCAGAAGAAAGACCAGAATCAAGAAGAACATCATAGGAAATGATTTTTAAAAATGAAGAAAGTATGAAAAAAGTATGTGCCATTCTACACAGTAACAGAAATGCGGTAACCAATCAGTTATAATTTTGTAGTAGATGTGTCTAATACAATGAATCACCATGGGTACCTAGGGGCAATGGCTCTTGAATTCAGTTCTCCACTATGATCTACAAAGTGACAAATCTAAAAGGTCGGCCCTTTAATATTTTCTCCTGTGTGATTTCCCATTTCAGAAGTCACCCTTATGGGTTTTCTGTGTATTTTTCTTCATGACTGTCTTTATAAGGGTTTTATTGCTGTGAAGAGAAACCATGAGGAAGACAACCCTTGTAAAGGTAAACATTTAATTGGGGCTGGTTCACAGCTTTCGGTCCATTATCACTGTAGCAGGAAGCATGGCATTGTCCAGGCAGACATGGTGCTGAAGAAGGCTCTGAAGAGTTCTGCATCTTAATCCAAAGACAGCCAGGAAGAGACTGTCTTCTGCAAGCAACTATAAAGAGGTTCTCTCCTGTGCTGAGTGGAGCCTAAGCATAGGGCCTCAAAGCCTGTCTTCACAGCCTAACCTCACAGTAACACACTTACTCCAAAAAAGCCACACCCACTCCTCCTAATACTGCCACCTGCCCTGGGCCCAGTATATTCAAACTACCATAATAGCTACTGTAAGCTCTGATCCCTTGTTGAGGTTTGATCTATCACTATGTAATGCTAAATACTGGCCCCCAAGATCTAATTACCTCAGGGATGAGGAAACCTCCATGTGCAGTAAGTAACCCTGCTCCTTAATTTTAAACAGTTGGCTGAATAAAGATGGCTACAGCCTATAACTGGGCCGAAGAGAAGTAGGTGTAGCTTCAGTTCCTAGCGCTTGTGGTCTGAGGAGGGACCATGAGGAGGAGAGTGGAGAATGAAGAAGGGGGCAAGATGCCATGGGGTAGCCGGATCATGAGAAGTAGTCATAAGGGTTGACTAGTCAGAGTAAGAGCCACCCAGGGAGCACATGGCAACTTATATCTCAGGGTTATTGACAGGGAAGTAGACATAATAACTTAGGTTGATATCTGCCCAGCTCTAGTGTTATAAAGGCTTATTATAAAGGTTTTGTGTCTTCTATCTGGGAACTAAATGATCAAGGTATGGTTGAAACCCCCAATCAGTTTCCAATACAATCTATCTTCCCTGAGGGACTTTACATAGACTCCCTGGACAAGCTCAGTGACTGAGTGTAAATGTGGATTCTTCCTTCTACATTAAGAAGCCAATGCTATCCCAGGTAAAATGACCCAGATGAGAGGTGCTTGCTTGACTTAGCTCTCCTCAGACATAAGCACTTCCATAATCACTGTTAGCTGATTCTCTTTGAAGCACAGAGACAGAAAATCAAGTCCTGTTTTCAAAATGAAGAAAATCAATATCTCAAAGAGATTACAGACTTGACACTTAACAGAGACAGAACCAAGACAATGGACTCTCAGAGATGGACTCACTGGTCACCTACAGCCTCCTTCTCTTTCAGCTAGTTTATTTCAGTCATCAGTCACAAAAAGACCTGAGGTGCTCTGTCACAGAGCATAATCAATCACATTTTTAAAAATTAAGCAATATATGCTTTTTGGAAAATACTGATACAAAAGCCTAAGCCAGTTTCTATTAGATGAAGATTTGTGTGGTCCATTGAATGCCTCCTATCTCTGCCATTCTTTATATTATGTGTGATTGCATCCAGGCACTTCACACAATGCACTGGATTGGCTAATTGCTCCTTTGCCGACTATCAGCACAATTGGCTACAATGGTTAGAAAACCAACCAAGGGACTGGGCTATGAAATTGATATTGAAGCTTTGGCAGCAAACTCACTGATAGGGCTACTGAATGCAGAACTAAAACACAAAGCACAGCTTGGTTGGCTTGTTTGTTTGTTTGTTCGTTCATTTCAAACAGTAATTTCTAATGGCAGAGACAGATGTTTCTTAAAGTGGCAAGAGATTTGCAAAGCAGGATGTCCTACCACTTACAGTAATTGCTTTATTAATATTGCATGCATTTATGGCTTCTATCTTCTGGCTGTGGCACATCTTACTTGAAATGACTTCATGTTTTGTGATGATTAGCATATCAGCTCGACTTCAGATATCCTTTGCTTCACAGGTCCAGCTTTATGCTTATACAGTGAATTCGTTCATAGGAAGCTTGACTTTGCTTTCTTTTATTACATTTAGAAGCTCATGAGGGAACTGGAACACTATTAGAGATAGCATTATGCACCTGCAAAGGAACTTTTAACTCAGAAGTAAGCACTCAGCTACACAAACCTTTCTGCAACAGAAAGGGCCATTCCTAATATACACACAATGACACTGTAACCCAGGGTCTAGAAAAGACTGAGTCTTTGCTGTAGTTATTTGCAATTGGCCTATTCTAGAAAACAACCCCTTTCTTGGTTTTTGACTTACCTTAATTGTCTTCCAATATGTTACTAAAAATGTGAAACCAGTAAGAAAATAAGCCAAAAGGAAAAGTTACATTGAGATCTCCTGAAAGGTCGATTAGTACCTTGGGTATGGATCATGTGTCCTTCTGTCTCTTCCCAAGCCTCCCAAAGTGGCTCGCATCTTGGCTACATGGTCTGTTGTTCTGAGGCTGTTCCTGTTATATACCTCCCTGCTGTCTACTCCTGAGTGAGGAGTGGACATCGGATTCTCTGATAGCTTGTGGCCACCATCATTATTGTCATTTGCTTCAAGAATGGCTCTGGTGTTCAGTGCAAGCCTTACCCTGCCATAAACTCTAAGTGGTATGTGGAAAACCCTGAAAACCTTGCACTAAGTGGACTCTTGGGTTTTTTTCTGAACACCTGTGGGATTCACTACTGAAGCCAGTGAGCAGCTGAACAGGGAGAGCCAGTGTTGTGCACTCAGTGTTCTGTGCTATGGGGATCAGTCAAATTCCTTTATCCGAGCACACTTCAGGTGGAGGATCCCACTACTACCAAAAAAATAAAAAAATATAAAAACAAGAATCTTTCTTTAATCTGTGTTGCTAGGAGACAGCCTACTCAATATTTAATTTTAATCTGACATATCACATTTTTCCATGCCAAGAAATAGCCTGGCAGTTATGCATAATTCATCGTAGTGGACAAACTGATCTCAGTTCTGGAGGCCATGTTCTGTCCATAGGCTCTGTGGGGCTGCAGCTGGGCTTCCCAGAGTGGTTTCATGTCAGCTGGTGTAAATGGTTTGTGCAATTTAAAAGTTATTTAGTGGAAAGAGGGAAAGTTGAAAATAATGCAAGAAATATATAGATTTTGAAGGAATCCTTTCAGGAGGATGATGAGTGCTGGTCAGAGTTCCTTCTTGTGCACTCTTCAACTGGGACCCCAGCTAGCCTGTCTTCATGTATGTGCAGTGAGCTCCAGAGTAGCAAAAGAGTCAGAGCTGTGAGCACATCTCCTAAGTTCTCTGTTATTGCCCGATTTGGTTCACAAATGTGAAATTCAGCCAACAACTAATTTTGGTTCTTATAATATAAAAATATCAGATTAAACAAAAGCCACTCATATCCATGTCCTGATGATAAGTCTACAGGTACCTGTTTATATCCAGATTCAATATTCCTCCCTCCTGAATGTCGAATCTAATTCCTCACCTTAAAGAAGGCTTCGATGTTACTTTGCTAATAAATTAACACAACAACAACAAAACAAACAAATAAAAAAGAAGCCTAGAAAAACATCTGTGGAAATGACACTTTGTTAGGCTAGTACATCTTTCAGGGAAGCAGAGACTGTTCACAAAGGCCAGGTTAATGCATAATATTATTACAAGTTTTCCATCCCCTTAAGCTGTTGACCTGCACAGTCAAGCTAGCACAGGAACATGCTACACAACGGAGAGGCTCTGCCCGATGCATTGCCCCAGATTTTGTTTTATCTGAAATATTGTGTGCAGAGAGAAACCATGGTGGAGATTCTGCTTATTCACAACACCCTGATGTGCTTCGACAGCTCCGGGACTCTCTAGAAGCAGAGCAGAATATATACTCATTTGTTCTCCCTGCAGTGGCTGTGGCTGTGGCTGTGGCTGTGGCTGTGGCTGTGGCTGTGGCTGTGGCTGTGGCTGTGGCTGTGGCTGTGGCTGTGGCGGTGGCTGTGGCTGTGGCGGCGGCGGCGGCGGCGGCGCGGTGGTGGTTGTAAACCAGTCTCCAGCATTTACTGTCCTTCTCCTTGGGGTTCATTGTGAGTCTTTTTCTTTGGGGTAAGCAATCTTCCTGGGGCGCACAGCTTCCTTATCTTCCCTCTGACACCTTCCTGGCCAAGAGTGAAATGTGTTTCATTTATGGAAACACGAGATTAAAAAGAAAGGAGGAAAAAAAGTAACTCATGGATATTTTCAATGTAATTTTTCATTTTCTCCAATGCCATGATGTGCAATTCTCAAGAATATTATGTTTCTTGGCTGATCCGTATTCTCTTTCATTAAAACCACAGGACACAGCCGCTGGGCTCAGAAGCTAAATGTCGTGCATTCAGTGCCCTGCTCCTGGCAGAGAATTCTGGCTGCATGTTTTTCTTGTCCTTTTTTTTTCCCTACTTTCCCCCTTTTATTGTGCGTTTTCAACAAAAGTTAGGCAGTAATAACTACTACATTTACACACCACAGTTAATGATTGTAATAGTGTAAGGTAAGAGGATAAATGCTCACTAACACAAAAAAGTACAGTGTAACTCTTTATTGAAGAGAAAAAATGATTTCAGCAGTTAATGAAAACATGGATACATTTGACAGAATTACATAGGGAAGAAAAATGACTTGCAAGACTCCTGGGGACAAAATTAAGTGGGTGTGTGTGTTTAATCCTTTCAAGACTTAGCCTAATAGTTGGGCACTGCCTCCTTACTTGATTCCTGCCCAAGTCGGAGGAGGCACCCCCAGCTCTGACTTACCTTCTTATAGCTAATTTGAGTTTCCCTTTCCAAGATGCACCACCATCTAGGAAAGGTGGCTAGTAATGCCTTCCTAGGAAATCCTAGATTTTGTCCCCTACAGTTAATTGTTGAGAGAATAATAGCCATTTGGGTGAAGAAAAGGAGGGCTTGTAGTTAAGAACAAAATAAGGAAAATAGAGCACCAGAAAATACTTCATCTTTTATTGCTAACACTTTCATTTTATGTCTTTTCATATGGAACTGTCATATTAACTTGCTGACATAGCTAAAGTAAACATTAACATATATATGCTAATTATATATGCTAACATATGTATGTACTAATGTTTATTTATCCCTTGTGTGTGTGTGTGTGTGTGTGTGTGTGTGTGTGTAGGGTTTTTTTTTGACTACTTTCTTATTAATCTTGACATTGACAAAAAACTTGCTCAGAAATAGGTAGAGTATATTCCCTCAAGGAAAGGGCTATCATCATATGTATGAAATTAATCTATCCAACCTTAGATGAGTTAAATAATCATAGTTAAATACATTAGGAAGTAATTTAATAAGATTAGTAGATGAGGAGCAGAGCTAGGCCCTGGGGCTTTCTGATGAAAAAAATGCCACTAAATAAAGACCGCTGTCAAGATGATTAACATATGAGGGCAGTTAACTTTACAGCTCTCCCAATTGAAGGTGAGTCACCTAAACACTCTGGCTCTGGGAAACTATAAAGAACAGGGCTGGGCACGGTAGCTACAAATTGAATTACTTTATTTGGGTTGCATCTTAAATCTGTGATTATAAAATATAGTAAAAAAAAAAAAACAAAAAGAACATATATAGTTCACCTCAAGAAGTATTGGTAACATACACATCTTTTCATTTAGATTTTGGGAGATCCATAGAACAGGCATGTAGGTTTCTAAGTCTATGTTCTAAGTTTATATTTTATAAATCTGAACATTTTCCAAAGGAGCAGGAAGACAGTGAAAAATCAGGCAATCAGGAAAGAGTAAGAAAGAGAAAGTATTAAGAAATGATGTCACTTAGAAGCAGGAGTAAAACAAAATTAATACAGCAAAAAGTTTACTGGGGGGGTAAAGGGGTGATGATACATAAGAAAGGTAAGAGGGGCCTGGAGCAGGTCTGGGCAGAAACGCCATCAGACATCAGTGCAGCTCTGAACCTCCTGAATGAAAGCCAGAGGTACAGAAAGAGTGGGGGAGCCTCGGAGAAGCGCAGCCAACCTCCAGGAGCTGCAGACAGAAGTGATAATAGAGACACTAGGAAGAGCTAGAAAAAGATAGATAGGATTGATATATAATGTATAGATGTGTGAAATTTACAAAGAATAAAAATAGTACTTTAAAATACATCTAAAGCCAGAAAGTAGAAAGAAAGAAAGAAAGAAAGAAAGAAAGAAAGAAAGAAAGAAAGAAAGAAAGAAAGAAAGAAGATGAAACTAAATAAAATTCCCAGATGGGAGGGCACTATTAACCAGTGCTTGAGCCAGGAACACACATGAGGGAGCAGAATCAGGAAACCTAAAGCAGAGCTTGTGGAAAGCTCTCAATGGCCAGTAAAGCGAAGGGTTGATGACGTTTTGTTCAAGCAAGCAAGCAGATGAAAAGCTTAGGAATGGAGAACAAACAATGGGCTGTGAATGAAGTCATTTGCTGTTATGATTTCCAAAAAAGGGTAAAGGGCCAAATGCATAAGAGTAGAAACGGGGTTGGGTAGAAGCAAGAGAAGCAAAATGTATAGGCAAGGCCTCTATGGGGTTCAGTCCATGCCAGATGAGAGTGCTGCCATTTGTAATGGAATCAGTCCACTCTAGATGAGCGCTGCTGAGGTAGAGGAAGAAGTCTGTGGTAGAGAGGAAGTCTGTCTCATTCCTCTAATCCAGTGGGATTGTAGATGTGTGCCCCCACACCTGGCCCCTCTCTCTCTCTCCCTCTCTCTCTCTCTCTCTCTCTCTCTCTCTCTCTCTCTCTCTCATTCCTGGTTCATTCATTCTAATAGAAGTTATTTAACTTTGCACATACACATTCCAAAGAATGCCTGACCAAGATAAAAGACTATCCTAAAAGTGAAGAAATAAATACTAGAGCTTTGCTCTACTTAGAAAGAGAAACCTAATGTATTTTACATGTCAGATCCATATATGTAAATGTAAAACAGACACAAGGTGATTAAAACTTAAAGAGTACATTAGTAGAATTAGTTTTAATAATGTATTTCAATCAATTCAATATATGGAAAGTGCAACATGTAGTCAATATAAATAAAGAACAAGTTTTTTTAACTGTTCTAAGTCTTTGAATTTTGATGTATGTCTTATTTCAATATAACTCAATTTGGATGCTAAATTTTCATTCCAAATATTTAATCTCCAGTTTTGTTTCTTAAAACATGCATTATGAAAATAGGATTCATTCATTCAAATTGTTTCCAATATAGAAAAAGGGTTATTTCTTTTTTTCTAAAGTGATTCAAATCCTTAAAAATATTTTTTCTTTCACATTTGGCTCTATACTGATACCACTGGCTCATTCTGACATTGTCTCTGTCTGTTTCCCCCACCCCCACCCCACCCCCGTGTGTGTGTGTGTGTGTGTGTGTGTGTGTGTGTGTGTGTGTGTGTGTGTGTGTGTGTAGGTTCCCTTTCCAATACATGCACATATGAGGCCCTAGTTTGACCCTGGGTGTCTTCCTAAGTCATTCCCCACCTTTTTTTTTGAAGGAGGGTCTCTCCCTAGAACCAGAGTTCGCCAGTTTAGCTAGACTTGCCAGCAGGCCCCAGGAAGTCTGTCTCATTCCTCTCTAATCCAGTGGGACTGTAGATGTGTGCCCCCACACCTGGCCTTTATGTGGGTGCACAAAACAATCACTCAATCTCTCTCTCTCTCTCTCTCTCTCTCTCTCTCTCTCTCTCTCTCTCTCTCTCTCTCTCTCATTCCTGGTTCATTCATTCTAATAGAAGTTATTTAACTTTGCAGCAAAGCATATATGTTTCAGAGCCCTATCTCCTCAAGGAAAATCACATCTTCCAGTTGCTACATCAATAGTACCATCTATATGCCTCTAAATATCCATTCTCTTTAGCTGAGTATTTTTTTTTATTACTGTGAGTGTTATCAGATTTCAAGGCTTTACATTGAAGTCTGATTCATTTCTAACTGAATTTCATGCACAGTGAGAGATAAGAATCCATCTTTATTCTTCATGTAGCTATCCAATTTGACCAGCAGTATGAGTTGAAGATTCTGTCTTTTCTTCAACATGCATTGTTAATCTCTTAGTCTCTGCATCTTGACAAGTTGTGGACCTTTGTTAGTAATATCGATTGCAAGTAAAAGCTTCTCTTTTAATGCTTGAAAGATGCATTCATGTAGGTCTGTAACAGCAATAAGTGATTAACAGTTGATTTACTAGTATATCCATCTAGCGGAATAATAGTTTTAGTTTCTTGCATAGGGTCTACGACCTATCCAGCCATGCATTCTTGACTTGATAATGGTACCAGATATGGGTTTCATCTTGTAGAGAGGGACTTAAGTCCAATCAAAAAGTGGTTGTTTATTTTTATAGTGTTCATGCCACCATTACCCCAATGGGTGTGTTTTGCCAAGCCAGTCAATATTGTAGACTCCAGGACTCATGTCTGGGTAAAACTAATAATTACTTTTCTATCCTGGTAGTGTGAATAGAACCAAAGTTATGAAAGATTCCAGTAGGGATGAAGCATTTATGTCAGGACAAGTTTGATTTTTCTGTGCTTTATGCCCCATCAAGTTCTGGGGTACAACCAATTCTAGCCACAATAGGATTGGGGATATATGAGAATTCATGCCAACAACTCCACAGGAGAAAAAACATTTGTGTCATAAGGATTTTTGTTATCCTGTAGTACCCCTATCCTATGGTTGGAGCATTGTCACTTCTTATAGGGAGTAATTCCATTTAAACTCTGTAGAAATGTATCTATTTTATGACAGTCTTTCTGGGGAAATGTGAAAAAAAATCTACTCTATCCAGATAGGGAATGTACAGTAGACCAAACTACAAACAGCACCAAAGTCCAACATTGTGAACCTTGGAGTTTTATTGCGGCTACTCACAGGACTATGGTATAGGGTTTGTGCAGAAGCAGAAATGAATAAAAGATACGGGCATCACCAAAGCCCACCCTGGTGTGGGTAAAAGCTCACAAAGCCAGAAAGAAAGCTAACGTGCACTGTGCAGCTTGTAGGCAGAGCAACAGGTTGGAGAGCATTCTTTCCAAGTGGCTCGCACCAACTGCTTCTCTTCCTGGCTGCTCAGTTTTCAGGCATGTCCTCAGCAGTTCTTACTGCTTACGAGCTCTGTGGAGTATGAGGGCCTCAGGAATCTGGTCAGTTTGAGGGACTTCTGGAGCTATTTTGAATTATTCACTTCCTGAGCTTAAGGAGCTTCCCTGTAGGATAAAAGGCCTCATCTCCCCTCGAATCTCCTCTCCATCTTGTTATTAATGTTGTAAGCATCCTGTGTCTTAATGAGCTTCCCTCCAAGATTCAAGGTTTTAATCTATAATGAAGCTGCTATACAACAGTGTGTGTGAATGTATGTATGACAAAATAACTATATACACTCACATATATTCAATGTGTGTAAATAAATAGTTATATATGGTGTGTGCATAACTAAATTTAACTGTAACTATATGTGTGTGTGTGTGTGTGTGTGTGTGTGTATACACATACACAACACACACATATAAACACACTATATATAGATATATGGATGTATAGTATGTGGAATTTTCAACCTTAAATGGGACATCTACAACCCACTCTGCTCCTCCCAAAAGTCAGAAGTTACTAAGAAGGGGGTGAGCAGAATGATCGTAAGAGCCATAAACAGAAGATGGGTACAAGAAAAGTTGTGTTTTCTGGAAACAGTAGAACAGTTGCATATATGAGCTCACAACACTTGAGAAACTATGCAGATGGCCTGTGTAAGCTTGATTCAAAAAAAATCTCAGCATGGAAAAGGGAACTGATCTAACTCCTAGATGAATAATTATTGTCACTTGATAGCTTCCAAGAGAAAAAGAATCAATTTTCTTTAAGAGTAGAGCCACTAATAGGTCAACCATGCTCCTCCAGTGGAAGCCAGACATCTAAGACTACATGAGCAGATAGATTGAACCCAATGTGTATAACAAGAAGAGGATCAAGGTCAGGTGAGAAGGAAAGGAAAGATAAATCAGAGGGGAGTTGGGAGAGGGAGTAAATAAGGTCAAACACATTGCATGAAATTCTCAAGGAACTAATAAAAAGCTCTAAAACGTAGAGGACTTTAAGTAAAGCCAGCGTGGCCTCCTTCATGGAGGTAGCCATCATTGATAAGTGAAGGAGCAACGTAAAATGAATGACTGATCTTTTCCAAATGAAGACCCAATCTTCTAGGCAGACTTCAGCTATAAGCCAAAATGCCAGTTTGTCCCTAGGCCTCAAACTGAAATTTCATCCTTCAGATGCTTCAGTTGCAAATTCCCAGGCACCACTTCTATACTTACTGGCTTTGTTTCTCGGGAGCATACAGATGTATGCTGCATCTCACACTATCCCCCAATGAACAAACCCCACTGAACTACCTGTTACTCCACCATCTGGTATGAATAAAGTAGGGACTGTAAGAATGTCCAGGGCTTCAGCTTCTTTTCTGTGGACCTCTAACCACTTACTCCAGAAACTGGCCTCTTCATCATCCACCAAAGACTATACATTCAAGTCTTCCTGAAAAGGAGAGTTTAGAGTTGCAATCACATGGTGTAAAAGGTGTGTATGCCAAATAAAAGACTGGTTTCTTTTTATAAGATATTATAAAGATCAATATTCTTTAAAGGTGGTAAAATATTAAATGTATAAATCTAAACAGTAGTGTTATCATTTGTATGCTTCTAGTCTTACCACCATAGTCACATGAAATACTGAATTGGACAGTGAACAATTCAAAGTTGTGTTGGGCATCACTATGTTTTGAAAAAATACCTATATCCTAAGAAACTATACCTTTAATTAATGCAAATGACAAAAGAGGACATCTCTTCATTTATTGAGGAAGTTTTAATATTTTATATAGATATTTTAGATGTTTGTGATAATGCATTTTCAAAAATCAAAATTCAGTAAAAAGTATTAGAACACTAAAGTTTTTATTTTGTTTTGTTATGAGATAAGATCTCCTATAGGTCAAGATGGCTTCTAATTTTCTATGTATCTAAGAACCTTAAATTCCTGCTCTTCCGGCTTCCACCTCAGATTCTTGGGATAACAGGCATGCACTACCATGCCTGGTAACTTTCCAGGACTTTACACAACTAAATATCTGGAGCATTTTTAGAATGATTTTTGACTACTGACATGAAAAATTTAGGGTAAAAAGGATTTATTTTGGCTCAAGAAATAAAAGTTTGAGTCCAATTTTGGATTGCATATATTAATTGTATAAATCAATGGGTTTTAGTATGACATTTCTGAATATGTATATAATATATTTTGATCATATTTGCCTTCCCTTTTATTTTTCTTATTTCCCTATACCTCCCCCTTTGCCATTCCATATCTTTATGTGACACACAACTTTGTGAGTATGGTTTATATTACATAACATAACCTCTAGGTCCTTCCATTTGTCTAAAGTTGATAAGATTTTGCTCTACTTTATGAATGGAAAATGCTCCATCATGTTCATATACTAAATTCTCTTGATCTAGTCACAATACACATTTTTCTTATCTACCCATCCATTTGTACCTTGGCTGATTCCATAACATGTCTATTTTGTGTAGTGTATCAGTAGATATGTTAGCTGCTTCTCTATTGGTGTGATAAAACACTATGACCAGTGAAATTTATAGAATGAAAGGTCTATTGGGATTATAATTCCAGAGGGCTAAGAATCCATCAAATGAGGCAAGCATAGCAGGAAGCAAGAGGCATGGTGGCTGAAGCTGAGGGCTCACATGTTGAATCCTCTGCACAAAGCATCTCTGTAAAGTAAAAATGTTAAAGTAAATAGCAGTTAAGCTTCCAAAGCCAGACTCCAGTGGCACACTTTTCCCAACAAGTCCACATCTCCTATGATTCTTTAAAATGTGCCACCAACTGGTAAAGAAGTATTCAAATGCCCCAAAACAAGTGTTCAAATAACTGCAATAATAAGCACTACATAACCCGCTATAAAGGATATGTAGGTAAAAGTTTACTAAAGTGTTTAGATTCTTTATATTAAATATGCAAAAGTGATCTAGCTGTATCATTTGGTGGCTCTACATTTAATTTTGAAAATTTTTCACAGTTATTTCCATAATAGCAACTCTAGTTTATACATCCCCCCACATCCTGATTAATATTTTGGGGGGAGGGGTTGTTTGTTTATCTGTTTGAATTTTTCTTGATGATTGCCATTCTGACTGGGGTAGAATAGACTCTTCTGAATGTTGTTTTGATTTGCATTTCCCAGAATGATAAGGATGCTGATTATTTTTTCATGTATTTATTGGCCATTTGACTTCAACACTTGTTCCATTCAGTTAAAATGGCTGTTTGGTGACTGGCGTATTTGCTGTTTGGCTATTCATTTCTGAGTTACTCGTTTATTCTGGATATTAATCCCTTGTCATGTAAGTACTTAGCAAACATTTTCTTCCATTCAGTAGGATGTCTTTTCAGTCTGTTCTTTGTTTCTTTTGTTATGTAGAAGTTTTTTGGTTTAATAAAATTCCACTAGTTAGTTCTTGCTATTATTTACCAATCCCAACCTATTGGAATTCTGTTCAGAAAGTTACAACCAATTCCCTGGACCCACATTGATTCTTTGTTTGGTCCCTTGTATATCCAGTAGGGGAGGTGTAGTGGTTGGGTTGTTGGAATGGGAATGACCCCTATAGACTTGCATGTTTGAATGCCCATAGGGAGTATCACTATTAGGAGGTGTGGCCATGTTGAAGGAAGTGTGTCGCTGTGGGAATGGTCCTTGAAGTTGCAGATTCTTAAGTTCGGCTTAGTGTGATATTCATTCCCATTGCCTACAGATCAAGATGTAGAACTCTTCATCCACCATCTTCTTCTTCACCACCATGTCTGCCAGTATGCTGATAGGCTTCCTGACATGCGGATAATGAGCTAAACCACTGAAACTGTAAACCAGCCCCAGTTAAATGTTTTGCCTTATAAGAGTTGCCATGGTCATGGTGTCTTTTCACAGCAATAAAACTCTAAGAGAGGAAGGGAGGTCTATGATGTGAAACCATGAAAACACAGAGGCATCTGATTCCACAGATGAAACATTAGACTGTAAAATATCACTCTTTCTGAAAATAACACACATTTACTGATACACACACACACACACACACACATATATATATACATACATGCATGTATATATGTGTGTGTGTGTGTGTGTATATATATATATATATATATGTATATATATATATATAATCCAATATATATGGATTGTGTTCACATAAGTACACATAGATGTATGGAGCAATGCAATGCAGACTTGAGTGAATGTGTGTTATTTAACACAGTCACAGCCATGTTAAAGACCAATGCTTCAGCCCTATAAGAGTAACAAAGCTTCTCTAGGTTAGGCTCAGAGAAATGGCAAAGCCTTCCTTCCTGGTCCATGTGTAGATAACAAGAGTATATGCAGAAAGTATCCACCATAGTTTCCTCCTACAAGATGTCTGGGGCCTGAAGATTGCTCCACTTAAACAGTACTCCTAAGGATAGCTCAAACTGCCTCCTTGATTCAGGTATATATTAGCACCACTTTCTTGTTTATCTGTATGAAAATATCAGACTTCCTACCTATCCAACTGTATATAATTAACATACTTAACTATTGGGGGGGGGAGCATTTTGGTTTCTAATAGAGGTCCCAGACCATTTGATCTCAGCTTTTGTGTGTATCCATGTGTCTGACATTTCTTTATTCCTTTGCTGTCTCTGTCAGGTCAATATCTGGAGCCTTGTAATGATACATCAGGCAGAGAAAATGGATCCATCTGGACTTGGAAGTGTAGATGGTTTTGAGTCACTTAAATTGGATTCTAGTATTTTGTAAGAGCAGCAACCACTATGAACATCAGATCCTTCTCATAAAATGATCCTTACCACATTACCCACACGCAAGCTAGGTCATGCTGGGAACACTTTTCCTGGGTCAGCTTGCTGAGCAGATCTCAGATCTCCCACCTTAATCTATATTGTGTTTCAGAGTGCCATATTCTTACCCCATGGAGCTCACCCTGACATATACCTTGTCCTTTGCCTAGCATGCCTGTTAGGACTGCTTTCTTTTAGATTTCAATATTTCTGAGTTTCACCTAGTGTCTTACTATCCACCTTTTAATGTCACTCAGCTTTCCCTGAAATCATGAACCTGGGGCTTTGCTTTAGACTGGGAAGATCTAAACATGGGGGTGGTCTCTGTTTGTCCTCTTCCCTCTACCAAATGTTCTGAAAGTGAAGTTTGCCCATTTGTCTTATCTTCAGTCCAATAGAGTTACCTTAACTTTGGGATAAGTGGGTGTAAGAAAAACAAAAACAAACAAATGAACACAACAACAACAAAACCTTTTCGTAAGGTTTTGTCAGTTGTGGAAGCTTTAGTTGAATCAAAATATAAACTTGGGTTCCAGGACTCCACCGAAAGCAGTCTGCACAGATGAGAGTGTGCACTACAGAAGCTAACAGCTTCTGGGACAGGTGGGAGCCACAGAGCTTCTGAGGCAGCACCATTTTCGGGCTCCAGACATCCAGCAACTTTTTCGCCAGAGGATAGGTGTCCGCCCAGCCCTGGAGGGCTTTGCCTCAGCATCGGTGAGAGACATCTTGGTTCCAAGACTCCAACGAAAGTAGTCTGCACAGGTAAGAGTGTGGACTACAGAAGCTAACAGCTTCTGTGACAGGCCAAAGCAACACAGCTTCTGGGAGAGGTCCTGTATTGGGTCTTCATGTTTGGCCAGGAGGGAGGTCCAAATGCCAGATATTTGTGCACCTTCCCTGTAAGAGGAGAGCTTGCCTGCGGAGACTGCTCTGACCACTGAAACTCAGAGGAGAGAGCTAGTCTCCCAGGTCTGCTGATAGAAGCTAATAGAATCACCAGAGGAACAATCGCTAAATAGAGACAACTATAACAACTAACTCCAGAGATTACCAGATGGCGAAAGGTAAACATAAGATTCTTACTAACAGAAACCAAGACCACTCAAAGACCACTAAAGAAAAAGATGCCCATGAACATACAAGAAGCCTACAGAACTTCAAATAGACTGGACCAGAAAAGAAATTCCTTCCGACACATAATAATCAGAACAACACATGCACTAAATAAAGATAGAATATTAAAAGCAGTAAAGGAAAAAGGTCAAGTAACATATAAAGGCAAGCCTATCAGAATTACACCAGATTTTTTCAACAGAAACTATGAAAGCCAGAAGAGCCTGGACAGATGTTATACAGACACTAAGAGAACACAAATGACAGCCCAGGCTACTATACCCAGCCAAACTTTCAATTACCTTAGCTGGAGAAACGAAAGTATTCCACAACAGAACCAAGTTCACACATTATCTTTCCACGAATCCTGCCCTTCAAAGGATAATAACAGAAAAAAAATACAAGGACAGAAACCATGTCCTAGAAAAAGCAAGAAGGTAATCCATCAACAAACGAAAAAGAAGACAGCCACAAGAACAGAATACCAACTTTAGCAACAAAAATAATAGGAAGCAACAATTACTTTTTCTTAATATCTCAATATCAATGGATTCAACTCCCCAATAAAAAGACATAGACTAACAGACTGGCTACACAAACAGGACCCAACATTTTGCTGCTTACAGGAAACTCATCTCAGAGAAAAAGATAGACACTACCTCAGAATGAAAGGCTGGAAAACAATTTTCCAAGCAAATGGTCTGAAGAAACAAGCTGGAGTAGCCATTCTAATATGGAATAAAAATCGACTTCCAACCCAAAGTCATCAAAAAAGACAAGGAGGGGCACTTCATACTCATCAAAGGTAAAAATCCTCCAAGAGGAACTTCCAATTCTAAATATCTATGCTCCAAATACAAGGGCAGCCACATTCATTAAAGAAACTTTAGTAAAGCTCAAAGCACACATTGCACCTCACACAATAATAGTGGGAGACTTCAACACATTACTTTCACCAATGGACAGATCATGGAAACAGAAACTAAACAGGGAGGCAGTGAAACTAACAGAAGTTATGAAACAAATGGATCTAACAGATATCTATAGAACATTTTATCCTAAAACAAAAGGATATATCTTCTTCTCAGCACCTCATGTTACCTTCGTCAAAATTGACCACATAATTAGTCACAAAACAAGCCTCAACAGATACAAAAAATATTGAAATTGTCCCATGCATCCTATCAGATCACCATGGACTAAGGCTGATCTTCAATAACAAAAAAAAAAAAGAAAGAAAGCCAACATTCACGTAGAAACTGAACAACACTCTTCTCAATGATACCTTGGTCAAGGAAGGAAAAAAGAAAGAAATTAAGGACTTTTTAAAGTTTAATGAAAATGAAGCCACAACATACCCAAACTTATGGGACACAATGAAAGCATTTCTAAGAGGAAAACTCATAGCTCTGAGTGCCTCCAAAAAGAAACTATAGAGAGCACACATTAGCAGCTTGACAACACACCTAAAAGCTCTAGAACAAAAGGAAGCAAATTCACCCAAGATGAGTAGACAGGAGGAAATAATCAGACTCAGGGGCGAAATCAACCAAGTGGAAACAAGAAGAACTATTCAAAGAACCAACAATACGAGGAGCTGGTTCTTTGAGAAAATCAACAAGATAGATAAACCCTTAGCCAGACTCACTAGAGGGCACAGGGAAAGCATCCTAATTAACAAAATCAGAAATAAAAAGGGAGACATAACAACAGAACCTGAAGAAATCCAAAAGACCATCAGATCCTTCTACAAAAGGCTATACTCAACCAAACTGGAGAACCTGGATGAAATGGACAAGTTTCTAGACAGATACCAGGTACCAAAGCTAAATCAAGATCAGGGTAATGATCTAAACAGTCCTATATCCCCTAAAGAAATAGAAGCAGTCATTAATAGTCTCCCAACCAAAAAAAAACCCAGGACCAGATGGGTCTAGTGCAGAGTTCTATCAGACCTTCAAAGAAGATCTAATCCCAGTTCTTCACAAACTATTCCACAAAATAGAAACAGAAGGTACTCTACCCAACTCGTTCTATGAAGCCACAATTACTCTGATACCTAAACCACAAAAATATCCAACATAGAGAATTTCAGACCAATTTCCCTTATGAATATTGATGCAAAAATCCTCAATAAAGTTCTCACTAACCGAATCCAAGAACACATCAAAAGATTCATCCACCTCACCAAGTAGGTTTCATTCCTGGGAGCAGGAATGTTTTAATATACGGAAATCCATCAACGCAATCCACTATATAAACAAACTCAAAAAGAAAAACCACAGGATCATCTCGTTGAATGCAGAGAAAGCATTTGACAAAATCCAACACCCATTCATGATAAAAATCTTGGAAAGATCAGGAAATCAAGGCCCATACATGATAAAAGCAATCTAAAACAAACCAGTAGCCAACGTCAAAGTAAATAGTGAGAGGCTGGAAGCAATCCCACTAAAATCAGGGACGAGACAAGGCTGCCCACTCTCTCCCTACCTATTCAACATTGTACTTGAAGTCCTAGCCAGAGCAATTTGAAAGCAAAAGGAGGTCAAGGGGATACAAATTAGAAGAGAAGAAGACAAAATATCACTTTTTGCAGATGATATGATAGTATATATAAATGACCCTAAAAATTCCACCAGAGAACTCCTAAGCCTGATAAACAGCTTCAATAAAGTAGCTGGATATAAAATTAACTCAAACAAGTCAATGGCCTTTCTGTACACAAAGGATAAACAGGCTGAGAAAGAAATTAGGGAAACAACACCCTTCTCAATAGTCACAAATAATATAAAATATCTTGGCGTGACTCTAACTAAGGAAGTGAAAGATCTGTATGATAAAAACTTCAAATCTCTGAAGAAAGAAATTAAAGAAGATCTCAGAAGATGGAAAGATCTCCCATGCTCATGGATTGGCAGGATCAATATAGTAAAATTGGCTATCTTGCCAAAAGCAATCTACAGATTCAATGCAATTCTCATCAAAATTCCAACTCTATTCAATGAATTAGAAGGGGCAATCTGCAGATTCATCTAGAATAACAAAAAACCTAGAATAGGAAAAACTCTTCTCAAGGATAAAAGAACCTCTGGTGGAATCACCATGCCTGACCTGAAGCTGTACTACAGAGCAATTGTGATCAAAACTGCATGATATTGGTATAGTGACAGACAAGTAGACCAATGGAATAGAATTGAAGACCCAGAGATGAACCCACACACCTATGGTCACATGATCTTTGACAAGGGAGCTAAAACCATCCAGTGGAAAAAAGACAGCATTTTCAACAAATGGTGCTGGCACAAATGACTGTTATCATGTAGAAGAGTGCGAATTGATCCATTCCTATCTCCCTGTACTAAGGTCAAATCTAAGTAGATTAAGGAACTCCACATAAAACCAGAGACACTGAAACTTATAGAGGAGAAAGTGGGGAAAAGCCTCGAAGATATGGGTACAGAGGAAAAATTCCTGAATAGAACAGCAATGGCTTGTGCTATAAGATTGAGAATCGATAAATGGGACCTCATAAAGTTGCAAAGCTTCTGCAAGGCAAAAGACACCGTCAATAAGACAAAAAGGCCACCAACAGATTGGGAAAGGATCTTTACCTATCCTAAATCAGATAGGGGGCAAATATCCAATATATATAAAGAACTCAAGAAGGTGGACTCCAGAAAATCAAATAACCCCATTAAAAATGGGGCTCAGAGCTGAACAAAGGATTCTCACCTGAGGAATACCCAATGGCAGAGAAGCACCTGAAAAAAATGTTCAACATCCTTAATCATTAGGAAAATGCAAATCAAAACAACCCTGAGATTCCACCTCACACCAGTCAGAATGGCTAAGATGAAAAATTCAGGTGACAGCAGATGCTGGCGTGGATGTGGAGAAAGAGGAACACTCCTCCATTGTTGGTGAGATTGCAAGCTTGTACAACCACTCTGGAAATCAGTCTGGCGGTTTCTCAGAAAATTGGACATAATACTACCGGAGGATCCCAGAATACCTCTCCTGGGCATATATCCAGAAAATATCCCACCCGTAAGAAGGACTCATGCTCCACTATGTTCATAGCAGCCTTATTTATAATAGCCAGAAGCTGGAAAAAACCCAGATGCCCCTCAACAGAGGAATGGATACAGAAAATGTGGTACATTTACACAATGGAGTACTACTCAGCTATTAAAAAGAATGAATTTATGAAATTCCTAGGCAAATGGATGGACCTGGAGGGCATCATCCTGAGTGAGGTAACACATTCACAAAGGAACTCACACAATATGTACTCACTGATAAGTGGATATTAGCCCAGAAACTTAGGATACTCAAGATATAAGATAAAATTTGCAAAATGGATGAAACTCAAGAAGAACAAAGACCAAAACGTGGACACTTTGCCCCTTCTTAGAATTGGGGAAAAAAAAACACCCATGGGAGGAATTACAGAGACAAAGTTTGAAGCTGTGACAAAAGGATGGACCATCTAGAGACTGCCATATCTGGGGATCCATCCCATAATCAGCTTCCAAACACTGTCACCATTGCATACACAAGCAAGATTTTGCTGAAAGGACCCAGATATAGCTGTCTCTTGTGAGGCTATGCCAGGGCCTAGCAAACACAGAAGTGGATGCCCACAGTCAGCTAATGGATGGATCACAGGGCTCCCAATGGAGGAGCTAGAGAAAGTACCCAAGGAGCTAAAGGGAACTGCAACCCTATAGGTGGAACAACAATATGAACTAACCAGTACCCCGGAGCTCTTGACTCTAGCTGCATATGTATCAAAAGATGGCCTAGTCGGCCGTCACTGGAAAGAGAGGCCCATTGGACACGCAAACTTTATATGCCCCAGTACAGGGGAATGCCAGGGCCAAGAAGTGGGAGTGGGTGGGTGAGTGTGTGGGGGACTTTTAGGATAGCATTGGAAATGTAAATGAAATAAATACCCAATTAAAAAAACAAAAGGAAAAAATATATATAAACTTGTCCTCACTGTTCAGGGATTTGATTGAGACTCGTTCTCTTCTTTCAAGGCTATTGAGTCTCATTCTGTCTTTTTAGTTATCAATCTAAAAACATACATTCTGTGGATTTTTAGATGCAATAGGAGCAGGGATTGTACATAAGGACATAAAAGTCAGTGGGATGTTGGCATGGTGTGGAACTGTTCTGTAATCCCAGCATATGGGAGATGGAGGCAGGAGGATGACTGTGAGTTTGAGACCACCCATAGCTACATAGTGAATTCTAGACCAGCCTGGGATACCAAATGAGATCTGTCTCCAAACAGAAACAAAAACAAAAATTTCACAAAGCAAAGTTTAAAACTCAGTGGAGAGCGTTTGGAAGCCACCATCCTGGAACTCAAGTGAAGTGTGTGCAGTGAAGTTTATTTCAGATCTAATGTTAAATGGAAAAATTCCTCTTCTCATCCAATACCACCCTAACAGTTCCCCATTCAGTGTGTTGCCTAGCACTGGCGGAACCCTGTACTGGCAGACGTCTTCTATCTAGGAAGCTGCTGGTGTACAGAACTCACTTTATTCTCTGACACAGGGTGGTTCTTAGAAGTCAAGCATGCTGCTGTGTTAAGGGACAGAGGTGGAACACAGGGACATAATTGAGCATCAGTGCCCATTGGAACAGTAACAAAGGCTTCCCTGGAATTCAGCTCTGTGCCCCTCTTGTGTAGCCATCTACTTTCTTCAGTGGGTTGCAGTTTTCAGGATTTCATCTTTTCAAATATCAACATTTGGAGTTTTACTCTTTGGGAATTGTGATCAACAGGATTTGGATCTTGGGAGATTTTATACTTTAGGGATTTGGCTCTTTTAGGATTTCAACATTTGAGATAATGACAAGATTATGTATCTTTCAGGGTTCTGACTGGCAGTGGGTGATCTGGCAGAAGTATGCTTGTTAGTATCCCACCTTTGATCTTCTTCCTTGGTCTCTGCATTGCTGCTAAAAGATGGGGGTGGGGTAGGGAATGAAGCACCTTAGGCTTGTATGCCCCACCCACGGCAAACTGAGAACACTGCTATCTGTGAATAATCTGCATTTCTAGGTCACATTAAAATCTTTTTTTATTTTCCCATTATTCTTCTTGTAAAAGTGAATAAAACAATTTTCCTACATTTCCTCTCTTGAAAAACCTGGCGATGTTCCCTGGCGATGAGGTCCTCACTACTCAGCCCTTCCTAAAGAAGGGAAGACTTTTGGACTGTTAGGACCATATCAATTCCATCCACTAGACACAGACAGGGCAGCATCTAAGCAGAGGGTGAACATTATCTCCCATGTCATCCCTAGACAGCTAAGATGAACAATAGCTGCCAGTAAGCAATAAGTAGAGAACACACTTGCACACTGTTACACTTCATTGGAAACTTCTCATAACTAACACAGCACTCCTGATTAGCAAGAGGATGTTGACCGAGAAACCTCTACCAGTGCAGGCCAATGCTGGGAGGTCTGTGTGGGAGTCTATGCCCACTGTATTCTCTTTTCTGTCCAAGTTACTTCCCTTGAAGAGTGGTGTTCCAGTTCCTAGGAGTTTTCATCTCAAAGGTGTTTTCGAAAAACAGGATAAGAGAAAAAAAAATCAAAACTTCATTTTTTTCAGGAGTCCTTACCTGATCTGGATGATTTTTTCCCCTAGAGTTGGTTTTAAAAAGGGGGGGGAATCATAACCTTAAGTGGGTGTAGAACATCATATCAGTATCCCAAAAAACAGAGGTTAGTTTCTCTGAGAAACAAGTGTAACTCCAGGAGGAAAAAGGCAGTCTCCATCACCATAAAAACACTTCACCCTCAGAAGCGTGGGCACTGAAGCCATGCCCAGTGAGTTCCTGCAGGGCCACAGCAAGCAGCTCTGAGCCCGCGTAGAGGGCTGCTAGATAAGGGCAAAGATGTGAATCCATTGATCCAAAACTTTCTCTGGACTCAACTATTGTCCAGTCCATCCTTTAACGTGTCACATGACTCATGTGTTGCAGATCTTGGCTCTGGACATAGCGCCTCTTCAGGCATGATAATCTGAAGTTTACATTAGAACTTGTACTAATGGTCCAAGGTGTTTGATCTTGAAATCCTTTACCTCTTTACTCCAGTTTCCCTATACATCTTCTTATCATTGATCAAACCCAGATCAGTCTCCTTCCAAGCCCATAAACTTCTGCAACACTTTTATAAAAAGCATTAGTGAACAAAGATTTTAACTATCTTACACAGGTGAAGAGAGACAGGACACACAGCCCATCCTCCTATAACCTGCATCCTAGTCTACATACCTTTTCTCCATCAAAGTCCTTTGAGGATCTCAGCCTTATCCCAATATACTCACATAGTACCCAGCTCCAATGGTTCCCTTATCACCACCACCAGATCCTAGGTCCCTTTATCAACACCACCATACTGTTCCATACTGTTCTTGTTTCTCACAGAGCATGCCAGCTCTCCCTGCTCCCCACCCCACCTGGAAAGCCAGGGGCACCCTGATTTGGAGACCCAGCTTTTTAAGGGAGAAGTTGGAATCATATAGACCTGCATTTTGTAGACATGATTTGAATCACATCAGTATGTTTTCAAAAAAAAAGTATATTCCATTTTTTCCATATAGTTGTTAGTATTTCATCTACATACTTTCAATAGATATTAAGACAATAACATATTTACATTGGTATATATGTATGCATATACATATATATCATATGACTATCTTATAAGTGTATTGTAGTATCTGTATGGACACTGCTTTCTCAAAGGCTGTTTGTTCTCACTGAATTCTCACACAGAGGAAGAAGTAGTAGCGCATCACTCCGAATTCTCAAAAGAACACTAATTCAGATTGTGAGTGCCTTGCCTTCAACAGAAAACCAGTTTTTTAAAAAGCTCCCACCTCTTTTTATAATCACCAGGGATATAAGGATTTCTACATATAAATTTTGGTAGAACATGAGCATTCAGACCACAGCAGGTACATACTCAAGTCTTCCTATCTCCAGCTGTGCCCCCCCTTCATCATCTCTTAGCTTGACAAAACACTACAATACTAGAAATACTCTTCAAATTTTGAGCAAAAGCAAGCTCCAACAACTGCTTCCAGATGGGGAAACAGCACTGGAAAATGGCTCTTCAGCTGCTTTCTTCAAAAATGTCAGTCATGAAAGGAAAAGAAATCTGTGGCTGCCTTGGATAACAGGAGACTTAGTGAGATTGTGGGCAAGTACAGTCGGATGACCCTTGCTGGGCCCTGTGTGATACTAAATGTCCTCAGCAGTTGGCATCCCTGAGTCAGTTCATTGTTCAAGAGGGTTGTTGGACTGTCCTAAGCAACAACTCAAAGGCAGTTTCTCATTCCTGGTAATGGAATTTTTGTTTGTTAACCTATGGATCTATGGCACTAACACCCCAAGTGATACAATTTCACTCAAACTATATATTTATGTCTGTCTGTCTGTCTGTCTGTCTGTGTAATATGTAAGTGTAGGTAAACACAAAATAATGATTCTCTGTTAAAGCCTTCTCCCAATTTTCCTTCCATAGAACCTGTGTCTTGCTAGTTCCCTCTCTAGCACCCCACCCTTACTCATGTCCCTTTTCACTCTGCTCGTTCCTATTATTACTTCAGGTTATAAACACCATCCAAAGACTTGGATCTAGGAACCACAATCAGAGAGAAAATTTGTCTTTTGTCTGGAACTCAGTTACCTCACTCCAGCTGAATAGAGTTAAATTGAGAATATGTATCACAATTTCAATATCCATTCACCAGCTGAAAGATATTTAGGTCTTTTCTGTCTCCTGGCCATTGTGACTAAAGTAGCAATAAGCACAGAGTAGTTCTGTGCTTCCGCTAACCTTACAGGAGGTGAGAACTATGCTGTGAAGGGTCTTTCTCTTGGCTCATACCTAAATATTCACAAAGATCCCTGCAAGTATCTTCTAGTCTGTTTTTTGTCAACCCAACACAAGCTAAAGTCCTTTGAGGATTGAGAAAATGCCTCTATGAAGATGGACTGGGGGCAATCCCATGGTACATTTCACTAAGAGATGAGTCACCCCACAAAGTGGTTTGCAGCTCCCGGATTGGGGTAATTCTGTCTGGTGTGAGAAATCAAGCTGAACAGGCCAAAATATGGAACAAGCTGATAAATAGCATTCCTCCAAAGCGTCTGCATCAGCTCTGCTTCCAGGGTCCTGCCTTGAGTTTCTGCCCTGACTTCTCTGGAGGAGAGACTATACAAATCTACAGCAATGGTTTTCAACCTTCCTAATGCTGTGACCCTTTAATACGATTCCTAGTGTGTGGTGACTCCCAACCACAAAGTTATTTTGTTGTAACATCATAACTAATTTTGCTATTACTATGAATTATAATGTAAATATATATGTTTCTGATCATCTTACGCAAACTCTGTTAAAGGGTCATTTACCCTCAAAGGAGTGGCAACCCACATGCTGAGGACCATGAGTTATATAATGAAATAAATACTTCCTTTACCAAGTTGCTTCTGGTCATGGTGTTTCAGAATAGCAATAGAAACCTTAAGATAGCATGTAATTGAGTTTCAGAAGTTCAAAGCAGAATAGTGTTTGCATACATAACAAATCGGAACCAGTTAGACAAAATAAATCTGAGTTTTAAAAATATAAGGTTATTTTGATTTGTTGTTTAAAATCGTTTACTTTATAATTCCATGTGTATTATGTGTCTGTGTGGGTACATGTAAGTGTGTGTATTGGGGAAGCGGTAACCACAGAGGCCAGCAGAGGTGATTGGATCCCCTGGAGCTGGAGTTCTAAGTGATTGTGAACTGCCAGACAGGGGTGATGGGAAATGAACTGGAGTTCTCTAAAAAACCATCAAGTGCTCTTATCTGCTGAGCCATCTCTCCAACACCTGTTCATTCTAAAAAAAAAAATCAATTCTAGCAATTTCTGGGTTTCAAATCATTTCCTAGTAAATGGTTCTAAACAAATGACCAGACCCTGCTGATCTTAGTGAAGATTGGCATGAAGAAACTTCAGTGGTCACAGCTACCATCTTCATACCCAGACCTCCAAAGTGAAACATTCCAGTTTTCAAACAGCCTTATTAGACTTTACCTTAGGCAAAAACTGAGGTCTTCATATACCCTTTATACTTCTAACCATTTTGAGGAAGCTTTTCAGGATTTTTAGAAAAAGCTTTGAAAGGACACCTGTGAAATCAAAATGGATGCCACGCATACAAATGGCATCCTATTTACCTTGCAAGCCCAGCTTCTGTTTTTTCTACATATGAACTGCCTGCCATGGAATACAACATTTTATCACTTATGTAGTCCAGTTCTTCCTATGGAAAGTGTTTAGTGATGTGGTAAATGGTAGCCATGATTAAGATGGAAGGCTGAGGAGACAGCTCAGTGGGAAAGAGCAATCACTCCACAAGCACAGGAACCTGAATTCAGAGCCATAGCACCCACACCTCAACATTCTGTCAGGGATAAAAGAGACAGAGCTAGGGTAACTCCCATGAGCTTGCAGGCCAGAGAGCTTGGTATAGAGCACTAGGCAAATACCAGAGGTCCTGCCTAAAACAAGGAGGATGGCAAAGATCAACACCAGATGTTGTCCTCTGACTGCTACACTCACGCCTGGGCACACATGTGCTTTCACTAATGCATGCACACACAGGACATATATTTTTGTATTGACTGAGTTAATAGAAATCCCCAGTGTAACCCAGTGTGAAAGCATCTTTCTCACTGTCTATAAAACAACCTTCTGCCATTGACCCCTGTGCTATAATTCATCATGTGACCTTCCTTAGTTAAAAAGGAAATAATGACATCCAGCCACCTTCCCGGCCAGAGGACAGGTGTCTGTCCGGCCCTGGAGGCTTTTGCCTCAGGATCGGTGGGAGCCATCTTGGTTCTGGGACTCCACCGAAAATAGTCTACACAGGTGAGAGTGTGCACTACAGAAGCTAACAACTTCTGGGACAGGCAGGAGCCACAGAGCTTCTGAGGCAGTGCCCTTTTCAGGCTCCAGACATCCAGCCACCTTTCAGGCCAGAGGACAGGTGTCCGCCCAGCCCAGGAGGACTTTGCCTCAGGATCAGAGGAAGACATCTTGGTTCCAAGACTCCACCGAAAGTAGTCTGCACAGGTGAGAGTGTGGACTACAGAAGCTAACAGCTTCTGTGACAGGCCAAAGCAACACAACTTCTGGAAAAGGAATACCAAATGGCAGAGAAGCACCTGAAAAAATGTTCAACATCCTTAATCATCAGGGAAATGCAAATCAAACCTGAGATTCCACCTCACACCAGTCAGAATGGCTAAGATCAAAAATTCAGGTGACAGCAGATGCTGTCAAGGATGTGGAGAAAGAGGAACACTCCTCCATTGCTGGTGGGATTGCAAGCTTGTACAACCACTCTGGAAATCAGTCTGGCGGTTCCTCAGAAAATTGGACATAGTACTACCAGATGATCCCACAATATCTCTCCTGGGCATATATCCAGAAGATGTCCCAACCGGTAAGAAGGACACATGCTCCACTATGTTCATAGCAGCCTTATTTATAATAGCCAGAAGCTGGAAAGAACCCAGATGTCCCTCAACAGAGGAATGGATACAGAAAATGTGGTACATTTACACAATGGAGTACTACTCAGCTATTAAAAAGAATGAATTTATGAAATTCCTAGGCAAATGGATGGACCTGGAGGGCATCATCCTGAGTGAGGTAACCCAATCACAAAGGAACTCACACAATATGTACTCACTGATAAGTGGATATTAGCCCAGAAACTTAGGATACCCAAGATATAAGATACAATTTGCTAAACACATGAAACTCAAGAAGAACGAAGACCAAAATGTGGACACTTTGCCTCTTCTTAGAATTGGGAACAAAACACCCATGGAAGGAGTTACAGAGACAAGGTTTGGAGCTGTGACGAAAGGATGGACCATCTAGAGACTGCCATATCTGGGGATCCATCCCATAATCAGCTTCCAAACGCTGACACCATTGCATACACTAGCAAGATTTTGCTGAAAGGACCCAGATATAGCTGTCTCTTCTGAGACTATGCCGAGGCCTAGCAAACACAGAAGTGGATGCTCACAGTCAGCTATTGGATGGATCACAGGGCCCCCAATGGAGGAGCTAGAGAAAGTACCCAAGGAGCTAAAGGATTCTGCAACCCTATAGGTGGAACAACAATATGAACTAACCAGTACCCTGGAGCTCTTGTCTCTAGCTACATATGTATCAAAAGATGACCTAGTCAGCCATCAGTAGAAAGAGAGGCCCATTGGTCTTGCAAACTTTATTTGCCCCAGTACAGGGAAACACCAGGGCCAAAATGTGGGAGTGGGGGGGGGGAGAGTATGGGGGACTTTTGGGATAGCATTGGAAATGTAAATGAGGAAAATAACTAATTAAAAATATTAAAATTTTTAAAAAAAAGGAAATGATGCAAAGATTTGGACCCTCGGTACAGCATCTGTAAACACATCTCAATCACAGAGGTGCTTCAGAAAAGCTTCATTTTGAAACAACCTTATTTTGGGCTGAAAATACACGTTTTCCAGATGTTTCTTGGGGGGGGTGTGTTGAGACAGGGTTTCTCTGTGTATCCCTGGCTGTCCTGGAACTCACTTTGTAGAATAGGCTGGCCTCGAACTCAGAAATCCACCTGCCTCTGCCTTCTGAGTGCAGATGTTTTGTTTAAGAGATCATACATAGGGAGACTTCACATCTTAGGGCTTCCTGGGGGCAAAATTATATCCAAGAAACAAGAAAGTGTTTCCAAATAAAAATGTAACTGGAAATGTACTATGATTGTTTTTGTGTGTCTGGCCATTTAAAGGAATCCCAATGGCTAATCAACTGACTCTTTGGGAAGGCTTAGATCTTAGAACTGCTTGACCCTCTGACCATTATTGTCAGTTGCCTCTTGGACTTCTGGGAATGGGAGAGGATATAAAAAGCCAGCAGAGGCTGAGATATATTGAGTAGGATTGGAGGAGGATTGGAGGAGGATGAGAAGAGGGTCTTTAGGTGGCAGAGATGTAGAGTCAGAGAGGAGAGTTAGAGAGACAGTTGATGCAGGAAGGAAGAAGATTGGGTGGGGCTAGGGAAGAGACTGAGCAGGGTGAAAAGAAGAGACAGCTGAGCTAGGAGATGCTGACCTGAGCCAGAGAAGGTACTGTTTACAGAAGAACCCATGAAGATCCCACAAAGTAGTAAAAAGTAAGGAAAGCTACAGCTTCCTTGGGACAAAATCATCTCCAAGAAACCAGATTCCCTTTCAGAATAGCAACATAACTGGAAAATACCATGAAAACTCTGTCTCTTGCCTTCTTCTCCTCCCACCCACAATAGAAAATCATTTATTAGTTTTATTTCCATAAGATAAGGGACTTCCAGAAGGGAACATAGGAATCTGAAAAGGTGTATCAGCACCTGGGAATAAATTAAGGGGAAACAATTTAACCTTGTATTCAATAGAGTAAAGGCTGAGACCTGAGGAAGGTTTGCTCAAAACATGCATTGGTGTTGGGTTGAGTCTCCTTTCTAGAACCCTTCTCTCCCATCTCTTTAACCCTCTTGTCCACTCTAACCTTTCCGCGCCAGTTTCTCCTTCCTTTTACAAGTTAAATATTTTCTATCATCCCACTTTTCCTTAAAGAATTTTTCCTCAACCTGCTCCCTTCTATTTACTCCCCCCCCCACACACACACACACATACTTCAAAGTTAGAAGCTAGGGTCCGGATAGAAGGAAGAAGCCATGGTGTTTGTCTTTCCAGCCCAAGTTGCTGCTCTTACTACAATATTTTCTAATCCTGTACTATGTTCCTTTACATCTCAGGATCATTTTTCTTTACACGGAATACATATATTTTCACCGAGCATATAGCTTGTGAATATCCAGGATGATCCCATGTCTTTTCCTCTGTGAATGGAGCAGAACAGAACGTAAGTGTGCACATACTCGTGCGCTTGCACACAGAATGACAGATTCATAAAGGAGTGGTGTAGCTGGGTCATATGTTGTTTCCCTTTGGTATATTTTTTGAGACGTGTCCAAACTGGTTTCCAAAGTGGCTGCATTAACTTGCCACCAACACTAGATGAAGAATCATTTTCCCCTCCTACTTGGCAGCTTTAGCAGTCTTTTTTGTCTTCTTGATGACAGCCATTCTAAGCGGGGTGAGGACTCTTGACTTGGTTTTGATTATCCTGATGGTTAAGGATATTGAATACTTTTTAAAAGCGTTTATCAGCCACCTGGGTTTCTTCTGAGAATTTTCTACTTCAGTTTCTTAATTCACATTCTGGGTTCTGGTTGAGCATTTGTTTTTTGGTTTCCAGAGTGTTTTTGTTTGGTTTTGTATGCTGTGGGTACTCACCTTCTGTCAGATGCTTAGCTAGCAAAGATTTCATCCGATTCTGTACATGTCTCTTCAATTGTTTCTTTGAGGCACGGAAGGACGTCTAATTTCATAAGGGCCCATTTGCTAATTGTTTGCTTTATTTAATGAACAACCGGAGTTCTATGCAGCAAGTCCTTATGTATGTCTGTGTCTTGAAGTATTTTCTGGACTTTTTCCTCTAGAGTTTGAGGGTTTCTGGTCCTACTATGAGGTTTTTGATACATTTGGAGCACATTTTTTAATGCAGAGTTAAATATGAAAATATAGATCCATTCTTGTATGTTCAGTAATTAGGCCATTTTTTCCTTCAATGTGTGTTTTAGCATCTTATGTTAAAAATAGTGTGACTGTAACTATGTGAGTATATATGTAGGTCCTGTGTTCCCACCCATTGACCTGCATGTCTGTATGTTATAGTACTGTGATGGTTTCATTGATGCGGCTCTGTGGTTTAACCTAAAGCCAGGTATGGTCATATCTCCTACATTGTTCGTTTTGCTCAGGATTGCATTAGCTATCCAGGTCTGTGGTGTTTCCATGTCATGATTGTGATTTTTGTGTTTTATCTATTTCAGAATGGCATTGTGATTTTGATGCAGTGTGCACTGAATCTTGAGATTGCTTTGGGTAGGATGGCCATTTTCATACTATTATTTAATTGAGTCCATGAGCGTAGACAGTCATCCTTTTAGTACTTTCCTTAATTTTCTTATGCAGCATTCTAAAGTGTTCGTTGTACAGGTCTTTCACTTCCTTGGTTAGCTTTATTTCATGGCTGGGTTAGTTTTGTTTAGGGTTTTCGTTGTTGTTGTTTGTTTGTTTTGTTTTTTGTCTTTGTTTTTGTGAGGGGTAGGATTTATGGCTCTTGTGAATTGGATTGTTCCTCCAATTTCTCTGGTGGCATGTTTGTCACTAATATATAGAAAGGCTACTGTTTTGTACACTAATTATGCATGCTGTCATTTTGTTGAAAGTGTGTCTAGCTAAGTTTTCTGGTGGGGTCCTTAGGGTCTCTTGTGTATATACAGAATTATATGATTTGTAAACAGTTTGACTTCTTTTCTTTTTAGTTGTATTGCTTTATTTCTTTCTCATGTCTTCTTGCTTTAGCTAAGACTTCACGCACTGTATTGAATAGGAATGGAGAGAGAGGAATCCTTGTATTGTTTCTAATCTAAAGGAAACGCTTTTGAGTTTCTCTCCAGTTAGCATGACATTTATTCTGGCTGTGTCATTGAATAGCCCTTATTAAAATACTTTCCATCAGCTCAAACGTCCCCTTGGTGTTTTTATATGAAGATACTTCAGGTTGTGTGAAACATGTTCTGCACTTATTAAGATGATCATGTGAATTTTTTTGTCCTTGATTCCATTTATGTAATACAGTACATTAGTTTATTTGCATCAATTGAAACCAGCTGATATAAGGCTCCCAACACACATACAACAGAGGACTACTGGGTCTGTGTTCATTCAGAGATGATGCACCTAACCCTCAAAAGAATGGAGGCCCCAGGGTGTTTAGAGGTCAGGTGGGGTGGGGGTGGAAGGTAGGGACATCCTAGTGGAGTCAGGGAGGTGGGGAGTTATGGGATATGAAACAGTCCTGGAGTGTAAAAAAATAAAACTAAATACTTTTTAAAAAATTAAAAACACAATACGTGTGTGAGTGTGTGTGTGTGTGTGTGTGTGTGTGTGTGTGTGTGTAATTATCCAGTCTTCCCCTGAGAGTAGACTACTATCTGCTAGTCAGTATTCATGGGTAAATGTCAATCACAAAACAGTCACTCATTCCATTCTAATCATTTAGGAGGAGTCAAGGGACACAGATGGCACTGTGTGTACTCATTTACTAGTTGTGAGTATGAATGAAAAAAAAAGAAAGAAATACAGCCTGACTGGTGATTTGATTCATACTGGGGTAATGGAAAATAGAGGAGAGAAATGTAATAGAAAGGACAACTGCAGGTCAGCCCCTCCTCTCCCCCTGCCCACAAAAAGTTGAAGGGGATGGGAGAGTTTTGTTGAATGGCTGGCTGAAAAGAGAGTTAGGATGTGCTTCCTTGTAACAAAGAGCACTCTCAGCTTTTGGGAGGCTGAAGTACGCATGACCAGAGTACTTTGTTTGGAAGAGAAAAAGGCAAAGGAGAAAACAGTATCATCACCACCACCATCATCATCATCCCTAAATCAGAATAAAGTTGCAGTGGATTCTAAAATGATATGGGGTTTTAAAGACAAGACAGACGTAGAGGGAGCTGAGTGAAGACAAAGGAAATGAAATCTGATTCATCAGATTCCTTGTCTCTTTTGTCCTCTCAGGTTACCCTGCTACTAGGAAGCCCTCAGCGATGGGCAGTACTGTTCATCCCTCTAAGAGTTCATTTGAGTGCCGTCCTGGGTAATACTTCTGAGGGGCCATCTCAAATCTGGAAACACCTTCTAAATTCCCTCAGGGATCAAGTTGGGCATGTGGGCCCCACCTCTGTGCCTAGAGTGGTTCTTACTAACATGTTGGGTAGGTCTGTTCTATGCCATGAAGATTCTTTAGATTGTACTGGATAAATACCATTCTTGTTTTTCCAAATATATCATCTTTCCTCCCTCCCTCCCTCCCTCCCTCCCTCCCTCCCTCCCTCCCTCCCTCCCTCCCTTCCTTCCTTCCTTCCTTCCTTCCTTCCTTCCTTCTTTTCTTCCTTTCTCCTTACTTTCATTTATTTAATATTTAATGAACTGTGTAAGAGGAATTGTGGAGTGGTTCATGTTATAACAAAGCTCCCATCAAAAAGATCTGTCTATCCTGTAGCTATTTCCTCTGTCCTTATAGAGATTTAACCCTCCTATAGAGTGTATAACCCTCCTATTAATTTTTGTTGTTACTTTGGCTCATTTTACTTTTGTCGATTTGACATGAACAATGTCATGCTAATATTAGCTGTTACTTTCATGTGGGGATAGCTAGCCTATGCCCATCCATCAATTAATCTATTCTTTCATCTATCCGTTTATTCCTTCATCTGTCCATTCATTTCATTGTAACTTGCCTGACTTATTTGAGAGCAGCACACATGTTTAATTTTATCACTACTTCTTATAATTAGTTGTCTTTTTATCCACGGGGTAAATAACACTTTTGAGTTATATACAATGAATAGCTGCCAAATGCTAGTTGTTATCCTTGTCCCTCCAGGATGATCATTTTGTTAAGCCACTTCCTCTGTCATTTCTTAAAACTATAAAATGATATTTTAAAATAGTACCATATAATCAAATCTTCACAAAACACTGGAAAAGAATTAGTAAACCTCTTGAGGCTTGAGTCTTCATGTTCTTGATGGTTGCCCTCTTAATTAACAGCTTGGAGCTCCCACCTGCTGTCAAAATAATTGTTCCATTTTCTCAGTTAATTTTTATACAACCTCAAAACCTCCCAGGTTTTTCCTCCTTGGAGCTTTGCGCTGCTTTTCACCTCCCCCTTCCTCATGATGTGTTTCCATCCACAATCTAGCTGAAGGAGGACTGGGAAGGAAGGGTGTTTTCTCTGTGAAAGCACAGAGTCTTCTTGTCAGGGAGGGGCGAGAAAATAAAAGGCGCAGGCCGTTAAACTGTGAGCTGTGCTTGAACACATCCGAAAACGATTAAATTGTCTGCTCCGGATATAAATTATAAGCTGAGTAATTTAAAGCTGACTCCCACTCACTATTAAAGGGGGAACTGTCGAGTTAGGCCAGATCATAGTTTTCTGTGAACTGCCTCTTTATGAATCGCATTGCTAAACGTTCCACCCGAATGACAGTAAACAAAAGTCAGATTTAAGGACTGCCTGGAGGATCCTTGCGTCACAGTAATTACGGACTCCAGTTCTGCCTTTAGATAAGGTCTACTAGTAAATTGTGGGCATATTAAATGTAGCTACTTATGCATTAATAAATATTGAAGCAAAACAAAATTTGAAATACCTCCTCTTCAGCCTGCCTACTGCAGTTCAGGCTGGCTAGTACATATACTCAGCTTCAGTAAAAAAATATATATATCTATTTTTAGGTACAATGGGAGCAACCAGAAGCTCTACATTTAATAATAAGGCATCAGAGTCTCAATACACTTATAGGATGACTAGGACTTGTAAAATTATAAATTCTCCAAAATGTCAAATAATTTATACCTCTAACAAAAATATCCTATAACAGGAAAAGGGAGAGGGGGTTGCTGACATTTCACATAAATGAAAAAAAAAAAAAAAAGAATCCTGGAAAGTCTGATTCTGCCCCCTCTCCCAGCTGATTAAATGCAATATTGCTGCTTTCTTTCCTGCTTTAAGTACTTTTATTTCAAAAACCACGATGAAGAAGCTCCCTGTGTACGGCTTTGCTCTTTGCCACATCGGGAAATCTGGAAGGCAGTGTGAAGTCTCCAGGGTGGAGATTGGACAACCTGGAGTACACTCCAGCTCCTGCCTCAAATTCTAGCCGTGAGGCGTTGGGAAAGTCATTTGGCATGTTTGTACCCTCATTCACACACAGGAAAGGACACTACTGAGCCAGATGTCATGTACATCTGTGATGTCATGATGCATCACGTGATGCATCAGCTAAGTGCTTCAAAGATCGCCTTGGAGGCACCAAAGTACATGGCTGTCACTTTAAGGAGAGCCAGTGCAGCATTTGTCTTTGGATTACTTTAACCAGGAGTCACCGTAAGCTTGAGTTCTCCCTGAATTTTCCATCTGTCCCTCGTCTGTGTTGCTGGCTTTTCTGCAGTGGGTGGACTGTGTGTATCATATCTGCCTGAAAGGGCACTGCTTTCAGGAATAAGGGATTCTTCACAGAAATCCTTCACAAAGTTTTACAGGGGAAGTTATTAACTCCAGATGACCCAACTGATTCAGAGAACAAACAGCATTGCAAACACACTGTGGTCAAGCCAGTATGTATGTATGTATGTATGTATGTATGTATGTATGTGTTCCTTCCAACATTTGTAGGGATATTTGTTATATAAAATGGCTTTTGACATTTCTGATTATATGGCGTATGACTTCCATAACACTCGCATATACACAAATGCTGTTCTGAGTCAGGTCGTGGAGGAATACATGGGGAAGCCACAAGAAGTAAGTGCATCCTTAAGGCATGGGAAACAAACACGGTTCAGTGCACAGCAGGACACCAGGCAAGTCTTAAGTGACCTCAAGGCACATTGTGAACTTGGCCGTGAGGTTCAGCAAAAGTTTTAGTCTTTTGATATAAGAAATATTTTCATAAAAGTGCCTCACCACAGTACAGTCTGCATAGGTACAACTCACAGCAGTGATGACTTACAGCCCAAAACACAGAGAAGGATGGCTCAATGGTTAAGAGCATTTTCTGCTTTTGCAGAAGACCTGGGTTTGATTCCCAGCAACAATGAGGCAGCTTACAACCAGTTCTAGGGTATCTAATACCCTCTTCTGACCTCCAAGGGCTCCTGCATTCATTTAGAGTACTTACACACACACACAGAGTAAAATAAAATAAATAAATACAGACAGCCTGGCTTACCTTCTTCATTTTTGATATTTATCTGTGCCCTAGCCGACTAAACCAGGCCTTCATTTAACTTTCTCGGTATTGCCAATACAGATGAGGCCATTTTCCAATCAGAGTCACAGACTTCAACCACTTTCTTTTGTTATCCTGACTGGTGACAGGCTATTGTCCTGTAACAATGATGTTATGTTCTGTGTCCTGTCTTCCAAAAACCTGCTCTTTCTAATTTCTTCAAATCTAAGTGTCTCTTCCTGAGTGAGGAATCTCACTGGGCTGGCTGCTTCTGCCCCGTGTACAGTCCTCACTTCACTGTGCTGGCTGCTTCTGCCCCGTGTACAGTCCTCACTTCACTGTGCTGGCTGCTTCTGCCCCGTGTACAGTCCTCACTTCACTGTGCTGGCTGCTTCTGCAGTCCTCATTTCTCACTGTTCCACCACCGTGAGTACCCAGTCCTTTGCCCACAGCTCTCCAACCTTTGCTGACTCCTTCATGACTTGCATTATTGTATACTTTCTCTTCTTTGTCCCTCTATTACTTGTGACACTGATGTAATATTGTGATCTCAAAGGTCCATGTTTCATAATCAAGTAACCAAACAAATCACAGAATCCTTCACTTGTACAGTAGAGATTCAAATTCTGTATAATTCACTTATACAGATATCTTGGAGGGGGGAGGGTTGGGACGCAGAGGCCAGAGGTTGTCACCAGGTCATCTGTCATCCTCAATCATGCTCCACATTATATGTTGATATGGCATCAGTCACTGGCTCTGAAGATTGTAATTCAGGTAGATTGTCTGTCTAGCAAAACCCAAGGATCCTTCTGTCTCTACCTCTGCAGTTCCAGAAGTATAGGCCCATGCCATAGGTGTTCCGGATCAAGCTCGGGTCCTCACACATGGCAGACACATTACCAACTGGGCCATCTTCCTAACCCCTCTTGATGTTTTAATAAAGTTTATGGTTCTGTGTTGAGCTGCATTCATATCTATCCTGGGGAACATGCAGCCCAGGGGCCACTGTTTGAAAATGCTTAGAACTAGCCAACAGAAAGACAGTAGAGATTCAAATTCTGTATAATTCATATTACCTTTTCACTAGCCACATGAGACTATTAAATGCTTAAAATATGACTGGGCACTTGGATTCAAATTTGACTTAATTACCATCCCTGTGTCCAGTGCTAATATATTGTGTAGTATCAGCCCATGGCCTTATTAGAAGTCTAGCTCACAGGTCACATTCTACTGTGTAGGGATTGTTAAAATGACCCCCAAGAACATAAAAAAAAGGGAGAGATTCAGAAAGCCCGTTCTTGGAGTCTCTGATTAAGTCATATGGGCTTGTGTCTGAGTAGAAATGTTCTTAAACAGTTCCCCAACAGACTGTAATAAGCAGCCAGGGTTGGTAGCCATAGCTGTGATCCCTAGTTAGGGACCACACTCCTCCTATTCTCAGTCAGTGTTTGATATCCCTGAGACTCCTCAAAACGGTCTATATCATCAAATTTAGCATTTCTTTCTATACTTACAGTCAGGGTTTTTCAGTGGATGATGAAATGTTTCCATTTCATACAGTGAATTAATACTGAGTGGGACTGGCTCTGGTTACAGTGTACGATCATATCCTTTTCACCATATTTATGTATTAGAGATAATCCATACTTTTATAAACCATAAATGGGGCTATGCCTATGTGAGCTTGCATGATTTATCAAAACCATTAATCTTAATCAAAGTTGCCTATTAATAAAAGACTCCTGGGCTAAACTGTAAGTTCTTAGAGGGCAAGGACTACCACTATTTATTACCCATAGTATGCAGTACCTAGTGTGTCACAGAGGCAATGGATTGGTTACACCCAAGAATTAAACAAGAGAGTAAGTCCTTGAAAATTGCATTTAAAACCATCCCCTTCGTGGACAGTATCTGTCTTCTCAAAGTATCAAAATGGTAGACCTTCTGGGGCTGAATTCGTGTTGTGCCATGCATCACACATGCCTGTCATGTGTTCAAGCATGAGGTACAGGATTTACTCTGTGCATCTGTAAGGAGATTCTAGGAGTTGTCCCATACTCCAAAGGATCCCCCAGCAGCTCCTGGGCGTGCACAGCTGGCCGCTTTGCTCACCATAGCTAGCATCCTGGGAAATATGGTTTTAAGACGGAGAGAACAGATGGTGCAGGGTGTGTTCCTTGAGACAGTTTTGCCAGGAGGTAAATTTACGCTTTATAAATGTACTTCAAAACTGTGCTATTTGATTTAATCACTTAATGCAAAGACAGCTGCATACTATATTTGCCTTAACTGCGGTTATATGGGTTATCTGCCAATCTGTTAATTATAGTATTTTGAAAGACTTTTGGAGGAAAAAAAAAACAGTAATTATACAGATTGGGGTGGGGAAAAGGAATATTTTTGAGGCCTAAATTCAGACATTCATTCCAGCTAACATAAACTTACTGATGCTTTAGAAAAACCTGTTAAGAATGTGGGAGTCCATGTGATGGCTTAGCTCTGAATTACCTGTGTGTTCTCACTATGTAAGTGACCATGGGTGACTGCAGTGAGCAGTGTGGCCCCTCCACAGGCCAGTGCTCCAGCCTGCCCTCTAAGGTCTTCTGGCAGCTGCTCAAGCCATTAAAAGAAAGAGGAGGAGGCTCAAACTTGATTCTGCCCTGGACTTTCTCGAATTTTCTCACACTCTGCCTTTCATACCTGTTTTATTCTGCCCATCGTTGCAGTAATGATTAATCAGATTTAAGCAACACCAACACCGGACTGGGGATGGGGCACATTTGAAGCTTACTTTCACAGCTTAGTCTCACTACATTTAAGATTCATAAAATAAAGGAGCCTTTCTTGCCTAAGACTGAATGCCACATATTTGCAGGAAAGTCTGGCCCATTTCCCTTACCCACTGGAAACTTGTGTTCAATGAATTGCATTGTCTTTTGGGATTTCCTGTCTGTGGGCTGTACCAGGATAAAAGGAATGAATCAAACTGTAGATGAAAGAACTGTGAGAAAACACTCATGCCTATCTGGCAACGACTTTTTTCACAGGTGAAGAAACTGAGGACCCAAAATACGTTTTTCTGAGACTGTAATTTAATTATAATATTTCTGCCTGCCTTTTCCTCCCTCCAAACCCTCCCACATACCCCTTTCTTCTCTCCTTTAAATGCATGTCTTCCTCCTCCTCTTCCTCTTCTTTACTTTCTTCTTCTTTATCAGTTCTTATCCCATGCGTATACGTATTTGTATTTACATAGATGTCACTAAGTATTACCCACTGTGTCCATACAACATTAATTGTATGCATGTTTTTTAGAACTGACACCTTGGCACTGCAAAACCAACTGTCTTCCCAAGTTCTGCTCCCAGCTTTCCTCTAAGCATCATCTTCGTGAAAACTTACAACATGCTATGAAGTAAGCGTCATTTTGTACATTTTACCAGGAGTGAAACTGGCTTTCAAAGGGTGGGCATTCTACTTAAGGCCACACTGTACATTTCCTTTTTTTATTAGATATTTTCTTTATTTACATATCATTTCCCCTCCGAAAACTCCCACCCCATTCCCCCTCCACCTGCTCACCAACACACCCACTCCTGCTTCCCTGTCCTGGCACTCCCCTACACTAAGGCAGCAAGCTGTCTCAGGACCAAGGGCCTTTCCTCTCATTGATGACTGACAAGGCCATCCTCTGGTACATACGCTGATGGAGCCATGGGTCCCTCCATGTATACTTTTTGGTTGGTGGTTTAGTCCCTGGGAGCTCTGGGGATACTGGTTGGTCCATATTGCTTCAAACTCCCTCAGCTCCTTGGGTTCTTTTCTAGCTCCTCCATTGGGGATCCCCTACTCAGTCCATTGACTGGCAGTGAGCATCTACCTCTGCATTTGTCAGGCACTGGCAGAGCCCCTCAGGAAACAGCCACATCAAGCTCCTGTCAGCAAGCACTTGTTGGCATTTGCAATAGTGTCTGGGTTTGGTAACTGTACATGGGATGGATCCCCATGTGGGGTAGTCTCTAAACGCCCCCCTCCCCTTAGTCTCTGCTCCATACCTCATCTTTGTATCCCCTCCCATGGGCATTTTGATCCACCTTCTAAGAAGGACTGAAGTATCCACACTTTGGTCTTCCTTCTTCTTGAGCTTCATGTGGTCTGTGATTTGAATCTTGGTTATTCCGAGCTTCTGGTCTAATATCCACTTCTCAGTGAGATCAAGAATTGACAGATGGGACCTCACAAAATTGCAAAGCTTCTGTAAGGCAAAGGACACTATCAATAGGACAAAATGGAAACCAACAGATTAGGGAAAGATCTTTACCAATCCTGCAACTGATAGAGGGCTGATATCCAATATATCCAAAGAACTCAAGACGTTAGACTCCAGAGAATCAAATATCCCTATCAAAAATTGGCTACAAAGCTAAACAAAGAATTCTCAACTGAGAATTACCAAATGGCTGAGAAACACCTAAAGAAATGTTCAACATCCGTAATCATCAGGGAAATGCAAATCAAAACAACCCTGAGATTCCGTTTCACACCAGTCAGAATGGCTAAGATCAACAAATCAGGTGACTGCAGATCCTTGCAAGGATGTGGAGAAAGAAGAACACTCTTCTACTGCTGGTGGGATCACAAGCTGGTACAAACACTCTGGAAATCAGTTTGGTGGTTCCTCAGAAAATTGGACATAGTGCTACCTGAGGACCTAGCACTACCACTCCTAGGCATATACCCAGAAGATGCTCCAACATGTCATAAAGATACATGCTCCACTATGTTCATAGCAGCCTTATTTATAATAGCCAGAAGCTGGAAAGAACCCAGATGTCTCTCAACAAAGGAATGGATACAGAAAATGTGGTACATTTACACAATGGAATACTACTCAGCTATTTAAAACAATGAATTTCTGAAATTCTTAGGCAAATGGATGGAACTAGAAAATATCATCCTGAGTGAGGTAACCCAGTCACAAAAGAACACACATGTTATGTACATATTGTACATTCCCACAGTCAGAGGTGGACTTGCATATGGACCCACCGGTCTTGCCTTTTCCAAAAATGTCTAACTGTTTGGAATCTTCCTTCCACAACCAAACAAAATACTTTTTACCAACTCTCCAAGGCCTTGCTTCAGATCATGTTTAATAGTTTTCAGCTTGTTACTCCTGGCAATCCTCGGCCTCAAAATTAATCTAATAAATATGTCATAGGTCTACATCATAATGTCCAACCTATTGTAGTTGGTAAACTGATATGGGCCTAAACAAAGTCTTCTCAAAAGTCATTCAGTTCTGCCCCCTTCTTCACAGAAGACAGGTGCTGCCTGCATGAAACCCGGAACACGGACACCAGTGTGCCCAAAGTCTGACTGACTGACTGTCATGTTTCTGTAGCCAGATAAAAAGAATATTGACAAGCAGAGTTAGAGGAGCACTCTTGGCTTCTGATGTTTCTCTTAAGTGATTGTTTTATTTAATCTATGTGAATTCTATCTCCATTGCTGCCAAACAGTTCTATGTTGTTAAGACTATTATGGTCAAAGGAGGCTGGGCCCAGTGGAGCAGGTCTTTAATCCAGGCACTCGGGACATAGAGGAAGGCACATCTGAGTTCTAGGTCAACCTGATCTACCTAGTGAGTTTCAGGACACGGAGGGCTACACAGAGGAACTGAGTCTCCAAAAACAAAACAAACAAATGAAAACAAAAGAATGAACACAGAGCCAGTAGCAATCTTCCTAGGCCTTGGCCTCTCTGCTTTGAGACCTTTATTTACATAACAAAGGCAAATGTTTTGTTAAATGTCTAACATGTGCACTCTTGTTTAAGAACAATTTTCTAGCTTTGTGGCAGTGTTTTCTTTTTTTAATTAATATTCTTTAGCTTCCATGTATTTGTGCTCCCTTTCAGACATTTTGTAATATTGGCAGGCCAAAAAAACAGACAGGCTGTAGACATGGCTCAGTACTTATGAGCACTGACTGCACTTCCAAAGGTCCTGAGTTCAATTTCCACCAACCACATTGTGACTCACAACCATCTGTGATGTGATCCAATGCCCTCTTCTGGTGTGTGTCTGAAGACAATTAAAGTCTACGCATATACATAAAATAAATAAATAAACCTTTCAAAATAAACAAACACATTAATCATGTACAAAGAAGAGCTTAATTTCCATCAGTCAAATATATATATATATATATATATATATATATATATATATATATATATATATACCAAAAACTTGTGGATTGGAAGAAGGTCACTGAGCCAAAATGGGAGAGAGGCTTTGTAATTTATGCTGAAATTAAGAAAAGAAGGAAGACTCTGTGTATTCTTAAGGAATACTGTGTACTCTTAAGGAATAAAACAGCTATCAGGGATGATGTGTGCCTACTTCAGTGCTCCTAGATGGTCAGGGCAACACTGGGGAAGTTCACAGCCCAACAGACAACATCAAGGCATCTGCTGGCTCCATCCCATCCATCAGCCCTGGATGGCACTATCCCCAAACACCATGATTTCAAATGTTTTCCAAAAGTTCTCTACTGTGATCAGGCATAAAAATCTGTCTTCAATAATTCTATTTTTTGAGGGTGATTGATTAGACCAAGGAAGAATGGTAACTGTTAGTTATCAATCAGTGAAAGACCTGCTTTATTCATCGTTTTTCCTTCTTTTCATACTATTTTTAAAATCTACAAAATGTCATTGAAATGAAAGACAAACTACACTACCCACTGAAATATAATAGAACAAGTAAATTCAGGCAAAGTAAGTTCAAGAAAAAGGACAATAATTTTTTTCAGTAAATTAAGACAGAAATTTGTGTATCCATGTGTAAGAATATAGATAGTTCTAGATAGGATTTACATTTTTCTCAAAACTAATCCCATTAATCTTAAATGTGAAAAGTAAAACTGGAAACCTCTTAGAACACAGCACAGGAGAGAATGTACATATGACCCAGAAATAACAGAAAAAGGAAAGAATGATAAAACGGATCAAGAGTAGTAAAAACTACTAACATGAGAAAAAGTTTGAACAGATATCCCAATAAAGAAGATATATAAACTAGCAGTATTATTTATCTTGGAAATATTTTCAAAATAATATATTAATATATACTAGCAATATTCTAAAATGTCAGAAAAGGAACAAAAGTATCGAGGAGTAAAAAGAACAGAAAGTATTTGCAATGTGTTAGCAAGTAAACATATTCCAAATTCTTTTCATATCTCCTGTCATTAGAGAAATAAAAATTTTAAATAATTGTGAATTAACACTACATAAATATTAGAATGGAAAAAGTCAAAACTGCTGACAACATAAGATGTAGAGGAACAGGGACTAGATTATATTGCTTGTGGGAATGTAAAATGATGTTGCCACTTCGGTTTAAAATGTCACTTCTTACAGAGATATGTGCAACCTTTATCTGTAACCCACTGAGTCCAGGCATAATCACTTGGGTGTACACCAGGCTACCCCAGGAAGACACTGATTCCCATTGAATCACTGTAGCTCTTCATCTAGGCATGCGACCATGGGGAAATAACCCTGTTCATGTCGGAGTGTCCATGAGTCTTGTCTTTATGCTGATTTTGTTCAGACAACCATACTTTTGGCAGTTCTCGGGTGCAGCGGGGTATGCACTCCACCATCACCAGTTTTCTATATTTGCCTCCTTGTGTATCTCTGTAATAGTCTCCATTGCTGGGGGGAAAGCTTCTCTGATAAAGGGTAAGAGTACATTTATCTGTGGGCCTGAGCATATGTATTTAGGACACACTAAGACTTTGTATTAATAAAATGGCAGGAGAAGGTTCTTCTCAAGTCTATGACATCTCCAGCCACTTGTATTTGGCTAAGTTGGTTTTTTTGTTTTATTTTGTTTTTGTTTTTTTACTATTCTAATGGTTAATTTATTTTTTAAATTAATTTATTTTTTACACTCCATATTCCATTCCCCATCCTCCTCCATCCACCCTCAATTGCTCCACATCCCATACCCTCTATCTCCACATGGATGCCCCTACCCCCCATGCCACCTGACCTCTAAATTCCCTGGGGCCTCCAGACTCTTGAGGGTTAGGTACACAGACCTGGAAGTCCTCTACTGTATGTGTGTTGGGGGCCTCATATCAGCTGGTGTATGCTGTCTGTTTGGTGGTCCAGCGTTTGAAAGATCTTGGGGGTCCAGATTAATTGAGACTGCTGGTCCTCCTACAGGTTTGCCCTTCTCCTCAGCTTCTTTCAGCCTTTCCTAATTCAACAACAGGGGTCAGATGCTTCTGTCCATCAGTTGGATGCAAATATCTGCATCTTACTCTTTCAGCTAGTTGTTGTTGGGTCTTTTAGAGGGAAGTCATGATAGGTCCCTTTTTGTGATCACTCCATAGTCTCAGTAATAGTGTCAGGCCTTGGGACTTCCCCTTGACCTGGGTTCCACTTTGAGCCTGTCTTTTCCTCAGGCTCCTCTCCATTTCCACTCCTTTAATTCTTTCTGACATGAACTGTTATGGGTCAGAGATGTGACTGTGGGATAGCAACCCCATCCCTCACTTGATGTCCTGTCTTCCTGCTGGAGGTGGGCTCTATAAGTCCCCTCTCCTTACAGTTGGGCATATCATCTAAGGTCCCTCCCTTTGATTCTTGAGAGCCTCTCACCTCCCAGGTCTCTGGTGCATTCTTGCAAGTGGATGGAACTAGAATATATCATCCTGAGTGAGGTAACTTAGACCCAACTCAGTACTTTATTCTTTAGGATGCTATTGAGGGGCTGGTATAATTGCCCAATGTTTAAGGACACTTGTCACCAAGTTTGACAACCTGGATTTGAACCCTGGAGTCCACATGACAGAAGGAAAGAACTGACTTCCACAAGTCGATCTCTTGCCTCCACATGTATATTATGGCATATGAAAACACACACGAGAGGACAGGTGTCCGCCTGGCTCGGGAGGCGGCCTCAGCCTCAGCAGCAGCGGTCGCCATCTTGGTTCCAGGACTCCGCGAAACTTAGGAATTTAGTCTGCACAGGTGAGAGTCTGCACCACAGAAGCTGACAGCTTCTGGGAACTGCCAAAGCAACACAGCTTCTGAGAAAGGTCCTGTTTTGGGCCTTCTTCTTCGGCCAGAAGGAGGTCCAAACACAAGATATCTGTGCACCTTCCCTGTAAGAGAGCTTGCCAGCAGAGAGTTCTCTGAGCACTGAAACTCAGAAGAGAGAATCTGTCACCCAGGTCTGCTGATAGACGGTAACAGAATCACCAGAAGAACAATCTCTAAACAGAGTCAACTATAATTACTAACTCCAGAGATTACCAGATGGTGAAAGGTAAAAGTAGGAATCTTACTAACAGGAAACAAGACCACTCACCGTCATCAGAACCCAGCACTCCCACTTCGCCCAGTCCAGGGCACCCCAACACACCCGAAAACCTAGACCTAGATTTAAAAGCATATCTCATGATGATGGTAGAGGACATCAGGAAGGAATTTAATAAATCACTTAAAGAAATACAGAACACTGCTAAAGAGATACAAGTCCATAAAGAAAAACAGGAAAACACAATCAAACAGGTAGAAGTCCTTACAGAAAAAGAGAAAAAAACATACAAACAGGTGATGGAAATGAAGAAAACCATACTAGACCTAAAAAGGGAAGTAGACACAATAAAGAAAACTCAAAGTGAGACAACACTGGAGATAGAAACCCTAGGAAAGAAATCTGGAACCATAGATTTGAGCATCAGCAACAGAATACAAGAGTTGGAAGAGAGAATCTCAGGTACGGAAGATTCCATAGAGAATATCGGCACAACAATCAAAGAAAATGGAAAATGCAAAAAGATCCTAACTCAAAATATCCAGGAAATCCAGGACACAATAAGAAGACCAAACCTACGGATAATAGGAGTGGATGAGAATGAAGATTTTCAACTCAAAGGACCAGCAAACATCTTCAACAAAATTATTGAAGAAAACTTCCCAAATTTAAAGAAAGAGATGCCTATGAACATACAAGAAGCCTACAGAACTCCAAATAGATTGGACCAGAAAAGAAATTCCTCCCGACACATAATAATCAGAACAACAAATGCACTAAATAAAGATAGAATACTAAAAGCAGTAAGGGAAAAAGGTCAAGCAACATATAAAGGCAAGCCTATCAGAATTACACCAGATTTTTCACCAGAGACTATGAAAGCCAGAAGAGCCTGGACAGATTTTATACAGACACTAAGAGAACACAAATTCCAGCCCAGGCTACTATACCCAGCCAAACTCTCAATTACCATAGATGGAGAAACCAAAGTATTCCACGACAAACCCAAATTCACACATTATCTCTCCACGAATCCAGCCCTTCAAAGGATAATAACAGAAAAAAACCAATACAAGAACGGGAACAACGCCCTAGAAAAAACAAGAAAGTAATCCCTCAACAAACCTAGAAGAAGACCGCCACAAGAACAGAATGCCAACTTTAACAACAAAAATAACAGGAAGAAACAATTACTTTTCCTTAATATCTCTTAACATCAATGGTCTCAACTTCCCAATAAAAAGACATAGACTAACAAACTGGCTACACAAACAAGACCCAACATTTTGCTGCTTACAGGAAACTCATCTCAGAGAAAAAGATAGACACTACCTCAGAATGAAAGGCTGGAAAACAATTTTCCAAGCAAATGGTATGAAGAAACAAGCTGGAGTAGCCATCCTAATATCTGATAAGATTGACTTCCAACCCAAAGTCATCAAAAAAGACAAGGAGGGGCACTTCATTCTCATCAAAGGTAAAATCCTCCAAGAGGAACTCTCAATTCTGAATATCTATGCTCCAAATACAAGGGCAGCCACATTCATTAAAGAAACTTTAGTAATGATCAAAGCACACATTTCACCTCACACAATAATAGTGGGAGACTTCAACACTCCACTTTCACCAATGGACAGATCATGGAAACAGAAACTATACAGGGACACACTGAAACTAATGGAAGTGATGGAACAAATGGATCTGACAGATATCTACAGAACATTTTATCCTAAAACAAAAGAATTTACCTTCTTCTCAGCACCTCACGGGACCTTCTCCAAAATTGACCATATAATTGGTCACAAAACAGGCCTCAACAGATACGAAAATATTGAAATTGTCCCATGTATCCTATCAGACCACCGTGGCCTAAGACTGATCTTCAATAACAACATAAATAATGGAAAGCCAACATTCACGTGGAAACTAAACAACACTCTTCTCAATGATACCTTGGTCAAGGAAGGAATAAAGAAAGAAATTAAAGACTTTTTAGAGTTTAATGAAAATGAAGCCACAACGTACCCAAACCTTTGGGACACAATGAAAGCATTCCTAAGAGGGAAACTCATAGCTCTGCGTGCCTCCAAGAAGAAACGGGAGAGAGCACATACTAGCAGCTTGACAACACATCTAAAAGCTCTAGAAAAAAAGGAAGCAAATTCACCCAAGAGAAGTAGACGGCAGGAAATAATCAAACTTAGGGGTGAAATCAACCAAGTGGAAACAAGAAGAACTATTCAAAGAATTAACCAAAGGAGGAGTTGGTTCCTTGAGAAAATCAACAAGATAGATAAACCCTTAGGTAGACTCACTAAAGGGCACAGGGACAAAATCCTAATTAACAAAATCAGAACTGAAAAGGGAGACATAACAACAGATCCTGAAGAAATCCAAAACACCATCAGATCCTTCTACAAAAGGTTATACTCAACAAAACTGGAAAACCTGGACGAAATGGACAAATTTCTGGACAGATACCAGGTACCAAAGTTGAATCAGGATCAAGTTGACCATCTAAACAGTCCCATATCAACTAAAGAAATAGAAGCAGTTATTAATAGTCTCCCAGCCAAAAAAAGCCCAGGACCAGACAGGTTTAGTGCAGAGTTCTATCAGACCTTCAAAGAAGATCTAATTCCAGTTCTGCACAAACTTTTTCACAAAATAGAAGTAGAAGGTACTCTACCCACCTCATTTTATGAAGCCACTATTACTCTGATACCTAACCCACAGAAAGACCCAACAAAGATAGAGAACTTCAGACCAATTTCTCTTATGAATATCGATGCAAAAGTCCTCAATAAAATTCTTGCTAACCGAAACCAAGAACACATTAAAGCAATCATCCATCCTGACCAAGTAGGTTTTATTCCAGGGATGCAGGGATGGTTTAATATACGAAAATCCATCAATGTAATCCATTATATAAACAAACTCAAAGACAAAAACCACATGATCATCTCATTAGATGCAGAAAAAGCATTTGACAAGATTCAACACCCATTCATGATAAAAGTTTTGGAAAGATCAGGAATTCAAGGCCCATACCTAAACATGATAAAAGCAATCTACAGCAAACCAGTAGCCAACATCAAAGTAAATGGAGAGAAGCTGGAAGCAATCCCACTAAAATCAGGAACTAGACAAGGCTGTCCACTTTCTCCCTACCTTTTCAACATAGTACTTGAAGTATGAGCCAGAGCAATTCGACAACAAAAGGAGATCAAGGGGATACAAATTGGAAAAGAGGAAGTCAAAATATCACTTTTTGCAGATGATATGATAGTATATATAAGTGACCCTAAAAATTCTACCAGAGAACTCCTAAACCTGATAAACAGCTTCGGTGAAGTAGCTGGATATAAAATAAACTCAAACAAGTCAATGGCCTTTCTCTACACAAAGAATAAACAGGCTGAGAAAGAAATTGGGGAAAAAACACCCTTCTCAATAGTCACAAATAATATAAAGTATCTCGGCGTGACTCTAAGGAAGTGAAAGATCTGTATGATAAAAACTTCAAGTCTCTGAAGAAAGAAATTAAAGAAGATCTCAGAAGATGGAAAGATCTCCCATGCTCATGGATTGGCAGGATCAACATTGTAAAAATGGCTATCTTGCCAAAAGCAATCTACAGATTCAATGCAATCCCCATCAAAATTCCAACTCAATTCTTCAACGAATTAGAAAGAGCAATTTGCAAATTCATCTGGAATAACAAAAAACCTAGGATAGCAAAAACTCTTCTCACGGATAAAAGAACCTCTGGTGGAATCACCATGCCTGACCTAAAGCTTTACTACAGAGCAATTGTGATAAAAACTGCATGGTACTGGTATAGAGACAGACAAGTAGAACAATGGAATAGAATTGAAGACCCAGAAATGAACCCACACACCTATGGTCACTTGATCTTCGACAAGGGAGCTAAAACCATCCAGTGGAAGAAAGACAGCATTTTCAACAATTGGTGCTGGCACAACTGGTTGTTATCATGTAGAAGAATGTGAATCGATCCATACTTATCTCCTTGTACTAAGGTCAAATCTAAGTGGATCAAGGAACTTCACATAAAACCAGAGACACTGAAACTTATAGAAGAGAAAGTGGGGAAAAGCCTTGAAGATATGGGCACAGGGGAAAAATTCCTGAACAGAACAGCAATGGCTTGTGCTGTAAGATTGAGAATTGACAAATGGGACCTAATGAAACTCCAAAGTTTCTGCAAGGCAAAAGACACCGTCAATAAGACAAAGAGACCACCAACAGATTGGGAAAGGATCTTTACCTATCCTAAATCAGATAGGGGACTAATATCCAACATATATAAAGAACTCAAGAAGGTGGACTTCAGAAAATCAAATAACCCCATTAAAAAATGGGGCTCAGAACTGAACAAAGAATTCTCACCTGAGGAATACCGAATGGCAGAGAAGCACCTGAAAAAATGTTCAATATCCTTAATCATCAGGGAAATACAAATCAAAACAACCCTGAGATTCCACCTCACACCAGTCAGAATGGCTAAGATCAAAAATTCAGGTGACAGCAGATGCTGGGGTGGATGTGGAGAAAGAGGAACACCTCTCCATTGTTGGTGGGATTGCAGGCTTGTACAACCACTCTGGAAATCAGTCTGGCGGTTCCTCGGAAAATTGGACATAGTACTACCGGAGGATCCAGCAATACCTCTCCTGGGCATATATCCAGAAGATGCCCCAACTGGTAAGAAGGACACATGCTCCACTATCTTCATAGCAGCCTTATTTATAATAGCCAGAAGCTGGAAAGAACCCAGATGCCCCTCAACAGAGGAATGGATACAGAAAATGTGGTACATCTACACAATGGAGTACTACTCAGCTATTAAAAAGAATGAATTTATGAAATTCCTAGCCAAATGGATGGACCTGGAGGGCATCATCCTGAGTGAGGTAACACATTCACAAAGGAACTCACACAATATGTACTCACTGATAAGTAGATATTAGCCCAAAACCTAGGATACCCAAGATATAAGATACAATTTCCTAAACACATGAAACTCAAGAAAAATGAAGACTGAAGTGTGGACACTATGCCCCTCCTTAGAAGTGGGAACAAAACACCCTTGGAAGGAGTTACAGAGACAAAGTTTGGAGCTGAGATGAAAGGATGGTCCATGTAGAGACTGCCATATCCAGGGATCCACCCCATAATCAGCATCCAAACGCTGACACCATTGCATACACTAGCAAGATTTTATTGAAAGGACCCAGATGTAGCTGTCTCTTGTGAGACTATGCCGGGGACTAGCAAACACAGAAGTGGATGCTCACAGTCAGCTAATGGATGGATCACAGGGCTCCCAATGGAGGAGCTAGAGAAAGTACCCAAGGAGCTAAAGGGATCTGCAACCCTATAGGTGGATCAACATTATGAACTAACCAGTATCCCGGAGCTCTTGACTCTAGCTGCATATGTATCAAAAGATGGCCTCGTCGGCCATCACTTTAAAGAGAGGCCCATTGGACACACAAACTTTATATGCCCCAGTACAGGGGAACACCAGGGCCAAAAAGGGGGAGTGGGTGGGTAGGGGAAGGGGGTTGGGTGGGTATGGGGGACTTTTGGTATAGCATTGGAAATGTAAATGAGCTAAATACCTAATAAAAATGGAAAAGGAAAAAAAAGAAAACACACACACTCACACTCACACACATACATACTGCACATACATATTTTAAAATGTGTTAAAAATTAATGAAGACAAGGCTCCCATTCTATCTGTTGACTGCTCTGAGTTCTGCTTCCATTGGACAAGGATCTACTCCAGTCCTCCATCAGGCCCTACCCCTACCTGTAGTATCAAGTTCAGCACCCTCCCCTTCCTGAGAGTTTCCGCCCTTACCTACAAATCAGTACCAGATCTCTATATGACAGGACTTCTTATGGGTGTCCCTTTGGGAGACAGTCCCTCAGCTCCTGAAAAAGAGAAATAGGGAAACATGGTGTGCTCAGCCATAAATGGTACATCTACATGGCCCTCCTCACAGAGCACATTGATCATTGTGGAAGAGGGTGTTGGAAGATAGTAAGGCATCAGGGAGGACAAGACCAAATGGGAATGAAAGGATGGCTGTACTCATCAACTCACAGCAGCTGTGCTTGGCTGTAAGAGACCTGCCGCAGAACAACCAGTCAACACTCCAACATGGAGGAATGAGCTTACATGGCCGCATCCCTAACTGAAAAACTATTGAAAGTTGATGGTACTGGTGAAGGGTGTCCATTGTTTTACTATTGAGAGCTCTGTTGTTAACTACCCCAGGTTTCATTACATGCCTCTAACCCCAGGAGTATATGGACAGCACAGATTGGACTGTGGATTATAACAGAGAGAGCATGAAGTTGGGAGGTGTTCTGGGAAGGGTGTTCTGGGAGGAGTTAGGGAAGGAGTGGATGCTGAATATGACTAAGATAAAATGGTATGCTTATATGCAAATATCAAAAACTTAGTAACAGTAACAATATCATATTTTAAAAATAACTGTTTCACAGAAGACATAAGCTACCATGAGATGAAGAGCAGGGGACCACTAAAGAACTTAAAATTGGTAAAGTAGCATCCTTTTACTTATAAGACATTTTATATTATACTATATAACAATATTTCCAGTTTTAAATGTCTTTGCAATGTCCAGGCTGACATTATTTGTTATACCATATAAATCATTCTCTGCTAATTACAAAAATAAATAAATAAATTACAAATATCAAATAACATTGGGGTGACACTCCCTGCCAATCAGTATGCCCGGGAGGTAAGATTACATATCTTTGTTCACAAAACATCCCTTTCTCTTGCATTCGGCTCACATAGAGACACGCCTACAGTACTTACACTGCCCTAGAGTACTTCTGATGCCTGTAGACAGAAAAACTTCAAATAAACGATTTAGAAGTGGATTAAGAGAACAAAGGCTGCTACCCAGTGCATGCCTGTGGCTGTATGGAACGCATGTTAGGGCAGGGTTTAGGAAGCAGCTTCTGTCTGAGTAAGCTCCTCTTGGTGGCTTACACACAGAAGCAGGAAGAGAGTCAGGAGTAACATGGCTCCTTTCTGAAGAGAAAATGCAGCCCAGCCAGATGTGTGTGGCTTAAAGTCACAAGACAGTAAGTTAATTCCAGGGAATCCCATTGGATACTTGCCGTGGAAAGATGGTGAAAGTGCTGAGCTCCATCCAGACTCCAGAGCAGCGAGCATCACTGATGTACGTTCACTCTCAGGCTTATTTTACTGCTTCAGTTCCTTAACTAGATGAGAAGTTTTCAGTCAAGTGGTAAGGATAAACACTTGACAAGCATCACATTGTTTCTAACATGGTATATGCGGAAGAAATGCTTCCTGGTTTATATTTTAATAAGAATTGACTATATTTACATAAACAGACATATGTACACACACATTTTATATATATTCTAAAATGCATGTGTTATGTGGAATGTATTACAAAACCATGTCTCAAAAGAAACACGAGGTCTTGTCTCCTATATTCTCTAAGTTACCCATATCCCAAAGATGGCACCTCGAGGCACTGCACTTTTGTTACCTGCTCAAGCCTATGTGAATATAGATAGCAATTGTAACATATGGTCCCATGGAGTTCTAGAATTTCTATGTGCTCTAAGAGACAAACAAAATTAATTGGTAATGCTAATTCATATTTGTATTGGGTAACATGTATCTAAAAATATCATAAAATTTGGCAAACAGGAAGCTGTTCTCCTTTTGTAGAACTGCTGACATGGTAACTTATGTGCAGACCTCTAAGATCTCTATCTCTGACTGCAATAAAGCAATTGGACTTGCCTGCTTGGTGTTTAAAAGAAAACAAACTTCAGGGCTGGACATGTAAAGCTGTCAGTTTAAGAAGATGGACAACAGACAGTTCACTGTAATCCACAGGTGAAACAATACTGAGTGGACTCCTACATTCTCCTTGGTGACAAGAGCCTTGTTGTTTGTTTTTTCCTGGACAATTTTAAGGGTAGCTGAAATCTAGCAGAACCTAAATAAAAACTAATAGTTTAGGGAGGTTGAGATAGTTGGAATTTGCAGAGGATTGCCGATGACAAAAAGAAACAAAACCAATACTGAAAATCCCTTCAGAAATCTGAGGCGGAGTCATCTGGAGTCTGGTCCTGAATCTTAAATTACACACATGCCTCTTGCAAGCGCCCGACTTGACCAGCAAGAACGACGCTGCAACAGGATCCTTCTGCACACGTTTATTGGGAGAGCTTGATTGCAGAGGCGAAGAGACCCTGAGCCCAGAACTGGTGCTGCTTATATAGGCCTAGGAGAGGCATGTCTCACACCCGGATTGTTTATGCACTATGCCTCATTTGCATGTTCCTCATCTGATTGGCTACTCTCTCTCAGTACCTCACAGAACCTCATTAACATACCTCATTTGCATGTCTCACATCTGATTGGTTATATTCTCAGTACCTCATTAACATGCCCGGGCCAGGCAGTGACTTGGCAAAAAGCTTTACTGCATATGTACACATTGGTTGTTTGTCCAAACTTATGCGTGGAGGCCAGCAGTAGCCAGTGCCACTCTGCAATGGCACATGTGGCTTCCCACACGTGCCCACGAGAAAAGTACAGTAAGGAGAGACAACAAAGTCTAATGAAATGAATTCATCCACGTTCACCCACCCTTACTGAGACATGATTCCTTGATTGTCCTTTGCACAGGAGTCGCATATCCTGCATATCAGATATTTACATTACAATTAACAGCAGTAGCAAAATTACAGTTATGAAATAATAGCAAAAATGATTTTATAGTTTGAAGTCACCATAACATAAGGAACTGAACATAACAGTCGCGGCATTAGAAACCTTAAGAGCCACTGCTATGCAGGAAAAACTACTATGGCCAGTCACAACCTGGCTTACACATGATATTTACTTCCCTACTTGTGAGAACTAACTCCAACACTTACTAAGAAGAAATGATCTAATCAAATAATTGTTTGGGGGCCTGAGAAATGACTCAGTACCGCTGCTCTTGTAAAGGACCCAGGTTTGATTCTTATCACCTACACAGTAGCTTATAACTATCTGTACCTCCTGTCCCAGGAAACACAGCACCCTCTTCTGGCTTCCCTGGCACCGAGCATTCATGTGGTACACAGACATACAAGTAAACAAAACATCGGGAGATATAAATAAATGAACAATTTTAAAACATAATTTTTTGTGTGGAAAAAAATCTATATCAAATTAAATATGCCATAAGGTATGCAGTATGGTATCATTTGAAAGAAATGATAAACCAGTGACTAGAAATGATGTAGAAATTAAAGTGATGATGAAATTAGCCAAGGTTTTAAGTGAATTATAATACACACCAAAGCTATAAATGCCAGAGTAATGTTACAAAGAGAAAGGTATGAAGCATTAGAATGTTAACCCTAGAACTGGAAAAACAAGACATGAAATTTGAAATTCAGTGGACATGGTGAGCCGCATGCCCTGTCATAGCAAAGGCACTAGAAATCACGATGAGATAATGGACATTCAGAAACCTGAAAGAATAAACAAACAAAAACCAGAACATAGGCTTAGCTCTCTGTGGCTTAATATCAAGCGACTTAATATGCTAATAACTCGAGTCCTCCCCCCCAAAAGAGATGTTATAAATACTTCTCTCATAGTGACCTTTTTCCTTCAAACACGATGGAATCTATGCAAAAACAAACAAACAGTAGAGTAGAGAGAATTCCATGTACTATATCACTTGCCAATAAAATGCTGCTTAGGCAAGAAATAGGGAAGTGGAAAAGAGAGAGGGTTTCTGGAAATAAAGTCCGGTGCAAAAGGATTCACCCCCAAACTCTGGAGGAAAGCAGTCTCCTGAAACTGAGGACTGAGTAACCAGCCATGTGGCAGAACTTAGAATAGAGTAACAGGATTATTGAGCTATGAGCTTGTCAGGGAAGAGAGCCAAAGCTATCAGTCTAAGCACTTAATCATATATAAGAAATTTTAGAGTTGTTATTTCGGAGACCAAAGTGGATGGGTGAAAAAAACACAGGTTACAGGTGGATGAAACTGCACAGTATAAATCTGATGAAAACATTAAGGTAAGCTCCTTGCAGCAAAATAGTCAGAAAGCCTAAATGCCAGAAAGGAACACAAGGACACACAGCATTGTACACACTAAAAGTGAGAATAACACCCAATTTGTCAGGAACTGCAAGCTGTACAAGCTGTATGTCATTACCTGCTTTGGCAACTGTTGTCTGCTCTACAGAGTGCATGTCCACCATGACAGAAGTGCATTTCTTCATAGTTCTGCAGGTTAGAAATACTTCTGAGGTTTTTATTTTCCTGAAAAATCTTTTTCTTATTTGTAGCATGATCATTTTATTACTTAGGGTTTTCAGAGGAACCAAACAAATTGGATACATTAGATATGCATAATATAATATAAATTATTTCTATCTAACATGAAATGTTATGCATGAAACATTATGCATCTATATGCATGTCTATGTATGCATGTATCTATATTGTATATGTGTTGTTGGTTGTCCTGGTGCTGTTTGTATTTTGATGTTAATTCTGCTTCTGTGTCTTCTTCCAGAACCTTTACAGGCTTTTCTGTGTCCTCTTCTGTATCTTCATGTAAGGACCAGTTATATTGGACTGCAGTTCATAGACACAACTTTATTTTACTTTAATTACCTGGCCAAACATAGCTGCATTTTTATTACAGGGGTTAGACCCTCAATATCTGAGTATTAGGTGGCTACAATTCAGACTATAACATCAGACAATAAGTCATTTTGAAACGATGGGTAAAAATAAAATAGTTAAGTCTATTTAGAAATGAAGTTTTAGAGGTCTAAAATCCGAGACTCGGAGACTCTTTAGTTTGGCCTTTCATGATAGCATTAACTGACTGTCATAAAGTATGGAGTACCACAGAACGAATGGCCACATCTCAAATAGGAATCCAGAGAAATCTAGATGAGGCTAGGTTCATTGCTTACCACAGTCCTCTTATGAGAGCTGCCAAGGGGTCACATGAGATTTGCCTTAATGAAAAATACGGTGGAGTAAGGGTTAATACTGACTGTCAATCTGGCAGGATCTTGGATCACTTAGGAGACGAGCCACTGGGCAAGTGTGTGAGATATCATCAAGATTAGGTTGAGTGAAATGGGAAGACTTGCACCAACTGGCAAACTAAGTAGAATGGAAAAATGAGGCTGAGCGCTGGCCTTATCGCTCTCTGCTTCCTGACAATGACCAGCTGCCAATCATCAGGCTCCTGCATCCTGCTCATGCCCCTGACATTACACTTCCGCACTATAATGGACTGAGCCATCAACGATGAGCCCGAATGAACATCCCTTCTTTAACTTTGTTAGAGCAACAGGGAAAGTGACTAATACACATAATTAAGTATACGAGATTTACTTCTAATTACCTAAGTCATGACTCGCTGCTTAGTAAAATGCTAACAATGTTCTGTGCAGATTGTAGCATCAACAAAAGCACGTGCTTGTGTTAACACAAACATTAGGATGGGAGAGTGGAAGCATACTACTGTATTATCAAAGTAAAAATAAAGTGTTATAGTTTGAAAACATGTGTGATCAGTGTGGTCATATGAATAGGTTTTGCCTCCAGAGACTCATGTATTTGAATGCTTGGCCCACAGGGAGCGGTATTATTAGAAGTTGCGACCTTGGAATAAACGTGGCCTTCTTAGAGGAAGTGTGACACTGTGAGTGTAGGCTTTGAGGTCTCCTATGCCCAAGCTACACCTAGTGTGACACATAATCTCTTCTTGCTGCCTGCAGATCAAGATGTAGAACTTTCAGCTCCTCCAGCACCATGTCTGCCTGCACGCTGCCATGCTTCCCACCATGGTGACAATGGTCTGAATCTCTGAAATTCTAGTCTAGCCCCAATTAAATGTTTTCCTTTATAACAATTGCTGTGGTCATGGTGTCTCTTCATAGCAATAGAAACCCTAAGACAATGGGATAATGAGAAACACTATAAATAACCGAAAGAGGTAGTTATATAGGATAATATCCAAACTATGTAAAAAATTCCAAATACTCAAATAACCCAATTTTTAAAATGGAGTACAAAGCTAAACAGAGAATTCATAACAGAAGAATCTAAAATGGCTAAGAAACACTTAAAGAAATATCCAAGTCCTTAGTCATCAGAGAAATGTAAATTTAAATGACCCTGCACCACAATCAGAATGGCTAAGATCAAAAACTCAGGTGACATCGAGGATGTGGAGAAAGAGGAACACTCCTCCATTGCTTTGGGGATTGCAAACTGGTACAACCACTCTGAAAATTCATCTGGCAATTCCTCAGAAAAGTGGAAATAGTTCTACTTGAAGACCCAGCTATACCACTACTGGGCATATTTTCAAAAGATGCTCCAACATATAACAAGAACATGTGTTCCACCATGTTCTTAGCAGTCTTATTTGTAATACCCAGAAGCGTCAAACAACCTTCAACAGAGGAGTAGATACAAAAAAATGTGATTCATTAACATAGTGAAACATTATTCAGCTATTAAAAACAAGGTTATCATGAATTTTGCAGGCAAATTAATAAAATTAGAAAATATCATCCTTAGTGATGTAACCCAAACCCAGAAGGACATGCATGGTGTGAACTAATTGATTAGTGATTGGAATACCTGGGATCCAACACACAGACGACAAGAAGTGAAACAAAGGCCCAAGTGAGGAAGCTTCAGTCCCACTTAGAAAGTAGATTAAAAATAATCACAGGAGGTACAGAGAAGGTGGGATCTGGGTGGGAGAAGGGAGGTGGAAAAGAAGAAGAGAATAGGATCAGGTATAAGAGGGGGGACAGGAGAGAAACCCAAAGGGCCAGGAGAATTAATGGAAAAATGTAGCCTGGGGGAGGCAGGGTGAGAGGTGGGGGAACCCTCTAGGAAGTCTCAGAGACCTGTAAGGTGAGAGAATCTTAGGACTCAGTAGGGATGACCTTTGTCAAAATGCCCATCACTGGGAAGAGGGGACTCGAAGAGTTCACTACTAGTAGATAGATAGGGCCTCAGGCAGAGGAACAAGTTTACTAACCCACAATCAAAATTTCTGACACAGAATTGTTCTTGTCTAAAAGAACTGCAGGGACAAAATGAAGAAAAAAACTGAAGGAAAGGCTGTCCAGTGACCAGTCCAATTTGGGATCTATCTCATGGGAGGGGACCAGGGCCTGACACTATTACTGATGCTGTGATGTACTTACAGACAGGAGCCTGGATGGCTGTCCTCTGAGAACCTTGAGGCACCAAGGAAAGGGGAGGTCTGTTGGGTTGGAGCACCCTCTCAGAGGTAAGGGGGAGGAGGAATAATATGAGGAACTGTGGGAGGAGGGACCGAGAAGAGGGGCAATGACTGGAATCTCCATAAATGAAAGAATAAAAAACAAAAAACAAAAAAAATGAATTTAGTAAAAGGAATAATTCATAAAAAGACATAGAATTCTTACTTATGTGCTGAAAATATTGCTTCAAAACATAAAAAGATCATTGAATACAGAAGAAATCATGCAATTCAGTTACAGTAAGAAAGTATACCACTTTCTCTTAAAAGTGATCACTATGTAAATAGACATTATAGTAATAACACAGAATATACCAGCCTAATTGATCTAATTGGCATTCTTAGATCACGGACACAAGAATAAAATGCTTATTCTTTTCTGTGGCACTCACACATTAACCCAAAATGGAACTTGAAACAAGTTTCCAAAGCTCTAAAAATTTTTACAAGTTGCCCGAAGGGTGTAATCTTCTAAAGTGGAATTAGATGAGAAGTAAACACCAGAATGATTGATCATGATCAATCACAGGATATTTTGATGTAAAAATAATACCTGGAGCTAAGGAGAAATTACTCCTGAGCTGAATAAAAGTACATTGCTGTGATGTTAATCTCTCTATATATATAAATATGTGAAATACATATAAATATAAAAATTCCTCTACCTTTACCTAAGCCCCTTCTACTGCTAATCTCAGTAACTCGCCAAGCATGCACAGCCTCCTCACCTTGGTGCATCCTCTCACCGCTAGTTATTGAAACTAAGTGGATCACCGCTTGCTTTTAACTGCCTGCTACAGCATTTGCACCGTGGGCCTATCTAGCAACCCTGGTTGTTTCTACAGTGAAAATTCTACTCTGGGTCATACTGGGCACCCTGAACCTGTGGACCGAGACCCACTTATTCTCACTTGAACACTGACAATACACCAGCTGAGAAAACATAGCTGATTATATAAGACAACATGAAAGAAAGTTTCCCATAAGTATATAAAAACCATGAAAACCCAAAGCAGCGTAACTCATGTCCAACCCTGTTCTACGACGATGGTGTTTCATGAGAAGGAGTTGTATGACATCATAAAAGCTAATTTAAAAATGAATATAAACATGTCCAAAGAAATCAAAGAATGTAGGAATAAGTAGTTGAATGAAATAAAAGGTAAATATAGGATATGAATCAGGAATCATTAAAGATATAGAAATGCTGGGACAAAACAAAAATTATAGAAGCAAAAAACTCAGTATGTCAAAAATAATTGAGTATAATTCCTCACTAGTAAAATAGATAAGCCGAAGACAGAGTATCATGGATGGAAGACAAGATAGGCGAATTGAAATTCTGAGACATTAACAAAGAAAATATGACTAGTGCACATATATGGGTTTTATAGGACACCATTAAAGATAAAATTTATGCAACATAAAGATAGACATAGATGAGCTTCAGGCTGAAGACATAAAATGGGTTAAGGACAAAAATCACATGGTTATCATAATAGTTTTTTTTTTAAACCAAATCCAACATTTCTTCATTATAAAAGCCAGGAAGAGATGTGGAATAGAAGGCGCATATTTCAACACAATGAAGGCTATATACAACAAATCTACAATCAACGTTATACTAAATGGGGGAAACCCTGAAATCATTTAAATTAAAAGCAAGAACAAGGCACCTACTTTTTCTAGTTGTTTACTCTTCTTCAATACATTGTTCAAAGTCTTAGCTAGAACAATCAACATTGAAAACAATAGAATAAAAAGGAAAGAAAGATTAATTTATCTTTATGTGCAGATAATATAATTCTCTCTCTATGACTCATAAACCCTCCAACAGAAAACTCTGGGAACCAATAATTCTGCAAGCTCTAAGTACACAAAATCAACACAGAAAAGCTCATAGCCTTCTTCTATAGGAAGATCAAGAAAGAAATTCTGGAAAATCTCCCATCCACAGTTGCCCAAAGCAAAACAAAACAAAAACTACATTAGAAGAAACCTACTGAAAACTTAAAACCCCAAAGATAAAAATTGAGGGATACTAGATGACAGAAGGACTCCCCATGCAGATGGATCACAAAAATTAATATGAGATTGGCTATGGTACCAACGCACCATAGAGTCAGCATGACCTCCCTCAGTAGCCCAGTGCTACTACTTTTCATGAAAATAGGTCTTGAAAATATTAAGATGGATATGGAAGCACAGCTGAGCAAAGAGAGCAATGCCAGAAATTTCTCTATTCTCTATTCCTGATTTCAAGTTATACTACAGAGCCACAGTAATAAAGACAGCATGATACTAACATAAAACTAGATATATGTTTGGATCCATGAAATGGAATAGTATACCCAGACATAGACTCATACAGCAGCCATACTATTTTTTTTAAAGATGCAAAAATATACATTGGAGAAAAAAAATAGGGTCTTTTGTTTGTTTTATTAGTGGTGCTGAGAAAACTGAATGTCCACACATAGAAGAGTCAAACCAGGTCCCCATCTCTCAACATGCACAAAATCATCTCCAAAGAGATGAAAGACCTTAGAGTAAAACCTGGAACTCAGAAAATGATAGAGGAAAAAGTCGGTAAAGCCCTTGGAGACAAAGACAGAACAATGGCTTTCTTGGCATAACTGAAGTTGCGAAAGAAATAAAACCAGTAAGTGCCTAACGGAGCTTCATGATACTGAAAGGCTCATCTTGTTAGCATGTCTCTTTGCTCCAGACAGACTGACACATTCAACACAATTCTATTCAAAATAGAGTCCACAACTGAAATGAAACCAAACAGGGATGAAAGTAGCCAAACAAGCCTAGGCTTATGCTGCACATTCTAAAGTGTAACAGGCAAATAATTGAGGTAATGTATTAGTGCATAAAGACAGAAAAATGAAACAAAAGGAAAGAAGTAATTTGGCAGCTATGTGGATAAATGAGTGTCCACTAAGATAAAAACCAAAGCCGTAGAGAAAGCACAGCATTCTTAATAAGACACGAGTGTGACTGACTGCTACAGTCAACACATAAGCAAGAAACACTTGACTATACACCTCACAGCATGCACAGAAGTTGTTCAACATGAATTTCAAGGCCACAACTAAAACTGTAAACATTTTAGAAGAAAATATTGTAACTTAGATGTAGGCAAAAATTTGTTTTGATATGCTTCAAGTTAATAGTCCAGAAAAGAGCAAAGCAATCGCCAGTCTTGGAGAGACCACCTCCACTGTGTAAGAGAAACTGATGAAGGAGCAGACAACTGTGATGCAGGCCTGTCACTCTGACTCAGAAGGCTGAGGCAGAAGGCTCAGGAGTTCCCTGCTAGCCTGGGATATACAATAAGACCTTGTTTCAAGAAAACACCAACATGGGCTGGAGAGAGAGGTTAGTGTTGTAGAGCACGTGTTGCTCTTGGAGAGTGTTTTATTAAGACTTCAAAAGGTCAGAGTTCTAACATTAATCAATGGAGTTCTGATAAATTATTAGACTAACTCGGTTAAAACATACCACTATATGATCAACTATCATAGTCATAAGTTCAAGATTTTATGTTCCCTTTGGTTGTCTTTTAGCTGTGGACTTAAAGGTGTTCCTCATTATGCTAAATTTATACAGTTCACTATCATAGTCCCATATTCAGGATTTCAAGTTTCCTTTGGCAGTATTTTAAATACATACTTAAGGTGTTTCTCATTATGCTAAATTTATGTACATCCAGTCTTCCAGATGGAGAGAAAAAAACTCCTCTTGCCCCTTCTGCTCCATGAAATGTTTTGTCTTCCCTGAGCTCACTTTAGTGACTGCCCACACTTCTAACAAAAATTGTTTGCCATATCTCCACTATGACACAAGTATGGTATCTACTACCTTTTTCTAAAATACGGAGTTCAATAAGACTACAATTGAACATGTCTAAAATTTATCTTTTTTTTTTTTTGTAAACTTGAAAAGATTCTTGTAAGCTTCAGGAAACCCACTCTGATTCACCTCCCATCATCCTGATAAGTACCGCAGTACCGCTGTCAATCAGTAGCCTAAGGTTTCCATCTGTCACCTACTCCAGAGCAGGGAATTCTTTCCTCATTCCTGGGTTTTGCAACGCCCCTCCCCTAACTACCAAGGCCATGCACCTAAAGGTTTCACATGTACACCTAAGGAAATGGTTTTCTCCCTAAACTAAACTTTCTTTTCTGCCTCCAATGTATGTGTGCTTCGGAATTCTGCCAAGTCCAGGCGTTTACTCAAAATCCTCATCCAGGACAGCTCCAGAGAAGCTACCCACAGCTGCTCCAGTCTAGCCTCACTAACTCCTCTATTGGGCCTGTGCTTTCCTACCCACAGATGGTCCCACGGGTCCTGGAGAGCTGTGGAAGACCCAGCTCTCCCAGGACTTGATCAGCATCCCAATTTTCTTAGGTTTCTCAAAGACAGAACTTTACCCCAAAGTCAGCAGGAAGTAGACCTCACTCCTGCCCCACCATTACCTCGTCCTCTTTACTCTTTTCTAATTGAACAGAAAGAGAGGCATGTTGGTTAACAGACTATTCTGCTAGGCTCTTCCCAGGAACCTAGGCTGGCACCATCACTGGCCACCTACCAGGTACAAGGCAGGTAAGGCAGCATAAAAAGCAGACTGCTGGCTACCCCAGGCCCCATTTTCTTCTCTCTCTCTCTCTCTCTCTCTCTCTCTCTCTCTCTCTCTCTCTCTCTCTCTCTCTCTCTCTCTCTCTCTCCTTCTATGTCCCACCTTCTCTTCCCTCATAGCACTGCTCCTGTCTTTATGCCCCTACCTTTCTTTCTCCAGGTACCCCTCCCCTCCCTTTCCCAAATACACTTCTCTTTTACCATATTGTTGTATGGTATGATTTCTCCGTGGAACACCTTGGCATGGGCCCACGAGATACTTCCATACCACTGCCACTGCATTTATATTTCATAACAGAGAGGACTGGGGTTCAGTTCCCAGTACCCATGTGTCAGCTAACAATAACATAAACTCCTAGCCCTCTTCTGGCCTACACAGCTCCACAGCCACCAGATACTCTTGGGATATATATATATATATATATATATAATATGTATGTATGTGTATATATATACATGTATATATATGTAGGCAGTGCACTCATACATAGCATAAAAGTAAATAATATTTTTTAAATGGAAACAAAAGGAGAAACTGATAAAATGCAAACCACAAGAAAACAAACACACTCTCTCCCTCTTTCACTCTCCCACCCTGCCCTGCCATATACACAATAATCACAACGACAATTTGTTTTTCAGGGGCATGAGATACGAAGATATACAAAGAGCTTAACCAAGGTTTCTATACAGATAGCCACAGACCCTGGAAGCAAGTCCCAACTAGTGCTCATTATTAGGTGTGACAGAAGCCACTATGTATCCATTAGGATAACTGAACTCAGAAGACAGACCTCACCAATGCTGATAGGATACCAAAGCCCTCAGACTTCAGTGGTCAGAATTTAAGTGTGTGCAGGTACTACTGAAAGGGCAAAATGTCTTACAGTGTCAAGGATATACTTCCATTTTCACATAGAAATCTTAAATACAATGTTCTAAAGAGAAGTATGTTGCTACATGGATAAGAAAACTCTCATGTACTATTCACAGGTGTATTCATGGTAACTGGCAAGTTGAAACAAATATACATTGTAATTAAACAAATGAGTAGACTGAATATTTTCTCAAAGGAATGCTACTTAGGGGTAGCTTAAAGACACAATGTAGACAATCTCCCAAACATGGTGAACAAAAGAAACCAATATAGAAAAAACATAGTTTTATGATTTAATTACTAAGAATTTCTAATAAGGAAAAATTAATCTATAGTGATAGAAAACAACATAGCTTCCAGGTGACAAGGGGCCTTCATGAATAAAAATGGACATAGTCAAATGGGGACGTGGGGTATATCTGACTGAATATAAATGGAGCTTATTCCAGCTGATGTTTAGGATTCTAGACTATAGCTGGGTCTGTGACCCCACAGATAAAGCATTGTGAGTGCTAGCATGAAGACAGAAGTTTGGAACCCACAAAAAACCTAGGCAGGCTCAGGGGCTACCTGCAATGCCAATACTAAGAGAGCAGAGATGGGTGATCTTCATTGTGAGCTAGCTGGGTTCAGTGAGAAACTGGCCGCAGTTAATCAAGTGGGGAAGAGTGGAGAAAGGCATGGTTCCCAATCTGCAGCTTCTGATCTACACACACACACACACACACACACACACACACACACACACACACACACAGTGCACATGCTTGCAAGAAATCCAGTCTAAACCATAATTGGCTAACATCACAAAACATCTAAACAGCACATCTGATCATGAGCATCAAGAATATATATTCAATAATTTGCATTGTTTGATATATTTATTTAATTTTCTATACTCCTTGTCTTTTATGAGGAAGGGAGGGAGGGGAACAGGAGAGAGGGGAAGGGAGAGGTTATTTACTGGAAATCAAAGGAAGGGGCTTGAGATGTGCCAGCTTGCTTTCAAAACAAACATTTATATAACCGAGATTAAAATGTAACCAGCCCCTTTCAGCAAAGCAGATAAAGATCTAGGTTGCCTGAACTTGTTTTGCAGCTCTGTAAAGTAGCTGCAGTAGGCCTGACACAGGATCCTGTGGCAGGCCTCTTGTGCAAAGGCTCTGTGGGGCAGCTGTCTTGTTGAAACTGAGATCAGGGTAGAGTCTAGAGGCTGAAGACGCCAGTAGGAGCTTTTGCCATTATCATGACCAATGTGACTTCTGCTTCAAATTCATTTTGGTTTACTGCTCCCCGCACTCTACCAGCCCTGAAACTTCAACTATAGTCTTACCCAAAATCGAAGTTTTTATCAATTTCTAAAGACAGGGCCTTGTCACCCTGTTCCTATTTATAGTGCGGCTCTTGACCAGCAATTTTAGTAGACGGAGATGGATGGGTGGGGGTGGTTATTCCTAGTGTTTTGGGTATCCGTATTCAAAGTGTATATGTGGGATCAGTATGTGATATGAGCTGAGTAAGTGATGGTTGAATTAAGAAACCAGAGCTTTTTGAAAAAAAAAAAAGAAAGAAAAGAGAAAAGAAAAAGTTAATATGTTGGAGTTCTCCCCACCTCAGATAAAGACTAAAGAGAGACAGCACCACATAAAAAGGATTTCATTGACTATTATTTTCCAGGTCAGGGTGGTCCTTGTGTCCAATAGAGGGAACCTTGACAGTTCATGCTGGAACGATACCTGAACTGGATTAATAATGGATTAACCAAGGTCACTACATTTCAAGCTTAACATTGTCAAACGATCTCTTTTTACTTAAGATAGTATCCAAAGGGAAGAATCGGCTACTTCAGAAGAGTGCTGCTCCCCATAGAAAGAAAGGCTTTTACAGTGAAGTTGTAACGTGAAATCACACCATTCTCTGATAGCCGGGGAATAGATAGCCAATTGAACAGAAGTTGGGACAGGGTTCGAATTGAGAAAAGCCACGATGCAAATACAGGTCTACAACGACTGTTCCAAGGCTCATGAAGATTTTTTTTCTTTTGCTCCAAGGAAATAAAGATACCATCTTTGCGGTTAACACCACGAAAGTGTTAGCCAAAGCATATTCCAAGACGGTAGGAACCCATGGCTGGTGGAGGTCTTCCAAGGCCTTTCCTTTAGGTACGGGAGGGGGGGTGTTGTTTGTTTTGCTTTTGCTTTGTTTGTTTTCTGTTTTACTACTGTATTCTTGCAGTTTCCTAAGGATCAGTGTAGACTGAACTTCAGAGTGAGTAATAGTCGATTTACACATTAAGAGAAAAAGCTAAGCTGAGCCAGGAGCCCTAAGCTTAAAAGGGGACTTCAGCAAAGCCTTCCAGGAAGTTGCCCGGGGCTACGTATACACCCTGCATGCTTTTAATCCCTTACTGAAAGACAGAGCACTAAGATCATGGGGCTACCAAAGAAAAATTGGGAGAAAACAAAGAAGGATTTTGTAAAAATGCATTACTTTTGCTAGAAATTGAAGGCACTGTTTGACACAGTACAGTATTAGCTGTCATCTCTGCTTAAAACCCACTTAATGTAAAGTGTCAGGAAGCACTTCTGTGAAGAGGGGAGACTTTAACAAAAACTAAGAAGGTACCAGGAGTGTTAATAATACTGGATGTTTATTAATTTAGTGAACCTTGGCTCTTATCACACAGGGATAACATGCCTTAGTTTTCAGAATTTACCATGTTCAATGGATACAAATTGCCATTAAACAGAATGAAGACTATTTTGGTGATCCTAAGGGCCTAAGACTAGAGTATAGTTTTATGTGCATGTTCTCTATAAGGAAAAAAAATGTTTTTCAAATCATACTCTTCTACAGCAAGAAAACTTAGTAGGCTCATATGTCTGTAGAAGCGTAACTCTAAGTGTCCCAAGCCAAAGATGCCAGATAAGCTTATTTCTGTTTGTTCCAGAGATGAAACTTACCAAGAGGAGGCTGAAGGTCAGCGAAGGAGGAGAACAACGGCTTCTTTAAATCCTCTCCACTAAAGCCCTGAAGCGACACTCAAGCCGACTTCACCTTAAGTCAGGAAAAAATCCACCAAATCTCTCATCCTATCAGAATGAAAGCTCTATTGAGAGGGTGGGAAAAGAAAACCATAAAATGTGCTTTCAAAGTAATTTAAAAATTCTGTGAAGTAGTAGTAATATTAATAAAACGTCTGGCTTCTGAGCATTGGCACTTAGTGTGGATATTCTTTTAGTTTTCTTATATGGAATATTTTGTTTGGAATACAATTAGCTACATTTTAAAATTGTCTTTAAAACTGTCCCATTTTAAATTAGATTTTCATAAAGAAGGTATTTGTAAAAAATTAGCTAATTTGGTCTTTTCTGAAAGAAAGAAAGAAAGAAAGAAAGAAGGGAGGGAGGGAGGGAGGGAGGGAGGGAGGGAGGAAGGAAGGAAGGAAGGAAGGAAGGAAGGAAGGAAGGAAGGAAGGAAGGAAGGAAGGAAGGAAGGAAGGAAGGAAGGAAGGAAGGACAAACCTTGTAAGCCTGTGGCTCTATCCTTTTTTTTCTCCAGAGCAAAAAACAAAGTTCCACAAAAGCAGAAACAATGTAATCTGTAAAATACATACTTGCTTTCTGCTTCTGTACAAGTCCCTGGGGAACTGTAAAGGCCTGGTACTTTAGAAATAAGATTGGAGACCCTTTCTGCAGAGACCATTTAACCAGTCATGAGGTGGGGACCAGGCAAGGGCAAGTGGTGAGGGGCTCAGTGTCCAGAGGACTGTTGCAAAACAAAAGTAGCAGGGCTCTCCTGCCCTCTAGTGGTTCGACCTCAGAAGTGCAACTTCCTCAGTGGATTTGTTTTAGTTTCTCTCCCGGGTTTACTTTAGAGAATTTCAAGTACATTTAATTAAAGACAACTTTATGCCGGTATCCTCGGGGACCGTAGAGATATGGCTTGTCCTTCAGGAATTTTGATTATTCAAATTCAATAATTTATGTTATTGAGTAAGAACTTGCTAAATATCATTGGCACTATGACGATAATGCTAAAATCTCACCTCCCTCCTTGGCACATTCTAAACACCCCTATTTTGCCCAATTGCCTGCATCTCTTCCTTTTGTCCACCTGGAAAGGTAGAAAAGGAAGAGAAACTCTGCCTAATGGGGTCACTGTTGCACTGTATATGTGCAAACTATCACTGGCTGAGGCTGACAGTCCCCAGGGAGCCAAATATTTTAATGTGGGTGTAATAGCTTCTTGTCTATCATTTTTATTTACTGTAGATAATTCTAACTTTTCTGTTTCTAATGTTTCCTTTGAAACATACATTATGAGCTCACCCATATAAATAAACACATTAATGGTGGCCAGCACTAGCCTCAAGTTCACCCATTTTTATTTTTATGTTTTTGCTGTCCATTCAGTCAGAGCATTGCTTTCTAGTGCCACACGCTTTAAGTGATGAGAGTGCACGCATGCTGTGTAAGCTGTCCAAACCTTAAATCAGTGCAGAACCTGATACTGCAATCACTATGACACAGATATTGAACCAAGTGTGTGTTAGCATATCAATACTAAACACAACAGTCATCAAAATACCTCTTTGGCTTAGTCTCTTTTATTTTCCCTCTAAGTGTCTCAATACTATCATGTGGCAATATTCTATGGGAACTTGCCTCACACTGCTATGGGCACAGCCACTAGAGCAACTCTGAGTCATACACACAATCGCTGGGAAAGCTGCTCACCTGCGGAGACCTGCCCTGTGAAGACAGTAGAAGTTGAGCAATCTCAGGATCCTCCTGGTGGAAATGTATACACTGATGGCTGGAAGCTGGGCGGGTCTAATGTCTGGATTGTGGAGAGTGCAGCTAAGCACATGCTAATGACAGCCCCAGCTGCTCTTCATTCATCCTGGTCACCCCAGCTTCCAATGTGCACCCTTAATGCTTGGCTGCTAATTCCCTTGACTTAGAACAGGGTGAGGTCATATTAAATTATTTAATCCTTTAGAAAAACCTACTTCCAAACACTTGAGTTAAATAAAAAATCACTTGCTAGAAAACAGTTTTCAATGGTAGCTTTTACAATATATTGTTGACAATTTAAAAAACTCAACTCATTTATAAAAGTAGGGAACTAAATTATTTCTTATTTTGTTGTTGTTGTTGTTGTTGACAGTGTTTTGTCGTGCAGCCCAGGCTCACCTCAAATTCGTGATCCTCCTTACTCAGCCTCCTTAGTGTTGGGATAGCAGGTCAGGTGCCACAGTGTTCCGCCTGACTGTTTAATCTTATTGACAGTGAAGAATGTTCAGACATGACAATCATTTAGCTTGGAATATTAGCATATTCACATTATAGTGCATGGCCAGTGTTTAGTGAAATTTGACAATAAAGATGGCAGAGAATCAGAATAAAACAACCACAAAAACAAACACACACACACACACACACACACGCACGCACACACGCACGCACGCACACACACATGCACGCACGCACGCGTACACACACACACACACACACACACACACACACACACACGTGCAAAGATGTACACCGTGAGAACAGCCAGTTAGACACAGGGACCATCAAAGGACTGGTTTGTACTCTCATTTTGACTTTTCAGCATCACCTGGACTACTTGTTGCAACTTAGCAAGTAGCCATTGCTGATCTATCTATCATTTTCCTCTCCGGTCCTCACTCTGTATCCTCATTGCCCACCACACTGGCAGTTTCCTCCATGCCGCTCACATGAAAGGCTGGAGCCAAAGAGGTGGGTTTCCAGAAACATAGTGCTATGAACTTTAATCCCTTCAGATATTTTTTATCAAAGATATTCGGAAAATTATATTTACCATTCAATGAAGAGTTATTATGATATGTTACTGTGTTTGGTATTTTGATGTTCCTCAAAAAACCCACATCTCTGTGTTAAACTAATGTTCAAACATTTTATTTTTGAAATCCATATAGGATTTTTTATTTATTTTAAAGAAGTAAAAATATATCAGCACGTGTGTTCATTATACTCTGTATTCATATATTTTACACATGACACGCTTCAGGGCATAAGATCTCATTAAGCAGAGGACATGTGAAAGGTAAAGGAATGCAGGCAAAGGGTCTGAAGGAGAGGCTAACGGTAGCCTGGTGAGGACAAGGTCTTCTTAGAGAAAAGCAGTCTATGCCAATCAGGTTTGGAAAAGTTAAAAAAAAAAAAAAAAGACCAAAAATTAAGCAAAAACCCAAAGCTAAGCAATAGGTGTCCCTAGTACTAATGAGATAAAAGCATTTACTTCTCACTCAATCAGCAGACTGAGGCAAGCTGGAACAGGAAGTGGGAAGACTGAACAAATGAGCCCCACACATGTTCTCAGGGACACATGTAGACCAGAGGAAATCTATGCCACACAGTAGGAAAGAAACTCAGCTTCTAAGGAGGCTCTGCAGGTCAGTGTACAGCATTAGAATGCCCAAAACCTTTCTTCTCTATCTGCACACTCCTTCTCTGCATGTGGCTTCCCTCAAACACGTACAAGTCACCCCAATTCTAGCTTCTCTAGGAAGCTTGATTTCATCAGTGTACACAAAGCAGTGTTTGCTCTTCAGTCAACCATAAGAAAAACAAAAACAACAACAACAACAACAACAAAAACAAAAACAAACAAAAAAAAAACCTTAATCCATTTTCTGAGTAAACTTTTGGGGCGAGACCAAGTAGACCCAGACAGATTTAGTGTAAGACCAAAGGGTCTTCACTCGGAAAGACGGGGATCAGTGGACAGGCAGAGGGTGTCAACGCAAGCTATGTTTCCAACCCATATAAAGAGAGGGCAGAGAGCCAGACAAGATTGAACATTGCTCTCCTTCTAGATCATGGCGGATGCTGAGATGCTGGCAATAAATACAAGGCATACTAAAGTATATAAAGGGCATCATGTTTGAGCGCTGGGTGAGGAGAGCTTTGGAGAGCTTTGGGTATATATGAGAGAGAGAGAGAATACATTTTCCTTGAGTCCATGTGCTAAAGGACAGGTTAGCAACAGAGAAGCCACATATGTATTTAGCATGCTATCTATGACACTAGGGTCTTCATTTGGAATTCCTGCCCTAGATGTGGTAAGTGGAGAGTTATGAGAAAAGATGGTAAGACAAAGAGAAGTATGGTTTATGGGAAGAACACTGGGTAAACTTACAAAGGCTGTTGGCCAGATTTCGCATGGTGCCCCGTTCTTTGAACTAATACTGCAAATCTCCACCCAAGCTCAAGGGGGAAAAGTTATTTCCTTTTCAACTCGTTCTATACTCAGAATCTTTCCATTAACTATACCAGTGGCAGATTAAGTTCTAATTTCTATCTTCAACTACCATGCCCCTTTATTAGTCAATTTTTCTTTACTATAATGAAATACCAGAGGCCAAATGTGTTAGAGAAAAGTTTATCTAGATGACAGTCTCATAAGGTGAAGATTATGACATGATCTCAGCTGTGCATCAGGTCAATGTAGTAAGGAATACTGAAGACTACACAGCAGGGGGAGGGACAGTGTATGTGCGCATGTAATTGAGCAAAGAGAACACACACACCACACCACACACACACACATACATACACACATGAGAGAGAGAGAGAGAGAGAGAGAGAGAGAGAGAGAGAGAGAGAGAGAGAGAGAGAGAGAGAGAGAGATCAGGGATATCCCTTTATAACAATCTTGTCATGAGAACTAAACAGACTCTCAAGAGAACTTCATCAAGTCCTTCAGAAGGCAGAGTTTACAACAGCTTATTACCTCCCTCTGTGTTTTACCTACTAAAGGCACAACCATCTCATAGCATTGCTACACAAGGGACCAAGTTTCCAAAACATGCCCCTGTAGGTCATAGTCAGACCAAATCCAAAACAGAACACCCTACTATCCCTGATTACTCTCAAATGAAAAGATGAACATTATGGCCTTTAGAAGCAAGCCCCATTTGCACAAGGAAAGGGAAAACCCCACAGTCCTTTTGCCAGGCATAGAGAAGCTTTCAACTGAAAGGAAATGCTACCCCACTTCCAGGAGGCTCTGTGTAGGCTTTGTTGGTGGTGTTGCTGCTGCTGCTGCTGGTTTGTTTGAAGCCCGTGTTTATCTGTTTCCCAGGCTGGTCTAGAGCTGCTGGGCCCCAGTAGTCCTCAACTCCAACTTCCCAAGTACATGAGCAGATGTGGGCCACTTACCAAGGCAGGAGTTAGGAATTTTTTCCCATGTGACTAAGCATATTCAATTCATTCACCTGCAAGCACACTGGTCATCTGTGGAGTTTGTAAGACAGTTCTGCCAGAAGGCAGGTTTTACACAAGCAGTGAGGTAGAAAAAGAGGCAGAGTCATAGCAAACCGATTGCAAACAAGCCCAGCAACTGGGAATTATCACCATGGACAATCTGGGACAAGCTTTGCGTCCTAGTATCTACAGTGCAGAATTCCTTCTTTCTTTCCTTCCTCTTCTGCTCCTTCCATTCCGTTGTTTTCTCCTTGACCTTCCTGTTCTGAAATCCTTGGCAGAGTGAAAGCATGCTTCAACAGGAACACAAATTTCCTGACTATTTGTTTCTGGTTTTGGTCAGAGGCTACATTGAAATTTTGCTTGTTTCCTTGGTAGCTAGAAAGGGAAAGGAATCCTTTGATTTGGAGACAGACAGACAGATACACACGCAAACAGATAGATACACAGACACACAACCAGAGAAACAGACAGAGACAGAGAGACACAGACAGTTAGTGAGACAGAGACACAGAGAGAGACAGAGAGTATAAAATGCACACATTTATTTATTTTCACTTGAGACATACTGTGCGGCAGGTTCTACACTTCACGCACTCAGCTCTGTTACTCATCTTCTCTAGCCATGGTTGTTCCAAGAAGTTTGGGGACAGGATTTAATGTTTTAGTTCAAGATGTCCTTGAGTTTATGCTCCTCCTACCTCTGCAGATTTTTTGGTTCAGATTTTCGCTTTCATTCACTTATATGCTGAATCTCCTTTTTTTTTTTTATTATATATTTTCCTCAATGACATTTCCAATGTTATCCCAAAAGTCCCCCATACCCCACTTCCCTACCCACCCATTCTCATTATTTTGGCCCTGGCATTCCCCTGTACTGGGGCATATAAAGTTTGTGTGTCCGAAGGGCCTCTCTTCCCAGTGATGGCCGACTAGGCCATCTTTTGATACATATGCAGCTAGAGTCAAGAGCTCCGGGGTACTGGTTAGTTCATAAAGTTGTTCCACCTACAGAGTTGCAGATCTCTTTAGCTCCTTGGATACTTTCTCTAGCTCCTTAATTGGGGGCCCTATGATCCATCCAATAGCTGACTGTGAGCATCCACTTATGTGTTTGCTAGGCCCCTGCCTAGTCTCACAAGAGACAGCTATATCTGGGTCCTTTCAGCAAAATCTTGCTAGTGTATGCAGTGGTGTCAGCGTTTGGAAGCTGATGATGGGGTGGATCCCTAGATAAGGCAGTCTCTAGATGGTCCATCCTTTTGTCACAGCTCCAAATTTGTCTCTGTAACTCCTTCCATGGGTGTTTTGTTCCCAATTCTAAGAAGAGGCACAGTATCCACACTTTGGTCTTCATTCTTCTAGAGTTTCATGCATTTGGCAAATTGTATCTTATATCTTGGGTATACTAAGTTTTGGGCTAATATCCACTTATCAGTGAGTACATATTGTGTGAGTTCCTTTGTGATTGGGTTACCTCACTCAGGATGATGCCCTCCAGGTCCATCCATTTGCCTAGGAATATCATAAATTCATTCTTTTCAATAGCTGAGTAGTACTCCATTGTGTAAATGTACCACATTTTCTGTATCCATTCCTCTGTTGAGGGGCATCTGGGTTCTTTCCAGTTTCTGGCTATTATAAATAAGGCTGCTATGAACATAGTGGAGCATGTGTCCTTCATACCGGTTGGGACATCTTCTGGATATATGCCCAGGAGAGGTATTGTGGGATCCTCCGGTGGTACTATGTCCAATTTTCTGAGGAACCGCCAGACTGATTTCCAGCATGGTTGTACAAGCTTGCAATCCCACCAACAATGAAGGAGTGTTCCGCTTTCTCCACATCCTCGCCAGCATCTGCTGTCACCCGAGTTTTTGATCTTAGCCATTCTGACTGGTGTGAGGTGGAATCTCAGGGTTGTTTTGATTTGCATTTCCCTGATAATTAAGGATGTTGAACATCTTTTCAGGTGCTTCTCTGCCATTCAGTATTCCTCGGGTGAGAATTCTTTGTTCAATTCTGAGCCCCATTTTTAATGGAGTTATTTGATTTTCTGGAGTCCACCCTCTTCAGTTCTTTATATATATTGGCTATTAGTCCCCTATCTGATTTAGGATAGGTAAAGATCCTTTCCCAATCTGTTGGTGGCTTTTTTGTCTTATTGACAGTATCTTTTGCCTTGCAGAAGCTTTGCAGTTTCATGAGGTCCCATTTGTCGATTCTCAATCTTACAGCACAAGCCATTGCTGTTCTATTCAGGAATTTTTCCCCTATGCCCATATCTTCGAGGCTTTTCCCCACTTTCTCCTCTATAAGTTTCAGTGTCTCTGGTTTTATGTGAAGTTCCTTGATCCACTTAGATTTGACCTTAGTACAAGGAGATAGGAATGGATTGATTCACATTCTTCTACATGATAACAACCAGTTGTGCCAGCAACATTTGTTGAAAATGCTGTCTTTCTTCCACTGGATGGTTTTAGCTCCCTTGTCGAAGATTGAGTGACCATAGGTGTGTGGGTTCATTTCTGGGTCTTCAATTCTATTCCATTGATCTACTTGTCTGTCTCTATACCAGTGCCATGCAGTTTTTATCACAATTGCTCTGTAGTAAAGCTTTAGGTCATGCATGGTGATTCCACCAGAGGTTCTTTTATCCTTGAGAAGAGTTTTTGCTATCCTAGGTTTTTTGTTATTCCAGATGAATTTGCAGATTGCTCTTTCTAATTCGTTGAAGAATTGAGTTGGAATTTTGATGGGGATTGCATTGAATCTGTAGATTGCTTTTGGCAAGATAGCCATTTTTACAATGTTGATCCTGCCAGTTCATGAGCATGGGAGATCTTTCCATCTTCTGAGATCTTCTTTAATTTCTTTCTTCAGAGACTTGAAGTTCTTATCGTAAAGATCTTTCACTTCCTTAGTTAGAGTCACGCTAAGGTATTTTATATTATTTGTGACTATTGAGAAGGGTGTTGTTTCCATAATTTCTTTCTCAGCCTGTTTATCCTTTGTGTACAGAAAGGTCATTGACTTGTTTGAGTTAATTTTATATCCAGCTACTTCATTGAAGCTGTTTATCAGGCTTAGGAGTTCTCTGGTGGAATTTTTAGGGTCACTTATATATACTATCATATCATCTGCAAAAAGTGATATTTTGACTTCTTCCTTTCCAATTTGTATCCCCTTGATCTCCTTTTGTTGTCTAATTGCTCTGGCTAGGACTTCAAGTACAATGTTGAATAGGTAGGGCGAGAGTGGACAGCCTTGTCTAGTCCCTGATTTTAGTGGGATTGCTTCCAGCTTCTCACCATTTACTTTGATGTTGGCTACTGGTTTGCTGTAGATTGCTTTTATCATGGTTAGGTATGGGCCTTGAATTCCTGATCTTTCCAAGACTTTTATCATGAATGGGTGTTGAATCTTGTTGAATGCTTTTTCCACATCTAATGAGATGATCATGTGGTTTTTGTCTTTGAGTTTGTTTATATAATGGATTATGTTGATGGATTTCTGTATATTAAACCATCCCTGCATCCCTGGAATAAAACCTACTTGGTCAGGATGGATGATTGCTTTAATGTGTTCTTGGATTCGGTTAGCAAGAATTTTATTGAGGATTTTTGCATCTATATTCATAAGGGAAATTGGTCTGAAGTTCTCTATCTTTGTGGGATCTTTCTGTGGTTTAGGTATCAGAGTAATTGTGGCTTCATAGAATTAGTTAGGTAGAGTTCCATCTACTTCTATTTTGTGGAATAGTTTATGCAGAGCTGGAATTAGATCTTCTTTGAAGGTCTGATAGAACTTGGCACTAAACCCATCTGGTCCTGGGCTTTTTTTGGCTGGGAGACTATTAATGACTGCTTCTATTTCTTTAGGGGATATGGGACTGCTTAGATTGTTAACTTGATCCTGATTTAACTTTGGTACCTGGTATCTGTCTAGAAATTTGTCCATTTCATCCAGGTTTTCCAGTTTTGTTGAGTATAGCCTTTTGTAGAAGGATCTGATGGTGTTTTGGATTTCTCCAGTATCTGTTGTTATGTCTCCCTTTTCATTTCTGATTTTGTTAATTAGGATGTTGTCCCTGTGCCCTCTAGTGAGTCTAGCTAAGGGTTTTTATATCTTGTTGATTTTCTCAAAGAACCAACTCCTCGTTTGGTTAATTCTTTGAATAGTTCTTTTTGTTTCCACTTGGTTGATTTCACCCTGGAGTTTGATTATTTCCTGCCGTCTACTCCTCTTGGGTGAATTTTCTTCCTTCTTTTCTAGAGCTTTTAGATGTGTTGTCAAGCTGCTAGTGTGTGTTCTTTCTAGTTTCTTCTTGGAGGCACTCAGATCTATGAGTTTCCCTCTTAGAAATGCTTTCATTGTGTCCCATCGGTTTGGGTATGTTGTATCTTCATTTTCATTAAACTTTAAAAAGTCTTTAATTTCTTTCTTTATTCCTTCCTTGACCAAGGTATCATTGAGAAGAGTGTTGTTCAGTTTCCACGTGAATGTTGGCTTTCCATTATTTATGTTGTTATTGAAGATCAGCCTTAGTCCTTGGTGGTCTGATAGGATGCATGGGACGATTTCAATATTTTTGTATCTGTTGAGGCCTATTTTGTGACCAATTATATGGTCAATTTTGGAGAAGGTCCCGTGAGGTGCTGAGAAGAAGGTAAATCCTTTTGTTTTAGGATAAAATGTTCTGTAGATATCTGTTAAGTCCATTTGTTTCATAACTTCTGTTAGGTTCACTGGGTCCCTGTTTAGTTTCTGTTTCCAAGATCTGTCCATTGATGAAAGTGGTGTGTTGAAGTCTCCCACTATTATTGTGTGAGGTGCAATGTGTGTATTGAGCTTTACTAATATGTCTTTAATGAATGTGGCTGCCCTTGCATTTGGGGCATAGATATTCAGAATTGAGAGTTCCTCTTGGAGGATTTTACCTTTGATGAGTATGAAGTGTCCCTCCTTGTCTTTTTTGATGACTTTGGGTTGGAAGTCGATTTTATTCGATATTAGAATGGCTACTCCAGCTTGTTTCTTCAGACCATTTGCTTGGAAAATTGTTTTACAGCCTTTCACTCTGAGGTAGTGTCTGTCTTTTTCCCTGAGATGGGTTTCCTGTAAGCAGCAGAATGTTGGGTGCTGTTTGTGTAGCCAGTCTGTTAGTCTATGTAATTTTATTGGGGAATTGAGTCCATTGATATTAAGAGATATTAAGGAAAAGTAAATGTTGCTTCCTTTTATTTTTGTTGTTAGAGTTGGCATTCTGTTCTTGTGGCTGTCTTCTTTTTGGTTTGTTGAGGGATTAATTTCTTGCTTTTTCTAGGGCGTGATTTCCGTCCTTGTATTATTTTTTTTCTGTTATTATCCTTTGAAGGGCTGGATTCGTGGAAAGATAATGTGTAAATTTTGTTTTGTCGTGGAATACTTTGGTTTCTCCATCTATGGTAATTGAGAGTTTGGCCGGGTATAGTAGCCTGGGCTGGCATTTGTGTTCTCTTAGTGTCTGTATAACATCTGTCCAGGCTCTTCTGGCTTTCATCGTCTCTGGTGAAAAGTCTGGTGTAATTCTGATAGGTTTGCCTTTATATGTTACTTGACCTTTCTCCCTTACAGCTTTTAATATTCTATCTTTATTTAGTGCATTTGTTGTTCTGATTATTATGTGTCGGGAGGAATTTCTTTTCTTGTCCAGTCTATTTGGAGTTCTGTAGGCTTCCTGTATGTTCATGGGCATTTCTTTCTTTAGGTTTGGGAAGTTTTCTTCTATAATTTTGTTGAATATATTTGCTGGCCCTTTAAGTTGAAAATCTTCATTCTCATCAACTCCTATTATCTGTAGGTTTGGTCTTCTCATTGTGTCCTGTATTTCCTGGATGTTTTGAGTTAGAATCCTTCTGCGTTTTGTATATTCTTTGATTGTTGTGCCAATGTTCTCTATGGAATCTTCTGCACCTGAGATTCTCTCTTCTATCTCTTGTTTTCTGTTGCTGATGCTTGCATCTATGGTTCCAGCTTTCGTTCCTAGGGTTTCTATCTCCAGCGTTGCCTCACTTTGGGTTTTCTTTATTGTGCCTACTTCCCTTTTTATGTCTAGTATGGTTTTGTTCATTTCCATCACTTGTTTGGATGTGTTTTCCTGTTCTTCTATAAGGACTTCTACCTGTTTGGTTGTGTTTTCCTGTTTTTCTTTAAGGACTTGTAACTCTTTAGCAGTGTTCTCCTGTATTTTTTTAATTGAGTTATTAAAGTTCTTCTTGATGTCCTCTACCATCATCATGAGATATGCTTTTAAATCCGAGTCTAGCTTTTCGGTTGTGTTGGGGTGCCCAGGACTAGGTGGGGTGGGAGTGCTGCATTCTGATGATGGTGAGTGGTCTTGATTTCTGTTAGGATTCTTAGGTTTGCCTTTCGCCATCTGGTATTCTCTGGAGCTGTGCAGGATACACTTGGCGGGGTCCTGGAACCAAGATGTCTGTGCAGGGTACACTCGGCAGGTTCCCGGAACTAAGATGTTTGCTGCCAATGCTCAGGCAAAGCGCTCCCATGCAGGGCAGGTCCCTATCCTCTGGCCGGGAAAATGGCCAGCGGTCTGTGCAGGATACACTTGGTGGGGTCCCGGAACCGAGATGTCTGCTGCCGATGCTCAGGCAAAGCGCTCCCGCACTGGGCAGATCCCAATCCTCAGAATTCTTAAGATCACGTGGCTGGTGTTGTGGGTATCTGGCGGTAGTCAGCAGACTCTGCGCCCTAGCTACCCTGGTGCTGCTTGGACTGGAAGGGGCTTGTGCACCTACTCCAACTGGGTTTTCTGCTTCCCTGACTAATGCAGTCTCAAGTCCCGCGCAATTGGATTGGAGCAGATGCTGTGTTCCACTCACCAGAAGTCTTAATATCGCTTGGCGGGTGTTGTGGGTAGCTGGTGGTAGTCAGACGACTGTGTGCCCTAGCTACCCCGGTGCTGCTTGGACCGGAAGGGGCTTGTCATGCTGAATCTCCTTAACAAAAAGTACCTATAGTAAAAAGTGGCCCTAGTAGGAGAGTATGTTAACTGTGTTACAGCAAAGAGTAAGTGCATGCCTGGCAGGCGGAAGTGGTCATTCCCATGTGACATGGAGGAGAGAATCAGCCAGCACTGGATTCGAGGAGACTCCAGTGGGCTGACCCTAATGGGGACATACTTTCACATCCTGCTCTCAATGAAGCCTGAGGACATGACTGTAGGATCCTAAAAGGCTTAGCAGCTATGATCTGATAAAGAGATCGATGTGTTTCCTTCCAAGTCTGTGTTTCTTTGAATAAAATTTATGAGTAAACCACTGGTTATGCCCTTGGGAAAAGCCTTAGACTTTAGTATCAGTAGATAAAGAGTTTACAGATGACAGGGTTAGAAAGAGCCCTGTATTAGTCAGGGTTCTCTAGAGTCACAGAACTTACGGATAGTCTCTAGTTAGTAAAGGAATTTATTGATAACTTACAGTCGGCAGCCCAATTCCTTACAATTGTTCAGTCGCAGCTGTGAATGGAAATCCAAGGATCTAGCAGTTACTCAGTCTCACACGGCAAGCAGGCGAAGGAGCAAGAGCAAGAGCTAGACTCCCTTCTTCCAATGTCCTTATATTGTCTCCAGCAAAAGGTGTAGCCCAGATTAAAGGTGTGTTCCACCACACCTTTAATCCCAGATGAAAGGCATAGCCCAGATTAAAGGTGTGTTCCTTAACTCGGAGATTCAATCTTCTGGAATCCATAGCCACTATGGCTCAAGATCTTCAAACCAAGATCCAGATAAGGATCTCCAAGCCTCCAGATAAGGGTCACTGGTGAGCCTTCCAATTCCGGATTGTAGTTCATTCCAAATATTGTCAAGTTGACAACCAGGAATAGCCACTACAAGCCCCAAAGAAAGCAAAGTGAAAAGTGGTCAAATAATGGCAGGCAGGAGTGTAGCAGTGGTGACTCCTTCCAGAATTGCACTCGGTGGCTTTGGACATTCTGAGGAAAATGGAGGTTTCACCAAAATCCTTAAAAATTTATCTGATGGAAAATGTTTCCTTTTAAACACAGAGCATATGTAGATAAGAGGCCTCCTTATCCTGTACTTCTGAGCTTCATGGACACAAAGTATATAGAAGTGCCCTGATGTTTAGCCTGCAGAAAACTTTGTCTACAGAATTATAGGGCCTAGCCTTAGAGAGTTAACGTAAATTACAATGTTCCTGTTAGGAGAAAAAGGCTCATGTACTATGCGATTGGTGCATACAGAGTTCCCTAAGACAGTCTTTGGTAACTTCACCTATCTTCTCAGGACACAGGCCCTTGAAATCAACTTGGCTTTATTCTAATCAACTGTTGTCCCCATTGTGTTCACTTGAAAGCAGTCAGGGATGTCACAATTTCCTGCAGATGGAAAGTTAAGGTGGGAGAGCCTGCTGCGGTTGTACGATCACTTGACGTCCGAAGTCATTGGTTTCACAATCTGTTAAGCTGAAGAATCTACATAGTTCATCAGCTTATGCCGGCCTCCCATCGTCAGCTCAGCCGCAGTTAGTGGTCTGTTCTTGCTCATTGTCATAACTAACTCTACTCCACTTTCAGGAAGAGGTGTTGGTGGAAGATGTTCTTCCTATGATCAGAGCATGAACACAGACAACCACAGAGACAAAGGCATGCCAGAGTGACAAGGAACCTACTGCAATGTGGTATGAATGATACCAGCATGTCCTGTCTCTATGCCAGGGTGTCTTGGTTGGTGAAGAAGAACGTGGAGGGAGGATAAGACATCAGTGTTGATCTTATCGTCTCTAGTCTGCCACCTGATTCTGGAAAACATTGTCTAAAATGTTCATGCAGGATACTGGAGAAAATTGACCCTCAGACCACCTGACTATCAACTCAGATACAAAACTCACTTCCAGGTATGGTCAGTATTTGTTTAAAACTTTAGTCTACCCCACCCCCACCCCCAAAGTGTTCCTAACCATAGGCCAGTGTGGTTGAAACTGGTATCTGGATTATTTAAATTTGGGCTTCACTTCTCTCATACCACTTGCCATAATCTTCTCAGAGCTTTTATATTTCTAAGCCAAAGGGCAGAGGGCCATGGTGGCTATGAGCCAGTCTTGGAGGCACTTTTCTGACTGCATGCCACACCTCTACTTGGGTCATCGGAACATGCATGTAGCGTGTTGCTAATTCCACTCCAGTAGTGACAAGTGCGACAGGCCCCGAAAACCTGGTGCTGTCACGAGGTGAAAAGTTCACGGAAACTTAGTCTCCTGGAATCATGGCATCCTATATAAAGAATGCTCCAATGTCCTTGCTTTAGTTGGTAAATGGATCTGTGTGCTTTCCCTTAATATTGTTTTATTATAATTGCTCCTAAGGATTGATATTTTGACATATAGCTAAATTAGATTCTAGGCAGTCCTTGATCCAACCTTGGGCATGGATAACTAAGTCACTGCCCTACACAGGAATTTACCATTATCTAGGAAGAAGGAAGTTTGTGATCTAAGGAGGAACCAGAGTAGATACTTAGAACTATAGATAGCTGAGTTACACCCATACACAAACAAGTATTTACAATGGCCTAGGGGGGAAGGTGTACTATACAATAGACTAGAGTAAGAACTATGGCAAGGGCACGAAGCCCTTGCCCCTGGTTTCTAAGATTAAGTGAACCTTAGGTGGAGCTGTTTTTTGAGCCCAGTTGTTAACATTGAATTTTACCCCAGTTGGTTCCTGCCAATTCTTCCATGTTTGCATTCCGCTGTTTTGTGTAAGAATCCAGTAACCTCTTTGTACCTTGCCGGTGTGTCACCCAACTTCCCTATTTTCTTTTGTATAAAAAGTTTGACGCTTGATTTGACAAATTACATTCAGATCCACACTCCCTTGTGTCAAGTCTGTCTGTCAATTCCTTCTGACTCCTTATCCACCTGTGACCAGAGACCCATTCCACGCAGACAAGGGACCATGAAGGTCTGCGGCAGCGTGTGATCTCTCCTCACTGGCTTGGTCTGAGATGGACTCAAGTAACCACTCCCAATGAAGATTGCCTCAGTCTCCAGAAATCTTCTTCCATACAATTCATTAAAAATTTCGTGGGTCAAGGCAACCTGGATGCTTTCCTCCCCAGAAGCTCCTCCCACTCCTGAGAATCTTTCTCTGTTTTCCTTAATCGGCTCCCTGCTGTGCTCATTCCATGTCTGTTATCTTATTCTTCCTGCTGTGCTCATTCCATGTCTGTTATCTTATTCTTCCTGCCTGTGAGACAACAGACTCAAACGCTCAGGGTGGTTATGGTGACCATTGATGGTCTGACACCCAATTGTCCCAGGGGAAACTCAGCAAGAGCTGAGAAAAAAATAAGCCATCATGGGGCCAATGGATTGTGCTATTGTAGCTATCCTTACTATTGCCCACGGTAAAGATCAAGGAGTAAATAGTATCCAGATGGTAATTTCTAGAAAGATATGCAGTCATTAGATGCTGCGCTTACTTTAGAAATGAACTTAAGTAAGGTACGTATCACACAGTTGTTGGTTTTATAATCAGGGCCATCTTGAAAGCAGATTCAATTCAGAACAATTGCCATTCTGAAAGGCTAGAGTCCTGCTGCCTGCATCTGCTTAGACACCATGCGTTCACATGGAAACTAGCTGCTGGCTGGGCCTTGCTTGTTTCTGGAGTCTCTGCAAAAATAAAACCCAAAAAACAAACAGCAGTTGCTTTCTGAAACTCATATACTGGAGACAATGCACAGTTCCCGTTTCTTCACTGTGTGAAAGATATCCATGACACACTAGCATTCTCTCAGTTTTCTTTTTCATAAATTAAGAAGTTTTTACAAGGGAATAGAAGAGACAGCAGATGAAAACTATTATTGGTCCAATTTGCATTATCCTTGGGTTCTTTTTCCTTTTTTTTCCCATTTTCAAGTGTGTCCTGAAGTGATTCTATCATATATTTATAACCTTTAATTGACATTTGTTGTTCAGCAAGTGTTTATAAAGTTAGTAATTGTATGCAAGATTTTAAAAGTTCTGCCTTCCATCCAAAATTATAATTAGAAAATGGGTTCACTCCTTGACTGAAGAAGTCCACTGGTAACTTTTATAGCTGGGGGCAGAAATCCCAAGAGAAAATTTGAAGCAGATGCCTTTACCTTCCTGTAACGTCTCCTCCTCCTCCTCCTCCTCCTCCCCCTCTTCCTCCTTCTCCCCCCCTCCTCCTTCATCCCTTTCTTATCTGCCAGCAGTTCCACTGAGGAAAATTCTTGTATTAATATTGTGTCTAATGTATGATACTGAGCTGAAGATGTAGATTAAAATCAGTACGAGATGCTATAAAGTACCCATATCTAAAATAGAGGACTGATAAAGATGACATGCAGGCCATACTATAGGAAGATATGGGCTTTTCCTTCAATTGATCTCTTGTGACTTTTGTTTTTTTAGAATTACAAATTCATGATGAAATATTTTGTGATAATAAATATAATCCCAAAGGCCAACAGATATCATGGAGGAGGGAGGGAAGACCTAAGTCAATCACCTGACAGGAACCTGAGGGCTGATTACGCATGAGACTGTAATGTTCCTGGATGCAGGCCAAAACCTGCATCAAACCCCATGTAGGTGATGAGCAGGCCTTGGGCCACATCACTCCGCTTAATCAACTCTCTAGGCTAATATAATCTCAGTGCATCTGGAAGCAACAAGTAGCTTTCCTTAGAGATTATCCTCTTGTGCCTAAACATTCTCTGATCCACTCATCCCACCTCTCTGATCTATAGCCATTTGTAGATTCAATGCAAGCAATGTTTTTCTTGTATGCATTTTTGTTACAAAACTATGCTTAGCTCCCATGATGCTCAGATGTGCTCTGATGCTGAGCTCTTCTGGGGAAGTTACAGACTGTGTCCTGGGGGCTGCTCCTTTCCTGGTAGGAATCTCAAAAGGACTCATGAGCCCACTTACATCAGAGAGTCTTAGTTTCCAGAGTTCTGGCTTAAAGACTAAAAAAAAGTTATATTTCACCTCATATTTTTGTATAACTGTGTGCTATATTATTTATTAATTATTGTACAGGTATTAAAATTTTATTTCTAGAATATGTAGCAGGAAAATGACAGATGATATATGTAGAGTGTGCGTTGTATGTTAATGTAATGATTTTTTAAATCAAACTAGTTATCAACACATGGTAGAAATACTGCATATGTATGGACAATGACCTACGTTGCTGCCATGGACCACACATATGGCCCCAATAATATAGTCTTATGTTGCTTTCAAAGTTCACATTTGTTAGAGGCTGATGAGATGGCTCAGTGCTCCTCTGCTCTTCCGGAGGACCAGAGTTCAGTTCCCGGCACCCATGTCAGGCAGCTCACAATTGTCAGTACCTACAGATCCAGGGAATCTGGCCTCCTTAGGCCGCTGTACTCATGCAGACACACTCACCAACAAATTCAAACTAATAAAAAATATTTTTTTAAAAAAATCCTATTTGTTACATAGTTAGGACTCTAAACTCTCAGGAGATATATTGTTCCCATTAAGAAGTATATTTATAGAAGGTGAGCCTGACTGTGGCACAGTTCTTCTTTTTCCCATTAGATCAGCATGCTCTAAAGTCTTTGCAAATTCTTTAGCCACTGAGGTTTCCAGTTCAGGTCCTTGTGATGGATGTTACAGAACTTCTAGTTACCTTCTACTTTTTCACTTGAGAGTTGAAAATAAATAAGCCTCCTAAGTCATGGTAAGCGTATCACAGCGCCCCAAAATATGGCCAGAAAGGGAAACGGGCCAAAGAATCTCACAGTGCAGAAACTGTTGCAACTTTGATATGCAAGTACATGTGTCCACACAGGGACAAGCTTGCCTGCAAGCAACTGCTTCACATATTTGGCCACATGCACGTCTTCTGGACGGCAAATCTTTAGTGTTTCAAAAACATTTTTTTGTCTTTCACTGCCTTTCACTACTTGAAATGCATGGTTTCTTGGAAAAGTATTCACAAAAGGCTTGACTCCCAAGACTTGATTTATAAATCTACTCTGTAAAAATAGTTATTTATTCTAACTAGCACATATAAAAGACACACAATCCAGGTACTTTATTTACAAGTGGTAAGCCTAGGTAGGGCAGATTTTGGAGCTGTTCTAACTTCCATCCAGCCATATGTCCCTTGCTACTTGCTGTTTTTCCTGGCCATGGGCTTATGGTCCATCTGCTCTCATGGCTGCTTCCTCCTCTCTCCTTGTCCTTTCTTCTCTGCTCACTCTACCTGTGACCCCAGCCTGGTAACTGAACACCTGCCTACCTCTATCTATTGCTCAATCACCAGCTTTACTCTTCTATTGATCAATTAACTTGGGGACTAACATTCTCACAACAGAGCTGGAGTATGTGAGGTTTCCTCATGGGGGCAACCACATTTTAGGGGCACATCTTTAGCAACTGGAAACCTCAGTTGCTAAAGAATTTGCTAAGATTTTATAGCATTTCTGGTGGAATCACCATGCCTGACCTAAAGCTTTACTACAGAGCAATTGTGATAAAAACTGCATGGTACTGGTATACTGACAGACAAATAGACCAATGGAATAGAATTGAAGACCCAGAAATGAACCCACACACCTATGGTCACTTGATCTTCGACAAGGGAGCTAAAACCATCCAGTGGAAGAAAGACAGCATTTTCAACAAATGTTGCTGGCACAACTGGTTGTTATCATGTAGAAGAATGCGAATCGATTCATACCTATCTCCTTGTACTAAGGTCAAATCTAAGTGGATCAAGGAACTTCACATAAAACCAGAGACACTGAAACTTATAGAGGAGAAAGTGGGGGAAAGTCTTGAAGATATGGGCACAGGGGAAAAATTCCTGAATAGAACAGCAATGGCTTGTGCTGTAAGATCGAGAATTGACAAATGGGACCTCATGAAACTGCAAAGCTTCTGCAAGGCAAAAGACACCGTCAATAAGACAAAAAGACCACCAACAGATTGGGAAAGGATCTTTACCTATCCTAAATCAGATAGGGGTCTAATATCCAACATATATAAAGAACTCAAGAAGGTGGACTTCAGAAATTCAAATAGCCCCATTAAAAAATGGGGCTCAGAACTGAACAAAGAATTCTCACCTGAGGAATACCGAATGGCAGAGAAGCACCTGAAAAAAATGTTCAACATCCTTAATCATCAGGGAAATGCAAATCAAAACAACCCTGAGATTCCACCTCACACCAGTCAGAATGGCTAAGATCAAAAATTCAGGTGACAGCAGATGCTGGCGTGGATGTGGAGAAAGGGGAACACTCCTCCATTGTTGGTGGGATTGCAAGCTTGTACAACCACTCTGGAAATCAGTCTGGCGGTTCCTCAGGAAATTGGACATAGTACTACCGGAGGATCCAGCAATACCCTCTCCTGGGCATCTATTCAGAAGATGTTCCAACTGGTAAGAAGGACACATGCTCCACTAAGTTCAGAGCAGCCTTATTTATAATAGCCAGAAGCTGGAAAGAACCCAGATGCCCCTCAACAGAGGAATGGATACAGAAAATGTGGTACATTTACACAATGGAGTACTACTCAGCTATTAAAAAGAATGAATTTATGAAATTCCTAGGCAAATGGATGGACCTGGAGGGCATCATCCTGAGTGAGGTAACACATTCACAAAGGAACTCACACAATATGTACTCACTGATAAGTGGATATTAGCATTTGCATTCGAATACATAGCAACAGCAGACTAACCCCCTACACTACCCTACCTAGTATCTCAGAGCTGGAAGGTGGCTTGTGAACTATCTGTCAGCTTCCAGCTTGGAAAGCTGAGGGTGTGACTCTTACTAACCTGCGTTAGTCATTAAAAGTAGCTTTAAAGTCCTCTTTGGCTTTCTCTACTTTATTATCAATCTTCAGCATAAACTACCCACCCCGAACAATAGGAACCAAAACTCCCCAGAGACCTCATTGCCGTATAAAAAGTACCTACTGTAGAAGAAAGCAAACGTTTGGCAGTCAGCTAGATCTCACTCAGTATCTTCTAGAAGACTATTAAGTCAAACAATCTCATTTCTTCTGTTTCTCTGCATCTGCATGACTGTATCTTAAAAAGAAGGCATGGAAATGGATGTATTTCTTCTAATTAATCTGACACAGAGGACAGGGGAAGTGTAATATAAATGACACCCATCGCACAATTTCCTGGTTAGTTTGAACACTCAGTATCTGGCTTATTATGTAAGCACTAACACTTCAATTATTGATAAAAACTCTTGCTGAGTTTAAGAAACTCCCATTGAAAAAGCAATTCTTTTTTATAATACTAAGGCACATTCATGCAGCCAAGGGAAGAGGCTGCGCTGCTCACTCTGGGATTCTTTGTATTTTAGCTTCCCTTTCTAAGCCGTAATTACGAAGAGATGGAATGAGAATTAGGCAAGTGCTTTGTAAGTTTATTGTGAAGTCTGGTCTGTAATGAATAATAGCATTATCACACTGCCTCAGACATCCCCTACATGGCTCTCTACACAGCACAGCCCTTAATGCACATGGACATTTACTAGGAACATGTGCAGACATTTACTGTCATTTGATAAAAAAACAAAACATGAGGAAGTTGTGATGAAATGAGCCTGCAGTCCCATTTCTTAGACAGGCACAGAGGAGCCAGCCAGCTTGCTGCTTTCGAGTGAGGAGCCAAGCCAAGGAAGGCTCAAAGATCCAAAGATCTGCCTCTTCGCTCTGCACTTCTGAATAACTTCTAGTTCCCTTAGCATAAGGCATTTAGTAGGTACGCTTCACAATAAGTGGAAACACAAGAAGGCAAGTGTTGGGGGTGGGTATTGATGACATCATTTGCTGATAACGGTGTAATAGACAGACAGGAAAAAACTTGAGTTAAAAAAAGTATCTATTGACTAGAAAGTACAAATATCTGCAAACAGATGTGGAGGATGGGCAACTGTTATCCAAATGGTAATAACTATTATGGATTTTGTTTAAATGTATAATTTAGTAAGATTAGGACTAAATACCCCTTGAGTCTCCAAGCAAACCGCTTGTTTCTTACAAAACACCCACAGTGCTTTTCTACAAACACAGTTTATTTGAGCTAGCTGTTGCTGTGACCGAAACACTGGACTCACAAGAAAGGGATCCTTTCTATTGACTCAAGGTCTTGCAGGTCTCAATCGGCCGGCGCTTACTTTGCCCCATTGTTTCTGAAACTGTTCTGAGGCAGGGTAACAGGGTGGAAACCCCAAAGAGAGAAAGGACCAGGTCTCAGTACATGTTTCAAGGGCATTCCTCAAACGATTTAGCTTCCTTCTGCTAAGCAAACCCTGCCTAGGTTTTATCACCTCCAGTGGACATAGACTGGTGCCAGGAACTACATACCTAGCTGTTGAAAGACATCTAAGATCCAAACCAGAACACTTATCCTCTATTTAGTGCATCTAGTGCATATTACATATGTGTATATGTTTGTGTCGATGTGTACAAGTGTGCATGTCAGTGTGTGTGTGCAGGTGTGGAGACCAGGGACCACAGTTGAGGGCCTCCTCTATCCCTCTGCATGTTATTTTTAATAGAGTTGAACCCTGAACTCATAGCTCACTGATTAAGTAGGCTGCCTGGACAAGGGACTGTTTCTGCCCCCAACACCCTGCCACAGGGCTGGTGTTACATATGTGTCCAAATTCACCTGACACTTCATACATGCTGAGGCTCTAAACTCAGGCCCTCTTGCTTTTGCCACAGGCAGTTCACTGACAGAGCCATGTCCTCCGCTTCTTCTTGTCCTTTATTCTGAAGATAGAAATGACTACCATTTACCTAGTTATAAGAAAAATAAATATCCAATATATATCTAATTATAAGAAAGCTAAGTATGCATACCAAGTATTTTTATAAAAATGACTTAAACCATCATTCTGAAATTAAAAGTAGAAGTGATGGCTGCATGTGTGTGGTGGGGGGGCAAGAGGGGGGAGTGTGATACACACGGGTTCGTGGATTCAATGCTCAGCCGTTTTGCAAATTCTGTAGCAAACCATTGCCTAGGCACTAAATGGTAATTATTGGATCATAAGTTCTAGAGAAGTCACTTGTTAAAGAATTAGGTTTATAAACATCTTAGTAATAACTGACCAGTTTAACTTAAACCTAGAAAATTAACTTATTTAGAATTCTAATAGCAAATCATTCCTTTTAGTAAGATTATTCTTGCAATTAAGGGCTTCCTTACTGGCTTGAGGGAAATCATCTTCAGACACAACATTCACAGAAGACAATAATTGTAATGTTTTGTTTTAAAAATCATATAAATATTTATCTCACTGAAAGAATTTTATTTTTTTTCATAAACGTAAGATTTGTGTGTTGGCTGCCTCCATCAACCTTTCTCTGGAGCATGCAAGTGCATATTATATACTTAGCTGCGAGATTTTTTTTTTTTTAATCAGTGCACTTAAAAGCAGCAGGGTGTGTAATTAGGAACACCCGCCATCTGCAGAGCCCTCCAGGTGCAAAAGGCATTTGCTTTATTTAATATTACCACAGCATTAATTTTACTTCATTAATTTATGTCATTTGTCCTTTATTTCAAATTCAGATTGCCAAAACTAAATCAATAGATACAATGGCCTGATTTATTTTAGCAAATGTCTCATAGCATGAACAGTATTAAGCAACCTTTGAAATGGCTAAGAAATGGCTGGGTGTGCAACTGGAGAAGAAAAATGCCATCAACAGCCTTCTTCGTATTGGAACAATTCTTCAAGCTCAGCGCTTTAGGTGTCCTAGCAAGTATAGCAGCACAGAAGAAAATACTTTCAGTTTCTTAAGTTCAGGAAAAGTCTCCACTAAGTTGATGATGTCATGCTAACAATGGCAGTACCCTTTACTAAGGAAGAGCAGGCCTCAACTTTAGCCAAGAACACCCAGGTATAGCTTCTACTTGTAGTGTTTTGTATTTATGGCAGGTCATGCTGACTTCTAAGACAGAGTAGTGAGATAAATTTCCTTTCATGACAATTTATGTTGAAGAATATCTTAGTTAAGGTCACTATTGCTGTGTTGGGACACAATGACAAAAACAACTTGGGGAGGAAAGGGTTTATTTACACTTCCCCATCAGTGAAGGAAGTCAGGACAGGAATTCAGACAGGGCAGGAACATGGAGGCAGGACCTGAGGCAGAGGCCAAGGAGGGGTGGTGCTTACTGGTTTTCTCAGCCTGCTTTCTAATAGAACCAGGACCACCAGCCCAGGGACAACATCACCCACAGTGGGTGGGGCCTTCTCCCACCAACCACTGAGAAAATGCCCCATGGTTGGATTTTTTTTTTCTTCTTGTTTTTTTTTTGAGACAGGGTTTCTTTGTATAGCCCTGACTGTCCTGGAACTCACTTTGTAGATCAGAGTAGCCTCAAACTCAGAAATCCACCTGCCTCTGCCTCCGGAGTGCTAGGATTAAAGGAGTGTGACACCATGCCCGGCTTCCATGGTTGGATCTTAATGGAGGCACTTTTTTTCAACTGAGATTCTCTCCTTCCTAGATTGTGTCAAGTGGACATAAATCTAATCAGCACAATGACTAATCCTTATAAAAGGAAAATAAATAACTAATAATACAGGCATATGGGAGCATAGGAAATACTATAAAGATTGTAACGTCCAACACTGAAAATTTGAAAATATTAGGTCAGTTGATTTTTAGTCAAGTTTTATTGAATGGAAGTGTGAATTCTAGAGGAAGGACATGGGAATGTACAGTATTGCCAGCTAGACTTAGGCAAGAATCATAATTTCTAAGAAGAAAAAGAAACTGCATATTTCCCAAAGACAATCGTATCTCTGAACATACATGGTAAGGGGAAGGAGAGAACGAATCAGAATAATCACATGGCAAAGGACTGAATGAACTTAGAGGATAGGAATCACTGGAGTGATGTCCAAGTCTACACAGACACACAGTTGAATGAAAAGGGACAAAGACAATTCAGGCTTGGAAAACTGACTTCAGAGAAGAAAGAAGTATGGAAGAGCACTGAAGTTGAAATGAAGACAGGCTTGAAAAACTCAATATATTACACAGTAAGAAAACTCAGAGGAAAGCCTTACAAGTGAATGGGTCAAGAAGCTATGATAATTGATAAAGCAGAGAAATGAGGCACACATATACAAGAAACTTTACACACATACAAATATGAGAGAGAGGAGGAGGGGAGAGAGGGGGAGAGGAAGGAGAAGGCAGGAGTGTGAGAGAGAAACTGGGGGAGGGTGAAGGAAGGGAGGGAGGGGAGGAAGGAAGGAACTTCAGGATTCTATGAAAAGACGTAAGTATGGAGAGAATGGCGGGCCAATGGCAAGAACCAGCTTCCCAGGGGGATTACAGACACAGTTTCCTAAGAAATAATACCCAGTACTAAAGTGAGGAGAAACTTGCTCCACAAAGGTGCTTCAGGCGGTCTTCCAGGATGACTGTGAGATTATTACCACACTCTTACCTTCCTGCTAGAATTTCTTTTAGGGCCTACTGTTAATTATTAGTGTTTGGCTTACAGTCAAATGCCTACACAAATACTGTGTCTTTAGTTTACCATGAAATGGACAATTATAAATACTTGCATCTTGTGGCAAGAAAAGCTGCAAAGTAAAGCACACAGAAATCACTTTAAGAATAGTTATTTTCCCTGGGATTCATACTCTTTTCTATAAGACGTTTTCTTGGCACCAACAGCTTTGTTTTTTATCTCTTGAAGCCTTATAAACAGCTCCCTTTCAAAGGGCAAAGTTTAACATTAATTCCGAGTAGACAAAGTCCAGGAACATCTTTGCACAAATCAAATGCATTCCTGATCTGTCATGAACTGGAAACAACACAGCAGGGCTGCGGAAAGCTTGTGATGAGAGTTCTGGCATTCCCACACCAAGAGCACAAAGCCCACTCCTCCTGTGTCTCTGCAGGCAACCTTTCAACTCTCAGCTTCACTCTGAGATCTGAAGAGGGGCACTGACATCCAGACAACAAACTACCTGAGTAAATCTAAGCAGGCTTAATGCCATCTACCTCAGACAAGGGAAGAGTTCTTTCTCTTCCTCTCTTCACGTCTGTCAACATCTGCTTTCTCAGGATTCTTAAGGTGAAAACAAAAAAGACCTCTTTTTTGTGTCTTCTCCTTCATGATTCCATCTTCTGATACAGGAGTTTCACAGCATGATTATATATACTCCTTACTACTCCTGATGCTACAAATAGATTGTGTGAAGTTAAAACATCATTACTGCTACAATTATTCCCTGGCTAGTAATGAGGAACAGCACTAGAAATCAGTGGTGGTCCCCAGTTTAAGTGAACAATAACACTGAATTCATGGGCAATCCATTGTCTTGTATCATACACAACCCTAATGCTGTAACGTTAATTTTAAACTCTTGGCCTAAGGAAAGCATGTTCTTCTTCCATCACATGAAGTACATTATTTACAGAAAAAAAGAAAGTATATAATATTGCTGCATCTCTATGAACAGGATGAAATCATTCCCTTTTTATTTTAACTTTATCGCCTAGCCGTCTTCCTTATGTTTCTTAATAACTGCATCATGGTAGTTCATATTTTATTAATTACCTAGGGATTAATTTATAAAGTACTGCCAATTGGTGGCTTAAGAATATAAGGTTCTCTCAGTTCTGGAGATCAGGAACTTGACATCAAGGTCTCCCCATAAAGGGCTTCACGTGACTGGATCCTTCCCTTTGTAGAGTCCTTGGCTCATGTCTTTGCCTCCGTCTTCACGTTGCCATCCTCTCCATGTAGATGGATTGTTGAAATCAGAGGACAGGACCCATCCTAATATAGCCAGGCCTTAACCACAGTGGCAAAGACTCTATGTCTAAATTATATTCTGAGATTCAGGTGGATATGGACTCATAGAACAACACTATTTAATTAAGTGAAGACATGCGCTTGCCTGGTTTGTGTGTGTGTGTGTGTGTGTGTGTGTGTGTGTGTGTGTGTGTGTGAATGTTACTTGGATATACTGTCTTGAACAACAGTTTGATTGCTTGGCTTCTCCCCAGTACTGATAGTAGTATTCCCTATTAAAATCTCTTTAACTTCTAACTTGCAGAAGCAGTAAGTTCAGCATGCACAGTGTCCTATGGAAGGATGCAGGTATACCTTCAAAAGAGAGGGTCATTAAAAGATGTCCAAAAGCCAATGGGCTGCCAGCATACTGAGGTGGGTGTTGTTAGCCAATTACTTCAAATGACAAGGACTGGAGGAAGACTTGTTACAACCCGCATGTTGGTTAATTTGTTTTCAGTTTTGCATGGACAACTAAACTCACAGGATGGCTATATAAAAATATTCTCCTATATTTTAAAAATGAACTCAAGGTTTTTCAATAAAATGAGCTATCGTTTTAAAAAAAGAAAAAAAAAAAAAACCAGCAAGAGACAATGAGACACTGCACTCTCTTTAGCTAATTTGAGACAGAATCTACAGACAAAGCTTTCCTGTTCTGCCCTCCATCCAGATGGGCCTTATTCAGTAAGATGATTTCCATCTGATGCACTTCAGCTCTTTACAGACCTTACAATAATATTACTGCACTGGTAGCATCCCTGAAAAGCCAATTTGGAAGCAGAACACCCCTTTTCCTATGGCATCTTCCTCAGCTCACGAGAAGTCTGTGAATCCCTGAGACGCTATGGAGGGAAAAACACCAAGGCTTCCACAAGGATGTTGTCCAAAGCTCTAATTGCATCTATGATGAGACTCAATAATTTAAAACAGTAAGTCTTGAATTATAACACTTTTTCCAATATAAAAAACAAAGACAGCATCTGCTTGTTTGTTGTGCACCACAGAAACTTATTTATTCACTTTAATTCTGCATTTACACAAGAATGCTATAATAAAATATATGTATACGACTTCTGTTACAAATATAGATAGTATTTAAAGTGACTTTATCTATTCTAATGTAGGAGTTTCACGCTCTAAAATGGGATTGAACACATAATTCCTCACCAGTTGTCTCAGTAAACAGCCCCATCTGTTTCCCTCAGTCTTAGACTATTGTATTGTAAGATGTTAATATACAGCAGTGAGATGAAGTTACATTAACCCCCTTAATTTTTCTGTCAATTTACTAATGGCATACAACCAAAATAATTACTAACACGCTGTCTTTTTCTATGTCATTAAGATTAATACTAATGGAAAAACAATAGCATGGTACAGTAACATGTTTTCCACGTAGTATCAGTCTGCTACATCAGCATTAGAACACTCTGGGCTCCTTCTCTGTCTCCCATGGCTACATGGATGTTTCCTAGAACTCTAGCCAACACAGGGTAGCATCAGCACTTTACCTATAACAACATGAAAATATAGCAGGTTAAAACTGAAAACAAACACCGAGATATGCACTAAACAGGAATTTCTTTTTAAAGCTTACAAGGACTGCTAAACAATTTTAGCAGAAAAATATGCATTAGAGGTAAGTAGGACCAATATGTCACAATTTTAAAACAGTAGACTATTCAAAAGTATTGCAAGCACTTTCTTTTCTTCTTTTGGACTGCTGGATTGAAGAAGTCCTATAAAACTCAAAACTGTCTTCTTTTTTTCTAAATTTCCATCTTTAACCTAATTGCCTAACTTTGTATCATTTTGTTTCCACACTAACAAGATGAACATATAATAATTTTGTCCACGTGACCTTAAATTGTTAGATATTGTCGAGATAAAACTGAGGTTTATCTATGCAAATATCTCTTCTTTTTGAGTATATGATCATGAAATGCAGAGTAAAGGAAAAATGATGCTTGGCTGTGAGTAACAAACACTCTGTTTCTCGCCTCCCTACTGTAGTTTTCTCCGACCAACACAGCATACAAACAGGTCCTCTCTGTTACAGTAGGAGGGGAGCCAGTGGCTGGGCTGCTTCAGCTCTGGCAGTCACTTCAAGAGAGAACCATGAGGGTGACGGTGCCCTTTGTCCTCTTGAGGATGGCAACAGCTTCTTCATGGGTCACTCCTTCTAGACTTTGCCCATTGACAGCAATGATCTGATCGCCCCTTTTTAGACGCCCATCTTCTGCTGCTGCTCCCTGCAAGTATAAAGTAGGCTTATTTACTTGTGAAAGAACTCAGCCACACACAAAGAAAAAGAGCCAAAGAAGAATGCAAATTGCTCTGCATGTACACATACATGGCTCCCGGTGCCCCATACCATCAGACATGATGAACATACTTAAAAAAAAGAGGTCCTTCTTCCAAATTGGTTTAACACTGACATTCCAATCTGGTAGTGAAGTTAGCTAGCAGTCAACAGAGTAGCTGGAATTTTTTTTTTTTTTTTTTTTTTTTTTTTTTTTTTTTTTTTTTTTTTTTTTTTTTGGCTGTTTAGGACAGCAATTGGTGGCAACTAAAATTAATAAAGAATATTTGGGCATCTGCCTAACAGGAATGATTTCACAGAAACGGAGGCTTTTTCAGACTATAAAGAGGGCCTACAGAAAGACAAAGGATCAGGGAGAACAAAAGCAGCCTCATCAAACAAAGCTATGGAGACTTGAGAGTCCACAGGTTTGCTGAGCCAGAAAGCCCACATAGAGGCTGATCAGGGTAAGGCAGAGTGAGAATTTAAAAGCCAGTGCTGGTCTGGGGAGACACCGCTCATGCAATGCTTGTTCAGCATCAATCGGGCTCTGAGTTCCATCCCAGCACACAGCTCAGACACGAGCCCCCCAGCACTGCTAAGTGTCATTCTTTCTAAGCTTTGCAAAGAAAGACTGCTCAAGCTGTCTTGGTTTTTACTGCAAGGGAAAAGAGAGTCTTCCTATTCCTATAGGCTCTAAATAATTATGATTAAACACAGACATCACTATTTAAAAAAGAACTCCATCTCAGGCATGAACATAGACGATAATTATGCAATTAAATATAAGATTAAAAATATGGAAGAGTTAATGAGGAGCGTATAATGATGAAATTCTTAAAATATGTTCTAACTAGCATGCCTTAAATAAATTGTTCCTAGGCCGAGGAAAAGGATTGCATGGCGCTTCTATTCATTGGCAAATGCTGTCTGTATTTTTGGATGTACCAATAACTTAAAAAAAAAAAAACAACTTACAAATTAAGCCTACAGCTAGTTTGCCACAGAACAGCACTTTAAATTGGTTGAAAATAGTAGTGTTTTTCTAAAATAATAGAAACTTCCATAACATAAAGGAGCATTTAAAGAGCCCAAGTGGAATCTTTACAGGCCTGATGTTCACTCTGTTCTTTTCCACTGTAAAATGTGAGATTCTGAGTTCTCTTCTGCAGGAAACGTTGTTCAAATTTGTAGTCTTTGAAAATAGATCTTAACAACACATTACCAACCATTATATGCATTTCTATTATTTTAATGACTTCATCAAAATTACAGTCTCTTTATTCTTATTCTAAACATTCTTAAGATGGTTCAGTGGATGATTACAACTATACACAGAGCTTTCTTTTCATAAGTAACTGAATCCCTTGATTGCAAATAATGCTTTATTACAGACAGCAGGTCTGCTCACTACTCCTCAATTCTTTTTCTCTTTTCAATGAAATTAATGTATAAACACCCTAGTCATAATGTGAGATTAATTTTGTGTATTTTTCTGTACCTACTTTAGATTTCACAACTATAAAAGAACACGGAGGAAAACATGCCAGTTCTTGACAGCAGATATATTATCAAAGTCCATATTCAAAAGGTAATCATGTGTGACTTTCTATTCAATGGAAGGGACAGGCTGCATCGATTGTTTCATGTATATCACTGAGAGTTTCCATGGAGTTTCAATTTGAACTAATTTTCTCTAAACATAACTAAACCTCAATTAGGATAAAAACATTTAATAACCTGTTCCTGCAGAGATTTCAAAAGAAAATATCAATGTTAACCATTTGGCGTCACGTCAGGCCTTAAACTAATAAGCTAGCTGCTGACCAGTGTTAATTAATGTCTAGTAAGGAACAGAATGGGTAAACCTTGTAAGCTTACCTTTGCAAACACTGTTTTCACATAAATTGGTAAGTCTCCATGAGGGCTGCCATAGCCGCCTACAATGCTGAAGCCTAAGCCATCTGGTCCTCGGTCTAGCGTAATGGTCTTAGACTGTGGAGGGCTACAGAAAAAGAAAGGAGAAAAAAAAAGGTCACAAACACACACACTCACTTGGTTCTGTGCTTTATGCTTTACCTGATTCAAACTACAGATAGTATATCCTCTATGTTACAGATAAGAAAGATGCTATTTATTGAATGCTTTCATAGCACAGAAACTCTCCTTCTTTTTCCAGTTTATTGAGAGGGGATGAAAGTTCAGAGAACCACAATGTAGGATCATAAATGATAGTCTCAACTTCAGAGAGGAAAGTCAACTGTGAACAAGATAAGGGCAGCATTGAATAACTTGAAAATTTAAATGTGCCTCCCTTTACCTTTTATCTTTTCTAATACTTTTATATTTAGTGTGTTTTCTAATATATTCAGTATTTTCAATCACAGTTCATTGAAGAAGAGCAAGATGTCCTCTCAAAAATATCAAAACTGAAAACCCAGGAAGTGTAGTAGGGTGAAGAGCTATTTGTAGTATACTCATGTCTGATTAGGTAACTATTTATAATCTACTCATCTCTGAGCAGGCATGGCGTTAATGCACCCGTCTGTAACTAGGTAACTGTTTATAATCTAGTCATCTCTGATTAGGTAACTCTCTTTAATCTACTTATTCCTGACTAGGTAACTATTTATAATCTAGTCATCTCTGATCAGGCAGTGGTTTGTAACCCACCCAACTGACAAGCTGACTAAAAGCATTGGCACTTTCTACTTTATACGCCCTCTCCCTTTATTTTACCTCTGGGTGATTGCCAGGAACATGGGACAGAGACTGCAATTTTCTCAACAATTTGGTTTGAAAGGAAAAAATGATATACCCGATAATATATTGCTCACCCTAAATCATCCGGAAATATACTGCTTGATGTCAGCCCAGTGAAAGCAAGACAAGGATTGGCAAGTTCTTGCTGATGACCCGTGACCACACTCACATCTCCTCCAGCAACCACCTGTGTGTGGGCACAGTGAAAGGAGAAACTGTATATTCACCTCGCCTGAGAGATCCCAAAAGATCGCTCCAAAAAATGAACTTAGATTAAAATGAGTGCTTTTACTGACTGCTTAAACACTGAAATGATTAAAACACTATTGGAAACAAAGACACTTCACAATGCCCAGGTACCTTTTAAATGTGCAGACAGTAAAAATATCCTAAAGTAAGTTCTACAATTTCCTTTGTTTTCAAATCATGACTTCATTTGCAACCATTTTTCAGAGATTTCAGAAGACATGCTACTCACAGAGCACACAGGATTCTAACAATCATTGGCTGCAGGGGTGCTGTATTTTTCCCTTTAGATATAAAATATGAAATAATGAAGGCACCAGGATGGAGTGATACAGAATGTGTTGCTTCATAATGCTTTCCTGGAGCGCTCGATTTAATCAGCGTCGTTCAAGGAATATATTAAGTAAACCAGTAGCAGAAGAGTGAATTGATTTTATCTAGCACCAGAGCTCCTGTGTCCTCAGGCTACCTACCTTGTGAACAGTGCTTGGGATAAAGCCTTACCTGTACTTCAATGGAGCCTGAGGCATTTTTCATCAAGTTAACCGCCTGTGTGTGAGTCATCCCATCCGTGGATGTGCCACAGATGGTGACAATCCTATCCCCAACCTGCAAGACAAGTAGCCAGCATGCAGATGAGGGCTGGGGCTGACAGGCTAACGTGGTCTTAGACCACTCACAGTGCACCTAAGTTGCCACCAGCTTCTGAAATATAGCAGGAGATCACTAACTCAAATCTAAGAAGCAACTTCAAAAGAGAGAGCTGAGATGGAGTTGATAGTTCTGGGGAAGGAAAAGTGATGAGAAAAAACTCACTCTTCCCTGGTCCCCGGTCCTTCTTTCTCCTGGGAAAGATATTACTTATTAAAGCCATAAAGTATCAGTGCCATCTGCAAGCCAGATTTTCTCTGGACATTAACACTATGTTAGATGAGACCATAAGTCAGAGGTTGGCAAACTAAGGGCAGCAAAGCCAAGTTGGCACAGTGTCCACTTCAGTTAATCAAATTTGGTTGGAAGACAGTATGCTTACTTGTCCTGTGACAGAGCCAAGTAGTTGCAAGAGAGTCCTATGCCCCAGTTTAAGCCTTCGCTGCTCTCTCATAGGAAGTGAATTGAACCTATGGCGCTAGGGTATGATCAGTTTCTCAGTGTCCATCATAAATTTAAAAGTACTGAGTTATCCCCAAACTTGAAGCTATTTATCTAAGATATGGTTCTTTTGGATATCTTGTTTACAGCTTGGGCATAAAAGGTTTTCCTTCCAAGAGGCCAAGTTATTGCAGTAAAGTGTACTTTGTTGACAGTATGGTTCAGCATCGGGCCATCCTGTAACCTTGAAGCAAATCTGTATGCTTTACAGTACATGAAGTCATATTTTCATTAAACTTCGTTAAAATTTATAATAAAGTAAGTAAGGAACATGTTCCAATTTGGTATGGTCAAGTCAGCATTTAAACCAATAATACATATGAAAGAAGTTTCCTTCTGTACTGTGCTCGGAACACACTTTGTTTTCTCTGTAATATGTTCCAAAGTTGCAATGTCCTTAAATCTTGCATCTGATCACATCATATTCCCTTTTGCTATTCTTGATCTTTCACTTAAAGCAAGCTCATCCATGACTTGGCTTGCTGTTTAAAGGCAGATTTAAACCCTGAGAACCTCCTGGCTGTAGGTGGTTAGGCTGAGAGGTGGAAATGCCTGCTAGGTTTGCTAGAGCCACTACAGTTAGTAGGAAAACTTACTCTGAGTTTTTGTGTTTGAGCTGCAACACCATTTGGGTGCATCATCGCAATAAATATAGGGACATCTCCGAGCGGGCTGCCCACTCCTCCAGCAATGCTGAGTCCCAGCGAGTCAGCAGGCCCCTGCCATGGAACACACATGCTTGGGTCAAAGCAGGATTCTAAACCGACCTTTTGTTTCTTCTTTGACACACAATATTCTATTGCTAATTAGGATCCTCTAGGTATGAGGGTGGAAAATACTTCATTTGACATAGGGACTTAAGGGAGGGGGGAAGCATCAGTTTGGAAAGTGAAGCAATTGATACATACTAAATCATGTTGAGATTGATAAAAGGCAGGCAAACTCGGGAACTGAGAGGACCACAAGATTCGAAACCAGGTAGGGCCACTTTCCCACTCAGGACATTACAAGTCCTAGTGCAAGGCCTGGAACACATGCACTGAGCCCACCAAGCTCTGGCTGGGTCTCACAGAGGCCTGCAGTGCACATGAAGCACATACTGATGGCATGCAGTGCTGAGAAGGCTATATCATAGTCCCAGGAAACCATGCCTTTGCGGTCTCTCTTGCACATGACTATAAGGTTGTATGTCCTAATATTCATTCATCAGAACAAGAGGTGAGACGCAGAGAATCATTCTGTGTAAGGGCAGAATAATACTAATTTTGACAGTATAAAATATAAATAATGAATAAATAACTTAAATAGTTTACTCATTAAAATATATAGAAATATAAGTAATTTTATTATGCTAAGAAATTTGGCAATGACAGAACTGCGCTATTTCCATTGCTTACAATGTACATAAGTATTTTTTCAGATGGGCACTATAAAATACTCAACAAAATATAATCAAAAATGCCTTGCAAGATAGCAAATTACCTTTTTTATTTCGACTGTTCTTAGTCCCTGAATTTCAGATGCTACTGTAAAGGCAAAAGCAGATAAGATGTGGTTGTTAAAATATGTTTATGCATATTCCCATTTTAGCCATTTTAGATGGATGGTAGTGCATGGGTATCCTTTTTAAAAGGGTACACTTGGCTATCAGCAGTGCATATAATTAAATCCAGCTCACACAAAAGTGTATTTCCTCAAGCAGAAAAATGTGCATGCCATACAGTTCTTCCCTATGGGCTCGGCTCTGATTATATAACTGTACAATCCACTCAGACTGAATTAAGAACAGAATATGCTTCGGATAGAAAGTTGCTCACACAGCTCAGAGGAATACTTATGGATGAGTTAAAAAAATCTATGCACTAAATGTCTAAATTTCTAGAATATTAGTCACATTGCAAATAGAGATTGCCATATGGCGAGTTTCTTCAATTTGAAAATCTCTCAACCAACGCACAAAGCCAGAAATCCTCTATGCCATGATTGCATGTAATTAAAACACAGGAGGGTTGTGTTGACTTTTTCAAATTTTTTGTAATCTTCATGGAAAAAAAGAAGACTGCTTAGTGGTGTTTTCTGATTTACCTGAGTTACATTCAACAGAGAAAAAGAACAAAATCAAATAACTGATCTGCATCGTAAGAGAAAAATTACAGACACATCTATAACTTGTAAGGCAAATGTAAGTGCCTCCATTTGGTCTGGACTTTGGCTAGTGCATGTTTTCTATCTATATTAGGATACGGGATGGTCTAAGAGGGAAAAGTGGCTCAGTGGGAAGAGAAGAGGAGAGGAGAGAAGAGAAGAGAAGAGAAGAGAAGAGAAGAGAAGAGAAGAGAAGAGAAGAGAAGAGAAGAGAAGAGAAGAGAAGAGAAGAGCAATCTTACATGCATTTTTCTTCGAGTTACTTTCCAATGACTCTGATGTATTTATTCCAGAAAGTGGGGGAGTGAAAGATGACAGGCTGCTCTCACTCACCTAAAATATATGGCAGTTATTACACAGGCAGCATGGGAATTTATAATTCCCCTAAGTACAAAGTATTCCACAGTTCCATGTGTTTATATCATCTAAAGTGAAACACTGTTAAACAGTATTGTTAAACAACAGGGGCATCTGGTAATTTTAAAGGCAACTTAAGCATACTTATTGGATTCTTTTGTTTGTCTTAAGGATTGATGACATAAATAATTGAGGATAATTTGACGACTGGAGAGTAGTTGAAGTTGATTTCAAACTATGTAAAATTTTAGTAGTCTTCCATAATCTTTTCAAGGCTTAAAGCTCTTTGAATTTAAACTACTACAGAATACCTAGGGTTTAAAACTGTATAACAAGGGCCAGTGAGCTAGAACCCAACATCAGTAATTAAGGAAGTCAGTAAATAGTCTTTATGAACAGACTCATGAAAATGAGTTCCTGTATCAGAAGATAATACTAAGAAGAAAAGCTTGCCAAGAACCATGAATTCATTGTATTTGTGTGTGTGTGAGGTCTACATGTGCATATAAGCATGCCTGAATGTGGAGGCTACAGGTCTACTTTAGATACCTTCCTCAAGATGCACCCACCTTGCTTTCTGAGCCAGGGTTTCTCACTGGGACCTGGGACTTGCCAATGGGGTTAAGCTAGCATGTCAACAAGCAGTAAGCTGCTCTACTAACCCAAAACTTGGATTGAAAGCACCATCAAAATTGGCTTTCTCATGAGTTCTGGGGATTTCACTTAAGCCCTTATGCCAACTTTAAACGAACTATCTCTTTAGCCCATCAGTATTTCAATACAGAGATGGTTCGCAATCACCTACCTGGAATTTTCTAGTTGAATACTAAGTGATTGTGTGACAGTATCTTAAGAGTACGTCCCCTTGACTGGATTAGCCTACACTGATTAGGTGGCTAACTTCTGAGACTGTGGAAGAAAACTGCTGGAAACAAAGTGTCTCCAAATTGTCTAGCACCCTCAGGGTACAGTGGTCCTCCCTGCGGTGTCTCTTTCTCTTCCCCTTCCCTGTCAAACTCTACACTTGCTTCTGCTTCCCTGTCAAACTCTACACTTGGCTGCACATTGCTGGAGGGCTGGACCTATGTCTGTGACCCTAGGCAGACTCTCTGGGGACATCTCTGAACTCCCTCTCTCATGTGAACTGGTTTTCTTTTCAAACTCCACAACTACTCACCTGGCTGCTTTGAGAAGGCCTCCGTTCTGAGTGGAATGGGGCAGCTTTGACTCTTCCAACCTCCAGGGTTACTGCACCTAGGGAACACTGATGGAGATGGTTTGTGAAACTATTAAAACAAAATTCTGTAATCATCTTTAGAAAAACACAGCTAAAACTAAAGGCATGTTCATTCCTTTTGTGATTTCCATAAGACAGGGCAATCACAATTTTTAAATATTTACATATTTAAACTCATAAGAATAATAGTAATATAGCAGTCATAAGTGTCCACTTCAGTGTTCCACAATTTACATGGAGATCATTCCTATCAAAACAAACAGAAATTGAGAATTGAGTAATTTCACAAGAAATAGCATAATTTAAGGGCAAATGAGCCAGCCATACCCTGGGTTTAAAATGTAAACAAAAGCTATAAAACCACTACCAATACAACTTACATTTTCTTAACAGAAAAGAAACTCAAAGGAATTCAGTCACATTTCCTTGATGCATGGTGGCTGAGCATAACTACTACATCATACTTAGATAAATACTCCTACAGTTGTAACGTTACCATTGCAATTCCCTTGCAGGCATTTAAGAGCCGACTCCAGGTAAGAAACACAGTGTAGTCTAACAATGGAGGTAATGCAGGAGCTGTCTGAGACCTTGCACTTTTAGAGACAGCTTTCCTATTATTTTAAAACCCCTTCAATAAAATTTATGTACAAAATTATTTGTATATTAAAGACCATCTCTTTCAAAATAAAAAACTTTAGACAAGAGAGCAACAATTTGGAGCTAGCCAAACACACAACACATACATGTTTATGGCTATTATTATATACTGCCTGACTTAGTTTCTAAAAATGGCTGACTGAGCTGACTTTAAAACCATTTATGTTATCCCAATGAGACTTGCTTCTCTCTTTCTGTGAGAACCCTCAGTCTTACACTGCTAACAATTGTTCGTAATTTATCTCCAAAAGGAAGCTGCTCTTCCTTAAAGAATTCTGGTTATAGGCTAGGCATGGCTTTCTAACATTCAGGAAGTTAGGTGCGTAGGTCACTGTGAGTTTCGGGCCTGCTTAGGCTACATAGTGAGTTCCAGGATAGCCTGGGCTACACAGCAAGACTCTGTCTCAAACACCAATCCCACCAATACCTCTACAAAAAAATATTCTAGTCACTTTGTTTTGATGACTTAAATAGATAACAGGCTTAATGTGTGTCCCATTAATAACTAATGATAGCTATTGATTAATGATAGTGCCAGATCTTATCCAAACCGCAGAGGTTAAGGTGAAGCTCAACTTATAAAAAGGCATCTGAGAGTCCAATCTGAGAGGTTCCTACTGTCAGCAAGGCCCAGCAGCCTTACTAGCTGCGGAGCCAACATATACAGGCTCGTGTTGACTCAAAACCAGATGTGGGAAATGAATCATGATGGCGTTTTCAAGTCCATATGGAATTAAACTCCAGGTTAAAAACAAAAACAAAAACAAAAACCATCAGGCAACAAGAGACAACGCAGTAAGTAATACCTTAGTGATAACACAGTCTTCTCTAGAAGTTGGACCTTTTCCTAACAGGGAAACTCTACCTCCCACGAGGGGTGGTCTGATGAGTATTCTGCAGTTCACAGGATATTTTCAGAGGAAGATGACTCCACCTTCCCAAAGGAAATGGTTCTTAATGGTGAGCTCTCTTCTGAGGAAACCTACTTCATGGTGTAAAATGAACTAAAGAACAAAGTTTGGTTCTCAACATGGGGGCTGCAACCCCTTTGGGGTCAAACGCCCCTTTCACAGGGGTCAAACACATCAATTATTCTGCATAGCAGATATTTACATCATGACTTATAACAGTAGGAAAATTACAATTATTAAGTAGCAACAAAAATAATTTTACGGTTGTGGATCACCCCAACATGAGGGACTGTATTAAAGTGTCACAGAATTAGGGACATTAAAAACCTACTATAAGTGATGCCAGGTGGTAGCCTTTAACTGTCAGAGTAATTTCTAGTGTTGGTACACTGGGTGAGTCTATATTAAGCTCCCTTCAGTGCTGAGGATAATCCACTGGAGGATAGTTTTCCTCCAACTTTAAAATAGGATAATGATGTTGAGTCAGATGGCAACTGGGCTACATACACCCTTGTGTGAAGCAGAGGGAAATTCTGCCACTTGGCATCACAAGACAAAACACCAATTGTGCTGTGTCTAGAAAGGGGTCATGAAGCAGTTGAAAAGGAAAGGTCAGAAAGAAAACATTGCCTCCTGTGATGCTGTGGGGGTCCTGAGGGAGCTTCCTAATGTCTCAGATGACAGACGACAAAGCTATAAGAATAAATCCAGAAAGAAACCTGAAAGAACACATGTTAAGAAGTTTGTGTATTTAAAGGCTTACTGTCACTTCAGGTACTCACATTGTGAAGTCTGCTTACAAAGTTAGTAAGCAAATTTATAATATAACAAATGGTCATAAATTTACTGTTTATATATGGACGGTATCACACTTGGTTTTCTCTGAGATGACTACTAACACAGATAATTGCTATACAAAATTATGCTACTTGGTTTCTACCTTTAGCAGGGCAGCGACTGCCTCCTGGGTGGCATGACGGACATCTTCTCCATTCACCATTAAAATCTGGTCCCCTTGCATCAGTCTCCCATCGGCGTCTGCAATGCCTCCCTTGACAATGTCTGATACAAATACTCCAGTGTCATTTCTGCAAGCAACAGTGGGTTTCAGCATTAAGCCTGGTTCTCAGCTGCAATGCAATGCTTATTTAATCAAAAGCTAATTATTCTAAGTGAAAATTGTGTCTATTTTTAAGAGGTTTTACAGTTTTGCGCAATACTGGGGCAGCTTTAACAGCATGAGAAATAACAGTGAATTTTATTTTAAAAGTATTTCATAGAGAGAAAGTATTTTTCCTGGGCATATCTAGTCCTCCTCTGTTATGTACTCTACGTAAGAAAGTACCACAATTCTTATCTTATGGACCACACACCTAGAAGATGGTTTAAAAAAAAAGGGAGGATCAAGGTTTCAGTGGCTGGGTGCTGAGTGTAGGGCTTTCCTACACCACACTGAAGTTTTCTATGGACACTGTCCTGTAGTCATGTGATCATGCTGAGACTATCATTAACATTATTGAAAATAAATGAGCGATATGTACCAGAGACTGAAACTGTTACTTACAACTTAACCACCATTACTATGATGTGGCCATCATAGTTAACTTTTACATACAATACATTTATCCAAAACAAACATTAAACTTATCCTCATTGTTTCACAAAATGCAAACACATACCTGGGATTTCTCACTAAGATATAAAGGTAAGTATAAATAGTATTGTACAGAAAAATCTGAATTGCACAAGAGGACGTCAAACATTGCATGTGATTACAAAATGACTCCTTCTATCCATGCATTTTCTCCTTTTTAAAGAGAGTGTTAGGATTAGTTGGTCTCTTTGGATGTTCTCCAGGAAAATGGTTAGGACTTATTACCAGAAGCTTATATAGTGCTCTGGTGACCCCGCAGGCCACAGCACCCTTACTGAAGTGATTTTGCAAGAAGAAGACTATAGTGTTGTATTCCAAAACAGCTTATTTCCCCAGACATATTTCCACTGAGATTCAATAGCCTCACACACTTTCTCTGTACATTAAAAATAAAGTTGTCTTCAATTCTTTCTGCAAAAAATAAACTGGTAAGTATGTCCTTTGAATGTCAACCGTAAGTGCGACTGTGGAACGGGCTTTCATAGAGGAGGCCTCAGTGCAAGGCTGCTTTGAGCCTATGGTATGTGAGGAGTAAAGACAGCTGATGGCGACTCAGGGCCACTGCACACTGCGCCGACCCTGCTTATGACTCATCTGCCTAACTAGTCCATAGATTCTGATCCTGATTGCCTTATAACACACGAGGAAACAATGTTTATGGAACTCACTACTGGCTAGTGTGACTTCTATAAACACTAGTCAATATAAACTACATATCAATGTTCTTTAGATATTATATATGTGTTTCAATATATAATATCTAAAGTATCTAAATATCTCATGTGCTCCCAAGCCCTGCTTTATTCTTTCAGTCTTCTGCTGTGGCACATGATTCATAGGACAACCCTTGTCCCTAGGCTGTCTACCCTCGCTTGTCTGTAACAGAACCACTATCACTGACCACTTTAAGCCTTAGGTTAGACACATCTTTTCCTGAACCCTCTCAGTCTTCCACTTTCTTAAACAGGGAACTCAGTTGGTCCCTTCAGTTCTTTAGCTCCCCGTGTGCTTTGGTTTGGTTACTCTCAATAAAATCATTTGCTATAAGAATTAGAGTTTCATACATCAGAGGATAAAATTTTTAAAACATATTTAATTCTTTTTTTTTTTTTTTTTTTTTTGGTTTTTCGAGCCTCTGGAGTTATAGTTACAGACAGTTGTAAGACACCCAGTAAGGACGCTGGAAAATGAACCCAGGTCCTGTAGAGGAGCAACAAATGCTCTAAAGCACTAAGTCATGTCTTCAGCCTTTAAGGATGAATTTTCCTAGGTCAAGAATTATTTCTTATCTAACTGATCCTCAAGATATAACACAGCAGATACTTCATACCAACTGCCCCTTTCCTGAAGACTATATAACCCTGTAACACCCTGACTTATGCGGTCTACAAGGGCAGAACATAAACTAGTGATACCTTCAATTAAGGTGACATTCAGTTTCAAAAGCACCCTGAGTTTGTTCTCTCCAACACACCTTTTGCCAACAATACTCAACCCAAGGCCTTTGCCTGGCCTCTTCTGCAGCTCGATGGTGAAGGTATCACAGACATCCTCCTCTTTGTATGGGGCCTCATCTCGGTAGAGCGTCAGCCGTACTCTTTGAGGCGTCTGCCTCAGGACATTGATTGCTTCATCATGTGTAGCCTTTCGCAAGTCAATCCCATTTACCTGTGCAGAAACAGGTTGCCATGGTGAGGAGCTAGGTGAGATAAGTGACAGAATGGAGGAGAGAGGAAGGAGGAAGAGGACGAAGGAAGAAAAGCTCACCACCCTTGGCCTGTGCTTCTCACACTACGTTAACAAGCAGCCTTTGTACCTCTAAAATCTGGTCTCCAGCCCATAGTCTTCCATCTTTACACGCTGCTCCCTCTTCATAAACTTCATGGATAATAATAGCACCCTAGGGTCCAAACATAACATACAGCAGTGTTATCCATTCTCCCTAGGAAGGCTGAGAAGAAAGAACAAAAGACACTGTACTTGGATAAACTACTAAAAAGAATACTTGCTGGGTCTGTATGTGAGCCACACACCACATGATGTCAGAAAATACCTAAGGATACGATTTCTTTAACAGGCTAAACAAGGCATATACTTTTTATCTAGGGATAAAGAAAACTGAACATAAAACTCTAAGATTTCTAAAGCATACATGAATATAACAGAGATATAGCAACCTTCCTATCTATAAGGGAAAAGATTTTTTAAAGTGTTTTGACATGTAAAAAATTGTATATCAAGAATTTCATACTCTTCTCAATATGGGGCTGAGGTAACCTGGGTATAAGTAAAGAAGTTAAACAAAACCAAGCACAAGTGACATTATACAAACTCTGATATCTTATGCATGACAGAGTCTATTTAAGTTGGTCTTGGCTTAGTCAAAGTCATAATCCTAAGTTTTTGTTACCAATGATGTATTTTTTTTCTGAGCTGTCACATCAGACTTAATAAAAGAAATGCAAATCTCCTCCTCATGGTCTCTTGGGGCACTTGAGGGCTCCTGTGGTGTGGCTTCTTGAGTAACATACTTACCAGCAGTGTGTCTGAGCCCCCAACAATACTCAGTCCCAGGCCTGTTTGGCCTTTGGAAATCTCAATTGTTGTCTCACAGCCTGGGATGATGGGGCAGGTGGCAGGGTCAGAAGCAAAGACTGCTGGTGTGGAGGACCTGCTTGTACCTAGAAATGAGTTCAGAACCAAGGAGCCACAAATGAAAAATGTTTAGAACACAATTATGCCAAATTCAGCACACAAGATGCCTTTGGGGATGTAGGAAGAGCTTGGGGGAAATATACCTTCAAACCTGTCTTGAGTATTTTAGCTCTTTTGTATTTAAAATAATCAAAGTAGTATGACTACTTCTCCATCATTAAACTAGGGGCTAGGAATACAATTACTTGTTTATTTTTTATGTTATTTTGTACTTTTTAAGTTTCTTAAGGTAAAAAGGACAGATTATGAATGAAAACAAACTAGAGTTAGGTTGAGCCTCTAGTTTGAATTTAGTAGTCTATACTTCATCAAAACCAAATATGCTCTTTGGAAGAGGTATTCATCACACTGAAGACAGGTTGGCCCGCATTGACTCCCAAGCACACTCAAAGGCACTAAGTCCATCATAAATTCTGGTCATGGCCTTACACCATGGTTTAACAGTTTTTATTTTCTTTTTCTTTGTTTCCTCAAGACTCTCCTCTTGTGTAATTGATTCTGAGCATTTATAAATACATGCAAAAATATCCACCTTATTCATTTCTAATCTTTCTCCTTGCGTCTCACTTGATATTTTTATACTTTTAACATCAAATATTGCTGCATACATTTCTGAATTGGGGAGATAAGAATACAGTGTGACAAAATAAAAAGAACCATCCCCCGGCTTGTCTTCTGAGTACACACACAACATGTGCTTTATGACCCAGGAAAAAGTAGGTTTCGGAGCACTGCTCACCAGTGTGTGCTGTGGACAAGCTGTTCTCTTTCCAGGAAGTCAGAAACAGACTATGCCCTTGCTCCGGAAATGGTAAAAGTGGGTGCATGATATTTTCATTTATGCTAAGTTTTCACTGAGAATTTCGTATTTCATGAACAATGCTATTTCGGATCAAACATTAAACGAGAAAGCCTTCATTAAAGTTTTAATGGTTACTTCAATGAGAGTCCTAAATATAGGATTACAGACATACTTAAAGATTTTTTTTTTGAATAAGTGTATTATGAATGCTCTCAGCCAATTTTTTGTTAACAAACTATCAAACAAATAAAATATTTCAGGAAGACTATCTCATTGCTTTTCCACTTCCTATAGAAAAGGCAATCTGAATTATTTCTAACTGATGCTTTAGAGAATTTGGAGTTATTTATTTTTATCCATGAGTAATCTTTTTCTAAAAAGTAAGTCAAGTAATAATTTTATCTCTATATTAAATTGTCATTTAGTGATACAAGAAAGTCTTGCCCCTTGCATCTAATGTGAGCTTTCCGTATCCTCTGAGCTCCCAACCTGGATTTATCATATACACAGCATAGTCAGCACTTTAAGCTTTGTGGAACAGCAGGCAGTACTGATCATAGCTGTGAAACAGATCATTGTGTACAACTTCATCCAACACAAACTGAAGCTGAGAGCTGCATTCCCATTCCAACAGTAGGAGTTACAAAATGGCACAGCTGACTCCGTACTTGGATGCCTGGAACTGCACGTACCCTTAGCATGAACTTGAGAGAAAGACCACTTCCTTGGTTTGGGGAGGAAGAGGCTAAGGCAGGGGCCTGCAGTGGCTTCCTAAGGTATCATAGTTGGGTAACTTATACATGCAGGACCACAATTTACTCTGTTGTGCCCTCTTTTAACCAAAGACTCTGACTTAATGCTGCTCAAGCAATGATCTGTGCTCAGGCCTGCTCTAAGGAAAATGCTGTATTGGGGTTGCCATATGTATGTACAGGACTCTCAGGGGACAGCCCTTACTTGGGATGGGTTCCAGGTCTGGAGCTGGGACTGCAGGAGTCTGGGAGTTGTCTTTCCTTTCTCCACTGACTGTTACAGCTGAAGAAGGAACAGCTGGACAAGCTGGATTCTCAGCTCGAACAGTCAGTTTTACAGTTGCCTTTGCCGTCTTCAGAAGGCTGATGAACTGGTCAGATATTGATATGAAAGAAAACAAAGTTAAAAGAAAATGAGTAAACATACCCAAATAAAAGTCACCAGAATGGTTAGAATCTCTTTTGCTATTTCTATGTGGATGTATGGATATGTGGTCCTATGTATGCATGTTTGTCTGTGCACAGGAACATACGTGTAGGTATGTGGAAGCCATAGGGTCTCTTACTGACACTCACTGATCAGGCTGGGCTAGATGTCCAATGAATCTCAAAGGATTTCTAGTTTCTGCTTCCTCATCCCAGGATTATAAAAGCTGGCATGCCAGCTATTTGTTTATTTATTTCTCCTTCTCCCACTCCTCCTTTTATCAACATAGGATCTGACTATCCAACTCAGGCTCTTTGTTTGAGTTTAGATTCATTCATTCATTCATTCATTCATTCATTATTTCTGTGTGTGCGCGTGCTCGTGGGTGTGCCACATGTATGTATGAGCCTGTGGACTCCAGAAGAGAGTGTCAGAACTGTAGGAGCTGGAATTGCAGGCAGTTGTGAGCTGCCTAACATGGGCGCCAAGAACAGACCTTTGGATAGCTCGAAGCACTCTTTACCACTGAATCCCGAATATAGCCCTACTGACTGAGATTCCTAGGTAATTTATTGGCTGAGCTAACTCCACAAACCCCATGTTTCTGGGCTCTAACTCATCTGTCATCAAGAAAAAAAAGAGACAAATGTGGTTCCTAGAGAGGCCAAGAAAGAAATGCTTCTTCTAGTCCTTCAACTGTCTAATTAGATTACAGCTATGGTCAGTTTCTATTCTCCTTCTACACTACCTTTGTCAAGATTCTTCTTTGTTAGTAAAATGTGGGAATGGCTTTCAACTTGTTACACTTCTAATCACTCTTGCCCATTTTCCTGAACCCCTACAACCCTTGATGAAACAGTAAGCATTTTGCCCATTTTTTGATTCTGCAAGGGATCTGTTGCAGCTTCCACAAGGCTTTCTCAGCAGATAGGAGCACACTGATAAGTCAAGGCAAACTCAAAGTAAAGTCAGATTTACAGGTTAAAGGATTCAAGCTATACAGTCTTTATAATGAAAAGATTGTAAAACAGCTTTAAGTTTCTTGCTGATCAATGTAGAGATGGATTGTCCTTAGTAGGACATCCATATTCAAATTTATTTAATAGCAACATGCATATGAGCTACAAAGGGTAAATATTCATAAGAAAATATGCCCAGATACTCAACAAGAATTAAACTAATCTTCAGTGGTTCCAGGTTTCTCAAAATAAACCAGAAGTAACATTTATCAGAAGTAACAGTGAAGACTGAATTATTTATCAGGTAAAATCATAACATCACTTTGATTAGAAAATAGAAAACAGCTGGAGAGATCGCTCAGCAGTTAAGAGCACTGACTGCTCTCCCAAAGGTCCTGAGTTCAATTCCCAGCAACCACACATGGTGGCTCAAAACCATCTGTAATGAGATCTGACATCCTCTTCTGGTATTTGAAGACAGCTACAGTTTACTTAGATATAATAATAAATAAATCTTTAAAAAAAAAAAAGAAAATAGAAAACAAAATTTGGGTGACCTGAGGGAAAAAAGCCCTGTTTAAAACAAGAATCTATTTTGCAAATCTACCAGTCTTAATTCCCATGCTCCTACTTGAGCCAGGCCAAACGACGGTCTGGCAGTGCCACTGCCTTTATTGCAAAATGTACCTTTTCAACAGGACACCCAGCAACAACTTCATCATCTACAGCCAAGATGTGATCTCCAGGTTTGAGCCTTCCATCCTAAGGTGAAATGCGCAAGAGCTGAGTAACTGTTTCAGAGTCATTCCCACCCCCACCCCCTTCCAGTACTTCTCAGCAGCGAGGATGTTATGAGCCTCACCTTGGCTGCTCCCCCGTGCTCAGTTAGGCTTTCGATCATGACTCCGTTGATTGTGTCTTCCTCACAGATAGCAATGCCTAAACCTCCTTGATCCTAGGCAAGCAAAGGAAGAGCAGTCAGGAAATTTGAACTGATTTACTGTAGCCAGGATGAGCCAGCACAGCATCAGCCCAAGGACTACAGAAGCCATAGCAGGAACAGTTCATACTGCAGGACCATAAAGGTGTGCAGCAAGAACTATCAACGAGAATTACAAGTGAGACACAAGTGAACAAGCTCTGCTTAGTGTCAGAAAGTGAAAGCCTTTCTGAAATTCAAAAAAAACAAAAAACAAAAAAAACCTTGTAATTTTGCTTGAGATTTCTTCTAGGTAAAAATCACATGAACTCAACATCAATTTCTGACAGTCATAAAACCTGTTACTTGCTGTAATGTATACTTACTTTTCTAGGGTAATATGTACTAAAAATAAATTTCTGATCAAAGTTTATTTTTATTAATTGAATTAGCATCACACTGAGGTGGTAGATTATAAACGTAACAAGTTTATTTTATGTTTGTAGTCCTCTTTAAAAAATAGTAGAAAAGAAGTAATTGAACAGTCAATTTAACGGAACTAGAAATGGCCTGTTGTTAGACGCCCACTTCCACATCAAGCTATGAACAGGGAGGGAACAGTGGAACACACAGGAATACCTCAGTGTCATGGCCTCAGGTAGGAAGAGACCAACAACGAAGAGTGGAGCAGTGATGGCAACATTTCATAGTTACTACACAGCAGATGTCATAACGAGCAAACGTTCCATTACTACTAAATTGTTTTTCAAGTAAAATTTGGAAAATTCTGGAGAATGAAGGAGAGAGGACTTGGGATGAGCCGTCAGTGTGAGAAGGCTCTTGGCTTTTCCATTTGTTTACTTTTTATTTTTGGTCATATGTCTTTCCTTCCCTGCATTGGGTCCTGTGCCATTTTCAGAGAGCGAGGCATGCACAGGCTTTGTAGGATGATGCACCACTTATCATTTTCTTCATAAAGATCTCCACAAAGGAAACTTCCAAGGATACGGTCTACAGGCCTTTCCGAGCCTCACGGGTTTAAAAATGTTATGAAAACAATTACAGGAAATTGCATGCTGACAAGTACTTTACATATGTTATTTCACTTAACCCTTAGAACAGTTTCTCCACCATAAATGTGCAATTTCTCCCTTACAGTAAAGAATGTACCCAAAGAACTTAGTGACTTCATGTTCATAGTTAAAATCCTGAAAATGATCATTTGCCTCTTTGTCTAGCTTATTTTAAAAGATTCTTAACTATCCTCTTTACCCCTTTGACCGTTGAGGAGAAGAATGCATTCGATGAGCCTGGTGTTTTACTCTACCATAAACCTGCCACGTCAATGGAAGTTTCTGTGGACAGTGCATTCTCCAAGAACATGGATTTTCAACAGATAACAACATCAGAAAGGGAAGTTCAAATAATAAACATCTATGAATAAATCAGCAGAAGGGTAAAAGGAAAGAAAGACAAAGCTTTCAGGCTTAGGATGAAGGAACCATGCTCTGGGTCTCTTCTACCTCAACAGTAACTGACTTGGGCAGCCTCAGGTTCAGAAGGCAGAAGTTAATACGCTTAGCAATTGATCTAAGATCTCTCAGGATGTCAAATGGCGTCTTATGGACAAAGCAGGCTTCTGTTTACCTCACTATGAAACATCAAGCAAAGTAACACTGACTTACCTATTTGACAATGAAAGTTTTCAAAAAGTTTCTTGTTGTGCTATTCCCATGTTTGAATTACTTTTATCCATTTCTCAGAACCTTGGATAGAGGTAATGGATAAAGGTAATGCAAACATCTATGGAGTAAGTCAACAAGGTGTCCCTAGGCAGGACGAACGAACACTAGTGTCAGCAACGAGACATTTTATTATTTTCTAAAAACTATATTAATACCCAATGATTAGCATGTACCTCTGTGTGTGTGTGTGTATACTGGGTAATAGATACGCTATGTTTCTATGTTTATATCACTATAACTACCCAGTGAGTACTATTTTAAATTCTTATTTTGGAGAGTATTATAATCAGTTTTTCTGTTGCTGAGATAAAATATCAACCAAAAGCAACTCGGGGAGGAAAAGGATTATTTCATCTTATGATTCCAGGGAACAGGCCATGTGCAAGGAAAAGCAGGGCTGGAGCTCAAGGTAAGGACCAGGGCCTAAAGCAGGGACCATAGAAGAACAATGGGTAACAGCTTGCTTTTCATTGCTTGCTTGGCCTCCTTCCTTATCAAGTAAGGACTACCTGTTCAGAATGGCACTTTCCACAGTGGGCTGGGGTCTCCCACATCAACTGTTAATCAAGAAAATGCACCAAAGGTATGACCACAGGCTACTCCTCCGAGGTGACTGACAAATACCACCAGCACAATTGACCACTTGTTAACTCGACACACAAACACACCACTATTAAACCACACATTTCTTCTTTTACTTCCAAGAGTTCATGTAATTTCACAATATAAAGTATCCTATAAGTTTAAAACCCTACAACCTTTAAAATTTAGAAATCCAAGGTCCCACTCATCTCCCTTGCAACCTCCCTCCCCAAAAGAAAATAAAAATACACAAAACAAAGTAAACAAGACAAAGCATAGAAAACATAGTGCCATGGAAGCTGAAGTGTGTCACTTGGGGCACATGATGTAAAACACGCAAAGAATCAATACAAAGTTAAAAGGAACGTCCAAGGTCTCTTTAAATATTTAAAGTCTCTTAACTGGGGCTCCAGTAAAGTAAAAAACAACGATCATACTTTTTTATTCCAAGAGGGAAGACCCAAGGCACAGTAACAGTTAAATCAAAGTGAAACCAAACCTCAACATTGTAAACCGGTCAGAGACCAACATCTTGGACTCAATCGGAACCTTCTGGACTCCGAAAGCTCCACCTCTCTAGCTTTCTTGTGCATCACACATGCAGCTCATCTCCTCTGCTCAGCCCACTCCACTCCACTGCACACCTCCTACTCTTTGGTAGTTATCCCATAGTCCAGGTAATCCCCATTTCCTGGGATTTCCACTGCAGCTAAGGCTGTATGTTCAGTACTGGCCTTGCCTGGCGGCAAGCTTCAGCTCCTCTCCATAAACCCTTCAATCCAGGCATGTCCACCACAACTGAGGCGTCAATGTCAAAAGAGCCTATTCTGTTGTCTCCTCAGGGACTCTGCCTCTGCTTCATGGTGGCTAGCCTCAGCTTCTCTCCACAGCCCCTTTAATGCTGAGAGCACCACTACAACGGAGGACACTTTCACCAGTGGCCATTAGAGCCTACGGTGCCCAGCCTCAGCTCTTCCCATATCCTCTTCGATCTTGAGCATCTCCACTGAAGCTAAGGCTGCACCTTCACCAATGGCCGTCCTGGCCTCTCTCAATGCCAAGCCTTGGCTGCTATTCGTGACCATTTTAATCCTGTAGACTTTAGGCCATGAAAAAAAGAGGGACATATGGGTGAGTATCACACACTACCAAGTTTGTCTCACAGCTGCAGATGTATCCTTGGCCACCACTGGCCACATCACACATCTGTATGATGTCCCTGAGAATATATCTCCCCAGTGAGTTCCCCAGATTTTCAAATCCACAACTCCAAAATGCTACAATCCTCTCAAAAAAAAAATTTTTTTTTTGGTCAGATTCATCACACCACAGCCCAAATTCCTAATATTAATATTGATTGTAAATTTGACAGGATCTAGAATCACCTTGGAGACAGCCTCAAGACATTCCTCTTAGACATACCTAGATGAGGCTATCCAGTATGCATTGCATACCTGTTAGGGACACACACACACACACACACACACATATATATATATATATGGTTAATAGAAGTGAGAATAACCGCCTTAAGTAGGTGTTCTAGGCTGAATGGAAAGGAGAAACAAAACTAAGCATTCTATGCTTCCTAACTACAGATGCAATGTGGACATCTATTTCCTCAAACTCCTGCTGCCATGATTCACCTGTGATGACAGAATGTACCCTTGAATTGTGAGCCAAAATCAACCCATTTTTCCTCAAGTTTCTTTTGTCAGGATAATGAATACAAACGCCATGAGCTGATGCAGTTATCTGTCCTAGGTAACCGTTGTGGCTAGGAAGGGTAAGTCCAGGGCTCTGCTCCGGGCGGTCTGCCTGTCCTTCCGTCTGTGCTCTTGGCTGTGGTAGTGCTTCCTGCCTCTCAACTATCGTGCTCATTTTCTAGCCTTCTCTGGCACTTGTGTATTCCAGCATACACTAAGCATGAGGAAATCTATTTGAATTGCTATAAAAGGGCATGAGGGACATTTATCATATTTTCAACTTTTCTCCAGATAAATATAAACTGAAAAAATAAATATAAAACTGAAAAAAAAATTTATACCAAATTTTCAGCATACATTTAAGTGCTTTCTAGCTAACTATAATTAAGGTATAGGTAGATAATTGCATTATTAAACAGTGGCTTTGACATTTACAAATTTAAAACAAACTAAGGCCTGAAATTTGGACAGAAGCAGAGGACATAATCACTCTGACATGACAACAGGAGGGATTCTAATTAAAATATATGGACAGTTTTGGCAGGAAGGAAAAGCTTTTAATGACTTCTATTCTGTTTGCTCTATCTAAAGCAAAACAGTTCATAGTAAAACTTTCTTTTTCTACCCATGATAAGGCCTCATAGCAGCCAATGCTATCTGCATAAGACCAAGCATTCCTGCATGGGTGGTGGTGGCGACTCATCAAGTGTGATGGCTTAAGAATGTTGTCCCTGGTAGGTCAACTATGCTCCCACACCCAGGAGTATATGTATAGCACAAATTGGGAGAGGGAGGCCAGGACAAGAAGTTGGGAGTGCCTAGAGGGTAGCCAGAGGCCCTCAGAGAAGTTGGGGGAAAGTGTTTTGATACACGGTGTACACAGACGACATTCTCAAAAATGTAATAGTATATATTAAAAAGGCTGAGGCAGTCCATCTTTGTACAGGTCTGTTTTGTTAGAAAAAGAGAAAGGGAAGGAAAGGAAAGGAAAGGAAAGGAAAGGAAAGGAAAGGAAAGGAAAGGAAAGGAAAGGAAAGGAAACAAAGGAAAGGAAAGGAAGAGAGAGAGAAAGAGAGAAAGGGAGGGAGGGAGGAAGAAAGAAAGAAAGAAAGAAAGAAAGAAAGAAAGAAAGAAAGAAAGAAAGAAAGAAAGAAAGAAAGAAAGAAAGAAAGAAAAGGATAAAGAAACTAAATCAATACAGTCATGGTATTTTTCCAATAGTCTGGCTGTGTGCTAGGAATTATGATATTGTATAATTCATTTAATCTTTATTATTGACTAACACTTTATTATTGAGGAAATTTATGCACTAAAGCTCCTTTCTGATGAAGCTTAGGCTCTGCCCAGACAGAATGTCCCAGGCTCAGAGGACCAGGCCTCGGTGCCTCATGGCAGGAGGAAATGGGCCACTCCAACCATCCACATTAGCAGCCTTTCCTGAGAACAGCCTTTTGCCTTCTCCTCCTTCCGTCACTGCCTGTGCCTGAGCTCTTCCCTGATTCCTTCAGACCCGCATGCTCACCCGCTTCTCAGTATGAGCTGTGGAAGGTGAAAACCCTCCTTTTCAGCAAACCATTGCAGTCAGCAGCATTGAACCTGAAAGTCAGACCTCACTGAGCAGGAACCTAACATCTGAACCTCCAGTTATTTCAGTTTTATAATCAGCAGTGATCTTCTACTTGCGTCTTCATTTTAGAATCCACTGACCAGCATCTCAGCAAATGAATCAAAGAGGGATGACACATTTCATATCTTTGAATAACCCTAAAATCAGGAAAAGGCGGATCACAGGAAAGGGATGACTAGCTCAGGAGTCCTCAGGCGTTAGTGTGCAGTACAATCAAGGTGGCTTATGAAAGCAGACTTCCAGGCCCATGCCTAGAGCCTCTCACTCACAGGAAGCTCGGGGTAGGTCCCAGCACCCGCATTTCTAAGGAGACCCCAGATGGTGCGGATGTCGCTCTCTGGAGTCTATGTTCCAGGGAGCCAGTGAACGGAACCAGTGTGGGAGGGCATTTAATCATTTAACTCCCAGATGTACCTTAGGAAGCTCCAGCTGGTACACATCTGTAAGTGAGCTGAGGTCCGCAGCGGAAGCAGATGTAGTACTGCATGGTTCCACCTGACAAAGAAAAACATCCAAAAGGTGACTGTTAGCAAGTTTTGTTTCAAATATAAGTGCCGCTTCATCAGAATGATTTCATGTTATATATTACTTGTATCTTAATATCTAATCATAGTTATCATAGTGTGTTTTATATTAAAATCCTTGGGAGGTGTGACTGGACAGCCGTTGTGTTTGGAACATCACACACTCCGGTGGTTGGATATTTGCCTGGGTTTCCTCAATAATGAACTGTGAGGAGCCAGCGCTGACTGAAGAGGCGCCATGCAGCATTCTTCCCTCCCAAGTTAGGATGGGTATTCAGAAACTATTGAACGCTTTCCATAAAAGTTATTAAATAATACCGTTTAAGGGCAAAGTTGGTACAATATGAAAATACAAGTTTACCATCTACAACTCACCCAAACTTATATCCCATGAGGAAACCGCTTGAAACAGGTTATGCTTTCTTTACCTGTCTTGTATGTAAATAAGCCCTCTGCTCAATTACTGAAGGAAGAATGAATTCTGCCCTCACCTTCTGGCACTGATAATCCCATGGCTCCTTTAATTTTAAGTGCTTCTGTCTGCTATCTTATTTTATTGTTCTTAAATACAAATCCAAAGATTTCTAAGTTCAAACAAAATCATCTACCACCAAATCTTAACTCTCTGTTATCCTCTAGCTGTTGTCTTTCCCTCTTCATGGTCAGGTGCCTTCCCACCGACATATGGCTGCAGACCCAATGGACTCTCTCACTACTTTCTTGGTCCTCTCTACAGTATCTCAGGCTGTGGAACCCACTTTGCCACCTTCTCCCCTTCACTGCTGTTCAAGGGTCTACTGGTTCTTGTCACCTGATTTTTTCACTTTTACTTTCCTCCTTAACATGCTCACACTGCATGGGCAGCCCTCTGCTCTCTGCTCTGCTAATGTTCTTTGTAAGGCAATTTTTCTACCTCCAGGGCCAACAAATGCAATACGCTCCATGGGAAGTTGCCTCTAACTCCACTCCATATACTTTAGCAGGCTTCCTAACCTGCAGCTTGCTCGGTGATCCAATCAGGAAAAGCTGCAGCCCCAGTACAAGCACAAGCTGTTCTCAGGCTTGCTATATACTCCAGTTCCCAAAAGATGGTTCTGAAAACACCAGCTCTTCCATTGTAGCTTAGTTCGTGAAGAAAGGTATGTGGAAGAGAGCCGTGTACTTCCTTGTATTTTAATCACCATTCCTTACCCAAATCATCAAATTATCCTAGAATTGCCTGTTGAATAAATACTTTCTGACTCTTTTGCTCAATAAGTACATTCAGTCAGCATGAATATTCCTGGATTGGGTCTAAAATCTCTGATGTGACATTTCCTTCCTCCCCTGTGCGATGTATGGGTTGTTGTCTTTTTCCCTAAACTTTTTCTGTACTTCATGTAACTTAATTTCTCTGCCTTGAAATGACAGAGTAAGATTTTGAAAACATAATTACAATTCATTTATGTAGATGACACTAAGTCCTCCTGTTCACAGAGAAGTATTAAAGAAACCAGGAAACAATCACACAGGCTTGCTTACTCAATGGAAGGGAAGTATATGGCTGTTTTATGTTTGGAAATAGGGGGTAGATGTTGTTAACTGCCTGGTAATTTGTATTATCTGCAGTGCTAGGTCATACCTTAATCCCCAGACTATCATTTTTACCCTAAATTCTTCCTCCCTAGACTTTGATCTTGAGCACTGCTTGTCAACAGAACCCATCCTCAGGGTAGATGTCACATGTACTTTATAGCCTGGTGGCCTATAAACTATCTTAGTCAGAGACCACACCAGATCCTAGATCCTTAGCCTGTACACCCATGTTAATGGTAGAGGTCACGCGTATTTTGCAAAAGAGTTTTGATGTAGTTATGCTTTAAGCTTAATTGTGCGTATGGGATTGAGGTAACCGTTACCAGAAAACTTTTTTCCAAACTTGTACTGTACTTAAATGTGTCTAAAATAAATTAGCTGGGATCAGGCTTCAGACGTTTGAACCAATCCAGCTAGCTAAGTCACGCTGAGTTTCCTTCTTGCTTCTTCTGGCTCATTTTTTCTGCCAGCAGTGAGCATGTAGGAACACTCACAGAGTTAAACCAGAATTTCCATCATGATGGAAACTATCAGGGTTGGCCTTCACAGTGACTCCCAAGCCTGAGCCCATCTCTACTCTCACTGACCTTTTCTTGCCACTCTGCACTCCTTTCCCAATCCCGTTCCTTAATACTGTTTGCAGTTTCAGGTCCAGGTCTTGCTGGGATGTGTGCTTCTCCTCACCCCATGCATTCTGGCTGCAGTACTTTTGTCCCCTAAGCTTCTACCATATTCTTCATATGTAACATCTCTGTAGTCTCTTTCCAGAGCAGAACAGACCACTCTGTATCACATACAGGCTCTTCAGGTGGCCTTTGCAAAAGTGGTATGCTCATTCACATAAGTGCTGTCTGGTGGTAACAGTTTGAATGTCAAGCTAGCAAGATTTAGCTGATATAGCTGTCTCTTGTGAGACTATGCCTCGCCTAGCAAACACAGAAGTGGATGCTCAGAGTCAGCTATTGGATGGAACACAGGGTCCCCAATGGAGGAGCTAGAGAAAGAACCCAAGGAGCTAAAGGGGTCTGCAACCCTATAGATGGAACAACAATATGAACTAACCAGTACCCCCCGGAGCGCTTGTCTCTAGCTGCATATGTATCAGTGGAAAGAGAGGCCCATTGGTCATGCAAACTTTATATTCCTCAGTACAGGGGAACGCCAGGGCCAAGAAGTGGGAGTGGTTGGGTGGGGGGGGCAGGGGAAGACTCTTATTTCCATTTGCATTCCCTGGTCAAATCTGCAGTAGGTGTCTGCTTGCTGTGATTACTATGGGAAGGAAGCAGCTGCACAGAGGGAAGCGCTGGCAATGAAGATTTTGATTTTTTACTTTTTTTTTTCCTGTTGAAAGAAGAGGGTGTGGGAGACTTTTGGGATAGTATTGGAAATGTAAATTAAGAAAATACCTAATTAAAAAAAAAAGAAAAAAAGATTATAGCTTATCTTTGAATCCCTGCATATTTAATAACTTAACAAGATATATTAATCAACTCTTCTCAGAGAAATAAAATTTCACAGCTACCTCCTTGTTCTGAGGACTGTCTGAGGTGGAAGACGGAGAGTCTGCTGCAATTCCAGGACATACGGCCATCTGGTTCACTGCATCTGCATTTCTAAAAGAAATGCATTCATCTGTCATATTGTGATATTATTTCCATCCTCTTACTTGAAGAGTCATAAAGATCATTAGAAACAAATTCTCTAACCCCAAAGTCATAGATCCCAGAATGGACATATATCAAATGTCTTCTTCGCATTGAAAATAATTGAGGTGAAATGTTTACCAAGTATTTGGTAAACCAAATAGAGAAAATGCTCACCTGATAAAAATTATTTTTACTTTAGATGGAGCACATTTAATAATTGATGAAGCATTCTGATGACTTCTGCCATACAATATTTGGCCATTGATCTATAAGGAATAAGTATTATTAGTTGAACGTAAAATTCTTCATTTCTTTAGTTTTGTTTTCTTGTCTAGCTAATAAAAAGTGAATTGCTCTCTTTATTATACTATATACAGTTTTTCTCTCCAGAACACAACCTAATATTTGATTATGAATACAGAAGATCTTATGCTTAAAGCATAAGATGCAACATGCATGTATTCTGATATCCCTGGACAGTTTGCAGAAACACCATTTTGATCCAATAAAGAGAAAAGACAGTCAACTTCCTGACAGGTAAAGGTTCTGTGGCTTGCAAAGAACACCTGGATAAGCCTTGGTCTTAAGAAGCCTGTCCTGGGAAACAGGGTACCAAAAGGCATTCCTGTCAGGCTCAGAGCCTGGCAGCAGACTCTCTGTGAGCAGAACAACACTCTACAGAAATGAAACTGTGAGCCCAGGTGTCCAGTCACCAAGCCACTGAGACCAGAGCTAGTCTAGACATCAGCGGTATCGCAACACATGGAGGAGCTCAAAGGCAGTTTGAAGTTAAGCTGATTCTGCCTCAGGAGGCAAGGGAAAGGCAAACAAAGCCTAACCACTATAAAGTGTGGTCAGTAGATCTACTTTGTTTGGCAGGCTGAGATACTGTTCGCGTTAGACTTGGCCTCACCTAACCTCCAATACTTATTGCATTAGGGATTTGACCTCCACAATGTCCAGTGGGTCAACATTATTACTGGGGAATGCTTGGCCATTTGGCATTTAAAACATTCCTAACATTAATAAAGCACACACAGAAATGCTTCTGAAGTGTGGTTTTTATTTCTATCTTGGGACAAAAGCTGTGACTAGAGCCTCAGAGTCGTGGTCTTTAATGTGAGGTAATGGGACAACCGTGTTGTAGAGAGTTGGTGTAGGGCCAAATGTGCTGCACTGCATCAGTTTTATTAGGCAACAGAAGGTTTTCTAAGTCACTATACAAAGTCTGCGTGACTTTCTGGAAACTGAGGTTTAACTATCTGATGTAGCAATAGCATAATCAAGCCTGACCACTATCACCTACCTCTAAAAGCTCGTCGGCAATCTGTAGTCGGCCATCTCTCCCCGCTGCTCCAGTGGGATCAATCCCCACTATAAACACACTCATTCTGGTGCGGTCTTTGTTCCCAGCAAGACTCAGACCCAACCCGCTCTGCCCTTTCTCCAGCTCAATCACATGGAGCTGACCTGTCAGGCTTCCATAGCGCTCCTGGATATTTTCTACACAGAACAACAAATGCATTCATAGTTAATTCACAGACAAACGTTGTAATATACAAGATTATTTGGATTTATCTTAGGGGATATAATAATTTCTTTGGCAGCTAAAAGTTAGACTGGCTGCCTGGACATTGGGACTGTTTCCACAGAAAAACCAAACACTTAGGGGTTTTGTTGTATTGATGGTAAACACAGTATAATGTGAGACTACTAACCATCTACATCTTGGCAGCATTAGGTCCAGGAGAAGTGTCTTAAATTTAAAATCTCCCAAGACTATGATTAAACTGGGAAAATCAATTGACCACTTGGAGAAGAGAATGGAGCTAAAATACTCAGAATTCTTTACTTCACTGGTCAGTGGAAGCTTCTTTAACAGAGGCAAATCTACAGTATGCCTCACATCATGATGGACAGCTACCCAGAGGGAAGAGAGTGGTCACAGAGCCATTAGGCCAGAACAAGTTCATATACCCGTCCCAGCCTTAAGCCCTATGCCCTAACTACGTGATCTCCTGATCAACAGTTTGTCTACTCTCTTTAATCTGAGAGGTAAGGCCACACATAGGTGCTCAAAGCAAAAGCCCATATCAACGAGCCATCTTAGACATGGAAGCCTGATGAGCACGCCAATCATCCCACGGGAGCAGTCCTAAGTTCTTATTTGTTAAACCATTATGTTTTACGGTAACCTGATTTAAAAAAACAAACAACCACCTGTAGCATTTGGATAATTTTGATTTGGTGATCACATCTGACAAATTATCTCTTAGAAAACTACTCTATAGGGCTAATGACCTGCACTTATGTTCACTCTTTCCTACATCACTTAAATAAACATCTGTGGACCCCTTTTGGAATCAAGCCGGTTAACTTTACTGTTCTATGCTTTCTAAAGTATGTGCAGTGTAAACTTCTTAAAGTGGACAAGTAGGTTATTAAGATAAAACTTTTTGAGAAATGGTTCAGTGTTAATAGTATTCTTTGTTCTTGCAAACAAACCCTGTTTAGTTCCCAGCACCCACAGAGTGATTCACAACCGCCTATAACTCTAGTTCCAGAGGATCTGAGGCCTTCCTAGTATTACCCAGGGCTCCAGACACACATGTGGCGAACACGCGCACATTCAGGGAAAACATTCATCCACATAAAATCAAACACATAAATCTAAAACATTTTTGAAATTAAACTTTTTAATATGATGAAACATTCATGACTTTTGGCTCAATTTAAAGCATGGAGGACTGTGTCAGCATTCCTCAGACGTTACCTAATACAATATTAGAAACCTGAGAGAACTGTATTTAAAACTTGAGACAACTTGCCAAATGCCCAAGAGTTGATCTTAATAATTATAATCACGTTCTAGTACCCAAAATACCAGAACTTCAGGGCATAATACCACTAATCATCAGCTACTACAGAGAGGAATCTAAAGCCTCTAAAGGGCCGGGGTTGTGCAAGAGAGCTGATCCCGTACCGGGATCCGAGATGATGTCTTGACTGCTATAATTTTCGTATGAGAAGCAAGAGGGCTTTATGAGAAAGTTTAAAGTAAAGGAGGGAGGTGATGTCATACCTCAGGAATGCACATTGTATTCAAGGAAAACAAACAGTCACCCTCCCACCTACAACTGCAGCATATATCACTAGAGTCAAGTCATACAGAACAAACCCAGAGCGATTTCAACACTTCTTATAATTAAGGACATCACACCGAGACAACTTACTCCAGCTGTAACCAAACTCATCCTCTTTGTCCTCATCTTCTGAGACTGCGGTTGCAGATGGCTGTGCACAATCACTACCCATTTCTGAGAACACTGAAGGAGAGGAGGGAGGAACATTGCACAATGCAGGCTTCTCTGTCTCAGATTCTGACTGGCTGGGTGCCTGTGGGGACAAAAAGAATCCAGTGGGCATGTGCAATATCATGAACACTTTAAGGGAAACAAATAAGAATATAATTCCAAAACCAAAGGCCAGCTCTAAAATGTTCTCCAAATAATAGAAAGCTTGCATATGCATGTAAGAATCGTTAGACAGGATATGGGAATCAACATAATTCATTAAATTGTTATTTGCTAATCTAAACAAATGAACAACTCAATTTGAAAGCTTAAATGACTTAAAAGAGAAAAATATTCAATTTCCCTACTGGAGAGAAAAATGTAAGGATTTGTGCAGATCTTATAGGTCATTCAAGTCTATCAAGGAAAACAAAAATAGGAAGCAAATTAACAAAGAAATATCCCTTAAGAGGTGTTAGTGAGGGCCACTGATATGGATAAGTAGGTAAAGGCCCCTGAGCAAACAAAGCCTAGGGGCCTGAGTTCAAAACCTAGGCTTGCAGAGTCGAAGGGAAGAACTGATTTCCACGAGCCAACTTATGATCTCAGACCATACATGTGCATGTCCATATACCCACACGCACAAAATAAATGAATATAGTACTAATAACAACAAAACTCGGAAGCAAGGCTATACATGAACACTCCTCCTATTTTGTGGACCTGGGGACTGCACCCGGGATCCTGCACATAGTAGGTGGTCTGTGGAGTCACAGCTCCAGCCCCACGTGAACACTTCTTTGTTGCTACTTGAATCCTTTCTCTGAACAACTCTGAACAACTCCACAGAAATAGTACTACATATGCAGGTTGCTCTCACAGGACAGCCTGCTTGTGAACATACAGAACAGATGCGGCTCTGTCAGGTGATGGTTAAAACCACCTCCAACGTCTTATTGCTACAGTGGCTCACGAGAGATCCTTTCAACACAGCCAGATGCGGCATGCCTTTTGTCACTAAGGATCACTGGTACTATTTTAAAAATTTAATTTGGTATAATCAGGTTCGTATATGAGCTATTACTGGGCAGGAGGTTGGAATTTGAAAGGCCTGTAAACTATTTAGTCCCCCAGATTCCTTCACTTATTGCTCAGATGAACAAACTAAGGCCAGCGAAGGAGAAATCTTTAAAAGCAGGTGCTAGTCTTGTTTCTCTTTAGTTCTTTTCTATCACATTTATTTACGTAGCATGGTTGACTTGGGAGTGTGCATGCCTCAGAGTGAGCGTGGAGCACAGAATAGCTTGCTAGAGCTGGTTTCTATACCAGGCAGTTTCTAGGCACTGAACTCAGTCTATCGGTCTTGATGGCAAGCACCTTGAGCTGCTCAGCCACCTTGCTGCTAAGTTTCTAGAGTTCTTACCACAATGCAGTTTGTATTAAACCTTGCTATCTTCTCCAGGATCCACAGTAAGACAGTACCTGTGTCTCAAGATCCAGGATAATCTAATAAACCACGGTACCTAGTATCAGGCAGCCTCTGGCCTTTTCAATCTATATATTTTTTCTCTCACTTATGTCACTTTTATGAAAAATAAACTTACATAGCCTATTGTAATTTATGTGTATGTTTATTATTTTCTAAAAATAACCTGTTCTAACAGAAGACATCCTTAAACACTTACAAATGCTTAGCTAGTCGTGGGAATACCATGAAACATATCAACACTAGAGCTTCATGCACTAGATACAATCTTTTTTGCTAAATCAAAATGCACATGGAGCAAGGCACGGGGCTGGCTGACAAATCCGGGGCAATTGATCTGAGGCATAGAATTTGCTGTACTAACAATGTTCAGTTTACACATCACTGGCCAAACAAATACAAGTTACAAGTGCCAAGGAAATCCCTGCTGTCTTCCAGAATAGCATGCTATAAAAGTCTCTCAAATAATGTACAGATAAAAATGTGCAAGAACACCAGAAACTTCACTTGATCCAACCAAAATTCAGACATCACTCTAAAAAAGACAAGACATGTACTTAAGAAGCTTTGGTTAAAAAGAAAATTTATTTCTCTGTATGATCAAAAGGTATTATTTGTCTAACATAATTTTATTCAAATCTATGGATGTGCATTTTGTAGCTCATTCAACCATTTCCTTTCTGTTGTTGTTATTCTTTCACTTAATGATGAAAAAAAAAATCTGACCATCTTAAAGTCTTGTCAGGACTGAAGGCACAACATTATACAGCAAAACTGTACCCCAAGCCAACTGACTAATCAGAGACGCAGCGTTTGTCTTCCTCCTGGAGGGGCAGTTAAGTCTGCTAACTGCCTGTATCAAGACCATGTAACCAGCTTGTTATTGACACTTCTTGAAATCTGTTAATAAAATATGTATTTTACAAAGGTCAAATGAAGTCACCCAAGCCCATGGGCTCACAGCAAATAAATGAACATGCACGTCACACAAAAAAAAAAACCACACCCACTTTAAAAACCGTGCACGGAGACAACCTTAAATGGTGCGGGAGTAAAAGGGTCAGTTGGGGAATAATAGATGACTATTTGAATGTTGTGTAACTCTCTTGGTCACAGAAAACATCCCTCCAGGTATGGCTTCTGCTCTTATCCATGACATAGTAACATAAAAATCCAACGAATATTCATAAAGTGGTCTCCAAAATAAAATTCTGACAGCTTTTTCCATTTCTACTACCGAATTTTGATATAAAAGATTTTTTTATAAATTTTTGTTTCAAATTTGGTTTTATAATTTCATTCAAATATGAGAACATACTAGGAAAAATGACAAGCACAGAAACAGTTACACTTCATGATCTGGCATTTATATAGACTTATTCTATGAATATTCAGAAGGTTTTGTCATGTACACACACACACACACATACACACACACACACACACAACCACAATTATTTTTAGAGTGATTTGTAGAGTACACAAATCTGAAGATGCTTTAGACCATACAAGGTTTAAGGAAATTGTATTGAAAAGTAGTTTATACAAATAGCAACTAAAATTTAAACATGAAAAAAAAATCAAACAAAAATGCAGGAGAAACACTGGAATCTTTTAACTACAAGTAAAAATATAAATATTCGCTGGCAGGACAAAGTTCATGTCCTCTCTGAATAAACAATGGGTTGTTTTCTTTGTTTTTCTGACTAAGTGTGGTAAAAAGTGAACTGGGACAAAGGCACAGTTAAAACAAGACATTGTGCAAAGGCAACTACAAGACAACAGACATGATCCAACCTGGTCAGTGGTGAGCTGGAGAGAGTCTGCAAATGGGTTAGTGCTGCTGAAGCTGTACTTAGGGTAAAGGCTGTGCGGCAAGGAAGGCAAAGGGGATTTCTAAAAGGAAACAGAAGATGCGCTGAAGGCACAAGAAACGTAAACCAACCCAACCACAAGAACCAAGTACTTAACGGTCAGAGCTGCCTATGAGACAATGAAGCTAGCTCGGTGTGCACCTCTTTTTTTGTTTGTTTGTTTGTTTTGTTTTTGTTTTTAGAGACAGGGTTTCTCTTGTGTAGTCCTGGCTGTCCTGGAACTCAATTTTATACACCAGGCTGGCCTCAAACTCAGAAATCTGTCTACATCTGCCTCCCAAGTGCTGGGTTTAAAGGTGTGCGCCACCACCGCCCTCAGTGTGCTCCTCTTAAACAGAGAGTAATGGTTTGTTTCTAATGACCCAAGCCTACATCTGAGTCTAATCACTCCTGGAAGGAAAACAGACTGTCAACCTGACTGGAATTTCTTCCATTTGCCCCGGAAGGTTTTACTATCATGCAGTGAAAGGCATGTACTCTGCTCTGCTTACAAACTGGCTTCCGATTCCTGAGTCCCAGTGGACCTATTTCAGATGGAAACAGGTCTTTTTCCATTTACTTTTAGAAATGAAGGGCATTACTTTTCGGTAGTTGTTTAGAATGCACAGTAAGCACTTACCTGCCAGCTCACTGTAACCTTCGTTTCTTTACATTGTCCGCCATTAAGGACATTGCGCTCTGACCAGCCAGTAGACACTGATTTAGTTCTAAACCACAGTTTTAAACTTTAACAGTTGGGGGAAAAAGAATCATGATATGGTGTGCTCTTCTCTTCACCATTTCTTGTGAAGATGTGACAGAGATTTATATCTTAATAAAAGAAAAGAAAATCTGACATCTACTACACTACTGAAGGATTTACAGCTTTGGATAATATTTGAAGTCTGTGTTTAGTGTTGCGCCTAGATTTTGTGACTTGAGTGTAGTAAGCCCTTAGCCAGGGCTGTTAAAGCTGAATATACATATTAAAGGCAGGAAGTCAGCCAAATAGAATTTAGCACGTTCATATTTAAAAAAGAAAAAAAGTAATTTCCTTAGCACAATAAAGTCTTCCTTTCACACCCCGCTATCTCTATCCTTTCCTGCTATTGACTGGATCTTTTAAAGAAAATTGCAGACATTTAAAATTCATATTGGCTCCAATTAAATGTTTGTGTTACTTCTCCCTGACAAAGCCCCCTTGCCAGGCATGGAGTGGGAGGAGTGGTCACATGACGCCACCCTGCATGGAGCATGTTGGAGACTCTGTCCACTGGCTCCCGCACTGCTGCCTATGCCACGTTACCCTTTCAATCCGTGCTTCCTGCAATGTTTTCCCTGAGAGGCAAGGCAGGAAAAGGGATGGGTAAAGTGACATTTCTGTTCCTCTCAACTTCCTCTCTGCTTTACAGTTTAAAATGTCAACTCCTGCTTCACTCAAGAGGGCCTTACAAGTGCCAAGAAACAGGACCACAGAGTAAGATGGGAGAAATGACTGGGCAGTGGACGACATGGGGGGCCTGGTGGTGGGCAGACTATTTCTGGTCATCATGCATGGGAGATCCAGGGCCTGTCCTTTGTAACTATGCAGAACAACAAAATCAGAACTCTGATCAAGGCATGGAATTCCCAGAAACTTCTAGTTTTTATTTTTCTTCAGACCTTGCAAGATTTCAATGTGGTACTGTCAGTCAGAGGAGCAATGCATATGGAATATTTCAATGTGGTACTGTCAGTCAGAGGAGCAATGCATATGGAATGGTAGGGCACTTCTACCAATGGGGAAATAGTTACAGACCTGAGAGTGTGTTTAAAAAAAAAAAAATCATCGATGAATTTTCCTTAGGGTAACACAGAGAGGACACCAAGCTATCTTCTGGCCCTAGGAAGGGGGCTACCCAGCAGTCCGAATGTGCACAGCCTTAATTCACTTTGTTACACTGAAGGGACTATCAGGGACATGCTATAGAGTTGTAATCCCGTAATAGTCAACTCGCAGAAGGACAGAGCAGTTTCTCAACTGTGCAGGACTTCCCAGAAGCCTCATCCTCTGACCACAAAGAGTCACACAGGGACGCTATGGTAAGTAAATGTGTGGCGCTCTTTCTTTAGATAACCAGAGGGCTGATTACTTCCATTTGGAAGAAAACCACCACTAACAAAGAATATCTCATTTAAAATGCAAAATTAATTCTAGTTTTCCAAAGCAAAATGTGTCTAACTTGACTAAACATGTCATTTCTAAGCAAGATTTATCCTGGAATAATTGCTATACAATTAGGTGTCATTATGCCTCAAATAAAAAAAAATAGGAATATTTTCCAGGTGTATGAGACAATATCTTTCTAACTCATTAGAAAATGTGATTGGCATGGAAAGAAAAGTTTGTAGTTTAAGTGTTCAAAGTAATATTAAGAATCCCTATTCAGCAGTTTATAATATTATCCTAAATGATATGAGTTAGAAATTAAAATAAAACAAAAAAAAGGAATAAACCCTCCCACATAAAAAATAGCTGTATCTCAACTTAAACAGCCATTTACAATATTACCATGCTGTGTCTATGTTTAACACAACAAATGTTAACAAATGTAAGAAGATTTGTAGTTATTTAAACAAACTGAATAGCATTTGCAAAGAATGCAGCATGAGGCAGCCCTATCATTTGGCAGATTTTCTATCTGAATGGATAATTATTACCTAACAATAAACAACTGAATGGTTAAAAACTGCAGATGTGAGGAGAACTGCGTATATTAAGAACCAGTACATTTGTTCCACACTGTGAACCCTAAACCAGAGCCACACCTGTCTTAACAACAACGAGACAGACAGATAGTAATATCAACCTGGGTGCTCTATTCTGGAGCCCAGAAGGCTCATCTTGGCCAGGGTGCTGCCTCCTTCCATCCACCGCTGCAACACTAACATCCTAAATACATAGAACACTTTTCTTTCAAAGCCAACCAACCTTAGACCTGCCAGCATGCAGAGGTCCAGGGAATGTGTGCACAAGATTTTCTACTCAGAAGCGGCTTCTCCCAGAGCGTCAGGAGTTGGAGCATCTCAGGGAGTTAGTATTAAGAAAACCCAACTCTGAGGGCTTGTGGATTTCTCTGAATAACTTTCTTAGTATATGGAACAAATTTTTAATAACTACTCCATATGAAGATATGCTCCAGTGAGGCATAAAGAAGGTATGAAAGCCAACACAAAGTAGCAGCACAATGTTCACTCTCAGCATCACTAGGTCATGTCAAATATACTAAGCTGCAGTTTTATCCTCTCTAGATAATAACCCCTGATGTGCTTATATGTCCCTAGAATTTATTTTCATTAGGGTCTTGTGCTATCCATAGCATCACATTTGTAATCCTCTTGCCTTGCCTCTGGACATCTGTGATTGCAGGAATACACCATCACAGATGGCCCCTAAAATATTTGTAAAGTCCTTTAACAATGATGGCTGAGGGCTGAATGAGAGAGTAGGTTTCTGTACCCAAGGGTCTGTGGTGACCTTCATCGTGACTGTAGCTGAGAAATAACTATACAATCATTTGCATATAAGCAGAATGTACTCCATTAGGATTTTGTATCCAGTGGAATATACAAATATGTTGAGATCTGACCATGTGAGAGTATAGGTAAGAGATTCTATATAAAGACTAGATTTAGAAAAAAAAATGAAGTCTTTATGGATTCCAAGAGACTCAACTAAAGATGTTTAATCTATACATCGCATTATATTCTTTTCAGGAATTTGTATATTTTTTAAACCAGAATGAATACTAGCAAAGTATCAAATTGATATGGTGACAAATTAGTTATATTTCCATGTATTTTAAAGTCTTCATATGTACCATAGAATAGACTTGCAGGGCAGCTCAATGTTTCAATACAGCAAAGGAAACTTTTTATAAAGACCTTCTGAGACTCTGGAAATTGATAGGTGCACATGCGGACAACTTGGTCCTTGCTACATTAGACTCCAAGTTGCAGCTGTTGTCAGTATGCCTACCTTGCCCTGTGTTTGCTTACCCTTGGTCTGTTTATAATGCTCTGTACCATAAACACTACAGGGTTGCCTGCTTTCCGAATGGCTTCCACAGCTTGTTCATGGCTTGCATCTCTGAGGTCCATCCCATCCACCTGCAATGGAAGGCCTCAGCTTAACATTTCAAGAAGCTAGAGAACAAAAGAGCAATTTGGATCAGTTCTGAGGCTCCTTTAGATCCTGGGAGATTTGTTTCAGTGTCAAAAGCACAAGGAGCTAAGCTGCACAGGCTCGTCCCTCCAGTGGACTTGGGGTACCCTGTTTGGATAAGGACTCAGCTGGAGTCTAACCAGTTCGGATGAGGCTCTGCTTCTGCATTCCTTCCAGCACTGCACTAGCTGCACTAGCTCTGTGATGGGTATGAATCAGTTTCGGATCGTCATCATTAAGGAAACAATTTAGGGAGATGCATTTAGGGACCCCTTTATCAAAGCCAGTGCTGTACTGCTAATTTTCATCAAGTGGTTACTTGTGTGTGTGCGCGGTGGGGTGCGGTGAGTCTTCATGGGTTTCTCTTAGAGAAATTTAAAGAATAAACAAAATATAGAAATTCAGAAAAGTCAAGAAGACTGTAAGGTTAGTTTTGCACAAGAGTCTGCAGTAAATATGGCAGAAGTTGGAAGCCGAGAAATTGTGCTTGTTTGTTAGTTTCTTATATAAATAGCTTGAAAAATGAAAGTCATTTTATAATGTTTTGTGGGTGATGATCAGCTAAGCTTATGCACTAGATGTCCAGGAGAAAACTTAGAGAAAGGGTCAGTGATACTGCTGCCAGATAATTGCAGATGTTTCCAATCGCAATTACTAAGTACAGCTCAGAGTGCACACAGTTCTGTGGAAAAAAAGCAATCATTAAGTCCTGGCACAGAATTCTATACATTTAGTTAGTAGCCTCTCTTAGACTGATACTTTGCTGATATAACAATATTTTTCAATTCATACTAAAATCATCTTCAATGTTTCTAACAAGTCAATAGTCATGCCTACTATATGTCAACTAAACATTGCTATTCAAGGCTAAATCAAGCACAGTAGCCCAGGCCTGTGATAGCATACCCAGTACTACAAGGGCCAGGCTTCCTATTACTTGGAGAAATCCTGCATGTAATGTACTGAAGAACCCACATGCAGGTATTTTAGAACATATACCAAAACAGCCTTTCTTTTCAATTTGAAAGGGAAATTTTAATTAATATAGCTTATTATCTACTAAATTTAAATAATATTTTGTTTTAAAAGCCATTTGGGAACAAACAATGGCCAATCATGTTTAAAGATAACTGCAAATAATTCATATTTTCCTCTTTAGGCAAAAAAATATTTCATAGTTAAAACTATAAAATAGAAACACACTAGTCACAACTTAAATTGAAGCCTTTAGATGGGGCTCTACTTACGAGAAAGATTCCATTCAGGGGACTAATATTTCATTTAATGAGAATAGGCCAGGGGTCCTGTCATTTGTTCTCATAGATGGTCACAGGAGAAAGAAGGAAGGCACAGGTTCCTGTTTCCTCTCAAATGTCAGTCTCTCATTTCTCAGGCCCAGAGAATGAGTGGATAAATGAATGAATGAGCAATCCATCATAAAACATTTTCTTTTCACTTTACATGTCTATGGAGTTAAACCCAGGGCCTTGCATGCACGTGTGGTGAGTACTCAGGCACTGAGGTAACTAGCGAGCCAACAGACTTATTCTAGAGTGGCTGCCATGCCCTAGACAACCTTGTTAACCAGGAAAGCAATTTAATGTCAAGTCTATGGACTGAGAAAATGAGACAAGCACTCGTTTAAGGTAAACAAAATGTCCATTACATTCACAAATGTCTTAACAGTCTCTCTTTTCCTTTTATTCTAAGTTAGGAACATGAGGTCAGACTCCCTCTTCTCAACATTTTAAGTCTAACTGTGCCTAATCTGATTAGATGACTTATTGTATTGTTCAGTGGTGTTTTGGTTACCTCTCTGATCTGCTTCCTTGTGGCCAGGTACAGTGTCTTGTCTACTGTAGACACTAGCTCCTGGCCCAGCACCAGAAACTTTCCAGCTGCTCTTGTGACACATGTCAGTAAAGGCATGTGTGGCTCTACTGCACCTGAGGACTCTGCATAAGGTATTAAATTTTAATTAGGGATGATATCTGATTTCACAGTATGTTTCTCTCTTACATGTTGTAAAGTATATGCATTGCATGTACATAGACAGAGCATTGTGTGGTGAGGGAATAGAACTGAGGAGAAGGCTCCTAGCTTTTGTGAAACATTCATTTTAAAAGAATAATTAAATTCTCAAAATTAAAAATCTTTGGAGAAAAGACTCATTTACAAAAATCCTCACTCAAAACGTTTATTAATATTGCAAGGACTATAATAAAGTATTTTTTGAAATAATATTTTACTGGAAAACCTAACTATGATTTGTATGGTTTTTCCCTGTGTTCATATGATATTAAGTATTTTAATTTTCCCCTAAGAAAATTTCCTTTTTTAAAGTTGATTTTTTTTTTAGGACCAGTACTTTTAAAATTGGTTGTCTGTATCTCCAAATACAAGTTTGAACCTCAAACACGTAATCTTGCCCCCACATGCATACAAACCCCCGATGAGAATGAGGAAATACTCGAATGGCAGACACTTGACCCTATCACTGCGGTAAAGAGTGAAACTAAGGACTGCACCTCCCTTGGGAAAATGGGCAATGGCACAAGTTTGAACAGAAAGCTCACTGGAGCTTACCTCAATTATTCTGTCTCCTGGCTTCAGAGTTCCATTTTTGCCAGCTGGACTGTCTTCAAGAACATGTTTGATGAAAATGCCCCTCATCACCTCACCATTGCTCAGCCGGCTCCCCATTCCTCGACCACCAACAATGCTGATGCCCAAGGACTTGCTTGGTTCTCTCCAAAGTTCCACCCTAAAAAAATAAAATTGTAAACTCCCTGAGAAAAACATAAAGGCAAGCTCCCTGGATTTTAGAATCCCCTTTAGATGGTGCTGTTCTTACACAGGGTTGCTGTGCTAAAACACCATGACCAAAAGCAACTTGGTGAAGCTTACTCTTCCACATCAATATTCACAATTGAAGGAAATCAGGGCAGGAACTCACACAGATCGGGAACATAGGGGCAGGAGCCAAGGCAGAGGCCATGGAGGGGTGCTGCTTACTGGCTTGCTCCTCCCTGATTATTCAGGCTGAGTACAACCAACCTAGGGATATCACCACCCACAATGCACTGGGCCCACTCCCATTGATCACTAAATAAATTTTATAGCTGGATCTTATAGAGACATTTTCACAATTGATGCTCCTGTCTCTCTAATGACTCTAGATTGTGTCAAGGTGACCTAAAACTAGCTAGTAGAGACACCAAGGATATAGAAAATAAATTGTGTGTGTGTGTGTGTGAGCATGCACGTGCAAACTGGACTTCATTAAAATGAGAGGGGGAAAAAGACAACTCGCAGAAGGAAAATGGCATTTGTGAATCACACATCCAATAAGGAATTAACATCCAGAATGTAAGAATGAACTTTCTATAATCCATTTAAAAAACCTCCAACTAAATGGATTAAAAATTAAGCAAGGGCTTGAGCTACAGGTTTATACATGTCTTATAAACAATGATTAACATCTCCAGAGACACAATCAGTACCTAATGATACTTTTACCTTACACCCATTAGGACTGAAATTATTAATGAAAACAGAAAATGACTAGTGTCTATGAGAACAGAGAGAAGCTGGAGTTCTGTGTATTGCTGGTGGGAATGTTGACAGATTACAGGCACAATGAAAATTAAAAATACAACTACCATATGAGAACATAAACAAAAGAGTTAGGAAAGTAAAGAGATATTTTGAACATCTACATCAGAAAAGCCTTATCCACAGCAGCTAAGAAGTATCTGGGACCCTTATGTCTATTAGAAATCAATGGACATGGGCAGTCGTGGTGGCTTGGTACATCAAAGTGCTATCTGTACATTCCAGATCCCTAAGTTTGATTCCCAGAGCCCACAAAAGCCCAATGTGTTGGCTCCCATCTGTAATCCCAGCACTCCCTTAAACACAGGCAGAGACAGGAGAACTGCCCAGAAGCTCAGAGGCAGCTGGCCTAGTGTATACTGAGCAGTAGAGACTGGAGTGACCTTGCCTCAAAGACCAACTTCCAGATGCTATTCTCCACCCTCCACATGTGCCTACACTCATACACATGTACAATGATAAAAACATTTTACATTTAAAAACGAAACAGCCAAATGATACATAGCTTAGTTGGATCTTTATTCTACCTTAAAAAAAAAAAACTGCTGAAAATAAGTTTCAATGCACACAAAGTCTGAGTATACTATGTAATGTGAAGTTGGCCAGGATAAACAAGGCCAAATGCCTACGGTTGCACTCACAAGAGGTCCAGAGGAAACATACTCAGAGACAGGCATAGAACAAAGCTTGCCCTCCTGGGAAGTGGATGAGGCGCTGCTGTTCAGTGGACACAGTCTTAGCTTCACAAGATGAAAGTCTTCTGTAGATGATGGCACTATAGTTATAATGAAGGTTCTTAAAGGCTCCAAATTGCACACTAACAAACACATGTCTAATCATAATGGAATTCTAGTCATAAATGATTAATTTAAATAGTCTCCAAATTATGTGTTTTGTTGGTATTAATATAGGACTCACATTCTAGGTTAAAGTGCAAGCCAGTGAAGAAGTGCCATTTTTCAGGATTGTTAATACAGTCATTAAATGATCGGGAGATTCAGCTACCACTGAACAGATGGCAGCTCCTAGGTTTAGCAGCCAAATCCAGGGAAAGAACATTTTTGCACACGTTAATCAGAAGCTTGCCTCTGTAGGAATCTATCTTGCCAGAGCAGACCTGATCATTAACAGTCAGGGCATGAAGGACAGTTGGTGAAAATATTCTACATGAAATGATCCTTCTATCACTCCCGAGACACCCTGAGCTGCTTTGTACCCCCCACTCCAGCAAGCATAGCACCTCCTCACTGCTCTCTAAGTTGACTTCATATGCTCCAACCTTGGGGCCTTATCAATTTATCTCTAGTCTCTCTTTTCCCACACCAAAAATACAGAACTCAGGGGATAACTGCTATAGCTAAGGTTGAAGGATGGAGTCTCAGGATCTAACCAGTATGGTGACGACTGCTCAGTGTGTGCACAGACCTGGGTTTGATCTCCAGGGCAGCAAAAGTTACAAAAGGAAGTACATGTGAATTTACAGGACCACTGTGGGAAAGGGGAGCATGCAAGCGTGAGGGCTTCCAGTGAGGAAGAGCCTCAGAGTGCTGAGAAGGCCCTGCATCTATCTCAGGCCTCCTGGAAGACAATGATGTGGACATTGATGACAAGAAGACAGCATGGTCTATCTAGTGTGTCTGCAACACGGACACTTGGGAACGTTGGACTGTTGTCACGTTGAACGAGTGGCAGAGAAGGCTACTGTGGGGACGGGGCTGGGACAGACGAGATGCACACCATGAACAGCTCCCCTTTAGTCATGACATTTTTTTTTCTCTTAACTGAAAATATATAATCCTAGGAAGATGATCTGTTTAGTTGGAGGGAATTGGACAATAATCCTGGTAGATAAAAAAGCTAAAATATTATTCAACATTTTCTCTCTAGGAAGTCTATAAAAGCAAAGAAACCAACATCCTTTTCTATGTTTAAAAATATTTATTGTATTTGTGTGTGTGCTCGTGTGTATGTGTCAGTGGGAATGAACACGTATGTATGTGCAGCTGTGCATGCCTGTGCCCATGCAGAGGGCAAGAGGGGGTACTCAGCTCCTCTTTGCCATTTCTTGAAGTAGTTTTTGTAGTAAATTGGTAAAAGAAAGAAGTTTAGCTAATGTACATACATGTTTTAGAAGGTCGGTAGGATTTTTCAGTTCTTTTTTTTTCCCCCTTGACCCTTTAGTTCTTAAGAAAATATTTAAAAAGGAATGATGGGAAATGTCTCCTAAGACTGTTTATTGCTAACTGTGAGTTAGAAATGATTTCTGGAGTGATACAAGTAGCAAATTATAGTTAGGTTTGGGTGACCTAACCCCTCTTCGAGGGAGCTGAATAATAATAATAATAATAATAGTTATTATTATTATTATTTACTCAGTCCTTACGATTTAGGCCTATATTCACCAGCAAAGAATCACAGATCCGGAACTTCAGCAAACAGCACTCCCGACCCTAATGGACTGCAAAGTTTAATCATACTACCATGATGCTCGGTCTGTGAATCCTTACACAATGCGGAGGGAAGCCAAATGATCCCAGAGGCAAAGGGTTAGGATGATCAGTCATCAGAAACAACACGGTGTCTGGGACCGAAGAACACCTCTCAAGAAATACTCTGCAGAGCATGGGCTGGCTCTGGGAGCAGACAGCTGGGCTGTGTGATCAGAGTCTATGGATGCCAGCCCTGTTCTTCTGCTACTTAATCACATGACACCAGGCAACCTACTTAGTCTCTTTGTCTTACTTATCCCAGCTGTGAAGTGGAGCCAGTAAGAATCTCTAATAAGATAGTCTTAACTACTTAATACATATAATTGCAAAATGAAAGCTTTGGCACAGGAAAAGCAACAAACAATTCTATGATGATGGTGGTGATGGTGGTGATTTCCATAGGAATGAGAAGTGTGCTATTCCACGCACATGACAACTAAGCAATTGTATACCCACCCCATCATGCCTTCATAATTTGTAAAGACAAGATGCCATTTTCCAACTATTAACAGAACACTTTTAAAAAGGTGACACATGTCATTTGATGGAAACAACATCATGTATTGAAATCGAAGTGCAAGCTACAATGATCACCATAAAAAGAAACAAGATAATTCAAATAAATTCTAAGTCTATAAGCTAGTGATTCTACTTCTGGATACATTCATAAGTACCCTAGATAAGATGTCATGCACATACAAAGAAAATACACATTTTCTGTACAGAGTTAGTGTAACAGTGCTGTTAGTCACTCAAGTATCAGCTATGGCCTGAATCGGATGACATATGTCTCCAAAACACAAGATGAAAGTGTAAGCAAGCTGGAAAAATAATACATGTAGATATCATTAGCAAAAATCTAATCTATGTATGCTTATTTTATAATCTGAGTAAAATTATGATGTGTGTATATGATGTACATCCAGAGGCACATGTGCCACGAGGTGCATGTGGAAGTTACAGGACAACTTTGTGGAGGTGTACCTTCCCCTGCTGGAGGTTCTGAGGATTGAACTCAGATCAATCAGGTCAACTTGGCTTGAGAGGCAAACACCTTAACCATTGAACCCTTTCATGAGCTCCATCTTACAGTCCGTAACACGTAACCAACAGTAGCCTCTACTTCAGCACAAGCCTTCATTGAATTTATGTTTCTAGTACTGGAAAGTGGGCCTTCGTTTCCAGAAAGTTCTGGCTGTGCCCTGCTGCTTCTTCCGCCTCATCTACAAACACTCCCTGGAATAGGTTAGCAATCCTTCACACTGATGCCGAGACGCGACGCTGCCTGGGTGCCGTCATGCACTTTCTGTGTAAATCCCCACCACAGAGGGGAGTCTTAGGCTAATGTGAAGACAGAACTTAGGGGCAAAGCATAGAAATTCTCCAGGCCCAAGGATATGTGCTTCCCTTTCTGTAACAACCCCTGCGCACACACCTTCCTTGTTTAGCTACTTGTGTCTGACACACAGACTGGCTCAGGTACTTACTGAGGACTGCCATGTTGGGGCTGCTTAAAGGCAGAACTTACCGATCCCTCCTCCAAATTCACAAGACTGCATGACTTACCCCGTTATACAAGTGAAGAGCAATAGATATTAAGAAACTTGTACACAAATAGCAAAAGGGACTCAAGAAACTGCCTCCAACCATGTGCAAAATGTCAAAACTATTTTTCATGTTAGTGTGTGTTTAAAATTAAGCAAACTTATTTTTCCTATCGTTACTACCATTTCCCAACAAACTTTATCTGTAACAACCTGCTGTAGAATAATTTTATCTAACTTCTTTCTCAATCTATTAATACAAAAATAAAACATGTAACACCTTCTAATTATCTGTCAAAGATCTTTCATATATAGCCTATTCTCAGTGTGGATGAAGCTGTAGAGAAAAACCAAGCTGACTGGTTATAGAAGAAATCCAAACTGAAAATTTCTTTTAGATAACTTGAGATGCTTACATACTCTGAAAAATGACATATTTTAAAATTTATATTTTAGTATCTATATTTAAAAGAATACTGCTGCAGGCTAAAGCTCTCTGTGAACAGGCAACATCACAATGCAAGATGGCTACGTTCAGAGCAGCTTGAAGAGGCTGGACCATGATTTCTGATACTTGATATCCCACATTGTTCCTTGCTTCTCGTATCTCTAAGTCTTGCCTGACCAAGGACAGTCTGTCTTCCTTGGAAACAGAATTTATGTCTTAGAGTTACTTCCTGGTTACTCAAGAAATTATCTGCTTTATTCCTGGGTCCATACCCAAGACTTAGTGATTTCCATTAAGCAGAAGCTGACCTGACTCAGCAGCAGCATGGTAGTTGTCCACAAGCTACAGTGGTTTGACTGAACATAGTCAAGGTCAGTCTGTTTTGCTGCATAGGAACCAGTGCCAGCAAGAATAAGGCTTTGAACAAGCTCAGCCTGTGACAGCAAAGTTCCTTGCTCACATTTAAGTCTGTCTGTCTGTCTGTCTCTCTCTCTCTTTCTCTCCCTCTCTCCCCCCCCACACACATGTTGGGTAAAATACATACAATTTTAAATGTAAGCATGTTAAACATGTAAATATAACGTTAAAATGTAAAGAAACATTACGTGCTATTCTTAAAACTCTTCAGAACTTATTTATTCCAACTACCTTTGCACACTTTTCTCTAGATAATTGTCTTCATTGTCTGCTATAGATCCTTGTATATATTAGTTTTAACCCTGTATGATAAACATTAGTTTCTATAGTACATATGAAAAAGAAGTGATGCTGTAAGAAGCAAGTTATAGGCCAGTCCTTTAGACCATCTCTCTCTCCCACAACGTCCTCTCTCTCCATCTCCCCTTCCCTCAACCTCTCCCTCTCTCCCTCTCCATCTCTGTGTCTCTCCCCCCTTTCTCCATCTCTCCCTCTCTTTCATTCTCCCTTTATCTCCCTCACCCCTCCCTCTCCCTTCCTTCCATTCTCCATATACCCTCACTGAATGGGTAAACACAGAGGCAGTCCTTACCTCCGTGGCTGGCTCCAGCTGCTGTAGGCAGCATTCTGCAGTTCACTTTCTTCCCCTTCTCCTTCTTCTCGCTCTGGGAGTTCTGGAATGTCTCTGGTTAAGGAAACACACAGTGAAATTTTGGAGCAACACTGCCTCGAATGTACTTAACTCTTAGTTAAGCTCAAACAGTAGAGCTGTCTAGATTTCCATTGTACTTGACCTACAAGTTTATAACATTTCCCAGCACAATAAAAGGAGAAGATAACCAAACAACCTTACTGTAGAGCCAGTTGTACCCAGAAGTCTGGAGAAACTGCTGCTCACAAAGTCTTGCCTCGTACATTTGCTGATGAGATGTGGAATAAAGGACAGTAAGGAAAGAAATGGGGAATTGCAACAGACCCTGGGATTCTAAAGAACTTTCCAGCAAATCGTTTCTGCCTTAAATGAATTCAGCATCAGTTGATTTTATAGAACTGAACAGTCTAAAGAAAACACGTATTTAAATTGTAGCTCTTCACTGATAGGAATTCTGAACTGGTTCAAACTATGTGATCGTCAGATGTAAGGGCAGAAGTCAGGTGGCTTCAGCACTTCAGCATGGTTGCCAGTGCTAAGAAGCCAATGTCCAGGCTCTCTATGAATATCCTTTTTCTTGACCTGAATGGTCAGATGTTGCTTAAACATTGTTAAAATAAAATTTACCTGCTACAGGCCCTACCAGCTGTTCTATACTTGATGTCCCCTTTTACATAAACTAAACAGGACAGATCTGGGAAGAGCTGCGCTTTCTGGAGTCTAAACCTGACAATGGTCCAGAGTAGTTATGGGCAGTTCCAAGCGGTGTATTCTAATAGTGATGTCAAACAGTTTAATGAGAAACAGTCCAAATGAAGCCCTTACTCAGAATATAAGCCAAGAAGAGATGAAGAAAAATAGTAGGTTTAGGAGACAGAGTGCGAATGTGAGCAGCTGCTGTAACATCTACTGACAGCCATTAGGGAGGGTAGGTTCTCTGCACTAATCCTAGGCTGGGAGATCTATGCATAAATTATGCATAAGTAGTCTTGGCCACACTGTACTGCATACCTGACATCTGAGCTGAGAAGACAGTCTTAATCCTTTGATACACAGACCCCAGTTTCTTCAAATGACTCTACAACACTGAGTAGTCTTTTTCACTAACTCACGGATGCTCTTCTAAATATGCCAGTACTTGCTCTCTACCTTAACATGTTAAGACTCTCTGTGCTATAAAGACTGCCTCTTTGGTTTAGGGACTTCCTTTGGAGTCAAGGGTCAAGGTCTTAGAGTCTGCCTGACTACATCCTAAGCATGTCTTTGAAACAAGCTGGGGGTGGGGGCTGTGGGAAGGTAAGCTCTTGCTGCTGCAGCTTCCTCCTCTGTAAGATGTAGACTGCTTTTTGCAAGCATCCTGCTGATAAAAACAAACATGCTTTCTTTGCTGAAAAACTAATGGCATTTCCTTCTCTGTGCTGAGAGTAGAGAACAGCAATAAAAGTAGCTCCTTCTTCCTAAAACTTTTCAATGTTTTAAGGCCCATGCGCGTACTGACAGGTTAACTGGTCCTCCATTTAGACAGAAGAAAGAGAGCTTTTCCCATTTTGACAAAAACACTGGGACACTACAGTCAGCCCACGCTAAGAAGCCCGAGATAGGAATTCTAGAGTGCACCTGGGCCAACTTTTGCACAGGGTGACATGCTCCTACCATAAATGTCCTGAGTCACAAAGTACTGGAATATTCTTTTTCTTTCTAAACACAGATTACGTCTTTACATTCCCAAGTGCTCTCTGCAAACTGTGGGCCTTGCATAATTTGCAGAGGAAGCAATGGTACTCTGTCCTAATTCCTTCAGGGCCACTGGGAACCAGGGTATTCTGACAATCTCTGTGAAGGTAGGACTCTTCTGAGAAAGCTGCCAAGTGTCTGTGAGGCTCTATGCTCTACAGTAAGCTTAAGAGAGATCTGGTATCCAACTGTCAGTGTAAGTGCAAACAGCAACCCACAGAAAACAGTACCAGGGAAACAACCCAGAGAAAGCAATCTGACATTTCTTTCCTGCTGGGAACTCAATCAGTAGCACCAACAAACCCTAATTCTATCTTTTTGTAAGAATAAAGAAAACTATTATTTAAACATTCTTAATATACACTACCGAAAGAGGCTTAAAAAGTAAACACCATTTCCTAATATCCCTATATACTAAGATTCTGAGCCTACGAGTCTCCAAAGAGAATAAATATATTTGTTAAAAATGTTTTTGATTGAATTGTTTGATATTTCTAGGAAAAGTAAAAGTACTATATATAACCATGGAAAATGTGCTGTCTAGGTAATTAATGAAATAGTAATAATAACTAGGGAGAATTATAAAATCTTAATGTTAAAAGTACTATAGAGAAGGTGGATGAAAGATTATTTTAATTTATTGAACTGAATATTTATATATATCACAAATTTTCAATTCCAAATGATAATTACTTGAATAACTGAGACAAAGGGAGACTTAGTTTTTATACTATTCTATATCATTTATGGACTTATCTATCGACTCACCTGCCAGTGTATGAAGAAAAAATATCCAGTGCCATTATTCCTCCAGCTTGTTGACCAAAACTTACTCTGAACTCTTCCAAATGTTCTGCAGGCACGTAAGTAATTCTGGGAATAAACATAGTCCATGACAACAAAGCGAAGAGAGTCTGCCTGTCAGGAAAGCCCCTCAAACACAGTAAGTTCCTACTGCCCACTCATGTCTGCCCACTCATGTCTGCCCACTCATGTCTGCCCACTAGTGTCTGCCCACTCATGTCTGCCCACTAGTGTCTGCCCACTCAAGTCTGCCCACTCATGTCTGCCCACTCAAGTCTGCCCACTAGTGTCTGCCCACTCAAGTCTGCCCACTCATGTCTGCCCACTCATGTCTGCCCACTCAAGTCTGCCCACTCAAGTCTGCCCACTCATGTCTGCCCACTCATGTCTGCCCACTCATGTCTGCCCACTCAAGTCTGCCCACTCATGTCTGCCCACTCAAGTCTGCCCACTAGTGTCTGCCCACTCATGTCTGCCCACTAGTGTCTGCCCACTCAAGTCTGCCCACTCATGTCTGCCCACTCATGTCTGCCCACTCATGTCTGCCCACTAGTGTCTGCCCACTCATGTCTGCCCACTCAAGTCTTCCCACTCAAGTCTGCCCACTCATGTCTGCCCACTCATGTCTGCCCACTAGTGTCTGCCCACTCATGTCTGCCCACTCATGTCTGCCCACTCATGTCTGCCCACTAGTGTCTGCCCACTCATGTCTGCCCACTCAAGTCTGCCCACTCAAGTCTGCCCACTCATGTCTGCCCACTAGTGTCTGCCCACTCATGTCTGCCCACTCATGTCTGCCCACTAGTGTCTGCCCACTCAAGTCTGCCCACTCAAGTCTGCCCACTCATGTCTGCCCACTCAAGTCTGCCCACTCAAGTCTGCCCACTCAAGTCTGCCCACTCATGTCTGCCCACTAGTGTCTGCCCACTCGTGTCTGCCCACTCAAGTCTGCCCACTCATGTCTGCCCACTAGTGTCTGCCCACTCAAGTCTGCCCACTCAAGTCTGCCCACTCGTGTCTGCCCACTCAAGTCTGCCCACTCATGTCTGCCCACTCAAGTCTGCCCACTAGTGTCTGCCCACTCAAGTCTGCCCACTCAAGTCTGCCCACTAGTGTCTGCACTTCTTATGGTATGGAGAATGAGCATATTCAACATACAATCCAAATTTCAAGACAAAATACTCTATGGGCAAACACAACCACTGAAATAAAAATTGTAAATGCTACTGGGAAAGTACTAATGGGGAAGTAGAATCATTTGTTTCTCCAAACAAGTAAGTTGCTGTAACATTTTTGAGATTTGGAGGTGTGAAAATTCAGTAGGAGAGCTGGAGAGGCAGGTGACTAGCAGAGTGCTCACATGGGAAAGTTCTGGGTTTGTTCTTTTTTACTACAATGATAAATGGCTGGATGAGTGAATGAAGGAAGTTGAGTGACTGAATGAATGAATGAATGGGACTAAGGTTATACCTCAATTGCAGAATGTTTTCTTACCATGCCTGGGGACTAGGTTTGTCACTAGTACCATAAAATGAACATGTAAGTAAATAAATATATAAGTAAATAAATATCCATTGTAATAATATTTTGTCATAAACTATTTAGATTCCCTAGTAGAAATAAATTACATGTACTTTATTAAACACTAAATATCTGGAACTTATTGTTGTTAACAGTGTTGCTAAAATCCTTGTTTAAGGAAAGATTCACTAATGTGTAGCAGCTTATTTTACTTTTATTTTCCTCATAGAAAGCTGCTTACACTTGAAATAAAACTAGTAAGTTCAACAAGTAGCAACTGAGTGTTCACCATGTGGGAGCCATTACACTGGACATGGAATACAGTCATGAGCTTAGAAATCAATGCAGCCAAGCTCCTACTTACTGCTATTCTGGAAGGCTAGTTGCACCACTGATAAAATTTATTAATAGGTTGGTCAATATCCTCAAATTAGTAAATACTCAGGGAAATACTATTCTTGAAGTCAGTAGGATAGAAGACATGTTTGTGCAACTAGTCAAGAGAGGATGTATACAACATGTTCAATATAGCAATCACAGAGACTCTTAAAATAGAATACATCCACTAAGATGAGTTCAAAAGATCCTGACATTGAGTCAGAGGCATTCAGTCTTTCATGTCTTCTACGTGCAACTTCATGGGTTTGAGGTGCTCTGAGGCAAGACAACACTGCTGAACCTTGAATGTTTCAACCACAAGCATGTCATCATTTATTAGGCAGTCATTAGCAACATGCCACCAGACAGTGAGGCAGGCAGGATTCTCTCAGAACACAGCTGGCTGCAGTACAGGAGCCCACCAAAAAAACCCACTCAACCCCCCAGGAATCTCCTTGAGACAATTCTACCTCCAGGACCAAACTTTGAGCAGAAAAGAGTGGTTATAGAAATTTCACTAGGCACAGTGAAAGCATTTCTTTCACTGGCCCAGCTTAATGTATTCATTTATTAAAACAAACAAACAAACAAACAAACAAGTAAAACCTTTAATGTGTTACAAAAATACTGAATAGTAGATTTGCTGTTATCCACTCAAATTTCATGAGTCAAACCATGTAATTATATATTTCTATATAATACTAAAATATAAAAATGAATATAAAATCTAAAATGGTAACAGGATTTTAGAAAACATAATTTTTGAAAGATCTTTAGAAAAACTAAATTTGAGAGAACTCATATTAATCAACCCTTGAGTTAAAACCAAGAGAAAATATATAGACAAGGTATGTCAGGAATGCAATAATACTAATAAAAAGCCTCGCCTGATTTATTAGGATCTTGAAGCCCTGACCAGGATCCAGGAGTTGTTCTGTACTTGCTGATTTACTTCCATCAGAGGATAATAAATGAAGGCTTTATAAATATTTGTTTGATATTTTGTTGGCCAGGGAAAAGAACAGAGAAAGTCGCTTCCATGGTATTTGTCCCAACCAACATTGACAGTGGTCATCAGAAGAGGTGTCCCACAATGCAACAGCACATGCAGGGCAGTTGCAGCCCATGGCCAATCACACAGCCCATAGAAGCTCCGTATGAGGCAGAACCCGCCAAGGCTGAATGACAAGCTGCAGAAGCACAGGGAAGCAGATTATCTGGGAACTGCATCAAAACCTTCTATGTAATCTAACCTCTGGTTACACACGCAGTGGAAGAAAAGAGATTCGCTTTAGTGATGCTGACATGTGATAACAGCTGCTAATCCAGGGGTCACGCCTGAACATGCACACAGAATCAGTCTCACAAAGGAGCCTGGAAGCTTAGTGGCTGACAAAAAAAGGATTTCCAAATGAGTTTACAACCATTATTGCAATGCGAAAATGTAGCAACTGCATAGCTCTGCTGGAAATGACATTCTTATAAATGAAGAAAACAGCCAAACTGTACACACTGAATCTGATCTGGATCTGGGATGTTACAAAAGCATGAAATGGTTTTCACAGACAAGTTGTAACACACCACCATAATGAGCTTTTGAGTCACCAATACTCACACATAAAAGGGGGCCCGATCGTCAGCAGGTGCTGCAGAGAATCTAGAATGGGAAGCATACGCCGCAGCGTCTTTTTACAATGGTGTTAACAAATGTCAATGTCTTATGCTGAATGTGAGACGCATACATATGTAGTTAAAAGTGGGTGCTCCTGGATATTTCCCCCTCTCCACCTCCCTCGCATCTACACCTCCCCCAGAAAAGCATCTGCTCTTTCCTGGCGTCTATAGCGGTGATTATTAACAAGCCTGGAAAAATGTAACTGCAATCAATCTTTTATTCCTTGATCAGGAATTCATCCCACACGTTGGGTTAAGGCAGGTGAATTCTGATTCAGCTCAGTAATTATCTGGCAGATGTTATAAGCAGCTGCTGCTAAGCACAAAACCCTGGCTATTATTACAGTAATATGTACTAGCTCCTGGCAAGGTACAGTGAAAAGGAACAGAGTGCATTCTGTTGAGGGCTCACATCTGGCTTTGCACAGGAAACAAGGAGGCCTGGAACTTAACTGGCTGTTCTTGAACTCTGCAGACTCAATCCATCCCTTAGGCATGCACGAATACACACAACCTTCCCAGCTGTCTATCCTGAATGGCAGAGAAAGGAGCACACACACATACTGTCTCAACAAGCAATCCCTTCCCTATGGCCAATCAGTTCCGTAGCTGAGTCAGAATCTGTGAGGATTTTTTTAATAGCTTCCAGCGCTCCCCATTAATAAGCAATATAGGAAAAGTGACTGGATAGAACTTAGAGCCAAGCCATAAGTACACAGCTGAATGGGTCAGGGCTGGTGGTATGGTTTTACTCAGAATAAAGGTATAGCTGCACTTCCCTCTGGAAGAATGACAACAGTGACCTCAGGGCAATTCTAAACCTCTGCTTTATGAAATGGAAGTGACAGAAAGGGGAAATGGCCAAAAATACTTCAGAGAAAACCCAGAACACATTGCTCAGCAGCCCCACTAAATGTGGTTTATATAATGTGTTCTGCTTCTGAAAAAAAGACTGGGAAAATAAACTAAATTCCAACCATCTTCTCAGTAAGTCCATTTACAGCTACCTGAATCAGCATGAGTGGGCCTTTAAGAAAAACTGGTGTTTTTTATGTGTATGCTGGTGTGTGTGTGTGTGTAAAAGACTTACTCTCATGTGCATAGAGACTATTATATCTGTATGAAAGACTGTCATGGATATGTGAGAAAGACTGACTAGTATGTGTATATGAAAGACTGATATGTGTATGTGTAAAACTGACTAGTGCACAACAAATAGTGATTTTGTTTGTATGTGTATGAGAAAGACAAACTATGACTGGTTAATTTTAGAAGAAGGCAGCTTTTTCTTCCCTCTGTTTTACATGTCAATGTCACAATGTGCTTTGACTTATGAGATGTGATAGCCATGCTTAGCAAGTTAGCCCTCTAGTTATCTTTCAGAGTTATAAGGCAATTGATCCTCTCTCGGGGTTTGGGGTTTCTGGCTTGATTGACAAGTGAAGAGGAAAAGTAGAGACACAATACAAATGATTCAGGAATATGAGAAGAGATGTTCTGACTTTAGGTCCACTCAAACCTTCTCTGGCATTAACTCCATGCAGGACCTACACTCTGGAGACACTGCTGAATTTCTGCAGTTATTGCTGGGGATGGGGTATGGAAGCTGATGCTTCAAGTGCCCAACAGACTGGGTGAACAACAACTGAGTGTTCAATCACCAGGCCATCTGCATTTCATAACACACCCAATCGTGTAAGCTAAATATCCTGCCACAAACTATTTCCATGTGATCTGTTCCTTTGGGCAAAAGGAGGGCTGGCCACAAGCAAGAAGAAATGAACTGAAAAGCTGTTCCATTTGTGAAGTACAAGGAAGAAATTTTAAAATGATGTTCCCCTGTACTCTTATTAAAAGATAATTAAGAAATATCTCTATGATCTGAAGATCTGGTCTACTACAGAGTCAAAATGGCATGTGGGCTACGACAGTGTGCGTGACGTTTCTACCTGAGCAACAGCCTTTCTGTGTCTGACAGCAGGAGTCACTCACAACAGACACGCTCACTGCTTATGAATGGCAGCATAGAAACCATGTGGTCAGAATGCTCCAAGTGCACATTCTGCAGAGGAATGCCATGTGCAAAATATTACAGAAAAATAACCCCATACTAGTAATCACTACCAATGTAAGGTAAGCAATCTTCCTGAGCTCTGATTTATGTGTTGATCCCTAGTACAACAAGCACAAATAATCAATGATGAATATCAAAGGAGATATCCACATTGGTGAGTTTGATAAAGCCTGACCTGCAATTTATGTGGGTAAGTGTCGTTCAGGCAGGCCTTGTGCTCTTTAGCCTTCGTTACACCTGGCACTTCAGAGAACTGTGGTTCTAGGATTCACGGGAAGATACATGATTCTTTATACTGAGGGCTGTAGCCACCATGAGACTGTGTGAGATTATGAGATGTATGGAACACAGGATGTCTCTCACACCACGGTTCTTAGCAAAGCACCAGATCAAACATGATAGTGTACTGCTAGCAAAATTCAAGTGTCACACACAAACTTTATCCGGGATCAAGAAACCAGAAATAAAGCATGGAATAATTTACATGGGAAGAAAAGAAAAATATTCTTATTAAGGAGGTAAAACTCATGAATTTCCGAAGACAAACTGGTCCAGATAACACTTACTTGATATCAGGTCCAATTAGAGAATGTCTTCTGAGCATGGCCCGTGCCTGGGCATTGGTTAGACTGATGGTGGATTCTTCATTAATGGACAAAATGCAGTCGCCCACAGCAATCCGGCCATCACGACTAATGGCGCCCCCATGAATGATGCTCCGCACAATCACTCCCAGGCCATCTTTATTGGCACTTACTGTCATACCTACGGGGACAAAGAGATGCCGAAAAGGACCACAGATAGCGTTGTCAAACCCTCTGCACTTCAACATCTACTTATAGATTTGTAGAGGACAGGAGTCATGCTTTTAGTTACAAAGTAGTCTTTCTAAGGAAATACTTTACATTTATTGTCAGTCATAGCTGTGCCTGTGTGGTATATGCGTGAATGTGCCATGGAGCTCATGTGGACTCCAGAAGACCACAGTTTTGTCCATTTCTCTTTCTCCAGCACGGCTTCTGGGCACCGGACTTAGGTTATCAAGCTTCCAGGGCAGACATTTTTACATTTTACATCAGTCATCTGTCTGGCCCACAATAAAATCTTTTTAAGAGATTTAAGACCTCTGTCAAATAGTGTAAAGGTTAAATATTCCATATTTAACACATAGCAGATTAAAACACTTGACTCTGTAAAATATATATAATTTAGTTCATTTGACCTGGTCCACCTTTCCAGATATAAGCTCTTGTAAACCACCATATATATAAGGCCGGAGGAATAGCTCAGTGGTTAGAGCGCTGATTGTTTTTCCTGAGGACCCAGGTTACATTCTCAGCACCTCACAACTGTCCAACTCTAAGATCTGACAGCCTCACATAGATACACATGCAGGAAAAACCACCAATGTATAAAAATAAAAATAAATTAATTTTTAAGAAGAAAATACCATATATTATCAGAGGAGTTCTCTAACAGCAGTTCATGTCTTACACATGTATCAAATTGACAGGACTCCAAATGGATACCCTAAGATGGTAGTTACTACTTCATTTCTAGGCACCTCATTCAACTCTAGCGCTACAGCAGGGAGCTGCTATGTGCTAAATCTTAACACCGGTTGCTTAAGATGGACAGCATAGAGAACAGAACTCCTAACAGCCTGCAGTGTGCGATAAAGTCTTGACCCCCAGAGCAGAGCACACACGACATTTGAATGTTGTCCACTGACTCAAATCAACAGAAGTGTAATTCTCACCTATTACAGTTTCTGTTTCTGAACTCTAATCAGTTCCAAATATGGGCATCTGATACCTTCTTTACAAGTTCCCTGGACTTCATATCAGACAAGAGATGGAATCTCCATCATTATAATGTTATATGACTTCTAGTTCTTCACTTCCTCGAATTTCAACAGTATTCCCCTTCTCGATAAAGAGACATTACCATCCTATCATAGTACCCTCCTTTGTTCAAAGAGAAACACACTGGCGTCATTGTGTGTACATGCGTGCGCGTGTGCGTGTGCCTGTGTAACTCCGGGTGCATGTCTATACAAGTGTGTGTGGATGATAGAGGGCAACTTCGAGTGATGTTCCTCAGGCATCTTCTACATTTTGATTGAGACAAATCCTTGGTCTGGAAATAGGCTAGCTGGCTATAACGGGCAGGTGTCTGCTCATTTCCATCGTCCATCTCATCATAGCTGGAATTAAACTGTGTCACACCCAATCTGGATTGTAATATAGGTCCTAACGATTTCACTTCAGTCCCTCCCACTTGACTGGTCAGTGTTTCAGCGTTTCACCAGTTGAACCGTCTCCCCAGTCCCGAAACTATTTTGGCTACTATCAGACATGTCTCCCCTAGATTTAACACATTACCAAGACCTATCATTTCTATCTTTAAACATTACCTGCAATCTGCTTGCTCTTCTCCACTTCTAAATAAAGCCTGGACCAAGCCTACAGCATCCTTTGCTTATAATTTTGCAGCCCTGTAACTGTTCGCTTGCCTTCTGATATTGTGCCCTGTAATTCACTATACTCAGTAGAAAGGCAATTCAAATGAGACAAATTATATCCTACGTGACCTTTACATGAAATCCTCAACACTTTTCTAATATACAGCATATCTCTCAGGCTCAGTACAGAGAACATACTAGACCAGCACTCCATGAAACTTAGGCCCTTTCTTTTTTACTTGCATACTCCTTGGCCCTTGAATTCCAGCTATTGCTGCCTTCTTTCATAACACAATGACTTTCTCCCCCTTTTCACTTTACCTGACACTCTCCCTGGAATATGCTCTAACACAACTTATACATTGTTATGTTTTGGCATCACTTTCTCCAAAGCAGCCATTCAATGTAAGCTGTTTGAATTACTGTTACCTTAACAGCTTATCAGCACCCTATTTACATATTAAACCTGTAAATTTATATTTAAAATATTTCAATAGAGCATCCTTCACTTAAGCAAATTTGTAACTTAAAAAAAAACCTTTCTACTGGTTCCTTGTAAATTTCAAACCATGTACATCCAGTCCCACTCATGGTCCCAAAAAGGGTTCTTCTAGGCTCTGGCTTGCTCCCTGTCCTGGGACCCAGCCTGGGCCTGCCTGGCTCAGGACTTGAGGTCATCTCAGGATTGCTTTTTTCAGAGAATGTTAGACTAGTAATCTTTCAGATGTTCATAGGTCAGAACACTGAATGTAGACACAGCCTCTCTCCTCTCTGCTACTTCCTGATGCACATGGGACACAGCAGCCACACCTCAATGCTTCTAGGGGCAGTTTAATATTTTTTTCCAATAAGAGTATATGAATAAACACAACATGAAGAGATATAAAGCTATCAAGTTTTTTTCTTGTTCCTTTTTTTTCTTGTTGAGGTTTTTGTTGTTGTTGTGTTATTATTTTTAGTTTTGGTTTTGTTGTTGTTGTTATTGCTGCTATTTCAAGATTTCACTATGCAGCTGTGGCAGGCCTCAAAATCACTGAGCAGAATAACCTAGCTTCAAGCTCAGATCTTACTCCCTTTGCCTCCCAAGTACTGGGATTAGCATGATGGGATTAAAGGCAGGAGCCACAATACCTGGTGCTTGTCCTTGTTCTGGCTGTTTTCTAGACAAGATTTCTCTATGTAGCCCTGACTGTAGTAGATATTGGCCTGTAGACCAAGCTGGCCTAGAACTCAGATCCTGCTGCCTCTGCCTCTGAAGTGGTAGGACTAAAGACATGTGCCACCTCCTGCCTGGTTTTTGTTTTGTTTTGGTTTTTGTTCTATGTCTAGACAGGGACAATCCTGAGTAGCCAGAAACTTTCTATATAGAACTCTCTAAGTAAGGTAACCTTGAATTTGCTGCAATATTCTTGCCTCTGTCTCCCAAGCACTGTAATTACAGGTATAAATCACACCATAATGAGTTTTTTTATACACAAACCTTGACAAAAGTACATTATTTTATTTTTATCATTATTCATTATATCATAATTTTAATATCTATCTAAATATGAGTTTCACCTATACTAATTCATATATTTTTAAAACAATTTTGAGAATGTTCCCAGTAATATTTGTATCCCGATACCACAGACGGGTCTGGATAGGAGCAATCTAGTATCTTATAGTTAAAATGCTAAGAACAATGTTGATCCTGCCAATCCATGAGCATGGGAGATCTTTCCAAATGGCTATCTTGCCAAAAGCAATCTACAGATTCAATGCAATCCCCATCAAAATTCCAACTCAATTCTTCAACGAATTACAAAGAGCAATCTGCAAATTCATCTGGAATAACAAAAAACCTAGGATAGCAAAAACTCTTCTCAAGGATAAAAGAACCTCTGGTGGAATTACCATCCCTGACCTAAAGCTTTACTACAGAGCAATTGTGATAAAAACTGCATGGTACTGGTATACTGACAGACAAGTAGACCAATGGAATAGAATTGAAGACCCAGAAATGAACCCACACACCTATGGTCACTTGATCTTCGACAAGGGAGCTAAAACCATCCAGTGGAAGAAAGACAGCATTTTCAACAATTGGTGCTGGCACAACTGGTTGTTATCATGTAGAAGAATGCGAATCGATTCATACCTATCTCCTTGTACTAAGGTCAAATCTAAGTGGATCAAGGAACTTCACATAAAACCAGAGACACTGAAACTTATAGAGGAGAAAGTAGGGAAAAGCCTTGAAGATATGGGTACAGGGGGAAAATTCCTGAATAGAACAGCAATGGCTTGTGCTGTAAGATCGAGAATTGACAAATGGGACCTCATGAAACTGCAAAGCTTCTGCAAGGCAAAAGACACCGTCAATAAGACAAAAAGATCACCAACAGATTGGGAAAGGATCTTTACCTATCCTAAATCACATAGGGGACTAATATCCAACATATATAAAGAACTCAAGAAGGTGGACTTCAGAAAATCAAATAACCCCATTAAAAAATGGGGCTCAGAACTGAACAAAGAATTCTCACCTGAGGAATGGCAGAGAAACACCTGAAAAAATGTTCAACATCCTTAATCATCAGGGAAATGCAAATCAAAACAACCCTGAGATTCCACCTCACACCAGTCAGAATGGCTAAGATCAAAAATTCAGGTGACAGCAGATGCTGGCGTGGATGTGGAGAAAGAGGAACACTCCTCCATTGTTGGTGGGATTGCAGGCTTGTACAACCACTCTGGAAATCAGTCTGGCGGTTCCTCAGGAAATTGGACATAGTACTACCAGAGGATCCAGCAATACCTCTCCTGGGCATATATCCAGAAGATGCCCCAACTGGTAAGAAGGACACATGCTCCACTATGTTCATAGCAGCCTTATTTATAATAGCCAGAAGCTGGAAAGAACCCAGATGCCCCTCAACAGAGGAATAGATACAGAAAATGTGGTACATCTACACAATGGAGTACTACTCAGCTATTAAAAAGAATGAATTTACGAATTCCGAGCCAAATGGATGGACCTGGAGGGCATCATCCTGAGTGAGATAACACATTCACAAAGGAACTCACACAATATGTACTCACTGATAAGTGGATATTAGCCCAAAACCTAGGATGCCCAAGATATAAGATACAATTTCCTAAACACATGAAACTCAAGAAAAATGAAGACTGAAGTGTGGACACTATGCCCCTCCTTAGAAGTGGGAACAAAACACCCTTGGAAGGAGTTACAGAGACAAAGTTTGGAGCTGAGATGAAAGGATGGACCATGTAGAGACTTCCATATCCAGGGATCCACCCCATAATCAGCATCCAAACGCTGACACCATTGCATACACTAGCAAGATTTTATCGAAAGGACCCAGATGTAGCTGTCTCTTGTGAGACTATGCCGAGGCCTAGCAAACACAGAAGTGGATGCTCACAGTCAGCTAATGGATGGATCGATCACAGGGCTCCCAATGGAGGAGCTAGAGAAAGTAGCCAAAGAGCTAAAGGGATCTGCAACCCTATAGGCGGAACAACATTATGAACTAACCAGTACCCCGGAGCTCTTGACTCTAGCTGCATATGTATCAAAAGATGGCCTAGTCGGCCATCACTGGAAAGAGAGGCCCATTGGACACGCAAACTTTATATGCCCCAGTACAGGGGAACGCCAGGGCCAAAAAGGGGGAGTGGGTGGGTAGGGGATTGGGGGTGGGTGGGTATGGGGGACTTTTGGTATAGCATTGGAAATGTAAATGAGCTAAATACCTAATAAAAAATGGAAAAAAAAGAGATATTAAGGAAAAAAAATGGGGCTCAGAACTGAACAAAGAATTCTCACCTGAGGAATGGCAGAGAAACACCTGAAAAAATGTTCAACATCCTTAATCATCAGGGAAATGCAAATCAAAACAACCCTGAGATTCCACCTCACACCAGTCAGAATGGCTAAGATCAAAAATTCAGGTGACAGCAGATGCTGGTGAGGATGTGGAGGAAGAGGAACACTCCTCCATTGTTGGTAGGATTGCAGGCTTTTACAACCACTCTGGAAATCAGTCTGGCGGTTCCTTAGAAAATTGGACATAGTACTACCAGAGAATCCCGCAATACCTCTTCTGGGCATATATCAAGAAGATGTCCCAACCGGTATGAAGGACACATGCTCCACTATGTTCATAGCAGCCTTATTTATAATAGCCAGAAGCTGGAAAGAACCCAGATGCCCCTCAACAGAGGAATGGATACAGAAAATGTGGTACATTTACACAATGGAGTACTACTCAGCTATTAAAAAGAATGAATTTATGAAATTCCTAGACAAATGGATGGACCTGGAGGGCATCATCCTGAGTGAGGTAACCCAATCACAAAGGAACTCACACAATATGTACTCACTGATAAGTGGATATTAGCCCAAAACTTAGGATACCCAAGATATAAGATACAATTTGCTAAACGCATGAAACTCTAGAAGAACGAAGACCAAAGTGTGGACACTGTGCCCCTTCTTAGAACTGGGAACAAAACACCCATGGAAGGAGTTACAGAGACAAAGTTTGGAGCTGGGACAAAAGGATGGACCATCTAGAGACTGCCATATCCAGGGATCCACCCCATAATCAGCTTCCAAACGCTGACACCATTGCATACACTAGCAAGATTTTGCTGAAAGGACCCAGATAGAGCTGTCTCTTGTGAGACTATGCCAGGGCCTAGCAAACACAGAAGTGGATGCTCACAGTCAGCTATTGGATGGATCACAGGGCCCCCAATGGAGGAGCTAGAGAAAGTACCCAAGGAGCTAAAGGGATCTGCAACCCTATAGGTGGAACAACAATATGAACTAAGCAGTACCCTGGAGCTCTTGACTCTAGCTGCATATGTATCAAAAGATGGCCTAGTCGGCCATCACTGGAAAGAGAGGCCCATTGGACTTGCAAACTTTATATGCCCCAGTACAGGGGAACGCCAGGGCCAAAAAAATGGGAATGGGTGGGTAGGGAAGTGGGTGGGAGGGTATGGGGGACTTTTGGGATAGCATTGGAAATGTAATTGAGGAAAATACGTAATAAATTTTAAAAAATGCTAAGAACAGACAGCAAAGGGTATTGAAAACTGCAAGAGAGAAAGGTCACGTCATTTATAAACACAAACATAATAAGGTAACGCCAGATTATCTGAAAGAAATAGTTAAAGCCAGAAGAACCTGGAAATATATATTTTAAGCTCTGCAAAACTATTAACTGCTAACACAGACCATTATACTCAGAAAGAAACCTACCTATTAAAATTGAAAGATAAATAAAAACTTTCCATGACAGAGATACACGAAGGAATTTAAGAACATGAACCCAGCTCTAATGGGGATGCTGGAAAGAAAATTTCCATCTCAAGAACAGAATAAACATCAAAGATGTCAAAAGGAATAAATAAACAATACCTGGACAGTTAATAAAAGGGGAGCTGAGTAAACGCCCCAGAGCAGATGGTCACTGAAACAGTTCTTTCAATATCAAGTCTAAACACTAATAGTCTCAACTTTCCCAATAACAAAAGTACAGATTATTGAATTAGATTAGAAAATAGAGCAGAATTTATTTTTTCTTCTGCCTTCAAGAACATAGCTCAACTCTAAATATTTATATCACCTTTGAATAAAAAGATGGAAAAAGCTATTCCTAACAAATATAACCAAGAAGCAAACAGGTGTTAACTATTTCAATATCTGATAAAATAGAATTCAAAACAAAAACTAGTCAGAAGAAATAAGGAAGGTTACTTCATAATCAGAACAACAACCCATCAAGAGGACACTATAGTTCTAAACATACATACACCAAATTTCATAAAACAAGCACTACTAGATTCAAAGCCACAAAGCTGGTAGTATGTGGATTTAGCCAAACCACAGGCATCAGCAGGTCTTAGAGAAGCTCACTAGATAGAAAGCTAATTTTAAAATATAACTAAAGTAAAGTTCTAAAGAAATTGCCCTGCAATGAGTGGACAATACTTGCATCAGAAGATACGCGTTATTAAAGGTAAGTACAGTGCAAGTGATGAGATACTTTCCTACCAGTTACTGTTCAGATAGACCCCAGAAGTCTCTAAAACAGCATAAGCTATGGACATTGACCTTGGTTACCCACTATAATTACTTAGTAAGACCCTATTGGTGAAGACAACACACACTTCAGCTGCAGGACACAAAGAAAACAATATCAAACTGACCAGTACTTCTCTGCTGGCAAGCTTTCATTGTACCAGCAGCAGACCCTTCATGCTACAATACCACCCTGTCAAGCAATATGCCAACTGGTATAATAGTGGCATGTTTTGGGGTGGAGTGGGGTGGATTTCATGACTGGTACTGTAAACTTGGTCAGAAGCCATGGGGAAGGCATGGGCCCAGGAAAGAACCTCTATTGCTATTTTCCTCAAAGGTCGTGATTTTAAATTGCCTTCTTAATATTGAGATTCATGCTCAGACCTTGGCTATTCTCCGTCTTTGTCAGAGAAGCTTCTTTTTGCAGGGGGCAGTAGTTAATTCAGAGATGCTTAGCTGGTTAAATGATGAGAAAGAGACTCAGTGTTCAGCATGTTTGTCAACTACTCCTGCCATCCAGTCTCAGAGTTGGCAGAAGAAGAAGCAGACATAATTTAAGAGCTGAAAGCTACAGAGGAACGCTATGAAATGCTGTCTTATGGACATGCCATGACATGCCACATGTGAGCTCACAGCAATTGTGGCTACCTGTATAAGTCCAGCCAGACAGCCAAAATCCTGGGATAGATGGGGATGGTCTTCACAAGGCCTTACCTCTTAATGTGGAGCTGCTAGCAATTGCCAGCATCTGGGAAATGAGGATCAATTCTTCTTTGCTGGTGTTCCCACTGGTAGGTTCCCCATGATTCAGTGGCTAACCCTACACCTGGGTACATAGTGGCAGCACTAACTGAACTCAGTGAGAGGAAGAGGAGGAGGTGCCAGCAGCAATGGCAGCAGCATGTATTGGGAAGGAGACGCGGCGAATGGCATTCAGGGGAGGAAGAGACAGACTGATAGGGTCCTGTGTACATGTGTGACATAATAATAAAGGAAAAAGTAACAAGAAAGAATTGGCTATTGAATTAGAAAGTAAATGTAATACAAAAAGATAGCCAACAGACAGGCAGGCAGGCAGACAGACAGACAGACAGACAGATGGACAATGCTCAAAGTGGTGACTTATGCCTGTTGTCTCAGCACATGAAAGACTAAGAAGGGAAGATGGATGCAGATCTGAGGCCAGTCTGGGCAGTTCCAGGACAGCCTGAATTACGAAGCAATATCCTGTCTCCAAAAACACCACATAAGATAGATTTACAATGTACCTCTATTCAAGCCAAAGAACACTGCTCTCCAAAGCAAGCTCAAATCGTAGCTTAGCTTCCAATGCAGATTTTTACTGCAGCAGTCATAATGCTGTTACTCTGAAAGCCCTGTTTGTAAGAACAAGCAACAGGAAGACCTGAGTCCTGACTCCAGATCTTAATTGCTGAATACTACTAGACAAATCTAGGAGTCTATGTTTCAATAACTTGCCAATGAAGGAAATACAGCATCTCCCTTTCATTTTCAGTCCCTTAAACTGTTTTTTTTTTCAAGCCCAAATACAACAAAGTTAGCAAATCAGCTTATGATCTACCAAAAATCACACACACTGTAAACTCGAAAAGGCTAAAGAACAACTCTACTGGGCATGGTGGCACATTCTTGCAATTCCAATCATTTATTTGAGGGCAGCGTGAGAAACATATTTAGACCCTGTCCCCAAACAACAATATCAAAAACTGCAACAACAAAAAATGTTTCATGAAAGCGAAATTAATTGGTGGTAAGAGCCTTTACTGGAACTTGCCATTTATAAATGATTTGTTTCTGTTGTCTCAGAAAATGAAGACTGCACACCTCAGACAGGCTGAGGACAGACTGCAAATGATGACTGTCCACTCACCAGAAGAATATCAACAGGAGATTTCTTATATTAGTATCATGCTTTTTGTTGCTTTAGGTTATAGTGAAAGCACCTTTCCACACTAAATCTTACTTATACATACTGAATTAATTTAATATTTGTGTTAACAGAGATTTTCTTTAAATGGCCTTTTCCAAGGTTTCTTTACATGTTTGTATGCAGAAATCTGAACACTGACTATCTCAGTTAAATGAAATATTAAGAGAAATTTTCTCAACAAAATAGACATGACATCTTCTACAGAGCTCACACTCAAGAACAAAACCTTCAGGTCAAAAAGGTGCAGTGGAATAGCTCCCAACGTTGAGATCACAGCACTGTGCTGTGATCCTAACTGTTTACAGCTGCATAGAGCCAAGTGTGACTCACAGGTCTTAGGATGAGCACAGCCATATGAGGAACTTTGCTGAGTACAAAAGTATCCAACAATCAGGGTCTAAGTTTATAAAGATACAGTAGATATGTAGACTAATTCTGAAAATGAGGCAAAATCAATAATGAAATAAATAAATTCTAGCTCAACAGAAAGGCACCATCACTCAGAAATTGTGGCACAAGCTGTGATTTCCTCTATCAACACTGCTCTTACATTCATAATTGAGGGATATTTTATATTTTAATTTTAAAATCAAGCTACTGAAGTTTTAATAGTTTTCCAGATATGATAAAGAATACTTTTAACCCTTACTGTTTTTACAAGATCTTAACTAACTCAAAACTTAAACACTTGCATGAAAGCACTTCAAATGTCTATCAGTAGATAAGAAAAGGTAACGTTCACTTACAATAGAATAGTATTTATTCTAAAAAGAAGGAAATTTCTGATGTGTTCTACAGGAGATTTAAAGACATTCTGCTATATAAAATAGTTGCAAAAAGTTAAGTCCTGTATGACCCCACTTACTTGTAGTAACTAGAGCAAAAACATAAACCTAAGAGGAGGCCAATCGCCATATAACAAACTAAAAACACGGACACATTACACCTGCGATGCTCCTCATACAGAGAACATGAAGGTTAACAGGGACAGATCATCCCCCTGAGTGCGGAGGGAAGGAGGGATACTATGTTGTCTCTGTGCAATGAGCCCCAGAGAAGAGCACAGCAATTGTTTGGTGCTGGAATAGAAACATTTCCATAGAATTTTCTAAATGGCATTCTTCTACTGTGAACTGTGAGTTGTCTGACAATGTAAAGTCCTAAACATCTCTGTAAAAGTCAACATGCTACATATATTCCATTATCCCTCCTCAGAGTCCCACAATACACAGCACCATCTGAATCTGATGCATGAATGGGGAATCTTACATCTGCCAAATCCCAAAGCAGGAGGCATAGAACTTACTGAGAATCCTCATTAATCCTGGACAAAGTGAGCACAGAACGACCTGGCTCTGGGAGCTCCACCGGGCAGCTGCAATGGACACTGCTGGGCAGTGCACGGAGCTGCAGAGATGCTACAAGCCTTGTCTTAAGATCCATGAATATAATAAACATTACATATTGCATATGTAATATAAATAAATATTGATACGAATATTGATTATATGTATATATAGTATACATGTTTGATATGTGGTTTATATAACTATCTAATATTACATGTACTTTATGGCTAAGATAAATACAATTATGTGATTTATGAAATATTTTTTCTTCTTTGAATGTGCAATTATGTATAGTTACAGCAGTACATGTCTGTCTTAGTTAGGGTTTTGTAGCTGTGCAGAGACACAACGTCCAGGGCAACCCTTCTAAAGGACAACCTTTAATGCGACTGGCTTAGAGTTCCAGAGGCTTGTTTACTCCTTTACTGCCATTGTAGGAAGCACAGCAGCATGCACACAGACATGGTCCTGGAGGAGCCAAGAGTTCTGCATAGTGATGCCAAGGCAAGCCAGGAGAAGACTCAGGGGAAGGCACTCTCTTCTGTCCTGGATGGAGCTTGAGTGTAGGACATCCAAGCTCAACCCCACAGTGACACACTTCCTCAAACAAGGCCACACCTACTCCAAGGCCAAACCGCCTAATAATGTTGCTTCCCATGAGCTAAGCATATTCAAACCACCACTACATCCTATCCTACAATTCTCCTTTTGGTGGGTACGGGTAGGTATCCAGCCACCACCAAACAGAACAGCATATAGGAGAGTCTGGGGTTCTGGGAATGTCTCTTCTGAGTTTCAAGTTCAACAAGAAACCAGGGCCACACCCAGGATACTAGTGTAAAGGGTGTTCGTTGGTTGGTCACTGCAGGAAGACAGTCTTTGATATGAACTAACAATTGGGTTACATGTGGGCATTCTGAGGCTCTAACGAATCATCCTCCATCAGTCAGGAGCAGCAGAGAGGCTGCCTTGCTCAGCGTGGCAATGGTTAAGGCTCTGTCCCAGCAGCTGTACCTACTGCCATCAGGGCTCTCTCCTCAGAAAGTGGTTTGTGATTATGAACCAGCCAAAGCCTGTTATGAATGGCAGAGGACTATCTCTGCAGGGGTTCTGTGTGTCGAGTTCTTTCAGGGACAAATGCAGACTATGAAAACCTGCATTTATGTAGTGGCACACCTGGCAGGTGTTAGTCTTCCTAACACCTCCAGTGAATGAAAGAGTAAATACAATCTGACTCTCACATAGCTAACATTATTCAAAGAAAGTAGTAATTTACTTTTCCAAAGAACTTAGAATTCCAATTGACAACTTCTCATTTTCTAAGAATTCCTTTTCTGATTTGCTACTTTACACACACACACAATTCATATAACTTTTACTTGAATGTAAGTGAGGTTTTTGAAAACCCAGAAATAAGAGAATAAGGGATGTAAGCTGGTATGAAATAAATAAATAAACCTGTTCCCACTTCAGGGAAAAAATATGTGTGCATAAAAAGAAACAAGAAGAACACTTCTAGCATCTTTTCTCTGCAGCTAAAACTGGTGCTGAAACTCTCTGTCCTCTCATGGACTAAGGGGCAACACTGCGTAAGGTGACGCCCACTGTCCTCTCTCAGACTGAAGAGCAGTGCTGTGTGGAAGGCGGGGAACTTACCTAGGCTGGAGCTGCCTTTTGCTATAGTAACGGTCCTCTCAAAAGCTTCCTGGGACATACTCTGCAAGTTGACAGACTCAGCATCAGATGCCAGAGAGCTCTGGTCAGTTAAATACTTAGAACCCCAGAAGAAAGAAAAGAGAAAGTCACATGGGAAGAAAACTAGACTTTGGAGCAGTCATTTCAACATTGCACATGCTCCCTCCCGAGTTGTGATTTAGCAAGAACCCACAATCAATCAAGTTCGTAGGTCACCTCTCAGTCAGACAAGCACTCATCCCACACGAGGAGGGCCTTGGGATGGAAATCCTCTCTCTCCCCTTCCCATCCTCTCCCTCGTCAAGACACCAGGTCCTAGCCGCAGGATGGTACCTTCTGAGCCACAGCAGGCAGTGCAGGAGCAAGCTCGGAGGTGCTTAGGCTACTTGGTAACTGCGAGTGAGGCCACGCTACTGGGTTTGCACATTCGTATTTTTGTTCAACAGCATTTGTAGTTGTGTAGTCACTGATGGGGAAACCAGAGGTGGGTGCTGGCCTCATGTCTGTGGGAGGAGAGCCAGCATGCTGTCTCTGAAGGAGGTTCTGTGTGTAGAGTTCTTCCAGGGACAAATGCAGACCAAGCACTACTTCAGAACTGCTGGTCACATCCTGATGATGAACAGACAAAGCCACAAGTCAAAAACTGAGACTAGAGTTATATCACCTTACTATATGTCACATTTTACTGAATTACTACTTACTGAAAAAAAAAACACATTTTTAAAAATTTTTAAAGCCTTCTAACGCATTCTTCGCTGAGCATGTTTTCCTCCTGCATATTTTTAATTTCATATATGTTTTTCACTGCATTTCTTATAAATGTTTTATCTCATGTTCTAGTGAGTTATAGGATAGGCCAGATACAAGATAACTTTAGATACAATATTTACTTCTAGCTACAAGCAAGCAACTCCAAGTTAAAGATAGACAGGGAAGCAAACAACTCATATTCCCAAATCACACTTGCTAGAAGCTGCTCTCTACTGAGAGGACCAAGTATGAGAGCCATGGCTTTGGAATCCCAGCACCCTCCAGGAACAAATTGTTCATAGATAGCTGTTCATACAGAAGAGCAGAAAAGCTTGAAATTCAGATTACTATGGAAAACCTGCATGTTCTGTAAGCTCTAACAAGCCACAGTAAATCAGAGAGCCACAGAAACCTCTTCTAATCTACTTTTTCTTATTAGCAATCTGTATATCAAAGAATCTGTCTTGATAGCTACATACTAGAAAATTTCTACAATTCCTTGAAAGCCTAAAATCCTACAGTCCTATACAGCTGCATACTTCTCGCAGCAGACACACTTTAGCACTTACATCCTTGGGACAATGTAGCTGCTTTACAGACAGCTATGCAGAAGTTTGTTTTCCTTAGATCCTCTTGTCTACATTTTTGATTTCTTATGATGCTGGGGATTGAACTCAGGACGTTTTCTACACTGTGGGAGCATCATACCACAGAACAACAGCTACAGTACTCTCAGTTCCTGTAAAGTGCAAAAGTCTTAAGAACAATCCAGAGAATATTATAAAAGACTTTGCATGTGGCTCCTCTGTCCATCAACTTCCCCAGGACATTTGTCCGGATCAGTTAGACATTGATCCCCCCATTTTATGAATTTGCATAATATTCATGCAACTATCTTTATATACTTGCACATAAGGTTAATATCTTAAAATCTAAACAGAACCACCATTTAGTACTTTCACTTGCTTTTCTCCACAGTCTTGTGTCTTGATGTCAGTGATTAAAGTCCACTTTACCCTCCCTAGGAGCACAGTTACTGAAAGGCAATGGTGGACCTGCATTCTCGAAGCCTCAGTTCCAGTACTGGCTCACAACTAGCTTAAGCTTTGGCCAAGTTCACAATTCTCACCTCTCTCCTCTGCTCCCCTCACCTATTTCATGGGAAAAACAATAGATCCTAGTAAAGGACTTCTGAGGGAGACAAGAAGAGCTGAAAACAGGCTTGACATCATAGGAAAGGCCCAGCAGACCTTAGTTACTACAGCTATCTATATTAGGAAATGTTTATAACCAAACCATTCCTGCAATAAATAGTGGTACAGCTCTTCAGCCATCCCAGTGTTCTCTCACAGAAGCAGACAGTGGGGTGCACAGGAACTATTCTTATTGTATCTTGTGTGAACCCTCTCTACTCACACCTTCTGGCTCTTTTTACTGGGTACCATTCACCTTTTCTTTTCAGAATATGGATTCTAGTGAGAGTTTACCAGGGTTCTAAGTTTGCATATGTAATATTTTACCACGATTAAGTTCTTGACATAACCAAATTTGTAATTTGGGGGATTCTGGGCTTCATCTACACACAATTCCCACAGAAGAAGGGTGGCACTCTCTAGTATTTTTCGTCTACTTTACACATAATTGTTTTTACATTTCAGCCATCTAGGATCTACTTCAGTTGTGAGACAGGATGTAGGTCTATCCCTTTTTCTCATGAAGGTAAAAATTTCAAAATAATCTATTTTATGTCCTGGTTTTTAATATGTTTTCACTGTTCTGAATTATGAAATACTCTTAGCACACATAGTGGTCTCTCACAGATGTATTTATCATCTTTAGTATTATTAGGAACAAAGGATAGAAAGTAGCTGCCACCACATCCCACAATCTAGAGAGAAACTGTTGGCTCTGCTTTCCAATTTCAGTTATCTTATTCTTACAAGACACATCCTACTTACCAAAGGACTGCTAAGTTTTGGAATTATTAAATTAATTACAATAATTAGCAGAAAATCATCTCACTCATGCCTCAAAGAAGCATCATCAAATCTGCTTTTCATCAGTGAAAGCAGTCTATCCGCCCTTGTTAGCTAGGGCTTACTGGAAATTGCAGGACAGAAATGTCCATGCATTATTCATGGAAAGTGGTACAGACACACTGAAAGGGAACAGCTAATCAACAAGCCAGATGATGCACGCCTGCTTCAGAAGCTTATAGGTGCTGAGTACCCTACTGTTTGTTATGTTCAAGTGTAATGAGTTGAAGTAAAACATCTTCTTTCCTCTAGACGAATGTCTAAAACTCTTCTAGTTTCCCATGCTTCTTTTTTTTCTTTTGTTTTTTTTTTGTTTGTTTGTTTGTTTTTTGTTTTGTTTTGTTTTGTTTTGGTTTGGTTTGGTTTTTTGTTTTTTGTTTTTTTTTCCGAGACAGGATTTCTCTGTATAGCCCTGACTGTCCTGGAACTCACTCTGTAGACCAGGCTGGCCTTGAATTCAGAAATCTGCCTGCCTCTGCCTCCCAAGTGATGGGATTAAAGGTGTGCACTACCATGCCCAGCTCTCCCATGCTTCTTAATATTCTAAGTGAAGTATCTCAAAAGATTTGGCATATTCTTGACCTCATGAAAAATGGGGATAGATGAGAAATTAAAAGGCTTTATGTGTGTGTATATATAGATATAGATATAGGTATAGATATGTGTGTGTATATGTATATATACATACATACATATATATGTATGTATATATATATATATATATATATATATATATATATATATATATACACATATATATGTGTGTGTGTGTGTGTGTGTGTGTGTGTGTATATTTGTTTTTTTTGAGACAGGGTTTCTCTGTATAGCTCTGGCTGTCCTAGAACTCACTTTGTAGACCAGGCTGGCCTTTAACTCAGAAATCTGCCTGCCTCTGCCTCCTGAGTGCTGGGATTAAAGGTGTGCACCACCACGCCTGGCTGAACGCTATATTTCTTAAATTTAATACAAAATTTAAGGTTGCTCATTACCACACTACTTTAATGGATAATGATGTATACAGAGAAGCCAATGCTGATGTTTCTGACAGCTGTAATAGCAAATGCAGTTTAACAGAGAACTCCTGTTGTACTTCACAGCCCCAAGTCCTCTACCTTACTGCCATTTTCCTTCTACTTTCATATGGTCCCTAATATGGTAAAGGCATATCTTTCATTCCTAAGAGCCAGAGATTCCTTCACTGATGCTCTGCAGTTGTTCTCATCCTACTGCCTCGGTTAGCTTTCAATCATAAGCTCTTCTCCAAACCATCACAAAACAGACGTGGCCATGTGGGCAAATAACTTATGGCAGTGCTACAAAGCAGAGACCTGTAGGGTGTGGGGCCACTTTCTACTGCCATGAAATCCAGTAGGTGTGTTTTGTATATAAAGTAAACAAAGGTTTATAACAAACACAACTTCCCCTGTACCAGGACACACACTGTTTCCTGGAGAATCAGTCAGTCCTGACCATTTCATCCGGGTAGCAGGCTGAGAATGCACTATAACAGGATGCTAGCCTGCAAGGGACTTAACATAGTTATTAAATCTTGACCAATTGTTTTATTAGGTCATTTTTAAAGCAAAACTTTCCATAGAAACTGTGCTGAGTATTTAAACAGACATCAACTGACATTCAGTTTTGGAAAACAAGTATTATTGAATTCTGTCATGTTTTTGGAAGCAGTAAGGAAAATGGAATAATTTTTTAAATTATCCCCCAAATTAGAAGCTAGAACAACAAAAAAGAAAAACATCACTATAGCTATGTTGAAACTAAAATGCACCTTTTACTTATTTATATTTATTGTATTATTCACTGGTAAATCTGCCTTGCCTGGAACTCCAAACCCTCCTGCAAAAGCCTAGATGCACTGGGTTTTGTGGCACAGCCTTTAGCCCCAGACTCCTGCACTCTGAGTGGGGATGAGGCATGGCAGGCAGAGCTATAAGTTCAAGGCTAGCCTGGTCTACATTGCAGGGCTACATAGTGAGACCTTATCTCAAGAGAGGGAGAGAGAAAATAAAATTAAAGTAGCCTTGAAGTGATGGGGAAGCCATCTTCAACTCAAATGAGTATTTCACTAAATGGCCTGTAATCCAAATAATGCAGATGTGGATAATTTAAACTTACAAGTATTAATGAATATAACTAAAGTATAATATATTCCCTGAGCTGCCAATATGGGAGACTTCATATACGAGCAGAGGCAGGAACTCACAGAGAGAGCTTAGCCTGCTGCATGAGGTTAAACTGTGCTCTGAAGCACAAGCGGCCACCATGACAAAGCAGATGCTCCATGGTCTGCACCTATGGACCCCCGTTGCATACCTAACCAAGCAGTGAAGGTATGACTCCAGGGACGTAAGTGCTAATCCAGTCCCAGTCCTACAGACTAAGTCAAAAACTGCAAGAAACGCTGAGGGCTTAGGGCTCTGCTTGGTCACTCTTACAAATCTATACACAAGCATCTGGTTTTCTTCATTACCCAGACATATAGTACATATAACCACATATTCTTAAGTAGCCATAGATGCTATTAATTTGATTTGCATTTAATTAATTTAAAAGTCTAGAGGTAAGCTTATCGAGCTTTTATCAAGTTCAATTATGAATTCCTTAACAAACCCTGTATGATGAACTTAGAGCAAACGGGGAGGATATATCATATAATTTATTCAGCTTTTATAATTTTTCCCTAGAAGAGATCTAAGTACAAAAATTCAGAGACAAAAACAAAACCACAACACAAGAAAACACCAGAGTTGCAATGTTTTACTAAGGAAGCTGAAAGCCCACAGGACGTTTAAACATCCTCATTAATGGCTTATTTTTGCTCTTTAGTTTAAATATTTCAGTTGTCAGGTCGGCTTGCCAAACTTTGATTCAACAAAAGAGTAAGCTGCTTAGACAAAAATGAGGCAAACCGACTTCAGCAAGTCAGTATGTTGTGCTGCGCAGAGCCAGTGTTTGCCCTGTAAAATGTATGCTTCTCGGTCTGCAGACTGTGGAATCCCTTGAAGTAACAATTACCACAGTAAACACAGCAATCTGTCCCACTGGCAAGAAGAAGTGTGCAGTGCTATGGTTTCGGGATCCCACCAGGAGATAAAACTAGCTTCCAGTCCTGAGGCTGATCAGGACTGAGCACAGGCCACACAGTCTGTAACCAGGGACCTCAGGTGTGCAGGCAAGGAGTGGCTGCTCACTTAACACCCTAACTTGCAAACAAAGTCCAGGACGGTGCCTGGTGGCATGGGCAAAAGGAACAGGCACACATCAGACATAACACAAAATGCTGTGCTGGAAAGGGAGAACACACAGACAGACCTAAGGCCCCTTGCTTCCCAACCTCCTCATTAATGGGGCTCTCTCGCACTGAATTCGATGTATGAGGAAACAGTATCACCTTAAGAGAAAATGCTGTCCATCCTCCTTGTCTTCATGTTCATTTATTGTATGTTTCCAACACAGACATTATATCCACACATGAACTGTCTGCCTAGACACCTGGTTCTGTACGCAGTCACCATTGCACACAACAGAGAAATTGGATAGAGCAGCATTCCCATACGGCCTGGTTTTCTTCAAAATAACATGTGGGAAGTGCCAGAGTCACACACTTAGAGAGTTTCTCTCTACTTAAATACACAGATATTTACAGTATATGTGTACAACTGCGTTATAAATCACTTCTCGGAGATTCTCTTGAATAAACAGAAATAGTACTCAGTACAAAAATCCATGACTGACATAGATGCACAAATCAACAATAAGTGAAAAACAGTGTCAAAAAGATAGAGGAAACAATCTTTAACAATCAGATGATCAAAGTAAACACATTATCAAGATCTTTGTTTACACTTAAAATTTTGTCCGGTTTAAAATACCACTTTTAAACATTATAGAGTATGTCACCAAGAAAATTAATAGCGTATTAGCATTCATATTGATAACCCATGTCTAAGGTATGGACAGCAGATGTGTCGTAATGACTATTCTATGCACTCATATCTATTGATATGAACACACACTGCTTTCCACCATAGTCTTTATGTAGAATATTCATTGATAACACATCACATTAGTAACAACACTAAGTATAAATTAGCTAGTGATTATCAACTTACAACAAAAAACACCTTTTACTCTATCTTTTGCATAAAAGTTATTTAAAAAGAAATTTAAAAATTCATTCTAAATTTTCCTAATTGCTAAAAGCATATTGTGAAAATATTTTTTTAAAATCTTTGAACTTTTATTTCTATCAGCCTGTCTCACACACATTAGAACTAGTCAGTAGAAGTCTAAACAATCAACAACATAGTGAAATTTGACTCTGATCTGATGGGAGTCTGTGACTGGAGAAATCTGATATCATTAATATTCAATGTGGTGGCTTGAATGAGAGTGGTCCCCACAGGCTCATAGATTTGAATGTTTGGTTCCCAGTTGGTGGACTGCTTAGAAGGATTAGGAGATATGGCCTTGTTGGAGGAGGTGTGTCACTGGGAGTGGGCTCTGAAATTTCAAAAGCCCATGCCAGTCTCAGTCTCACTACCTACCTGCTTCTTGTTTGTGGATGCAATATAAGCTCTTAGCTAACACTCCATAGTGGAGTGCCTATGATGCATAGTGGAGGCATGCCTGCTTGCCTGCCACACTGCTCTCTACCATGATCATGAGCTAATCCTCTGACACTGTAAGCATGTCCCCATTTAAACGCTTTCTCTTTCAAGTCACCTTGGTCATAATGTCTCTTCACAGGAGGTGAACAATAACTAAGACACACTACTCCTAAAATTCCCAGAAATTCTGATCTCCAAAAGGTTATAAACAGACATTTCTCCAAAATAAAGTGACATGCTATTGTACCTTGGGAGGAGATGATGGAAGAGAGGGGCCGTAGTTCATGCCATCACTGCAAGTACCATCATGAAGAGAGAAGATGGAGGCTTGTGTAGAGTAGACACTGTCGTTATCAGGAGAGAACTGAGATTCAAATCGTGATTCAGCTATGGACTCAGCATCAGGTGTATCTATCTAGGAATAAAGTAAGACCAGCTGGTTACCGTACCCTACCACACGTCACTGTCACCACTTGAGTTAAAAAGACACAGTTATGCCGGTGTCTGTCCTGTTTTCTGCATGTGCCTTCCCACTCTCAACCACTTGAAAACAGCACTGGTCAGCAGCACAAAGATGGACAGACCACCCAGAGAAGAGGCCAGACAGTCACCTATAATATATAATAGTCATCCTATTCCACCAACTTAAGAGCTAATAGGAGCAATTAACAAATGAATCAATCAACTTCAAGTTTAGTTATATAAGTATGGAAAATGCCTAGTAATGTTTTATGATGAAAACAACTAGGTTATCATTCTTCATATTCAACTAATAAACTAATATTCATAAAGGCAGTTATGTGACTGTCGACTAGGCTGGAGTCACACGAACTCTGTGTGACAGAGTTCAGGCAGATTCTGAACTCGCTTCCAGAAGCATTAAGTCAGACACATTTTAACATTAGCAAGACATATCAAAAGAAGCAGCTGTTAAAATGCTGCGGAAACATTTCAAAGTTAGTCTCTTAGAATATCATTCACAGGCTGATAATATATTTTAAATATTTGTTCAAATTCATTAGAAAGTTACTATGCGATGGCCTAGTCGGCCATCACTGCAAAGAGAGGCCCATTGGACTTGCAAACTTTATATGCCCCAGTACAGGGGAACACCAGGGCCAAAAAGGGGGAGTGGGTGGGCAGGGGAGTGGGGGTGGGTGGATATGGGGGACTTTTGGTATAGCATTGGAAATGTAAATGAGCTAAATACCTAATAAAAAATGGAAAAAAAAAAAAAAGAAAGTAAGTTACTAAGTAAGAAGTAGGTTATCATCTACAAGTGCACACTATGTAAAACAATCTGGATAAAAAATACTTGGTATGATCTAGACAATATTAACTGAGCCGTATGCCACATTATAATAGATAACAGCTTGTCTTAAAGTACTACCAAAAAGAATAACTCAAATAGAATTTGTACACCTATCACTGATGCCTTTAAACCTCAAGAGACTCTAAAATTCAATTAATTCAGTTACTGTAGAGATGAAACATAAGGTCAGCCAGGAGCTGAGTGACCAGTTCAAGCAGACAGAGCTCACCAAAAAGACTGGGGATGCTGAGACTGTTACAATGCATTGGGCTTCCATGCGAATGGAAGCGATCTTCTCAACTGGCTTTCATTTAAAGGGGTACAAACATGCTGACCAAACCCTAGAAGAGGATGTGGTCTCTTGATCTGCTTTAAGACTAAGAGTTGGGTATGACTGCATATGGCTCGAATCCCGGCAGAGGCAGAGGCAGAGGGGCAGAGGGGCAGAGGGGCAGAGGGGCAGAGGGGCAGAGGGGCAGAGGGGCAGAGGGGCAGAGGGGCAGAGGGGCAGAGGGGTAGAGGGGCAGAGGGGCAGAGGGGCAGAGGGGCAGAGGGGCAGAGGGGCAGAGGGGCAGAGGGGCAGAGGGGCAGAGAGGCAGAGGGGCAGAGAGGCAGAGAGGCAGAGAGGCAGAGAGGCAGAGAGGCAGAGAGGCAGAGAGGCAGAGAGGCAGAGAGGCAGAGAGGCAGAGAGGCAGAGAGGCAGAGGCAGAGAGGCAGAGGCAGAGGGATGGCTGACTTTCAGTTGCAGACAAGCCATGGCAACAGTGAGCACCTGTCTCAGAAAAGGAAAATGAAAGAAAAAAGGAATGAATGAATGATATCTTTGTGTCCTTTCATGTTTTCAAATGAATTTGCTATGTTAAGGTATGACTTAACATCACAGCACTTAACAGAGTCCATAGTACTCTAAATTATAATGCCCCCACAGAGAGCCAAAGTCACCTCTGTACTATAATTACTATAAATACATCAACACCTTCTGAAATAGCTAATCAAAGGCTTGTAATGTAAAAACATCAACAAACATAATTATCTCCCCTCCAAATTAGTATTGGCAATAATATATAATGTCAAAGACCTAATTTGCACTCTCTAGTTTAAAAAATACGTGCACATCGAGCTTCTTCATACACTGAACAAGCAATTCAATAAAAAACTGTGGCAAAATAATTTTTTAAAGTAGGATTTATAAGAATTTAAAAGAAGGCTTGGATCAGTTGTGACCACTAACCAGAGCCAAGTCAGCCCTGAAGAGGGCTTTGTCGGACAGGCCTGACTCCTTGCAGGCGTGCGGTGAGCAGAGAAAGGCGTCTTCCTTGGCTGAAACATACCCTTCTTCTGGTGACAGCTGCAGAACATTGGTGTGGAGAAGGGGGTTGTGGGAAAGAAAGAACAGCAAAGAGGGCAGAAAGTAGGAAGGGATTTAAGAGGAAGAAGAATGAAGGAATGATGAGTCTCCAAGTGGTAACATGTGACCTCAACATAGAAAGAAAGCTGCGTAGTTAGATAAATACTGATCCTAACCATCTTGTCTGAAAGGAGACGGAGGCCTGTTTTCCTAGCATGCCCACCAATGACTACATGAGAACCCCTTTCTATTCTTCTTACAAATGACAATAAAATGAATAATTTTATTATAACTGTCTCGTTATTATTTTTCTGCTAAATACTCTGGCTAAATAATTCAAAGGAATCATTTTAAGTATTAAGACTGTAAAAGCTGTAGAATAAAGCATTAAAGAAAATCAATGCTGTGTGTTCTCGTTCTCTCTCACACAAGTGTTATCATAAAGAATGCAATTTACTTGACAAAGAACAGTTCTGAGGGCATTCCAACCTCTCTGGGACGCAGTGGAGAGCACATCTCCCCAGGCATCATTAGAATAGCTGAAGACACTCTGAAGACACTTACAGCTGGGCCCCCTACAATACAGGCGGACAATTTGGGGCCTTAAATCCAACATAGCTCATAGGACCAAGAGAAACTAAACTGTCAGGGCTACCATATCCTTGAATACTAAGTTCAGGCTGCCATTCTAAGCCACTAAGAGCTCTACACATGTACTCTACTGTCTAATAAAAAGGAAAATACTAACTGCCTTTCCACATCACCGGCTGTCAGTAACCCGTGTACAACTTTTAAAGGAAAAGCATTTTTCTTTTTCTTTTTTAAATAGTAATCAAGTGTTTAGTCATTTAGTCAACAGAATCCATTCTTAGCAGAGGCTTTAAATAAAATGTCAAATCCCAGAGTATAAAGTACTGGTAGCCAGAAAAGCATTAGCTATGCCCCTTACCTATGTGACCTTGAACTGACCCCCTCCCAGTCTCGGTTGGCTTCTCTACAGAGGGATGCTCTTCCTCTTTTCTTCCTCTTAGGGTTACTATGTACCTTTATGTGCCCCCAAATTTATATTTCCTATTCATTAAGTCCCACTTAAAGTGGCAGGAATACTCATCATATGCTTCAGAGCCAACAGATTATGAAACATCAAATACTGTCTTCAACTAGCATAAAAAGAAAAGCTTTGCTTCTAAATAACTATTCTGCTCTCCTCAGCCATTTCCCTTGCATATATACAAGAAATCAATAAAATCCAAGTTCTTACAGGCAAAGGCTTGGCCACTCCTATCCGCACCATCCCTGAGGGCGCTCCCTTCAGGGCTTCCACGGCCTCTTCAAGAGTGCTGTTTTCCAGATTAATGTCATTGACAAACATGAGCCTGTCTCCTGGAAAAAGCCGTCCATCCTTTTCAGCTATGCCACCAGGCACCAGGGAACGAATGACAATTACTGTGTTTGCTGGATCGATCGGGTCCTAACAGGGCAGAAGGGTGAAAAGCAGTCAGCTCATTCAGGCGTCGGAAGTCTATTTTACAAATATACTTTGTTTCAAGCGTCTTACAGTTTTCATGTGAGGCTGTAATGAGTACCTAGAACAAACTAATGTCTACCTCATTTTAGAAAGACCAGAGGAGTTCACCAGAAGCAATAGAAGCTTCATTTGCTACTGTCATGAACTTGACCCCTGGATAACGCTAGATAACTTTAAGATGAAATTTGAATCTGGGGGAAACTGTCAAGTGTTGAAGTTATCACTTGATTCAGTACAGGGGAATGTCAGGGCCAAGAAGCGGGGGGGAGGGGGGGAGTGGAGAGTATGGAGGGACTTTTGGGATAGCATTGGAAATGTAAATGAAGAAAATACTTAATAAAAAAAAACGTTATCGCTTGTAGCTGGATGTCAAGGGCATGAGTAACAACAGTATAGTGGATGGATGTACTCTGAGGAAGGTCTTGTCCTTCACAAAGGAAGAACTACAAAAGGAAGCCATTCGGTATTTGTGCTACAAGTACATGCATGGTCTAGAATGCTCAGAGAAAGCTTGAGGTCAAGACTATTAAGAGGAACACCTGTGTTCTATCAGACAGTGCTTAGCATTTCCTCTTTGCCCCGCACAAAACAATCTGGGGAAGGTTGTAGACTGCACTGAGCCAATTTGTAAACAATCATAAATTTAATAAAATGATTAGAATGGTTAGAATTTGTGATATGTCCAAGTATAAATTCATCTTCCTTATTATATAGAAGAAAGAAATAGCTAATACTTTATGGATTAGTGCTAAAGTGTAAGCTGTAAATTAAGAGCATAGAAATAAAAATATTCCCCAAATGACAGAGAACCCACAGTATTATAATGCTCCTAATACTCTGTGCAATTTTTCAAGCTAAAACATAAAAAAGTTCAATAAATATAATGCTAAAACAAACATTGACTACATTCCTATCCTGAGCAATTAATTTGAACAAGGAAATGCTATTACTAACTGTAAAATGTTATTGTCTTTTATCTGCCAGTAACAATTTACTTTTAGAATACGGCATCCGTATGGCAATTAGGAAAATGGGAGATATTTACCTGATAGTCTAAAATACTGAAGCCAAGGCCTCTGCTCCCTTTCTCCAGCTCTATGGACTGACCGCCTGCCTCCCACATGGCCAGCGGTGTTTGAATCTCCTCTGCATTCTGATCCACATCAGACATCGCCAGCATGGGATCCTCTGTCTCTGAGGACCCAATGAACTCTCCTAGATCTATATGAGGCTGAACAACAGACCAGTCATCTCTTAAATCAGAGGGAATAGCAATGACATATTGCAAGAAAACTGGGTTCCTCTGTATGAGTCAACCAAAACACGCTCAAAATCCTAAGTCGTAAAGGCATTAAAAACATAAGCTAGAATTTTCTATAAGCTTATTTAGTGGTTATGTATCTACTACACAGCTTATGTGTGACTTTCAAATCTTGTGTACATTTGAAGCATCTCTACATGAAAAATAAAAAGAAGTGTGGTATTGTGATTAACTAAAAACAAAGCATATAACCTAAGATGAATTCAAGAAAAAGTTGGTGTGTGTAAAGCTTTGTATTATATGCAAAGGTCTCTACAGTGCATAAAATTATATAGATTAAGTAGGGATAATGTTAACTTCTCTCTCAGAACAAAACATATGACAACAACAACAAACCTAAGAACAAAAGAAAGTGAAACAGGTTAAGCCAACCCCACTTATCTGCATGAGCATGTCAAATCTAAGAAAGGTGTGTTTGTCTAGTCTGTGTGCTGCCTTTGCTTTCATATTCTATTGCACTGCCCAGAGCCATGGACGCAAACCTCCTCCTCTGCTCTCCTGTGACCACCCCTCTCACTCCAAACGAACATATTCAGGCAGGCCATTGCGCAGCCTTAGACTGGCACAGTTTGGAATCATGTTTCTTGTTCTTTCCTGTTATGATCACCCACGTGAATGATAAACTCTGTACTTTACCCTTTAAGTTACAAAATTATTCCATTGTATTGATTCCTTCAGCATAAGGTAAAAGAAATCCCTGCTTCACAATATCTGACCAGGGGTCTATGTTGCAGCACCTTCCAAAAAGATGATTAGCTCTGTTCTTGGATATTGTGATTCAAACAGATAAGAATAAGCATATAAAAAATACACACCATAGAGTATTATTTGATGTGAATTGTGAGTTAACTTATGATCTACACTAAAATGTACAAATGAATTAAAACCCAAACAAACACTAAAACACATCTTTCTATATTTTAACTATTAAATGGTTAACTACAAACCAGAGGTGGCAGGGTGGGTAAATAAAGATATGCTTTTCCGTCTGTATACGACTTGCATACTTCTGCCAATTGGGGTTGAGCTAGTTAATGGAGGCACTCCAAATACACATGGTGCGTGGTACCTCATGTCAAGTGCAAGGCATGCAGTTGGGAGGACCTACTGTCAAGTTCACAGTGTGCAGTGTTATCTGTTGTAACTGTTTTCACCTACAGAGAGACTGTCCATGAGATGGGCAGCATCCTAACCTACATTTTACAGAAGACAAAAACAACAACTGAGGTTTAGAAAGGAGAGGTGCTTTGTTCAGGGTAAGCATCAATTCTGACTGAACTCAAGCCCAAGCTGTTTGGGTTCTAGATCTATAAGCATAGACTCTTAAAAAAAATCAAGTCTTGCAGAAAATAAAAATACCTTAACATTCTAACAGTGTTAAGCATCAAATTAGCCTTCCTTCTGTGAGTTCAAGATCATTTATGTCCAGCCTACCTTTTCTGTGAGTTCAAGATCATTTATGTCCAGGCTATCCATTTCTGATAGGGCAATGGGTGGCACAGTCCGACGGCAGCATACCATTGTCACATCTATAGGCAACTCTTTTAAAATATTGACCACATCTTGATGGTTTTCCCCAAGCAAATTTATACCATTCACCTGCAGAAAGGCAGGTCCGCACAAAATAAGTTTTAAACTACAAAGGTCTGTGTGTGAGGGAGCACCATTTTCCCACAACATACATTTCTTTATGGTAGTGGCTGTGGCTCTGCCTTGCCGAGACCTGCAGTTAGACCTGTGCAAGCACTTCCAAACAGGACCTGAACTTGAGCTCAGAGTCTCGCTGTACCTAGAGCTTCTCAAGTACCATGGTAAAACCCTCAGCTTCTCTCTAGGTTTCATCTGTGAATGTAGGGTAGGGAGAGAGAATACAAATATTCCTAGTAGATGCAGGAGAGAAGGCTACAAAGAATTAGCATTTAATGATTTTACTAAGAAAGACTAGAAATGGCATATATAGTATGGTAAAATGTTTTTAAAACTGGGAACATTTTTTTTCTCTGCATTTAAAAAAACATTGACAGATTGCAGAGAAACAAATACCAGTAGATAGCTACTGAGCGACAAGAATTGAGTGAGTGGGGACAGACAGGATGCGTTTTGCTGTTTGTCGTTATTCTCTATGGAAGCATATGAAGGTGTCGACTATTCTAAGAACTGAATATATACTTGAAAAATAGTCATGGAAGTTTCATAGTCTCTGAAGGCTAAAACAGCATAAAACACAACAGAACAAAAACCACCAAAAGAGAACACGGGGAACTGGATCTGCAAGTTGGAATACACACACAGCTTTGGCATCTCTGCTTTGGACTGACTTTATGATATATTCATCACTATTAATTCTCCAGCAGCCTTTCCCAACTTGCATCAGTAGAAAGAAGGAAATCAGAATTTCTTACTTCCAAGAGCTCATCTCCACTGAAGAGCTTCCCGCTGTGTCCCACAGGGCCTTCTGGTAGCACAGACCGGATGAAGTGGTGGCCCACAGTTGCCTCCAGACTTATTCCCAGCCCACTATTCTCACTAAACTTGCTCACATGAGCCACCTGAAATGAGAAAAATTGTCACAACTCTAACATTTTTCTGTTTTTTTTTTCTAGTCATATAAATATTAAGTTCATCCAAAAAAAAGTCAAAAAACTTTTTTAAAAGTCTTATTGTAGTGCTACCAGTGAAAGATACTTATGTCAAATGGCTTCAAAGACCAAGAGTAAAGGGATATGTCTAGCCTCAAGCACCTGAGAGCATTCTCCGAAAAAATTCCTATAGACCTGAGCACAGCTAACAGCCTGGAGACTGCATACCTGGGACTTGCTGCTATGCACACCATGGGGTGCCATGTGTCATTTCCCACAAATAATAACTTTACCAAACAAGACCTCTCACATCTTAAGGTGGTGGGTGAAAGGTCAGTATGAGAGTGAAGTCACCAGACTCTGAGCTGTGATGCTGAGAAGCATTCTTCTCAACCCTGAAAACCCAAATAGAGCTCAATTACTCTAAGAAAAGGCCAGGCTCCCACTGAAGTCGCCAGCTATCTCTGCTCCACACCCCCTCTATAATTCTATTAATGCTGCCAAGTACACAGTAGGCAAGGAGAAGGCGGGACTACACCCATTTACCAGAGCACAGATCACAAATGATGTGGTCCTGTCGTGCAGCACGCTTCTGCTCTTAGGAGAGGACAGGAAATATGCAGACAACAGGTACACAAGGGGCCTTTCGGGTTCAGGATTGGTTCTGATATAGATGAAATGGCTTGTGGAGGGCCCACCTCTCATTCAATTACCCCCTAAACAGCAAATGATGCTGTCCATACCAGTCACATTAATCCCACCCATGAAGTCAGTGCTAAATGAAGTGCTCTTCAACTGTTCCTACTGTATTCCTCTCCAACTTAAGAGTTAAGATGCTCCTGGCTGTACTTACTCATTTCTGATTTGATGTTAATTACCTTGAGTTTTTACAAACAAGTACTGCTATGAAAATGAAGTGCAACATTGACAACACTACTTAGCAGTGAAAGTCAGAGATACCTGTAATATATATCATCTATTTTCTTTTACCTCTTCTAACCTAGAGGCATAAAGGAATTATTATAAATATGAAAAATTATACTGAATGTAGTGTTTTACTTTTGCTTTTGATTTTCCTGACATTTCAATGACGTGAGTCAACTTTGCTACCTTTTATAATAGCAAATAAATAACCAACACTGCCATAAGTGATATGAAAGCCAGGCAGAATCACTGTATCACAAAAGCAAAATGAATAGGAATGACAAAGGCAATGCTGGGTGGAGCATGGTGCACACCTGTATGTGCAGCACTAGGGAAAGGAAAGTAGAGGGGTCAGGAATGCGTGGTCCTTTGTCTATGCAGAGAACCTGAGGCCAACCTGGGCTACGTGATGCCTTGCCTGAAGTGACTCTTTTTAACATGGAAAGAAGGAAGGTAGATGAGGAAAGAGGGAGGGAGGAGGAAAAGCCTACAGCTCAGTCATAGCTCAAGGCAAGCTTTAACTTATTTGAAGTAAGGTGTCACTCTATGCTGGTTCTTTCTATAAACCACATGTGTAGAATCAGGAAACCCTTTCCTGTGTGAACAGTACTTCCACCACTCTCAGAAATACTGAGGCATGATGACAAACTTGCAAACCATGTATTTCTGTCCCTTAGCAACATGACAGCTTCGAGAAACTCCGACCTCTGACCTCTCCCCAGGCCTCTTCTCAATGAGTATCATTATTTTCCCCAAGAATTTCCTGCACAGACACAGGTCCAAGTGATGAAACAGGAAGAGCAAGCCAACCTACCACTATTTCATAGTTAATTCCCATAATCCTCTGCCACTTGGTCAGCAGGGCAGCCTCTTGCTGCACATCTTCAGCTTCTTCCAGCTCAGCTGACAACAGTGGAAACCCTGAAACAATCAAGCACACAAAATTCACCTTCTGCACCAGGAAGGTGGGGCAAATCCTTCCTGCTGTACTTGATCAGACTCCTCATAGGTTCCCTCATATTTTATTGAATTATAATTTTCTAATTTAGACTAATGTTTGCATGTGCAACAGTATTCCTTTTTAATGGACAGCTTTTAAGCTTATCTAGACTTCCCATTCAAATCTCCATACTGTTTTCTAATGTTCTTTAAAAGAATAAGGATTGCAATAAAACTGTGGTTAGGAGAAAAGGAGGCTATGATATCACTTCACACACATACCAAATAAATTATAACAGACAACCCTATAACCAGGAATAAATATATATATACATATATATATGTATATATGTATATATGTATGTATGAAACAATGAAGAAATGAGAATGTGTATCAAGATAAAAACCTGTAGTCAGAATCTCACTAATCAACCAAAAAAAGAAAAAAAAGGAAAAAAAAAGCCATCAAGCCAGTAAGAAAGGCACCAAGGAAGCGACATATTCATGAATACAGAATGTGGAGGTGAAAGCTGGCCCTGACTGAGGAGCATCTCTGCCACTGAGCTATAGCCCTAGCCCCACAACAGATGCAACCAGTCCTACAACATGTACAACTAGCCCTATAACATGTACAGTTAGCCCTACAACATGTGCAACTAGCCCTACAACATATACAATGTCACTTGGTGCTTACTCATAAATGATTTCTCTTTAAAACCTCTATTCCTTTACAGTCTTTACATTACCTTAAGGAATATTTGAGAATTCTGATTTTTACCAGTTACCTTTTCTCTCATTGCAGGCTCATCATACTTTAGTTAATAATTCTGACTTGTCTCAAAAAAATGGACAAAGTTGATAACTATTTTTAAAGGTCTGGTCATATGCAAAGTCCTAGGTTCAATGTCTAGCTTAGAGAAAAAAGCCAAACCGGACTGGAAAGTATCCCTGTGAATATCCCTGTGTTTTCTGTCCAAATTAAAATTTAGTTATGTGAGGGGTAACAACCAACAATGAGCTGGGCGCATAAGGAATCTTTAACCCTACTTCTGGGAGCAGAGATCATTTCCCCCAGTTCACCTTCAATGTGTGTGTGTGTGTGTGTGTGTTCACACAGCTCGACAGAAATATAATGGGGGATTATAAATGGAATGCAGGCAATCAGATGACACCATCTGAGGTTCACATTCATCCACCCAGCCTAAGCCATGCCATCCTTATCTTCCACCTGCCTCCAGACTACATTTCAGAACTTTGAAAACACAAACAAAAAGCCAGAGCGCCATCTTCTCCAACATTGGTGCTGAAGCAAGCGATGATCCTGCAACATCACCATCCTCTAGAAAGGCAGTGGCATCCCCCACACACACCAGGATGGACACACCAGGTACATTAGAACCACCTCCAGGTTTCTTTATTTACTTATTTATTTTAAATAGCTCAAGAACTGCTGACTGTAAGCCTGGAGGTGCAGATATCCCTCCACACACATATGCAAATTTCTCATTAGCTACCTTTTCTGCAACAAAATCGATGTTTCTGCATCTTCCACATAACCCCTCATGCCCATCCTCACTTCCTATTTAAAGTCATGTTCTAAGTATTTTTATCATCTCCACAACTCTTGATATTTACTTTAGCCCAAGTATTTTCTTTACTAATTAGTGTAAAAAATGGCAGAATGTAATTAATATGTATGAACACTACACATTTTCCTTCCAGGATATCATAACATATACAAAATCTCTTTAAATAATAAAAGTAAACTAAAACTTTCCACAGCAGAGGAGATAATAATGAGGCCACAGACAGAGTAAAGAGTGGAATCCATTCTACCAGACAGGAACAGTTTCCCGCTTGTTCAATGGCTTTAAGTCACCAAATACCCAGCAAGAGGACCAGCAAAAGAGGCAGGAGACAAGGCATTAAAAAGAGGGCAAATTTGGTGTGAACTATGATAAAACACTGCATCCTAGCAAACCTACAGTGAGAATTCTTAGATGGCCTGAACAATTCTCTGTGAAACTGTTATCAAGCCCAGTTTCAGGAAGAAGTGGTAGTGTATCCTGAAATGCAGCACTCAGGAGCCAGCCTGGGCCACGGAGCAAGACCTTGCCCCAGAAAACAATCATCACAGCAGAAAACAATTGACAGAATCAAAATTCCCAAACAAACAAACACTCCACATGTTTCCATTCCTAAAAATTCTAAGAGTTTCTGTGTTTGTTTTTAAATACTTTATATTTTACTATTGTTTCACAGTTGGGTGTTCAACTGTGAAATATACATAAACAGTAAGTTAAAACTACACATGTTACCAAATGATACCTCAAGAGTAAGTCTGGTGTGTGTGTCAGTGTGTGTGTGTGTGTGTGTGTGTGTGTGTGTGTGTGTGTGTGCATGTGTGTGCATATGTCAGAGAACAAACTGATTCTGCATGAAAATTAACAAACAACAAATAAATGAATTATTTTAATCTTAAAAAGCACTTGGTTCTATTGATAAATACAAATTTATCAACCTCCCCTTTCCCAAGAAGTTAGTAGCATATTTATAATGGCCTTAGTAACTTAGACTATCATAAAGACTTAATCTCTTTGCAAGCATTCTGTCTAAACATAATGAAATCCTGAGCCTGGTTCTAAGTGTTACCTTCTTCTTCAATCGGTAATATGCTGGTATTTCTCTTCAATGATAAAGATTCTTCATCCTTTTCACAATTTTCTTAAATATAAAAGTATTTTAGGTTAAATAAATTAAATAGTTAAATATTATCTAATAAAATAGAAAATAAAACCATTTGAATTTTTCTAAACCCATTTTACTTGTCTGAACCACCAATTAGAGTTAATTTTGAAGAGACCACCTCCACAGTAACCGTATGAACTTAATGTCTTCCTGTAAGTGGGCTAGGACTTTCTGGAAACCTGTCTGCCCATCTGCTAGGAATGCCTAACTTAGTGGGAAGCACAAAGCTGCACAGTGTTAGCAATAAAACACCTTCCAGGTAACAGCCTCACACTGCTGATTGTTTCAGTCGTTTGCAGGGATACTCATGGAGAACCACCAGAACCTTGTGGCCAGCTAGATCAGCCATACACAGTGGAAAGCAACAAAGAAGTCCACTTCAATTAAGGCAGGCTGGCACCTGAAGTGCACGGGAAGCTATCCTCACACTTGTACACATCACTGTGCATGCTTGCCTATGTACAAATGCAGGTGCACACACACACACACACACACAGCCCACATATGCCTCCCCAGAGATCCTAAAGGCATCAAACACAACTGTATCCCCACCCTGAAGAGAAAGTCTTGATGACACCCAAATTAAAGTCAGGACAGAAAGAAAGAAGAGCCTATCTCCAATTGAGAAACAATAACAGTATGCCTGTTTTACTCAGGAGCCCAATCTAAAGCAAATGAGTAAACCTATGGTTCCAACTAATACCAAAATATTTTTCTAAAATTTTTCTACAAAAAGCACTTTAGAGTTAGAAGACAATGTTAAAAAAATACAAAGGTCTCTACCAGCTGGGAGGTCCACATCTTTTGCAGTGTCTCCTCTTGACGTAAGTTCTGCTTCCTGGCTTGCTCCCTTCCTCATCAGTGTCAGACGCACTGTCTGTCCTGTGTGACGTAACACCTCTACTGCTTGTTGGTTGGTAAAACCCTGAAGGTTGGTGCCATCGACCTATGATAACAAGATATATTAAAAATCAAAAGCACTTTTTCATTGCTAATGCAAAATGTGTATTTATCACTTAGCAGTGAGTAATGATCAGGGAATGAATATTTCTTTCACTGGGAAATGGCCACAACAGCCTAACACACACTGTGTCCAGGAGTAATGATAGTTTTCTCAGGACTATTCCAAGGGTTGCACTGCTTTCTACAGATTCTGTGGTATAGGCTCAGGGTGTGACTGTTAAGGTCATTTCTCTAACTCCGTAGGTGATCCCGATGCACAGTTAAACTTGGAAATGAGTACTTTGGGGGATCAAGGGCAGAGGCAGTGAGGAAAACACTCCCCCAAGGCACTGCTGTGTACTTACAGTACTTTACACTGCCTGCAAACAAGAAAGGTGAAAATTTTAAAACTCATAGACTCAGCAGATGAATAAAATGCTGTGAGATCCAGACTACCATTCTCTACCACAGTGCAGCCTAACTATAACTGTTATGAAAAGGAAATACTAAAACTTCAAATTAATCATTTGAAAATAATGTTTTAATTATCTGTGCATACGTATAAAAATACGAAGACACATCTAGTGTCTGCACATAACAAATGGAACCGTATATGACATCTGAATATACAGAAAAAACAGAGAGGAAATGAATACTTAACTATTTTTCCTGGTGGGAATAGTCAGGCAAAGATCTAGAGACCTGGCCTGTGAAAGAGTCTCACACGCTGCCCACTGGACTTTTGTACAGTCCTGCTGAGTTACATGCCAGTGGAACACGGGCACCTGACTCTATTCTTCCCCATAACAGATCTTCTGATTTCCTTTTGCAAAGATGAGCAAATTAGAATAACAGAGAAAAGACTGCAACAGAATCATAAGCAAGGGGGAAAAGTTCCTATACCAGTAACTGAAGGAACTTCTAAAACTGGTCTAGAAATAAAGGCCTAATTTTCATGTGCTCATCTGGTCAAAGAAGAAGTGTTAATAAAAATAAAACCATGTTCTCTCATTAAAAAGAGATGGTCCCTGGCTCAGGAGATGGCTTACTTGATAAAACATTTGCTGAGAAAGTATGAAAACATAAACTCAATCCCCTAGAACCCATGCACAAGAGCTAGGACAGGACTGGAGGGATGGGTCAGCAGATAAGGATGCTTTCTGTCAGCTCTGACATCCGAGGTTAGGTCATCAAGACCCATTTAGTGAAAGAAGAGAATGGGGTCCAGCAAGTTGTGCTCTGACCCCTGCTTACCATAGCACAGGAAAGGTACAGAAAGGATCAATCAGCAAGTTCCAGGTTCAGGAACAGAGACTGAAGATCTTCATGAAGATCTCAATTGTGGAAGACAATGATATCAAGGTCTTCACATTTATGGGCATTCTTCACACAAATGCACATACATACATACAGAGTCACAGATACACACACACAGTGGAGGTGGACTAATGGTACAAAAGATGCCAAATAGACTACAATAATACTTAAACATAGATACATGAAAAATTGTTTGTGTGTGTGTGTGTGTGTGTGTGTGTGTGTGTGTGTTATGCCTGTGGAGCCCAGAAGAGGGTATTGGATCTCTTGAAGCTTGGAGTTACTGTCATTTGTAGCCATTTTGTAGCCATGTGATGTGACATACGTGCTGAGACTGAACTGCAGTGCTCAGGAAGAGTAACCTCTACTACTGAGCACTTTCACATTCATGGTTGCTAGCACTGCTCTTTCTGGCCTCTAGACCAGGCTAACCTCAAAAGCACAGAGATCTGCCTGTCTCTACACCACCAGGCCTTGTTTTGTGTTGTTGGTTGGTGTTGCATTTTTTTAGGTAGTTATTTAACTCTGATCACATGGTATGTTCTTTAAGCTTCAAAGACAAGTTTTGCTAAAACAGACAGACATGCTATATCTGTTACCATAGTGATAAAAAATCAAAATGGGAGGCAGGCATGGTAGTACAATCTTTTAAATCCCAGCACATGGAGGCAGGGAGGAAGGTCACCATGAGTTCAGGGATATTCTGGACTATTTAGTGTCAGAATAGCATAGGCTATAAAGTGAGACAGTGTCTTAGACAACACAAAACAAAACAGCCCAACTCTAAACACTGATACCCCCCAAATTCTTCAAATGCACAAAACTTTATACAGCAAGTGGTTCTTCTAAAATCATTTTCTATCTCTCTTTTAAAAAGAAGTTTCATTAAGAAAAACTTTGTACAAAGAATTCTGTTTAGGCATGTATATAAAAATGCACTTGCTTCTGTTTTCAAAACATGGCAAATTTAATTTTAAAATATATTTATTACCCAATGCCATGAGATGGGTACCCGCAAAGAAAATCTGCTTTAACAAACTACATTTTAAACTATACTTCTACTAAGATTCTTAATAATGTCATCACAACATGGAAATAAGGCACCTGCTTCCCAAGACGCCAATTCATGCTGCTTTGTACTGGGCACATGGAAGCTAATATTAGTATTAAAAGAGCATGAAAGGTAATTAACTTGAAATCCCAAAGTTTCCTAGAAATAGACAACTTACAGCCTGACTACATTATAAGTCCAGGCGGGAAAACACCAGTCCAGAATCTATTTAACTAGGACCAGGCCTGGTGACAGGAAGCTATGGTGTCAGCTTCGACTCAGCGGTACCACAGAAGAGAGTGACACAAGTAGGTGGAAAGTTGAACAGCCTCTGCTCATCAGGGAAACACAGGCACTACTCTGTTAACATGTAATGCAGGTGCCACAATCAGCCAGAGAACTCATGGAGAAGAAATAGAAGTCACGCAGCTGAGAAAACCTGCTTCCCTAGCATACCCCATGTGGCTTGCCAAACCACCCTCCAACAACCTCTATCTACTGACAAGAAACTGAGAATCTATTTCTGTCACAGAGTATTAGAGACAGCATCTGACACTTCTCATTATGGATCACAATTCTACGCTGCTTGCAACTGTGTGTCACTAAATAACTAATAGGGATTATGACTTTGTCTGTGGACAAGAGTACCTAACATTTTAAGAGAAAAGGAGCCCCTCTATCAAATGATTGTCACAAAGAATGACAATATGAGAAGTCTGGTGGGGGTGGTGGGGGCCACTGGCAATTTCCTACCCTTGTACTGTACAAGGAAAACGCTAGAGGTCCACAGAAGACAGTCTGTAAAGGAAGACCAAAGTAGCTAAAACATTACAAAATAAATACTTCCTCAAAATACTAAATAATTCTTAATCTTCTCAGCACCTCAATGAATACAAATTAAAAATAGATCATAGCTCCAATATCTGCTGTCAAAACAAAGCCAGAACAAATAAAGTCTATAATTGTAAAACTGCAACTAGGAGTGAAGGAAATATTACCAATTTATAGGAAGGCCACAAGCGGGTGTTGCTTGACACAGAATGAACACATGGCCAATGAGAAGCCACAAGAAGATGATGCTTTGCATAAAATGAACACATGGTCAAGAGCTCCCATAATGCTTCCCTGGGGTGAAGGCATTTCTAAATTAGAAAGTAATTAGAATATAGGTGACAGTGAAGCTTTTATTAAAAGCAAGAGAAGATTTAGGGAAAAGTACACCTCCCCTTTATGAGGACATTTCTTTAATCACCTACTTGGCTAAGAGGAAGTCATCTTTGAGGATCATTTTCATAGGAACAAAGACAGTGACAACCTGGAGGGAAGCTACTGTGACACTTAAAAATCTGAAATAAATCTACTTCATCAGTAAACAGTTTTCTAGTAGAATATACTAATACAGCGAGTCTTGTATCAGCTTCTGGGAGGGTCTCATGTGGTTCTCTGAAGAGTACTTCAAGGGATGTTATATTCCATCCTAAGGTAATGCAATTGAATCAAGAGGCTTACTAAAGGTCGACCAATGGATTGGCCAAAACAGACTGAGAAAAATCCATGAATCTCAATCCTACACAAAGAACTGTAGGAAGCCGAGGAAAGCTGTGAATGAGAACGCCTTCCACAGGGAAGAGCACACCGACTGGCTGCCCAGTCCCAAACGGCCAGGCCTGAAAATGTGCATAGGTGCATAGGCAACACTGTACAAACTAAACAGATTCTATTGAGGAATATGAATATATGTACATATGTGCTTGCAATGCTATTTCGTTTAAAAATGCATGAATTTAAAGGAGACGAGGGCGGGTTATGAGAAGCGTTAGAGGAAGAAGGAAGGGGAAGAGAGTGCAAACACATCCTCATAAAACCTCGTGTATGAATGTTCACAGGAGTGCTCTCTCTAAGAGACAACAGATGAAAATACCTCTATGGCTGCACTGACGAGAAGGTAAGTGTGTGCAATGAAAGAAAATGGAAACTGACTCTACTACATAGATCAACCTTGAAAAACTGTATGCTAAATAAAGCAGTTAATTACAATGGACCAAATCCTATGTTGTTGTTCTTAATAGGAAATGTCCCAGGAAAAGTACAAAGACAGAATGTAGACCCCAGACTCCATAAGAAGATAGAGAAAGCAGGGAGCAAGGAATACAGTAATGAAACTCTTCTACAACTGAATGCAGTGCTGAATGTCCAACATGGGAAATATATGAATAGTCACTGAATTGTACAATTTAAAGGTATAAGTTATAGAATATATAAATTACTTATCATAATGCTTATTTGAAACACTATCGAATGAAGTGACATAGTTGAAAGAAAGTGTATATTTTAAACTGAAGATTGTGCTTGATAGTTTTATGCCAACTTGTCCCAAGCTATAGTCATCTGAAAGGAAGGAACCTCAGTGAGAAAATGCCTCCAGAAGATGGCACAGTAGGCAATGAATTAAGCGGGAGGGTCCATCCCCGAGCTGGTGGTCCTGGATTCTGTAAGAATGCTGAGCAAGTCATGAGGAATAAGGAAGCCAATGAGCAGCACTCTTCCACAGCCTCAACATCAGCTCCTCTCTCCAGGTTCTTAATGTTTGAGGTTCTGTCCTGACTTCCTTCAATGATAAGACTATGATGTGGAAATGCAAGCCAAGTAAACCCGTTCCTCTTCTGTCAGAACTCGGTCCAAGAATGGAGTCATGTGAGAATTCTTAGTACTTAGGAGAACACGCCAAGAAAACCAAGCAGAAGTCTTCTGACCTCAGTTTCTTAAAGACATTGAATTGTCCTTAGAATATGTTTTCCTGCTCCTCCCAGGTACCACCAATAGGAATAAGTTAACTGCAGATACTCATTATTGCTTGCTCTTGTTATTCAGTTAAATGTTTACACTACCACTGTATATGCCTCTGGATAAAACTGTTTTTGCCACATATGGTTTGTCCTTGTGATTGTATACAGCTTGAACTCATAGCAACTTTACTCAGGAGGCCTCTCTTAATTCTCGGAGTACAAAGCCGGGTACCACTGGGAGGCAGAGGCAGGTGGATTTCTGAATTCGGGGCCAGCCTGGTCTATAGAGTGAGTTCCAGGACAGCCAGAGCTATACAGAGAAACCCTGTCTCAAACAAACAAACAAACAAACAAACAAACAAACAAACAAACAAAACAAACAAAAAAAATTCTCAGAGTACAAACTGTCTGATGCTCTGAATAAATCTCACTATTGCATGAGACTTTAGTCTGCCTCATTTCACCCAGGTCCTACCACCTTTAGAGTGGTAAACACTCCCCAAGTTGCTTTTAGTCATGGTGGTTTCTCAGTAGCAATAGTAACCTTAACTAGGATAACTGTACAGGGATCCATGCTGTCTCTTCATTCTCTCTATCACTCTCAAAATAAAAACGGGGCAGTGGCTCATTTCCATTTGTGGTGAGACAGAGATGCACTGAGAAAGTCTTCACAGCTATTACCCAAGTAGGTGGGAAGCTCAACTTAATCTTTCAATTGGACTTCAAAAGATAAATAGATACAGTTAAGAATTCACAGCTCTAATGCCAGGAACACTCTGGGAGACATACTATAGACTTTCCAAGGACAGAGGTAATATTCCTTAATCTTTTTTTCCCTAAAATGTCATAGAAAATATGCAACAATAACAACAACAACAAAATTTACCAATTAGCTTCTTCTACTCATCAAATTCTTGGTGGTAAGTGTTTCCGACTGGTTTGTAGCAACCTTTAGGGTTTTCATCATGTCCAGGAATCAGTGCCATACCGAATGACAATTCTCACCATCTGACTCCACAGCCCCAGAGCCACCACTCCCACCTGCATTTCTCTGACAAGTTTGGATCCTGACATTGGGAAGACACATTTGTCTCCAAACCTCGTTTATTTACGTTAGCACACTGTCCTCAAGACTGACTAAAGTGTAGCATGTGACAGAATTTCCTTGTTTAGCAGGAAAAATCAAGACATTCCATCTTTATACTACCTTTCTTGTTTAGCCTGCTGTCTACCAACAGGATCTGGGCTATTCTTTGGCTTGTGCTATGTGAAAAACAGTGTTGTGACAAAGGAATCTTTAATCAGTCAGCATTCGCCACCAATGTCTTCAAAATGATATTAAAATAAACACTGGCAATGAGAAAGATCTTCTAGTTACAGAAGTTGAGACAGAGAAAGTAAACAAACAGGTTTCCTACTGGCAGAGCATCTAACAGTCTTTAGTTTTCCTATGTGAACTGGAAATCCCTACGAAATCATATCATCTTCAGGTTTCCCTGTGTGGTTAACCTAAATTAGTTTCTACATCACAGAGCGGTTTGAAGAAGCTATTATCCACTGAAGAGCGGGTTAGTTTTCTCTTAACTACCTAAACTGGCCATATACGTAAAGCACTGACTTCACTACAATACCATAAGGACCAGATCAAAGACTTCTGGACTTATTTCACTCCTATATCCTTGTAGAACCGAAAGGAGCTGACCTACATGACAGTGTCATTCTGCAAGGTTTAAAGAAAATACCTGTAACTGAAAATCCGGCTATAGTAAACACCAGGTCTTCCTTCAGAATATACACAGGAAGATATACTATAATTTTAGTGTAACAAATTCATTATGACCATAATTGAAATATATCAATATATCAGAAATTATAATGAAATACATTTCTATTTTTGACTTAAGGAAAGTAAAGCTTCTATCCAATATTCCATTTAATTTGAAAATAATAAATTAGTGAATTATAAAGACAATCTCAAGCCACTAAAACTAGATTAAATGCATGGATCTGGAGTTGGGGAGATGGTTCATCAGGTAGAGTGCTTGCTGTGCAAGTGTAAGGACCTATGTTGGGATCAGAGTACCCATGTGAAAAGACTGGGTATGGTGGTACATGTCTATGATCCTATTGCTAGGAGACAGAGACTTGAAAGTCCCTGGGCCACAAGGAGGTATGGTACCCAAGGAGAGCTTGAGTAATGGGGGGGGGTGTATGAATGGGATTGGGAGGGGGACTGTAATCAGGATGTAAAGTGAATAAATATATTAATGGGGAAAAAAAATCCCTGGGCTCAGTCAGTCTAGAAAACTGGTGAACCTGTCTCAAAAATAAGGCTAGAGGAAAAAAGAAAACACAGTGTCAACCTCTGGCCTCCATATGTGCAAACACTAGCAGACAGACACACCTGTGTGCATACACACACACACACACACACACACACACACACACACACACACACCACAAATACAAACAAAAAATGTCAATGAGTGCAGTTCTTTACTAAGTAAAATCAGAATGCTGGGTTCACAGCTCAGTAGGTAAACTGAGTCTCAAGCATGAGGAGCTGAGTTCAGATCCTTAGGACCCACATAAAACCCAGGCACGGCTGTGTAGTCTTTAACATCAACAAGGAGGAGCCAGAGCCAGAGCCATGCCATGGAACTCACTTGCCTGCTAGTTTAGCCAACCAATGAGCTCCAAGCTCTGTGAGAATCACTGTTCCAATAAATAAACATAGAAAACTATAGAGGAATGCACCAAACATTGACCCCTGGCCTCTGGCACACATGCACTGTACCCACACATACAAATGCATGCATACCATATATACCCAGAGAGAGACAGACAGACAGACAGACAGACAGACAGACATAGATAACAAATTATTTCTTCATCACAAGATTTTATGATCTACATGCATATGTGTGGATGTGGCTCTAGGTTGTTCAACACAGGTTCTAGGAACCAAACTCAGGTCCTGTGGAAGAGTATTCAGGTTCTTAACCATGAAGCCATGTTTCCAATCTCTGAGAACATACTTCTTAATCACGAAAACTGCAAAAACTATTATTAAGTGTGTAACTTACTGCTATAATTTGGTCTCCAATTTGGATTCTTCCATCATGCTCCACAGCACTGCTTTTTGTAATGCTCTTTACAAAGATTCCTGAAGGCTCTAAGATTAGAAATAAGTAATTTTTTTCACTATTTATAAAGCACACAGAAAGAAAAGCCATCTTCTGCCTTCTACATAAAAATCCTAATTATGACTAAGTAGTGACAAGCCACACAGACATTTAGGACAAAGAATAAGGCAATTATTCAGCCTGTCATATCAAAGTCACCTACACCAAATTATTTCTAAGAAAGCTATCAACAACTTTGTTCAACAACAGAAAGTATATAATGATTGAATATCTTATAAGACAGATATTAGAGAAAATTGCAACACTTAGAAAATATTTAGGATTTAATATTACCTAATTTTTTATCTCCAATATAACCAGCAATGGTAATTCCTAGTCCTTGGACATTTTTAGTGAGTTCCACATCAAACGTCTCACTTTCATCATTTTTCTGAGTAGAAGCATCAACCTAAAGAAGTATCAATAAATATATCTTTAAATAAATCAACATGTAAGAAAGACAAAGGTTGAATTTTAAAGTCAAAGACTCCATTTCACTAAGGCATCTTTAACTGTGCTGTGCAACCTGACAATACAGACAGAACATTGCATCTTCATTCAGAAAAGAATGTAGAAAAGAAAGCTGAGCCTTACCTCATCAGACAAATTTACTATATAGACAAAATGTCAAAGATTAAATAGCTTCCTGTTAATAAAGTATTTTCAGATATATCTCTTTATTTCTAAAGGAGCTGGGATGTTTAAAGTTCAAATAAGTCATGTTTTAAATTGATATCAAAACTTTGATTTAGTGTTACCACTTAAATCTTTCTAAACATCACTTTCTAGACGGCCACCTACCAAGAAGAGTGATGACCAGCTGCCATTTATTGAACAGTGTCTTGAAATATACTTGGAATGTCTTCATTTTTTACTCCTTATAACAATCTAGAATTCCCTACATCATTTGTAGGCCAGTAAGATGTCCAATTTTATCGATCTTTCCCCAGAGGAAGGAGGCATATAAATGTTTCCAAGGACAAACATCTGGGGAGACAAAGCTCAAATTCCAACATCGTGGTTGCAGGGATCCTGTTCATAAATGATGTATAGTATGTAAGACTATACAACATAGGGCCTCAGCTTCCACAAGAGAGTTCGCACTGTTACCTACAATTTTTACTTTATTCTAACACCATGAATATGAGTGAGTCTATCCTGCAGCCATGTTATAAGTAGGCTGGTGACTTAGTTTTTAAAAAAAGTAAAGGGCATCAGGGATGGTTTTTACATTGCCCTTTTACATTGTTTTGTAAATTGAAGATACTCATGAAGAAAGGGTGCCTTTCAACATGGCATCCTCCCATTCTGGAATGATATCTGCAAAGAGCTTTCTTGGATCTAAGCCTTAATATATAATAATATAGTTACAATTAACTACATGTTGGACCACAGGTAAAGAAGATTCCCTCAATTAAGCATTAGTGAGCTGACACATGATGTTATCAATAAGCCACTGGTCCTATACATTGGTGTGATGTCAGCAGACCTTCCAGTCAACCCTACAAAAACCTCAAGGCAATGGGCTTTAATATAATACCCTTGCAGCTTGGGACTAATCATTGACACTTCCTGATTTATGTAAACAGTTATCTCACTGACAGACCACCTAAATGAAGTATAATTTTACAAGTAAAGTTGGATTTATTTTTCATTGCACATAATTATCTGTGCAAACTTCGCAAAAGTTTAAAGTTTAGATAATTACAAGAAAATGACAGGATAAAATCTGCTTCAATTGAAACAAATGTGTTTTCTATTTTTAATAAGTTATCCGAGTGCTATTTTAGAGGGTGGCAATTTGACTATCGAATGGTTTTAAACGGGGTACAAGCTTCAGAAATGATGATACACAGAGAATAGACACTGTCCTAAGCTTTCATTACATCAAGTAGTTTCTGGTACTGCATTCATTTATATATTGCTGAATAAAAGGTTTTGTTTTCCACAAAAGAATGGCATTTAAACACTTCCCTAAACAAGCTCGCTTTCTTCTCTCTGTAAAAATAGCAACCAAATCCAGTCCTAAAAACAACAGACTCATGAAAATCTCAAGAAGGCTAATAAAGCTTTAAAGGGTTTATGGAGGAGGTTAGCTTATTAACAAAAGAATTTACACCAACTGATTAGAGCAAGTTTAATAAAAGAAAATGTGGATATTTTACATGATGAAAAATGGATACAGGATTGGAATTTGTTGGAAAATTTATCTAGAAATCGGTAGAATTTGCTTCTGAAATGACTAAGACACTTTTGGGTGTTTTTGTTTTATTTTTTATCCATTGCAGTCTTCTGACCTTAAACCAACTGATATAACTTTTATTCTGTTATTTTTCCTGATATAAATTTTAACGTTCAAGAATTTTGAAAATTTCCAACTTCTTTTCATGTCAAATTTAGGACAAATATGGGACAGAACACTGATGAATCATGGACAATGTGCCATGGCAAAACATCGCTACTGTTTTAAGCAAGTATTTACAATGACAGTCACTCATCATAGATCTGTTAATAGTCCATAGCTTACACATATTAAAGAAATGACACAGGGATGTTCGTAAGCCTCATCCATTCCCGCCATCATGGCTCCCAATCCCCATCTGCCACATAAGAAACTATTTAGAGAACAGTTAATGAAAGATCATGATTAGAATGATGGCCCAGTTTACAAAGAGGCTTCTAAGTAAGACAAAGATAGACTTCAATATTATAGGCAGTTGAACAGTACAACACTAAAATTTCGTATGTGCTTCAAAATATCCTTATAAAATGGTTGCTTACAGAAAGTGTGAAATGATCTCCTAGAATCTTTAAGTGAGGAATTCTCAATAAATAGAACATTAGCAACTCTACACATGCTTTTTGTTCAATTCTTTTAATACATACAGGTATCAGTAAATCTAACTTTTAAATAAACATCTGAATACTGTTTGCTTAGACCTTTATGTAGAGGAATTTTAATACAGCAACATGGCTGCTCAGGCAAGGGTTCATATCCAAAGACCTTCTGTATTACAGTATGATCTTGATAAAATGCAGACATGTCCTTAGTCCACACCTTTAATCCCAAACAATGTAGGTAAGGTTACTTGGTGTATGGAAGCAGCTATGTTTGAACATGAAGACTAATTGAGGGGCAGACAAAGTGATAAATCAGAATGATTTGACAGAATGAGTCAGAGATGGGATATATCCAACTCTCAATAGAATACCACAAAAAAGTGAAGCTATTTAAGAGCAGTGTGGGGAAAGTCAGCTGGAGTCAGTGCAGGGAGTGCAGTGCAGTGGAGTTGAGTTTATTCCTGAGTTTATGAAGGTCACTAGAAGCAGTTAAAATCAGAGAATAAGGAGCCAGGTTAGAACAAATTGGGAGAGTTAGTTTAAGGCCAAGCACAGGGATTCAATGAGAGGCTGAGAGAAGCCAGATTGAATCAGCTTAGAGGGTGGGGGTAGTTTGAGCAGAACAGCTGAGTTGAACCAGTCAGCCAGAGTTCAGAAAGAACTAGAAAGGGTGAACTTATTCCGCAGTAAGCTTCAGAGACAACAATTACATCTGGTGAACAAAATGTACATTTACTCTTTTACATCAATGGTTTTCAACTACTTACTCGCATCTCTGAAGTAGAAGATGTGGAAGAGGAGAGGGTGATGCCCAAAGAGGAGGATGCTGGCGTTTCTTCTACAGCACCTCTGGCAATCATCAGCTTAACTCTATTTCCACACTGCCTAAGGACTTGTGCTACTTGCTCACTGCTCATTCCTGCTAGGTCAGTGTCACCAATCTTTAGAATGTGGTCTCCACTGCATAATCGCCCATGCTGATTTTAAAAAAGTATTCAAATAATTAGGCACTTCGATGATAACTGCAGTTGAAAGGTGTTAATGATCTAAAGACAATAATACAGATGCCAATAATAGAACATGTCCATCATATAAAGTTAAATATTAAATTTTGCTATTAACTGTCCTCTGACATCCAATGTTGTAAAAGCAAATGAAACTTACAGCTAATTTGTTAAGTCAATAGCTAATTTTTTTTTCCAGTTTGACTTCTAGTTAAAATTCACATGAAAATAAAGGATGGTTTTGTGTGATTTTTGGTTTAGAGGAACAAGAAAAAAAATCTCTTTAAGCATAGATAAAGTATGACATCATTGTGCAAATACAGCTCATATTGATTAGAATGTGCTATAGAACACAAGAAAATACAGGAATGTCCCTAGAGTTTCTATCTTGCCATCTCAATTATAAATACTGCAAAGAATGAATTTCCAGATAATATTCTAGTGAAAGGAAAATGAAAATAGAAGAGAGTGATATGAACAATATTAAAAAAAAAAAAACAACCTGAAATGACAGACTGCTCTACACTGTACATCACAGCAGTTACTGGTGTCATGTGACTGAGGAATACCCGGCAGTGGCTGATCCAATTAAGAATTACCTTTGACATTTCATTTAATTTTGGATTTAAAGCTGAATGTACTTGTATTTTCTAGTTCCTAGTGAAATATATATGGTTCGTCCTTTTCTCTCAAGAATGGGAAGTTCATTTGCTATTGCTAGAGGCCATCTAATACTTAAATGTTATTTTACTGTTAACACCATTACAGAGTTGTTGTTTAACTAAGCTTTCATTCATAAACATGAGGATATATGATGAGCTCAACTTCCAAGTGTAAGTTCAAATTATTAGTGAAAGCAATAGCCTTATAACCCTAAAAGGTTAAAAATATTAAACACAGATTTAAAAACACATCAAGTTCCTATACACAAAAATGGCACATCTTATATGCAACAATATATCAACAAACTAAATGAAAAATGGGCTATGTGTCATGTAGAAAGATGGCACCAGAGACCCAGCACTAAAGGAGCAACACGGTGGGTTTTACCTCAGTAATAATGCACTGTTTACATAATGTGCTTTTTGAACAGCTGCAAGGTTCACAAATATATAACAACCAAACAAAGGGTAGATGTTTCTCCAGGGACTGGAGCCATCAGCCTGGTTCCGATTGTGGTTCTTCTGGGTATGCAGTGCATTGCCTACAATTGTATTCTAGCAAAATCCATGTCTATGTTCAAAGTATTCTCTTCCAAGTATAGGAGAGTACTTAAAGGCCAGTCCAATAAAATGAAGGAGTCCTAATTGATCAAATTTTCCTTTTATTAAACAGAAAATCTCTATGATGAAGCCCCAATTCCGGGTTAACAACAACAGAGCAGCTCTGTAATAGCTCACCTGGTCGGCTACTCCTCCAGGCAAGATTGTCTTCACTATGACACCAGTCGCCTTTCCTCCTATGATGCCAAACCCCAGGCCGGACCCATCGTTTACCAGCTCTATGGTCTCCACATGCTGCCAGTGCATCTAGAAGGAAAGCTTTGTGGTGAGTGAGTGGTCTGTATTAAACACTAAGTTCATACAGACCCGTGAGCACTAACCAAATCAGGCTTTTCATTTAGTAGACTTGCCATTTAACAGACTGTTACCACTATCAATATGACCCTTCTTAAAGTTATCAGCAATAGACACCAAGTAGGAGTACATAAAAGAATAAGTATAAAAAGTCTCCTAAAACCTTAAAGCAAGCAAACCAGCAGGAGCTCTGGGGAAGCGGCAGACATTAGAGGTGGGCACATCTGAAAAGACCAGAGGTGGCACCTTCCGATCCTGGGCCTCTGCTACTCACTGGATTCGAGTGGGCTGAAATGGTGCTGGCTGCTGATGGAGAGCGGGAAATCCGTGGGCTGGAGACCGGCGGCAAAGATCCTCTGGCAATCACAAGCTGCACGGTGTCTTTGGCCTTCTGCAGGATGCTAATGGCCTGCTGGTGTGTGATCGTCTGGTCTAGGACCTGGCCATTGATGGCGAGGATCTGGTCGGTTTCCTTAAGTCTGCCATCTCTACCGAGGGAGGAAACGAAGTGGTGAAAAATGGGGATGTTCTCAAGGAAACGACAGTTCCTGTGCCCTGAAGTGTTCAGGCCACTTTAATCCTAGTGTAGAATACACATAGTTTTATAACTTGTACCTGAAACTCTACTTTTTAAAGTGCATGATTTGGCTCCCGTGCTTGTGGACATTCCATGCTATCTGAACCACTGACAACGGACTCTTTTCATCAACCACTGATAACTCACTCAATAACAGATGATCTTTTATGTTAAAAATGAAAATATGTATTTCTTCCTACTCTGACTACATTAATAAAACACAATTCAAGCTATAATGAGACAGGTCTAGTGATTTTTATTCAAAATGAAGTCCACTAATAACAATGAAAATGGTCCTGGAGAGATGGCTCAGTGGTTAAGAGCACTGACTGCTCTTCCGAAGGTACTGAGTTCAAATCCCAGCAACCACATGGTGGCTCACAATCATGTATTGAGATCCGATGGCCTCTTCTGATGTGTCTGAAGACAGCTACAGTGTACACATATACATAGAATAAATATTAAAAAGCAACAAAGATACATCAGCATCTACACAGGAAACTGTTAAAAGACTATAGTAAAATCATTTACTGAAGAAAATATCTAATAAAAAACCAATGAAAATATGATTACATTTGTTTCTTAACTTACTAAAATATAACTAGTTTATGACTATTTAAAAGCTACTCTCATGTATGTGACATATGCATGCATGTGCGTGACTGTGCCTGTGTAGGAAGGCCACAGGTAGACACTGAGGGTCTTCCTCTACTGCTCTACACCCCATTTCACAGTCTCTCAGAGAATCCAAAGCTCGTTTATTTTTGGCAACACTGGTAGTCCAACAAACTCTGGCATATGCCTATCTGTGCTAGCCCCGTACTGGGTTAGAGATGTGTGCCTCCTCATCTGGCTTTCTTATGAGAGTCTTGGGGATGCAGATACAGGTGCTCACACTTGCACAGCCAGAACTCCAGCATCTCACTCACCCTGTGACTCTCACTTGAATGGACTTGCTTTATACTGTCAAAGTAGGGCAGCTTCTAAAACCTGGCTAATGTCTGACTATTTCAGCTTTTTCTCTGCATTCATTTCCTCCTGCAGTCACCAAAACCCTTCTGTGTGTACATTTAGAAGAAAGAAGTCACTGCGGCAATCTCACCTGTGAGCCACACTGCCCTCCTGAATCTCCTGGACAAATATCCCCAGCTCGCCCCTGTTTTCACTTCTGAGCCCAACAACACTAAAGCCGAGGCCTCCACACGGAGGTTTAAGGAGCTCAAATATTTCCACATGGCGACCCTGTTCAGGAAACACAATAGAAAATAAAATCAAGAGCCAATTACTAGCTGGTGGCAATTATGTATATTTTTAATCTCAGCTCTTGAGACCAAGAGAGGAGAATAAGAGAATTGTGGGCAAGCCTGGGCTACATAGGAAAGGAACTAAACTAAACAAGAAACATTATTACTTGTGGCAGTTGTATTACTTTGATTATTAAAAAGAAGGAACTAGAGAAAGATCAGTTTAGTACTTGTCACTTAAAGTATAACATTTCATTTCTCCAGAAGAGTATTTCTGGATTATAGCACAAAATACTCAATTTAAAATGTAATCATTTTTCCAAATGATTAGCCTTGAAAATGTAAACATGTAAGGAACATTATACAGACTGAGCAGGTTTTATTTATGTACTTACGAACGCACACACGCGCGCGCGCACACACACACACACACACACACACACACACACACACACATATATACCCGGGGGGGGGGGGGCGGGGGGCGGTATTATGTGTCAACAAGATTCATGAGTGTTTTGTCCCAATCACCCTCTCCCTATAAACGGTCTTTCATCCCCTTACGTCCAGCTATGCTGCCTTCATTGCGCCTCATGCAGCCAGGTGCTCACACTACCAGCCAGGTATTCACAGTTTCTCTTTTATTCCTTTACCCAACATGTGTATGTGTGTACGTGAGTGTGCATGTGCATTATGTAATTAATAAAAAAGAGAGACCATTAAATTGAAAGCATTTGGCAGGAAGAAGGGAAGGATGAAATGATGTATTATAATCTTTAAAATTAAATAAAATACAATAATATGTAATAGAAACATCTGAACTAGACAAATTTCGACAAAAGTCTTTCATTATAAACCTGCTCAGCTGTTATAAATACTACTGCATTCCTCAGATTATCCAGGACTTGAAGACCTTTTTAAATCCATCCAGTGCTAGGTCATAGGGAGGAACACTCTTACCTGGGCCATATTTTTAATGAGCTGATCAAGTTCGTCACAGGTAGGCTTCCCATCCATGACAGCTGGAGCACCAGGTCCAGGAAGGGCTTCCAGGTTCCCATGATTTGGAGACAGCAGAAGTGACTCACTTTGCAGGTTAGAAATGACAGCAGAGCTGAACTGAGGAGTGTGGGCATGGTCAGCAGCTGCAGTTGCCAAAGTAGCAATGTTTACCTAGGAGGGTGCAGAGATCATTAGCAAGGATTCTAGTGTGTTTCCGTCATCGGCAGTGGTCCAGCAGTGATGGGAGAAGTGGGAGTGGCTTTGCAGCCACTTTCCTCTTTAACTTTAGGATAAGGATTCTCAAAACATTAACCTGCCAATCTGACCACCTCCTGCTATATCTACAATAACAACACCAAAAACAGATCTTCGTTTTGCAAAGCAGAACACTACATGGCTCCAAGTAAAAATAACCAAAAGCACTGTAGGCAGTCAATGCTAACTGTGTAGTGTGGATGGTTAACCCTTACTGAGCAGTGCAAGTAGCCACTCCTAACTAAGAGGTGTAGGCCGTCAATCCTACCTGTGCAATACAGACGGTCAATCCTTCCTGTGCAGTGTAAGCAGTCAGTCCTAACAGGGCACTTCTGCAAAGTTTTGTCTACAACGCTGTGTCAGGATGATGCATCAGTATTATGTTCAAAATAGCTCTGCCCTGTTCCTCACTCCCTCGGCTTTAGCTATGCTGACCTCCTCACGGTACCTGACGCTGCAATAAGGTGCTCCACACTACCAGCCAGGTAAAGACACTCACATCCCGTTCTTTACTTCACCCGTGCCTATCCAACCTATCCATGACAACCTATCCCACATGGAACCGGTGCTCTACTGGCAGCCCTTGCCCCTTCCCTTCACAGCCCTATTCTAGTTCCATACTGTTCCTGTGATAATAAAACACTCTGAACAAACACAACGTGGAGAGAAGAAAGGGTTCTGTGGCTTACATCGGGTCAGTACCCATCCCTAAAGGAAAGAGGGCAGCAGTTCCAGGCAGGAGCATGGAGGCAGGGACCATGGAAAAGGACAACGTGGGAGTTTGGTCTCTGGCTCAGTCTTTCCCAGGTTCATGCTTAGCTAGCGTTCCTTTACAGCTCAGAACACCAGCCCACAGGATGGTACTTCCTTCAGGGGTCTGGCCTCTTCTACATAAATTACCAATCAGGAAAATGGAGACATTCCCACAGGCAAACTTAATAAAGAGGAGTTCTCAATGGAGACTCCCCTTTCAGTGGATGCTCAGCTGTGTCAAACTGGCACTTAATGCTAACCAGGACATCACGTTCATGCTGTTGCTACACACCTACTGTGACAGCACTTCCCTTTTAGCCATTGGGAGGTAACTAAAATGTAAAACTCGCCAATGGAAGGATCCAGCCATTCTGTTTCCTTCAAGTGGATGTCTCTGTCCTTTAGAGGAATGCCTGGCCCAGAGCAGGCCTTCAATACATATTTGCAAAACAAACATTTCTCCCCACAAATCCTCCACTAGAGTCAGCTGCAATTCATAGATGATGGGTCAGACAAAGGCAAATGACTAATAACACTGTGTGACCAAGATGCTTTGTCATCATGCCGCTATCACCTCTGTGTGCTGCACAGAACACAATCACTTGAAGTACCACTCCAGGATAAAAACAAGATGTGAGGAGCATCCAGTGATGAACTCTGTGAAAATATTCTATACAGTGTCCCTAATCTATACACAAGTGTGTATACCTATCCTTAAAAATAAAGCAAGAAACGTACCTAGCCACCAAAGCTACCAAAATTGTACCATTATATTACCTATGTTTAGTCACCCATGAAAAAGAGGAAGGACGATTCTGGGAATTCTATCAAATGCTTATTTTAAAATCCACAGCAGGCATGATCAATTATTATTTTTCAAAAGCAAGCTTTTTTTGCCAAGACTGTTTTTTTGTTTTGTTTTGTTTTGTTTTTATCCCCAGCCATGGCAACTTCAGAGAAGTCTGCCGGCAGAAGACACGCTGCTCAGGTTGAAGCAGATGGCATAATAAAACTTGTGACAGGCTGAAGATCCCACACACTAGGACCTAATGCCTATGGTATGTTTGCATAGGGAAAAATATTTGGACTTCAGCTACAGTAAGCCAGAGTGAACAAACCCAATTCCAGGAATAGATGGTCTCGCTATAAGAAATTGACACTGAAGTACAAGCTCTGATGTTAGAGGACCAGGGTCAAGGGCGCTGAAAGACTAAAGTCTTTGGACAACAAGCACCACTGCAATGTAAAGTTATGTCTTAAGAATCTAATGAAGCTGGGGACTTCCCTGGTTTCTTGCCTGTTCCTGAAGTTTCATCTAAATGGAGTACCACAATTATCTACTTAAAACAGCCTTAAAACTGTAATTTAGTTATACCATCAAATGACTTGTTTTAAATTTGAAAATGTATATTCTTAGGAAAAAAACACAACCACCAAGACCTAAGGATTTCAAATGTACACCTAAGAAAAAATGTTTTCTCCCAAGCATACTAAACTTTAGTGTGTGTGTGTGTGTGTGTGTGTGTGTGTGTGTGTGTGTGTTTCAGCATCTTGTCAAATCTAGGTGTTTACTCAAAATCTACATCCAGAACAGCTCCAGAGAAGCAACCCACAGATGCTCTATCAACTCTCACAGACACAGATGCTTCTACTGGACCGGCTCCTTCCTGCCCACACTTGGTTCACCAGACCCTGGACACCAAGGAAACAGCCAAGTCTCCTAAGACTGGACCAACACCCCAAAGTCAGAAGGAAGTAGCTAAAATTCACAAGGCACTCTATTCCTGTCTCACTATCTCCTCTGTCTAAGCACAGACAAGATTAAACAGACTTTTAATATATCAAATACACAAAGCAGGATGAATGGTTATGGATCTGGAATGAGTTCAGAAACTTGTGAGCGATTATGATCAAAATATTTTGCATGAAATTCTAAAAGAATTAATAAAATTTTCTAGTATAAGGTACAAAACTAGAAGTATTTCATTGTATTTTTTTATTGCCTAGTGCCTGTCTACTATTGTAGGTTTTCCTTTTTTAATTAAACCAAAACAGATGAATGTTAGCACTCCTTCTAGGCTCTGCCTCACAGTTTCCTGGCAACAGCCAGTTAACAAAAGGGGCTGTTTGACCCCTCCTTGCTCTCCTACCCTCATATTCTCTTACTCTGCCCCTTCTCTCCCTGTCCTTGCTCCCTCTCTCTCCAAACCCATCCCCCCTCCACATGTTCTTGGCCAGCCTTTCCTCTTTCTCTCTCTATCTCCTCTTCTCCTCCCACCCCATGCCTTACTCTGTCTCTACTACCTCCTCAACTCCCCTTTCCATGCCCTAAAGAAACTCTATTCCATACCATTCTTATGGCTGGAACCTCAGAAGGAAGGGAAGCCTCTGCAAGGGCCCACAGAGGAACCTCCTTCCACCTCACCATACTGTGCCTCTGCCAAACAAATCCTTGGCTCTTTTTCTTTTTTACAAAGCACAGCATATTCATTCAACTATAAGATGAAAGCAGAGCAGGAATTCTAGCATGCTCTAACAATGAGAAGCAGAGCAGCAGTCAGAGCACACAATGAAGGAGAGGAATAATATATGAAAGCAGAGACCACTGCCATCTATCCACTGCTCCTGACTACAGCACATCACAGTGACATTGCTGTCATCCAAGGCAGAGAAAACCTGAACTTGTCACCAAAGAAGAGAAACCCCCTCTTGAGCCACAGATGAACAGAGTGACTAAAACCTAAGACATAAGCCAAGGACTGCACACTCCTGGGATATTAACAAAGGTCAGACAGGAGGGTCAGGAGTCAAGGGACTCTGTCTCTACATAAATAAGCAAATAACAAATAATAAAAACCTAACAAACAGGGCATAAAAAGTGATTGGTTTCAGAACACATGTATGCATACATACCTGTTGATTTAGATTTGGAGGGGGAAAAAAGAAAACAAACAAAACAATAAACGTGGGGCCAGAAAGAACCTAATCTTAAGAGAGTAGGTCCAAAATGTAGAAGGTCCATGGTTAAAGAATAGTAAACAAGGTTTAAAATGTGGTTGAATCAATACCAATTACTCAGAACAGCAAACAATATACACCTGTAGAGTCTGGAATATCTATGGAGATGCGGAGCATGCAGTTCCAAGAAGGGCAGGATGGGATAAAGTAGGTTGAAAGATGGTAAGTCCTTGACATCTTCCAGGCGGTGACAGCACTGATTAAACTAGAATGGAGGGAGTCAAGGACACATCTGACAGGACAAGGATACAAAATATCAGGAAACTAACAAGTCATTTGAAAATGAGTAAAAGCAGAAACATCTCACTAAATAAGAGGTAGGACTGGAAAACAGGCACAGAACGGTGTTCAGCACCACTAAGAAGAGTCAGTTAAAAGCATAAAAGTATCCATTATACTTCCTACATTAGGGAGGATGTGGAAAAAAACCTACATACTCACTGACAGATAAACTGGTAGTTTCTGGGGGAAATTATGCATGCACTAACCATACAACCTCGTAAGCATCATTCAGTAACAAAATCCTAAGCTGAAGGCTAGACATAGTGAGAATGGTACATGTCTATAACACAAGAAGCTGCAGCAGGAGGATTATGAACTCAAGAACAGCATAGGATATGCAATGGAAATCTGTCCCAACAACAAAAACATAACAGCAACAACAACAATCTACATTCAAAAAACACTCTACATAACTCCTCACAGTAGCAACTTTATCTATAAAAGCAATAATACTGGAAACAAAATTCCCATCAAGAGATATAGCCATAACATGGATCATTCCTTAGTAATAAAAAAGGAACACAATATTAATACAATTTGGGTGAATTTCAAGAGTGCTGGAATATATGGAAAAATAGTTTCAAAATGTTCTGTCTTTAATGATTATTTACTTTAAAAGACTCTTGATCTAATAAACATAGTAGCATTGTGAGATAAAATATCAGTATCTAAAAAATCATTAGTCTTAAAATATACCAACAATGCACTCTCATATAAATAACTTCAAAATATAGCTATAAACATATCTGATCAAAGAGAAAGACCTCCTCACCATAAAAGTTCAACAACAAGGAAGAGGGAAATCAGAGGTTATACGATACAATGGGAAGACCTCCTATGCTCCTGAATTGGCAAATATTATTAAAATGACTGTACTACCAAAATTTACCTACAGATTTAATTCATCACCTATCATAATTCCAGTGTCATATTTCACAGATTAAAAAAATGATTAACAAATGCAAACAAAGCCACAAAATCCCACAAACAACCAAGTAATTCTAAGGAATAAGGGCACTGCAGGACATTTTACAAGACCCAGCCTCAAGCTACACTGCAAAGCTATAGTGGTAAAGGCTGGCTGGTACTGGCATGCAATACCTTACTTTTGACAAAACAGACAAAACACATGTTGTAATAAAAAGATTCAACAAATGGTGCTGGCAAAACTGGATACCAACCTACAGAGGAATTAAATTAGATGTCTGCATTATACCTTGTACAAACATCAATTTAAATGAATTAAGGATTGTAGCAGGAATACCAACACCACCTCTATACAAATACCGGGAACCTGTGCAGCCACAAAAAGCATCTCCAGCAGGAGGGCCTAATTGAGGACTGCCTGAGAGACCAAGGACTGTGGTGCAGAGGATCTAAAAGAGATGCTTTCTTGAGACCAATGGGGTGTGGGTGGAGAGCAGTAAAGGAGCTTGCAGCAGCGCTCAGGTGAGCTTCCTTTGCCATTTCTCACCTGCTCCCAGAGTCTGTGTCTTTGACTCTGAAACACCTCACCTCCAACCCGCAAGGGCAGGCAGGGGCAGCAGGGAGTGTCTAGGGCACAGGCAACATCCGATCTTAATTTAAAGCTTTAAACACTGAAACTTCCAGAAGAAAACATAGAGAATATTCTTTAAGTATTCTGGGATAGGCAATATTTCAACAGAAACCAAAAGGGGAGATCCTTATTTTTAAATCTAATTAAAGAAATTGAGTTGGATGTTCACTGGTGAGACATTTCTAGGCAAAGGGAATGTATACTTTCTGAATGTTCTGAGATACAAACAGAATGGGATGCAGATCCATGGAAGGACAGCACTGCCACACACAAGCACAGTTTCACATGTTGTCTGAGACCTCCCTGTCATCCATTTAGATTCCCATTAACCATCAGATTATGTGACACTAGGCAGTGTTGGGGGGCAGTAAATGACAAATTTCTTTTCCCAGGCACAATGTTAAATATAAGTAAAACACTTTACTTAAAATTAACTGTGAAATTACTCCAAACAGCTTAGTTCACCCAACTACTGAGAGGGATATCTTTCTTTCGCAGCGATGAATTCTTAAGAGCAGAGTGGACAGTGGTCTAGAACCTCTAATTTACAAATATAGTTAAAATAGATTCTAACTGCCTTGGGCTGACAGACTTGACAGATGAGAAAATTCAAGGAGCCATTCTGAGTGGTGGAGATGGAAAGACTCTGCACCTGCTCCCATTAGGTCTGAGTGCTGAGTTTCCACGGCCTATTTCTCATCACACTCCCCCGTGCTAGAAAGGAGAAATTACCAGCTACAAAACTCAAGATGGAAGGCAAAGAACACTTAAAGCCTAGAGAAGGAAATGAGTTAAAGAGCATGTAAGACTCTTGACTTTTCCTTTCTGGTATTTAGTAAAATCTATACAGATAATCACTAATCTACCCAGCGCAGGCAGTGCTGATTAGTGACTTATTGACAGCATCAAGTACAAGACTGTAGAGGCGGTATCTATACAGTGTTAATTATTCCAAAGGAATGGCCACTTCACCAGTTATACTATTTCATAACATTTTAGTTTTCACTCAAAACTGCAGCTACAATGATTTTATTCATTCCTGAAATTACCAAAAAAAATATTTATTAAAAATCCATTCACTAGGTACACTAAACAAAACTGTGTGCTCAAGCGCACTGCAATGTACCCCATCTGACTATATAAATTAATTCATGTTCTGGATCTTTTAAAGGCCTCTCGAGTGAAAACACTGGGACTCCCCCCCACCCCCGCCCCTAGTTTCATAACATTTGTATAAAGCACTGAGTGAGGTTTATGAAGAAGAAACTGAAGTTTGAAGAGTCCCAACTGTGTTTAAAACTCTTCATTGCTGTTATACAAGAAACTTGAAGTTTGCTCTTTAAAGCCATTATGTTCTGGGTCCTGTGAGATGGCTCAAGAGGAAAGGAAGGGCGCTTGCCACCAAGCCTGATGACCTGAGTTCAATCCCTGGGACCAGCATGAAGAAGAGACAAGTTGTTCTCTGAACACCACATTCCAGATATGTACTGTGTATGTGCATCTGCACATATATAGCCAATGTAATAAAACAATTAAGTTCTATAATTAAGTGAAGCATAAAAGCATTTATTTTATTTTATTTTTTAACCTAGCCCTTTAGTTTCCACTGAGATTCTAATGTCAAAAATAATAGTTCTGTCTTGGCAGTGCTAGGCACTGAGCATGCAAAGCAAGAATGCATACCACGGTGCTCTCTCCCCAGCCCAGCTCCCATCTGCTTTGACCGTATCTCCACTTCTATTAACTTCTATTAATGGGGGTGGGGAGCATCTGTATTGTGGGGATTAAAGGAAGGATGACTTGACTAGAAATACTTCCAGCTCCTCTAACACAGATAACAGCCTAACTCCCCACTCTTTAAATCACTTTATAAAGGTTTGGGGGTAACTCTGTTTCTTTTCTTTTAGGTTGGTCTCTGTTGGGATTTTGAAATCAGAGTTTCACCCCTGGAGCCGTGTTGTTCAGCTCAAGCTGGATGCAAGCTCACGGTGCATTCAGTCTCAGCCACCAAATGCGGTTACTGTAGATGGCTCAAAAGTTCCTGATGGAGTGATTAAAGGGCCTTTAAAAATCTTCCTTTTAGTTCTTGTCTTTTTATTGCAGTGTCACATAAAGGAAAAAAGACCTTGGTGAAGGGATCAAGGAAACCCACTACTTTTGAACTGCAAGCTGAACTAGCCAAGTTTTAATGTGCATATCTAAAAATATGACTCAAATTCAAACTATGATTATGAATTCCTGATTATATGAAAGACAGACATCTCTTCAAAAATGAGCAAAATACAAGGGTCACTTCAAGTAAAATAGCTGACCGTAGTTACCAGTAAGGAAACTAGCACTTTCAAATGAAAATTAATTCTTTAGAGCCAATATCTGCCACCCTGAGCTTGACAGCATTCCATATAGAAGAGGTTTTTTTGATAAGTCTTAGATACCATTAGCAAGTACTATTTTTTAATTGCATAAATAAGTATAAATATTAATTTTGTCAATATCCAAATTTTCAAGTGTCCAAAGTAATATATTTTACCCAAGTATACTTGGATAAAAAACAGAAATAGAAATCATGACAAACAACTAGGTGTTACTGTAAAGAGTATTTATGAAATACTCTCGAGTTCCTGGCTGCAGATTCTACCTCACCTTTAGGAAACCATCAGGGCTCCTGGAACACCATCAAAGGATAATGGCAGGGGCTGGAGCTACGGCTCAGAAGGAAAAGCATTTGGAGCCCTTGCAGAGGACTTGAGTTCAGTTCTAAACACGCACATCACAGCTCACAGCTGCCTGAGTCCCCAGGTCCAGGTGATCTAATGCCTCTTCTGCCCTCTGTAGGCACTGCATGCCCATTCACACCCCAGCACACAGACACAAGTGCATAAAGAAGAAACAATAGATTTTTAAAATAAAAGTAGGATAGCTACAATTCTCTAAAAAAGCTATTTTCCTTTTGCAGTGCACATATCCACGAAAGGCCAATTTTTTCCCATATATATCAGGTAAAACCATAAATTCAAACAAACTAAATGCAAAAGCAGGTAAAAGAGTCCAATTTTCTTCTGAGCACAGTTTAAGGATTTCCTCATGACTTGAGGGCTCCATAGGATTATTTATTCTCAGACTGTTGTTCTGTGATTTTTTTGTATTGGTTTCTGTTACTGATAGGTTTTAGTAAATAATCTTAAAACACACACATATACACACACACACACATACTGCCACCACCACCTCAGCCATTCAGTCAAGAATAAGAGTAGAAAAATCCACAGAAAATATAAAGCAAACTTAGTTCCTCTCACTAATTTTTAAACATAAAATAGATTTTCTATAATTATTATATATGAATTAATAAATATTTAAAGCATTTCTCTAACGTTTATTATGGTCAATACTTGGGGATAAAATTTTAAAACATTTTATAGTTTTTATAAAAGATTTATTTTACTTATATGGTGTACATGTGTATGTGTCTGAGAGAGGATGTGTACTTGTGTGTACAGGGATCTACATCTTTGTAACAAAGGCCAGAAGAGGATATCAGATCCCTGATAACTGGAGCTGTCGGCATTTAAAGATACAGGTCTTGTTATACAGGTGCTGAGACCCATACTTTGGTCTTCGTGACTGCAAAGAAAACACTCTTACCTGCTGAGCCATCTCTCCAAGCTTTTCATAAACTTTAAAAATGCAAATCATCATGAAATTGAAGTTTTGAAAAGTATTGTCTTAGAACATTAAATGTCAGTATGGAAGGTTAGCAAATAAGACACGATGGCTAATATTTACTGAGTGCTATGAAAGCATTGGATTACACTTTAGGCCTTTCATTTCATTTGGGTCCCATTATTTAAATAATGGGAGAGATGCACTCAGTAAGAAGTATGGTGATGGTGGTGGTGGTAGTGATTGAGGTGGTGGTGGCAATGGTAGCAATGTGTGAGTGTGAGTGTGTGTGTGTGTGTAAATCATATGATTAAAGTCTTAAGATCACTTACTAAAACCTATCAGTAACAGAAAATAATACAAAATCACATAACAACAATCTGAAAATAAATAATCCTAAGGAACCCTCAAGTCATGAGGAAATCCTTAAATTATGCTGAATAATTATGGAGTCAATTAAACATAAACAACAGGGAGCTCTGCAGTGAAGACTTGGGTCCTGGCTTCAGCCTGCTGGGCCCAGATACCAGCTCTGCCATGTAACCATTTGGTGTTTCCACATCCTCCTCAGAACATGAGGAGCTCCGTCCCTTCTACAGTCTCACTCTAATGTGATGGTGACACGGAACTGTGCTGAGCGCGAGTCCTGGGGGAAGAAGACTCTGCCAGGCCATCATGATGATGACGGTGATAAGCATGATGATGACGGTGATAAGCATGATGATGACGACGGTGATAAGCACGATGATGACGGTGATAAGCATGATGATGATGATGATGACGGTGATAAGCATGATGATGACGGTGATAAGCACGATGATGACGGTGATAAGCATGATGATGACGGTGATAAGCATGATGATGACGGTGATAAGCATGATGATGACGGTGATAAGGCCATGGCACACAGCGCTCCGACAAAGTTTCTACACTGAGAAAGCACAGCGTCTCCAAAGGAACTCTGCTTACCTGTCTTTTCATTTTACAAGTTCATCTCTTGGGAAGGAATGATACATATTTAATGCAGAGCGTTCAGAATGTTTAATGGTATTTAAAAGTTCACTAAGTTTTCGTCTTGAGCTTGCGTACATATGGGGTTCAAAGTATTCAAAGATAATAGGCACAGTGGAGGATGTTCAGGCAGCCTGGACTCTGACTAACACAACGCCCTGTGTGGTGCATGCTAGTCCCATCTTAAGTCTCACAGCACACAGCAGTCAGAACACGTGCTTATGCATACCTCAGCAGAGCATTAATTCATTTGAATCTCGAGAGCTGTGTTTCTTCAGGCAAACTTTCAAGGGAAAAACATTTCAGGAATGTATCTTGACAAAATATATTACCATCAAAGTACGCTGAGATTGTCTACATCAAGGCAACAAAAGCACCAAGATTAAGTGAATGAATTCACTACCATGCCAAGGCAAAGAGAAGCTTAAATAAGACATTAGGGTCTTACAATAATTTTGCCATCGTTATCAGATTTCCAGAAGAGAAATACAACTCTTAACTGCTCACAATATGCTTAGAGAGAGAGGAAGAAATAACTCTGAGGACAAATGTGGGGACGGGAGCCATAGAGCCATAACCCACATTCCTGCCGCACTGTCCCTGTCCAGCATCCTCTTAGCCCAGTTCATATAAATGACCCATAACATACAGCAAATTATAAATGTAAATAAAATGAAGATGAAACTTTTATAATTAAGGATTAAAATTTAGAATATAATTTCATAGCAATTACAAGTCTTAACTAATCTAAAATTTTAAAACATTTCCCTTCAGAAATGGCATTCGATCCTTTACAGAGATAACCAAGGTCAGAAATGAAATAAACTGAAAGACAAATGCCATTGGCTTTGGGTAGAACAGACCTGCCTTGCCCTCCTCTGCTACTATGACTACTGTCATGGTCTTGGGTAAGGCACACAGCTTGCAGAAGCTCAGCCTCTGGACAGAATGGGAATAAGGCCGACGGGTACACTAGCTACGCAATCCACGGTCCATGTATACAAGTGCTTCTTGAAGCTAATCGCTGTTGCTAAAGAACCAAGTGTACGTATTGTTCTTAAATTCCTGTCTTAAGATTTATCTTTAATTATGTGTATACATGTGTATCTCTGTGCTTTTATATGCACCAAGAGTGAAGATGCATGAAGACACCAGAAGGCATCCGATCCCCTGGGAGTGGAGTTTCCAAGGGTTCTGAGCTGCCTGGGGTGGGTGCTGAGAACTGAAACCAGATCCTCTGAAAGAGCAATGGGCTCTCATAACTGAGTTATCCTGTCTTCAGACTTGTTCTTAAACTCTTAAGAATGAAAAAACACATCAAAACAAAACAAAACAAAACAAAAACCACTCAATTGCATTATGCCCAGTAATCTTCATCAGGTTTTTTGTTTTGTTTTAGTGTTTGCTTTTTTATTCTCTGAAGTTTTATCTTTGTCCCAAAGTACCACCTATAATCAGCCTCCAAAAAAATGACACCATTGCATACATTAGCAAGATTTTGCTGAAAGGACCCTGATATCGCTGTCTCTTGTGAGACTACGCTGTGGCCTAGCAAACACATAAGTGGATGTTCACAGTCAGCTATTGGATGGATCACAGGGCCACCAATGGAGGAGCTAGAGAAAGTACCCAAGGAGCTAAAGGGATCTGCAACCCTATAGGTGGAACAACATTATGAACTAACCAGTACCCCGGAGCTCTTGACTCTAGCTGCATATGTATCAAAAGATGGCCTAGTCGGCCATCACTGGAAAGAGAGGCCCATTGAACTTGCAAACTTTATATGTCCCAGTACAGGGGAACGCCAGGGCCAAAAAGTGGGAGTGGGTGGGTAGGGGAGTTGGGGGGGAGGATATGGGGGATTTTTGGGATAGCATTGGAAATGTAAATGAGGAAAATACCTAATTAAAAAAAAATACCACCTAATTAACACTATTTGCTGTTTTAGATACACAGGAATTTTCCACAGTAAAACATGGCTGCATTTGAATCAGCTCTGCATTAAGCTTAAATAGTGCCTTCTTAATCAAAGAACATAAGAATTTAGTTCACTTAATGCCTATGTATTTATTTTTTAGTTAATGAACAAACATCTAAAGGTATTACTCTACAAAAGTGTAGTATTTGAACTTTCTACAGTAAACAAACCCATAATAAATAAAATAAAAAAAAAAACACTCCTAACTTCTGCACAATGTGCATTAGAATTTCAAAAGACACCACAGACATTTTCATCTTAGCCAGCTCTATGCTCTGTCTTAAAATTATTCCTGACATAAGAAAAATATTTATCCATTTTCAGAAACAACACACACTGGTAAGAACTGCATTCTGGTTTTAGGTAACTCTGTTAATGTGATCATGACATATTTTTTTCTTTTCTATCCTCCAAAACCCAAAAGAAAAGTCTGAACTTAACTAGACAGTCCAAGGAAGTGGGAGTCATTTTGCTTTAACTAGTCCACAGCCTACAGATGGAGAATAGCCACTTCTGCACAAATTAGAATTAAGGAAAGGGGAAAACTTGTTAGGCAATGAAATAAAGTTGGGGACATAAGCATTTACACTTTTTAAGAGAAACATCACAAAACAGAATCTTTCAATTAAAAGTCAAATTAAGTAGTAAAATGTGCAGGTACCAAGCTAGTGAAATGTTTAGTAGGTAAAGCTGCTTGCTATACAAATATGACAACTAAACAGAGTTTGATCCCCAGAACCCACACAAAGGGAGGAGAGGACCAACTCCACAAAGTGGTTCTCTGACCTTTGTATATACGCATATGCCACACAAAAACATATATATATATATATATATATATACCCTCTTGCCACACAAAAACAAATGTGGGTGTGCACGTGTGTGTGTGTGTGTGTGCATGTGTGTGTGTGTGTGTGTGTGTGTGTGTGTGTGTGTGTGTGTGTGTGTGTGTGTGTGTGTGTCAGCCTGGCAAGGTGGTTAAGAAACTGACTCTCCGAAGCGATCTTAAGACTTCTGGTGAGTGGAACACAGCATCTGCTCCAATCCAATCGCACGGGACTTGAGACTGAATTAGTCAGGGAAGCAAAAACCCGGTCTGAGTAGGGGCACAAGCCCCTGTCGGTCCGAGCAGCACAGAGGTAGCTAGGGCGCACAGTCGGGTGACTACCACCAGCTACCCACAACACCCGCCAAGGGATCTTAAGAATTCTGAGGATTGGGATCTGCCCAGCACAGGAGCACTTTGCCTGAGCATCTGCAGGAGACATCTCTGTTCCGGGACCCCGCCTAGTGTATCCTGCACAGACAGCTGGCCATTTTCCCGGACAGAGGATAGGGATCTGCCCGGCATGGGAGCATTTTGCCTGAGCAACAGCAGCAGACATCTTGGTTCCGGGACCCTGCCGAGTATACCCTGCACAGAGAATCATGGTTCCAGGACCCCGCCAAGTGTATCCTGCACAGCTCCAGAGAATACCAGATGGCGAAAGGCAAGCATAAGAATCCTACTAACAGAAACCAAGACCACTCACCATCATCAGAACGCAGCACTCCCACGCCACCTAGCCCTGGGCACCCCAACACAACCGAAAAGCTAGACCCGGATTTAAAAGCATATCTCATGATGATGGTAGAGGACATCAAGAAGGACTTTAATAACTCACTTAAAGAAATACAGGAGAACACTGCTAAAGAGTTATAAGTCCTTAAAGAAAAGCAGGAAAACACAACAAAACAGGTAGAAGTCCTTATAGAAAAACAAGAAAACACAAACAAACAGGTGATGGAAATGAACAAAACCATACTAGACCTAAAAAGGGAAGTAGACACAATAAAGAAAACCCAAAGTGAGGCAACGCTGGAGATAGAAACCCTAGGAAAGAAATCTGGAACCATAGATGCCAGCATCAGCAACAGAATACAAGAGATGGAAGAGAGAATCTCAGGTGCAGAAGATTCCATAGAGAACATCTGCACAACAATCAAAGATAATACAAAACATAAAAAGATCCTAACTCAAAACATCCAGGAAATCCAGGACACAATGAGAAGACCAAACCTACGGATAATAGGAGTTGATGAGAATGAAGATTTTCAACTTAAAGGGCCAGCAAATATATTCAGCAAAATTATAGAAGAAAACTTCCCAAACCTAAAGAATGACATGCCCATGAACATACAAGAAGCCTACAGAACTCCAAATAGACTGGACCAGAAAAGAAATTCCTCCCGACACATAATAATCAGAACAACAAATGCACTAAATAAAGAGAGAATATTAAAAGCAGTAAGGGAGAAAGGTCAAGTAACATATAAAGGCAAACCTATCAGAATTACACCAGACTTTTCACCAGAGACTATGAAAGCCAGAAGAGCCTGGACAGATGTTATACAGACACTAAGAGAACACAAATGCCAGCCCAGGCTACTATACCCGGCCAAACTCTCAATTACCATAGATGAAGAAACCAAAGTATTCCACGACAAAACCAAATTCACACATTATCTTTCCATGAATCCAGCCCTTCAAAGGATAATAACAGAAAAGAAGCAATACAAGGACGGAAATCACGCCCTAGAACAAGCAAGAAAGTAATCCCTCAACAAACCAAAAAGAAGACGGCCACAAGAACAGAATGCCAACTCTAACAACAAAAATAAAAGGAAGCAACAATTACTTTTCCTTAATATCTCTCAATATCAATGGACTCAATTACCCAATAAAAAGACATAGACTAACAGACTGGCTACACAAACAGGACCCAACATTCTGCTGCTTACAGGAAACCCATCTCAGGGAAAAAGACAGACACTACCTCAGAGTGAAAGGCTGGAAAACAATTTTCCAAGCAAATGGTCTGAAGAAACAAGCTGGAGTAGCCATTCTAATATCGGATAAAATCAACTTCCAAAACAAAGTTATCAAAAAAGACAAGGAGGGACACTTCATACTCATCAAAGGTAAAATCCTCCAAGAGAAACTCTCAATTCTGAATATCTACGCTCCAAATGCAAGGGCAGCCACATTCATTAAAGACACTTTAGTAAAGCTCAAAGCACACATTACACCTCACACAATAATAGTGGGAGACTTCAACACACCACTTTCATCAATGGACAGATCGTGGAAACAGAAACTAAACAGGGACACACTGAAACTAACAGAAGTTATGAAACAAATGGATCTGACAGATATCTACAGAACATTTTATCCTAAAACAAAAGGATATACCTTCTTCTCAGCACCTCACGGGACCTTCTCCAAAATTGACCATATAATTGGTCACAAAACAGGCCTCAACAGATACAAAAATATTGAAATTGTCCCATGTATCCTATCAGACCACCATGGCCTAAGGCTGATCTTCAATAACAACATAAATAATGGAAAGCCAACATTCACGTTGAAAGTGAACAACACTCTTCTCAATGATACCTTGGTCAAGGAAGGAATAAAGAAAGAAATTAAAGACTTTTTAGAGTTTAATGAAAATGAAGCCACAACATACCCAAACCTATGGGACACAATGAAAGCATTTCTAAGAGGGAAACTCATAGCTCTGAGTGCCTCCAAGAAGAAACGGGAGAGAGCACATACTAGCAGCTTGACAACACATCTAAAAGCTCTAGAAAAAAAGTAAGCAAATTCACCCAAGAGGAGTAGACAGCAGGAAATAATCAAACTCAGGGGTGAAATCAACCAAGTGGAAACAAGAAGAACTATTCAAAGAATTAACCAAACGAGGAGTTGGTTCTTTGAGAAAATCAACAAGATAGATAAACCCTTAGCTAGACTCACTAAAGGGCACAGGGACAACATCCTAATTAACAAAATCAGAAATGAAAAGGGAGACATAACAACAGATCCTGAAGGAATCCAAAACACCATCAGATCCTTCTACAAAAGGCTATACTCAACAAAACTGGAAAACCTGGATGAAATGGACAAATTTCTAGACAGATACCAAGTACCAAAGTTAAATCAGGATCAACGTAAAGATATAAACAGTCCCATATCCCCTAAGGAAATAGAAGCAGTCATTAATAGTCTCCCAACCAAAAAAAGCCCAGGACCAGATGTGTTTAGTGCAGAGTTCTACCAGACCTTCAAAGAAGATCTAATCCCAGTTCAGCACAAACTATTCCACAAAATAGAAGTAGAGGGAACTCTACCCAACTCATTCTATGAAGCCACAATTACTCTGATACCTAAACCACAGAAAGATCCAACAAAGATAGAAAACTTCACACCAATTTCCCTTATGAATATCGATGCAAAAATCCTCAATAAAATTCTTGCTAACCGAATCCAAGAACACATTAAAGCAATCATTCATCCTGACCAAGTCGGTTTTATTCCAGGGATGCAGGGATGGTTTAATATACGAAAATCCATCAATGTAATCCATTATATAAACAAACTCAAAGTCAAAAACCACATGATCATCTTGTTAGATGCGGAAAAAGCATTCGACAAGATCCAACACCCATTCATGATAAAAGTCTTGGAAAGATCAGGAATTCAAGGCCCATAACTAAACATGATAAAAGCATTCTACAGCAAACCAGTAGCCAACATCAAAGTAAATGGTGAGAAGCTGGAAGCAATCCCACTAAAATCAGGGACTAGACAAGGCTGCCCACTTTCTCCCTACCTCTTCAACATAGTACTTGAAGTCCTAGCCAGAGCAATTCAACAACAAAAGGAGATCAAGGGGATACAAATCGGAAAAGAGGAAGTCAAAATATCACTTTTTGCAGATGGTATGATAGTATATGTAAGTGACCCTAAAAATTCCACCAGAGAACTCCTAAACCTGATAAACAGCTTCGGTGAAGTAGCTGGATATAAAATTAACTCAAACAAGTCAATGGCCTTTCTCTACACAAAGAATAAACAGGCTGAGAAAGAAATTAGGGAAACAAAACCCCTCTCTATAGTCACAAATAATATAAAATATCTTGGCGTGACTCTAACTAAGGAAGTGAAAGATCTGTATGATAAAAACTTCAAGTCCCTGAAGAAAGAAATTAAAGAAGATCTCAGAAGATGGAAAGATCTCCCATGCTCATGGATTGGCAGGATCAACATTGTAAAATTGGCTATCTTGCCAAAAGCAATCTACAGATTCAATGCAATCCCCATCAAAATTCCTACTCAATTCTTCAACAAATTAGAAAGAGCAATCTGCAAATTCATCTGGAATAACAAAAAACCTAGGATAGCAAAAGCTCTTCTCAAGGATAAATGTACCTCTGGTGAAATCACCATGCCTGACCTAAAGCTTTACTACAAAGCAATTGTGATAAAAACCGCATGGTACTGGTATAGTGACAGACAAGTAGACCAATGGAATAGAATTGAAGACCCAGAAATGAACCCACACACCTATGGTCACTTGATCTTCGACAAGGAAGCTAAAACCATCCAGTGGAAAAAAGACAGCATTTTCAACAAATAGTGCTGGCACAACTGGTTGTTATCATGTAGAAGAATGCGAATCGACCCATTCCTCTCTCCTTGTACTAAGGTCAAATCTAAGTGGATCAAGGAACTTCACATAAAACCAGAGACACTGAAACTTATAGAGGAGAAAGTGGGAAAGTCTCAAAGATATGGGCACAGGGAAAAAATTCCTGAATAGAACAGCAATGGCTTGTGCTTTAAGATCGAGGATTGACAAATGGGACCTCATGAAACTGCAAAGCTTCTGCAAGGCAAAAGACACTGTCAATAAGACAAAAAGACCACCAACAGATTGGGAAAGGATCTTTACCTACCTTAATTCAGATAGGGGACTAATATCCAATATATGTAAAGAACTCAAGAAGGTAGACTCCAGAAAATCAAATAACCCCATTAAAAGATGGGGCTCAGAGCTGAACAAAGAATTCTCACCTGAGGAATACTGAAAGGCTGAGAAACACCTAAAAAAATGTTCAACATCCTTAATCATCAGAGAAATGCAAATCAAAACAACCCTGAGATTCCATCTCACACCAGTCAGAATGGCTAAGATCAAAAATTCAGGTGACAGCAGATGCTGGCGAGGATGTGGGGAAAGAGGAACACTCCTCCATTGTTGGTGGGATTGCAAGCTTGTACAACCACTCTGGAAATCAGTCTGGTGGTTCCCCCCGAAAATTGGACATAGTACTACCGGAGCATCCCGCAATACCTTTCCTGGGCATATATCCAGGAGATGTCCCAACCGGTAAGAAGGACACATGCTCCACTATGTTCATAGCAGCCTTATTTATAATAGCCAGAAGCTGGAAAGAACCCAGAGGCCCCTCAACAGAGGAATGGATACAAAAAATGTGGTACATTTACACAATAGAGTACTACTCAGGTATTAAAAAGAATGAATTCACAAAATCTAGGCAAATGGTTGGACCTGGAGGGCATCATCCTGAGTGAAGTAACCCAATCACAAAAGAACTCAAATGAAATGTACTCACTGATAAGTGGATATTAACCCAGAAACTTAGTATAGCGAGATATAAGGTACAATATGTAAAACATATGAAACTGAAGAAGAACGAAGACCAAAGTGTGGACACTTTGCTCATTCTTAGAATTGGAAACAATCGCAGACAACCGGCCACCATCCGGACCAGAGGACAGGTGTCCGCCTGGCTTGGGAGGCGACCTCAGCCTCAGCAGCAGCGGTCGCCATCTGGGTTCCGGGACTCCGCGGGACCTAGGAAATTAGTCTGAACAGGTTAGAGGGTGCGCCAGAGAACCGGACAGCTTCTGGGACGGGCAGAAGCACAGAGCCGCTGAGGCAGCAGCCTGGGCGGGCCGCAGATAACCGGCCACCATCCGGACCAGAGGACAGGTGTCCGCCTGGCTCGGGAGACGGCCTTGGCCTCAGGAGCAGCGGTCACCATCTTGGTTCCAGGACTCCCTGGAACTTAGGATTTTAGTCTGCACAGGTGAGAGTCTGCACCACAGAAGCTGACAGCTTCTGGGAACTGCCAAAGCAACACAGCTTCTGAGAGAGGCCCTGTTTTGGGCCTTCTTCTTCGACCAGGAGGAGGTCCAAAAACAAGATATCTGCGCACCTTCCCTGTAAGAGAGCTTGCCAGCAGAGAGTGCTCTGAGCACTGAAACTCAGAGGAGAGAATCTGTCTCCCAGGTCTGCTGAGAGACGGTAACAGAATCACCAGAAGAACAATCTCTAAACAGAGTCAACTATAACTACTAACTCCAGAGATTACCAGATGGCGAAAGGTAAACGTAGGAATCCTACTAACAGGAACCAAGACCACTCACCATCATCAGAACCCAGTACTCCCACTTCGCCCAGTCCAGGGCAACCCAACACACCCGAAAACCTAGACCTAGATTTAAAAGCATATCTCATGATGATGGTAGAGGACATCAAGAAGGACTTTAATAAATCACTTAAAGAAATACAGGAGAACACTGCCAAAGAGTTACAAGTCCTTAAAGAAAAACAGGAAAACACAATCAAACAGGTAGAAGTCCTTACAGAAAAAGAGGAAAAAACATACAAACAGGTGATGGAAATGAACAAAACCATACTAGACCTAAAAAGGGAAGTAGAAACAATAAAGAAAACTCAAAGTGAGGCAACACTGGAGATAGAAACCCTAGGAAAGAAATCTGGAACCATAGATTTGAGCATCAGCAACAGAATACAAGAGATGGAAGAGAGAATCTCAGGTGCAGAAGATTCCATAGAGAACATCGGCACAACAATCAAAGAAAATGGAAAATGCAAAAAGATCCTAACTCAAAATATCCAGGAAATCCAGGACACAATGAGAAGACCAAACCTACGGATAATAGGAGTGGATGAGAATGAAGATTTTCAACTCAAAGGACCAGCAAACATCTTCAACAAAATTATTGAAGAAAACTTCCCAAATATAAAGAAAGAGATACCTATGAACATACAAGAAGCCTACAGAACTCCAAATAGACTGGACCAGAAAAGAAATTCCTCCCGACACATAATAATCAGAACAACAAATGCACTAAATAAAGATAGAATACTAAAAGCGGTAAGGGAAAAAGGTCAAGTAACATACAAAGGCAAGCCTATCAGAATTACACCAGATTTTTCACCAGAGACTATGAAAGCCAGAAGAGCCTGGACAGATGTTATACAGACACTAAAAGAACACAAATTCCAGCCCAGGCTACTATACCCAGCCAAACTCTCAATTACCATAGATGGAGAAACCAAAGTATTCCACGACAAAACCAAATTCTCACATTATCTCTCCACGAATCCAGCCCTTCAAAGGGTAATAACAGAAAAAAACTAATACAAGAACGGGAACAATGCCCTAGAAAAAACAAGAAGGTAAAACCTCAACAAACCTAAAAGAAGACAGCCACAAGAACAGAATGCCAACTTTAACAACAAAAATAACAGGAAGCAACAATTACTTTTCCTTAATATCTCTTAACATCAATGGTCTCAACTCCCCAATAAAAAGACATAGACTAACAAACTGGCTACACAAACAAGACCCAACATTTTGCTGTTTACAGGAGACACATCTCAGAGAAAAAGATAGACACTACCTCAGAATAAAAGGCTGGAAAACAATTTTCCAAGCAAATGGACTGAAGAAACAAGCTGGAGTAGCCATCCTAATATCTGATAAGATTGACTTCCAACCCAAAGTCATCAAAAAAGACAAGGAGGGGCACTTTGTTCTCATCAAAGGTAAAATCCTCCAAGAGGAACTCTCAATTCTGAATATCTATGCGCCAAATACAAGGGCAGCCACATTCATTAAAGAAACTTTAATAAAGCTCAAAGCACACATTACACCTCACACAATAATAGTGGGAGACTTCAACACACCACTTTCACCAATGGACAGATCATGGAAACAGAAACTAAACAGGGACACACTGAAACTAACAGAAGTTATGAAACAAATGGATCTGACAGATATCTACAGAACATTTTATCCTAAAACAAAAGGATATACCTTCTTCTCAGCACCTCATGGTACCTTCTCCAAAATTGACCACATAATAGGTCACAAAACAGGCCTCAACAGATTCAAAAATATTGAAATTGTCCCATGTATCCTATCAGATCACCATGCACTAAGGCTGATCTTCAATAACAAAAAAAATAACAGAAAGCCAACACTCACGTGGAAACTGAACAACACTCTTCTCAATGATACCTTGGTCAAGGAAGGAATAAAGAAAGAAATTAAAGACTTTTTAGAGTTTAATGAAAATGAAGCCACAACGTACCCAAACCTTTGGGACACAATGAAAGCATTTCTAAGAGGGAAACTCATAGCTCTGAGTGCCTCCATGAAGAAACGGGAGAGAGCACATACTAGCAGCTTGACAACACATCTAAAAGCTCTAGAAAAAAAGGAAGCAAATTCACCCAAGAGGAGTAGACGGCAGGAAATAATCAAACTCAGGGGTGAAATCAACCAAGTGGAAACAAGAAGAACTATTCAAAGAATTAACCAAACGAGGAGTTGGTTCTTTGAGAAAATCAACAAGATAGATAAACCCTTAGCTAGACTCACTAGAGGGCACAGAGACAAAATCCTAATTAACAAAATCAGAACTGAAAAGGGAGACATAACAACAGATCCTGAAGAAATCCAAAACACCATCAGATCCTTCTACAAAAGGCTATACTCAACAAAACTGGAAAACCTGGACGAAATGGACAAATTTCTGGACAGATACCAGGTACCAAAGTTGAATCAGGATCAAGTTGACCTTCTAAACAGTCCCATATCCCCTAAAGAAATAGAAGCAGTTATAAATAGTCTCCCAGCCAAAAAAAGCCCAGGACCAGACGGGTTTAGTGCAGAGTTCTATCAGACCTTCAAAGAAGATCTAATTCCAGTTCTGCACAAACTTTTTCACAAGATAGAAGTAGAAAGTACTCTACCCAACTCATTTTATGAAGCCACTATTACTCTGATACCTAAACCACAGAAAGATCCAACAAAGATAGAGAACTTCAGACCAATTTCTCTTATGAATATCGATGCAAAAATCCTCAATAAAATTCTCGCTAACCGAATCCAAGAACACATTAAAGCAATCATCCATCCTGACCAAGTAGGTTTTATTCCAGGAATGCAGGGATGGTTTAATATACGAAAATCCATCAATGTAATCCACTATATAAACAAACTCAAAGACAAAAACCACATGATCATCTCGTTGGATGCAGAAAAAGCATTTGACAAGATCCAACACCCATTCACGATAAAAGTTCTGGAAAGATCAGGAATTCAAGGCCCATACCTAAACATGATAAAAGCAATCTACAGCAAACCAGTAGCCAACATCAAAGTAAATGGAGAGAAGCTGGAAGCAATCCCACTAAAATCAGGGACTAGACAAGGCTGCCCACTTTCTCCCTACCTTTTCAACATAGTACTTGAAGTATTAGCCAGAGCAATTCGACAACAAAAGGAGATCAAGGGGATACAAATTGGAAAGGAGGAAGTCAAAATATCACTTTTTGCAGATGATATGATAGTATATATAAGTGACCCTAAAAATTCCACCAGAGAACTCCTAAACCTGATAAACAGCTTCGGTGAAGTAGCTGGATATAAAATTAACTCAAACAAGTCAATGGCCTTTCTCTACACAAAGAATAAACAGGCTGAGAAAGAAATTAGGGAAACAACACCCTTCTCAATAGTCACAAATAATATAAAATATCTCGGCGTGACTCTAACTAAGGAAGTGAAAGATCTGTATGATAAAAACTTCAAGTCTCTGAAGAAAGAAATTAAAGAAGATCTCAGAAGATGGAAAGATCTCCCATGCTCATGGATTGGCAGGATCAATATTGTAAAAATGGCTATCTTGCCAAAAGCAATCTACAGATTCAATGCAATCCCCATCAAAATTCCAACTCAATTCTTCAACGAATTGGAAGGAGCAATTTGCAAATTTGTCTGGAATAACAAAAAACCTAGGATAGCAAAAAGTCTTCTCAAGGATAAAAGAACTTCTGGCGGAATCACCATGCCTGACCTAAAGCTTTACTACAGAGCAATTGTGGTAAAAACTGCATGGTACTGGTATAGAGACAGACAAGTAGACCAATGGAATAGAATTGAAGACCCAGAAATGAACCCACACACCTATGGTCACTTGATCTTCGACAAGGGAGCTAAAACCATCCAGTGGAAGAAAGACAGCATTTTCAACAAATGGTGCTGGCACAACTGGTTGTTATCATGTAGAAGAATGCGAATCGATCCATACTTATCTCCTGTACTAAGGTCAAATCTAAATGGATCAAAGAACTTCACATAAAACCAGAGACACTGAAACTTATAGAGGAGAAAGTGGGGAAAAGCCTTGAAGATATGGGCACAGGGGAAAAATTCCTGAACAGAACAGCAATGGCTTGTGCTGTAAGATCGAGAATTGACAAATGGGACCTAATGAAACTCCAAAGTTTCTGCAAGGCAAAAGACACCGTCAATAAGACAAAGAGACCACCAACAGATTGGGAAAGGATCTTTACCTATCCTAAATCAGATAGGGGACTAATATCCAACATATATAAAGAACTCAAGAAGGTGGACTTCAGAAAATCAAACAACCCCATTAAAAAATGGGGCTCAGAACTGAACAAAGAATTCTCACCTGAGGAATACCGAATGGCAGAGAAGCACCTGAAAAAATGTTCAACATCCTTAATCATCAGGGAAATGCAAATCAAAACAACCCTAAGATTCCACCTCACACCAGTCAGAATGTCTAAGATCAAAAATTCAGGTGACAGCAGATGCTGGCGAGGATGTGGAGAAAGAGGAACACTCCTCCATTGTTGGTGGGATTGCAGGCTTGTACAACCACTCTGGAAATCCGTCTGGCGGTTCCTCAGAAAATTGGACATAGTACTACCGGAGGATCCAGCAATACCTCTCCTGGGCATATATCCAGAAGATGCCCCAACTGGTAAGAAGGACACATGCTCCACTATGTTCATAGCAGCCTTATTTATAATAGCCAGAAGCTGGAAAGAACCCAGATGCCCCTCAACAGAGGAATGGATACAGAAAATGTGGTACATCTACACAATGGAGTACTACTCAGCTATTAAAAAGAATGAATTTATGAAATTCCTAGCCAAATGGATGGACCTGGAGGGCATCATCCTGAGTGAGGTAACACATTCACAAAGGAACTCACACAATATGTACTCACTGATAAGTGGATATTAGCCCAAAACCTAGGATACCCAAGATATAAGTTACAATTTCCTAAAGACATGAAACTCAAGAAAAATGAAGACTGAAGTGTGGACACTATGCCCCTCCTTAGAAGTGGGAACAAATCACCCTTGGAAGGAGTTACAGAGACAAAGTTTGGAGCTGAGATTAAAGGGTGGACCATGTAGAGACTGCCTTATCCAGGGATCCACCCCATAATCAGCATCCAAACGCTGACACCATTGCATACACTAGCAAGATTTTATCGAAAGGACCCAGATGTAGCTGTCTCTTGTGAGACTATGCCGGGGCCTAGCAAACACAGAAGTGGATGCCCACAGTCAGCTAATGGATGGATCACAGGGCTCCCAATGGAGGAGCTAGAGAAAGTACCCAAGGAGCTAAAGGGATCTGCAACCCTATAGGTGGATCAACATTATGAACTAACCAGTACCCCGGAGCTCTTGACTCTAGCTGCATATGTATCAAAAGATGGCCTAGTCGGCCATCACTGGAAAGAGAGGCCCATTGGACACACAAACTTTATATGCCCCAGAACAGGGGAACGCCAGGGCCAAAAAGGGGGAGTGGGCAGGTAGGGGAGTGGGGGTGGGTGGGTATGGGGGACTTTTGGTATAGCATTGGAAATGTAAATGAGCTAAATACCTAATAAAAAATGGGAAAAAAAAAAAAAAAAAAGAATTGGAAACAATCACCCATGGAAGGAGTTACAGAGACAAAGTCTGGAGCTGAGACAAAAGGATGGTCCATCTAGAGACTGCCATATCCAGGGATCCATCCCATAATTAGCCTCCAAGCGATGACACCATTGCATACACTAGCAAGCCTTTGTTGCAAGGACGGTGATATAGCTGTCCCTTGTGAGACTAGGCCGGGGCCTAGCAAACACAGAAGTGGATGCTCACAGTCAACTATTGGATGGATCACAGGGCCCCCAATGGAGGAGCTAGAGAAAGTATCCAAGGAGCTAAAGAGATCTGCAACCCCTATTGGAGGAACAACATTATGAACTAACCAGTACCCCAGAGCTCTTGACTCTAGCTGCATATGTATCAAAAGATGACCTAGTCGGCCATCACTGGAAAGAGAGGCCCATTGGTCAGGCAAACATTATATGCCCCAGTACAGGGGAATGCCAGGGCCAAAAAATGGGAATGGGTGGGTAGGGGAGTGGGGGGGAGGGGGGGACTTTTGGGATAGCATTGGAAATGTAATTGAAGAAAATACGTAATAAAAAAAAAAAAAAAAGAAAGAAACTGACTCTCATATAGGGTAATCTGAGTTTAGGACTTGAGAGCCCCATATAGGTGGGAGGAATAACCTATCTTCACAACGCTGACTTCTGACCTCTGCTCACACACTATGGCAAGTATACACACCTGTCCCTCACTCCATACCAAAAATTTTAAATGTTCAAGTACCAAAATTTTTCATTTCTCTTTTGTATGTGTATGATGTGTGTGCATGGTTATCCATCTTCATCTTTCAGATTATATGTGACATAGTCTTGAATTGTTTGCCACTATTTATACCAGGATAGCCGGCTCAGCACATCAGGGCATCTCCTATGTGCACCTTCTACATCCTCAGTAACGCTGAGATTAGACACTCTGCTCTGTCCAGGTTGTATGAAGGTTCTAGGAATCCAAACTCAGGTCTTCACACTTGAGAAGCAAATGACTTATCCCCTGAGTCATCTGCCAAGACCTCATTCTTTCCCTCTGTCTAAACTGTAAGAAGTTATCAGAGCTGATAATGATGCAGCCTACAGGCATTATCTCCACATTTGGACATGGATTTGATCCCTTGGGTTTGCAGATATCTATGTACAAGCTAGACATTTTCAGGCATGACTCTGCTCATGCCAGACAACCTAAAGTGACTAAAAGAACACAGGTTCTTAGCATCAGGAATATGAATACCATTCCTGTGAAGAATGGTTTGTGTATTTTTCAAATCACATTCAAAGTTATTTATCAAACTGCTATTAAAGCCTCCTACGTTAATTTTTATGCTTAATCACACACACACACACACACACACACACACACACACACACACACACACACACAGCCTAGGCATTTCTGCTAGAGCATTTATGGCAGCAGGTCTCAACCTGTGGGTCATGACCCCAAAAAGACCATCAGAAAACACAAATATTTACATTGTGATTCATAACAGTAGCAAAATAATACTTGTGAAGTAGCAATGAAAATAATTTTATGACTGGTGGGGTCACCACAACATGAGGAACTGTATTAAAGGGTCACAGCATTAGGAAGGCTGAGAAGCACTGGTTTTGTTTATCTATAGAATCGTATCTGCTAATAAGGAAACGTTGATGTTTTACCGTCTTATTTGCATCCCCTCTGCTCCTTCACTTCTTATTGCTCTAGCTCAGACTTCAAGTACACGTTGAACAGAAAGCCGGAGAGTAGGTACCTATTCTTAATGTTGGACTCTCTCCTTTGGACATGATGTTGACTGTGTGCTTGCTTCAGATTATCCTGAGATATATATGCAGTATAACTATTGTCTTCAAGAGTTTTATCATGAAGGAATTCTGGTGAATAAAAGTGTGGATATAGCCAGGGTTTCTCAATCTGGGCCATGGAGTCTAACAAACTCATCAACTCCATGTAGGGGGAGGGGGAGCCTGTGCTAGGCACAATGGGCATGTGACAACTTCCCTAGCTCTACCCACTGCACACCAATAGCAGCTCTGCCACCTCCAAGTAGGCCAAGCAAAACCGACTTCAGATAATGCCCTCCTTTGAAAAGCACTCTGTGCACGTGTAATTACTCTTCCTTCCACCTGAAACTATTCCCTCATCTCTGCAGAAAAGTACTCATTTTTCACGATGCATTTTAAATACTGTCCCTTCTGTTTGGGACAATTCCTTTAAGCAAAGCTAAGCAATTCTTTCCATCAGAGCTTTTCTTACCTTATTTTCTTGTGTTCTGTTTTCTCCCTGAAATTGTAAGAACCCTATTTTATTATTCACTGCTTTTCATTGATTTTAGATGATCAACAACGATATTGTAAACACATATAAATACTCCATAAAAGCATTAGTGTGCTAGAAATTATTAATTGTTGCCACGGAAAAATGGAGTCCAATGAATGACTCAAAATGAGAAGGTTAAAACTCCCAGTTCTTTTGTAATTTGGTTTGGTTTTACTCCGATCCTTGGAAACCAAAATTAAATGATTTGAACTTTATAAGCCAGGGTCCTTAGGTATTCACAGATCTACTACTGTTTTAGTGTGCTTGCATTTGTGTTCACTTTTGTTCATTGTTCAAGTTGTTTGTCATCAGGAGTTGTTTTGAGTGTAAACAGGTAAAACTTACTTACAAATACAGAATTATACAAAAAAAGTTCCAGCATGCAGATGGTACTTCAAAAATGAAAGTGATTTGTTCAATGATCTAATTACTCTAACTGCCAACCCTACTACCATGTAAAAACCTAGCATCTCTTCAGTTAAAACTTTTCAGAGATGTCTAGCATATAATACATACATACATACATACATACATACACACATACACACACACATATAATACATACATACATACATACACACACACACATATATAATACATACATACACACACACATATATATAAACACATATACACACATATATATAATATATATATATATTATACTTCAAAATCTTCTAAATAAAACATGTATGTACACACCAACATAATTTTGAAAGGGGGGGGGGCAGGATGGATCAACTAGGAACCTGTAAGCATTAACCACACCACTAATACAGCAGCGTGCCATATGCCACAGATGCTGCGAGTCTTTCTCAAGTGGCCCCTGATAGTCCTAGCCCAAGGCTCATTTTCCAGGGAAGCATCTTGGTAGCCTGAGCTAGCCACTCCATTTCTCCAGTCTTAGAATTAGTCTCTGTTGTCGTGGTTTAAAAGAAAATCTTGCCAATGTCAATTTATAAACCCTGGACTGTATTTCTATTAAAAATTAATAATTTTAATTTACAGTGTTCCTACAAGCAACAGGGGGAGGCTGATTTAGTGCTCATGGTCATTCATAAAGCAAGGTAATTAATTAATCGGGAAAGAAGCATCCACACCTATACTAGACTGGAGCAACGTCTCCGAATAAATATGCAAATCCGATATGCTCAAGGCTGACAAGATTCTATTATTAAACTGCTAACGTGTTTATTTCTCCCACAATAGTGAGATTTTTTTCATGAATAGGCATTAAGCCCTGTAGTTAATAGCTGTGATGACTAGGTGACACTGAGGACACTGCCTCAGAACCTGCGTTTGACAGATCATTGACACGCACTCGCAGTTCCCTTTCACTTAAACAGGAGTCGTGCAATAGGAAATGAGCTGCAGCGATTAGAGATTATTCAGGTTTAATAGCATACATCCTTTTAGCTGGCGTTAGAACAATACACAATGTGGCAGAGTTAAACAGAGGCATCAATTATACTCTCAGACCTGCTAATAATTTTGACAATATTTAAATAGCACATCCCTTCAGGGCACGGCTTTTTTGCCCTCTCAGTTACACACCTGTCAAGTGTTTAATTTGCCAAAGGGAAACAGTTTGATTTCTAAGGGCAGTCTTAATACTGTGGAAGCAAATTAGAAAAATTAAACATTATTGAATGGAAGTAATGAGAAGGATTGGAGGGGAAAAATTGCAGGTTTAATTCAACACGGCATGTCAGCATCTGTCATTAACACAACAATATGATCATGTTCTTCAGTGCGCTATATACACCTCGAGCTTTTCTAATAGACAGAGTGATACTGGGCATGGGGTAGGGGCTGAAGACAGAAAAAGAAACAGACAGAAGCAATAATTTCCACCTGCAGTGCATGCAAAATTGCACATCAAATAGCCAATATAGGTATAAGGCAACAAATTAAAGTGAGCAATGGGTAATTTACATGGCCACTGGATTAAGAGCATGAAACAAATTTTATGAGTTATTTAATTATAAACATTCATATATTAGCATTTTTAAATCTAACATGATAAAGTCTAGAATATCTATAATTAAATTTTAAAAGAGAAAATAACATATAAATTTTGAAATTTTACTAGACACTTACAAAGTAAAAAGTCTGGAGAGCAAAAGGCAATGGTCAAGAATGAATGGCATCAACCTATGCTAGGCTGGAGAAAGTTCACGAAATACATATGCAAATGCAAACTCTCAATGTCCAGGGAAGGGTCACCAGCTTTGAGAGATGCATAGCCATCAAGTCTGTTTCTGTAAGAAACAAGAATTGAAAGACCTAAAACAGGCTGCAGTAACTAACCCAAAGGCAGTGACGAAACCGACATCTACTTGAAACTCTGCCTTAGAAACATATCAGGAACCTTCTTGAGCCACTGTGACACACAGAGCTACACATTTCCCTCCTTGAGCCACTGTGACACACAGAGCTACACATTTCCCTCCTTTTTTTTTTTTTTTTAAAAACTTGGTCAATGAGACAAAAATCCAAAGATATCTAAGACATGGCAGCAGGATTCAAGGACCTAACAAATTAATCTTGAAAATATAGTGTTAGAATGTAATATCAGAATCCAGCTGCTGCTCAGAAAACCGTCCTCTATAACAGCTCCCACCTTTCACAGATGCCAACATACTGAGTCCTACTTAACTGACTTCCTGGTGCCATGAGCTTTCCACCCAAGAAGCAGAGTTATAGCAAAGGAGGTTTTGGTGGACACACATCCTGCTCCTGCCCCCTCCCCTGCATCCTGCCTGGAAAGTTATGAGCCTCATATGTCCTAAGAAACATCCCCTATCCTCATAAAGGTGTAGGAAAGGCCACTTATATCCTGATTTCCTCTCTTCAGAGTCCCATTATGTTATTTATTTCTGGTGCAAAGGCCTAGTTCAGGCCTTCTCAGAGATCTGGCCATGCTGTTGCTTGTTGGTCTGTCTAGAGTTAAATAAATCTTACATCCTCATGAAACAATCTCTATCTCAGTGCCCTCTATAGCATCAGAGACATTCCCTACCAGTGATAGAAATCACAATAGGCTATATTTTGTGAAGCTCCTTACAATACTCAGTAGCTATCTCAGTAGGCTTCATGTGAACCATTTAAGCCCACAAGGCCCTAGAGTTAGATTCTATTTCTACTTGAAAGCAGCAGAACCAGGACAACCTGTAGGCCATCTGTGTTCTTTCACTGGACACAGAGGACACAAGCCCTCTTCCCTGCAGAAGGCTGCCTAACAGGCAATGATCTAGCTACTTTGCTTGACTACTAGTGTATTTTAACATACTTGGCATATGACTTAATTTTCCTGTCATTACAACTACATGTTCACAAGATGCACAAAGAAGACTTCTGGTCACTTTTGAAAAAACATAATTTGATAATATTTATTATAAAACATAATTGCTAACATAATATGGTAATATTTATGTTTATATTCTAGACACTGGTTTCTCCAAAAGGTTGTTAGTCCATCATTATTAAAATCCAGTCTTTCCAGTAACTTACCAAGAAAAGAAACACACATACATACAACAAAAACTCACTTTTAAATTCACAACCATGGCTTTTTAAATAATTAAGATGAAACTAGCTACAGAAAAATGACTTGAGGGTGTGTGTGTGCGCCTGCACAGCCTACTTGCAGGTGTCTATGCGTGTGAGATCCATTTGTTTCTCTCCCCCAGTACCACCATACCAGCTTGCAGTTGTTCATGTGTTTGTTTGTTCATAGAGGGTTCTGGGGATGGGGACACTGTTGACTATGCTGTCTCCTCAGCCCAATAGATAAATATTTCTGAAGATTCTTCTTTTTATTTATGGGGAATTACAAAAGCACACGGGAATCTGGGTTAAGGCTGGAAGACACAAAGCAAGCTTCTCTACTATCTGTTGGCATCTGGAATATCCGTCCCACTAGAAATGCTCATTCACTGAATTATGAAACTAGTTTTTAAGTTTCATTTTTACCCTTTTAAGGCAGAATATTTGCTAGCAAGTCATCCATAACCATTAAATTAATTATAAAAACATGAGAACATAATTAAATTAACTTCAAACCTTGAGAGGATAAGAACTGTTTTAAAAAACGTTTTTAAAACCTGCGAAATGGTGATTAAATTAAGTAAGTTCAAAGAACATCTGACTTTGGTTTTCATTCTGTCATGTGATATGCTTTCAGTTTTAATATAAATGTTCAAACTTTTTAATGTTCATAATTTTTCAGGGAATAAAACATGGTGTTACATTTAGAAATCCTAATGTTTATCGCCATCTGATGCTGTCATGGAAGCAAGTGCTACTTGCACACTCTTAAGAAGTGAGAATTGCAGCTCCTCTAGCTGATGACAATGTAATTATCCTCTCACTGTCAAAACAGAGGTGACTTCCCTTCTTCACACACATGATTAAACATACAAATTCATGCTACTCTCAAATTCTGTAGCTGTACTGAACGTCGGAATCTGAGTGAGCAGGATTACATGAACAACGGGGCCTAGTGATAGTGAAAACCAAGGGTGCAGCCACCCAGCCCAAACACTCTCAGCAGCCTTCCTCCTGCAGGAGCTCATGTCTAAGCATCCACACAAGCTTTCAACATAATGTCATACCATCCGCAACAACAGGGACAAAAATAACCAGCAGGGAATAGGCACTGCGAGCCTGAATGTCTGTTGGTTTAAATGACTTCATTATTTATTAACGCAGAGAGAAGTCAGCCTGTGGAAAAGCATGAGCCTTTCCTTACAAGATCTTTGCTACACCGTGATGGCCTCTGTGGGTGATGCCATCCTACCTGGTCTTTTAGCTGCTGTAGTGAAGTCTGAAGGTTCAAGATCTGACTGAAGAGTGGACTCTGCAGGACAGACTTCAGGAGACTCAGTTTGTCTTCATTTGCAACATCCCCGCGTTCTTTCAGCTTGCTTTGCAAGCGCTCTGCTGCCTGCAGGGCCCGATTTTTGTCTATTCCAAAGAGATTTTTTTCTATTATCAGTCAATAACAGAATTCAAAAGACTCGTGAAACCTATGAAGACCCTTACACCTTTAGAAACCTTAAAATAATCTCCCAAAGTGCACAGCATTGTCACATGGGAACTGAGTATGAAGCAATTTAAAAAGTACATATTTTTAATTCAGTATAATGACACTCTTTTAAGACTTTAAATACTTTTTTCTCAAAATTAAATAACATATTTACATATGCTTCAAAACAACCCAGCTGCTTGATTAGATTTAGGACCTAAAGGAAGACTAAAATCTATCACTATACATATTTAAGTTTCTTACAGTGAAGTTCATTTAAAAGCAGGAACAGGGTATAGTATATGCTTAAGCAAACAGTTGTAAAGCCCCAGAAACTGATGCAAACGATGTGTCACTGAGCTTGGCGCCAGATGTTTCCAGCCCCGTGAAAACAGCATAAAGCCTTGCATGGCCTTAAAAATCTAATCTCTTCTTTTTTAAAAAGATAAACAAACTTGTATTTATGTATAATAAAATTGATAATTAACCCATTAGTAAGTGGATGTGGCTGTGAGTGATGAATTACATCCAAAGTACAATAATTCCATGTATTAAAAACTTAAGTATTCTACACTAGATAATTTCAGAATCCTAGATAATGGACATTTCAAGGTACTATTTCAACCCTTGGAATATTTTACCCTAAAATTAAACAGCATATTTATAAATGCTTTAAACCAATAACTCAGATGACGGCTAGACATCTTATGAAAGTGAGCATGTTGACTATGCTCTGATAGGCCTACCACCTTACATACATGCTTCTACAGTCAATTTCAACACATTTCTGAATTATAAAAACACAGGTTCTTATACTTTAGAAGCCAATTTTGGGTTTTTTTTTCAAATGGAGATTCTTCAAATATGTTCTAGTACAGTCATGATGACAGCATAAACATCTACTGCATGTACATTGTATGCAATATTACATGTATATGACAGTAATCAGAAAAGAGGGGTTCACCACTAGAGACATCTGGCATTCCACAGACACTGGGTGATGAAATATTATATTGATCATGAGTACATACACACAAACAAGTTAAAGTTCTTTCAGAAATTCTAAGCAAAGATTGATAAAGATGCACGTGAGAACTCTGTTTGTTCTCTATCACATTTTCCATGGTAAGTCAGAACACAAGCCTATTACTAAGATGCACATTGATCCTTAGAGGGTGATGCTACTTAGCAACTGCTAACAGGAGGAAATCCTGAAAGCACTGTCTGAATGGAAGCCACACTTTCCCTTTCCTTCTCCTGCATTACAAGGAACTTCCCGATGTGTCCCAACAGTTTTTATGGCCTAAGATTTCAATGCAGAATGAGACATAGAAAATGTAGCCACACAGAATTTTATGATCAGAGTAGGAATGGAGTCAGATGTCAAATGTCACAACAGCTCCTTTTCCTTTTATTGTCCCATTCCCTCAAAACTGGCAACTGCTGAGGTGTCAGAGTGAACTGTACATGCCTTTCAGTACTCAGGCTCCCAAGAGCTACCTGGGGAAGGCACAGTGCTGACCGGTGAGCTCTGCAGTATGTGCCATACCTGACACAGCTTTCTACAATCAGTTGTCTCTACAACACTGCCCCACACTGCAGTGTGGGGAAGAGTGTAGTAACATGCAGATAGTAATCCCATCTCAGGCAAAATTATCTCATGCAGAAATTAAACTATTTTCACTGGAATCTGAGGTACAATTACTGCCCTATTGGGCAGCGCTTTACCTACATAAATACAAGTGAGAATAACAATCCTGTTTTAGTATTAAATTACTGTTCAGATTTCTAGTGACACCCAAATGTCATAAATAGGTTCATAAAACAGAGTAGAGCTTCTATTAAGCTTATTAAACATAATTTGTAGACTCTCGCATGTATTTATTTTGAATGATTTTTTTGGTAACAATGTGGATAAAACTGCACGAATAGAGAAATCCACTACCTAGTTCAACGCTACTGGATCAGAAATTTAAATCCAATTTACTGTGACTATATAAAGAATAGCATACCATAAAAACGGCAGATGCATGCTCATTTCTAACAAAAACAGGGAGAAAAGAGAAGTCTTACCTATGGTTTCCAACATCTTCAAGGTTCAGTGTACTCTATAATGATGCCAAACACCAACTAAAAGGACATTCTGTAGAGAAAGGAAATAAAATGGAGTCATTATGTTTTAATAAAATCTAAAGACTGGGGCTGGTGAGATGGCTCAGTGGGTAAGAGCACCCGACTGCTCTTCCGAAGGTCCAGAGTTCAAATCCCAGCAACCACATGGTGGCTCACAACCATCCATAACGAGATATGACTCCCTCTTCTGGAGTGTCTGAAGACAGCTATAGTGTACTTACAAATAATCAATAAATAAATCTTTAAAAAAAAAAAAAATCTAAAGACTGAAAAGTGCTTGGTGCTATTATAATTCTTTTTACTAAAATGGTATTGACTTAAATGTAACAGTTTGTTTCATATGCTGCAAAGAAATGATTTTAAAATGTTCCCACTAGTTGCAACAGTAACATATAATGTTGAGATGTAAGAAGGGAAGGGCTTGAAGGTGAGAGGGAGGTGAATGGAAGAGCTATCCCCAGTGCAATCACAGTGTGCTGGGCAGCATTCAGAGTACACTGTTCAACTATTCTCCTAATCCTCACTGTCCACTCACCAACAGAGGAAGCAGACCAAAGATAAGTCCCTTGTCTCGGGTGACATCACCAGTATGAAGCCAAGATCTCAACACACACCATCTGGCTCCAGAGTGCACAGTTCAAATGTTACAAAATGCTGCTCCTCAAAGGAGAAAAATTCATCTCACAACTTTTTCTCTTTTTCAATGGTAAAATTGCCATGAGACCCACTGCCTTCTCTCCTGCCTTATTCTCTGTTGCTATGATACAACACTGACCACAACGTACTTGGGGTGAACAGGGCTTGTTAGGTTCACATTTCCCCAACATAATCCATCACTGAAGGACTGTGCACCAAAGCAGGAACTTGGACACAGAAAATAGAAGAATCAGGCTTACTTTCTTGTTCTTAAGACTGACTGCTTTCTTATACAATGCAGAACCATCATCTGCCCAGGGGTAGCACAGTTCACAGTGGGCTGGACACTCGCACATCAAGTATTAGTGAAGAAAGGACCCCACAGACATACATATTAGCCAATCCACTGAAGGCATTTTCTCAATTGAGGCTTCCACTTCCTAGATGACTCTTGTTTATGTCAAGTTGAATATAAAACTAACAACAACAAGTAACTAACCAGCATAGCTATAGAGGTTAACCAATGAAGAAAACTATATTCAGTCTAAATGAAGTCAAAAATTAAGTAGACTGGTACAGACATTCAACACAACCAACTGCCCATAAGAATCTGATCCAGTTGGATCTATGTATTTTTAGAACCCATCAGTAGTCCTGTCAAAGAAAGATAACATTCATCTTATGTGATGTTCATATATTTAAAGCAAATCAATTTTAAAATTCAATATTTTAAAAACTCCTCATGATAAAGTATACCTGTTTGTATTAATGTTTAAAAATGTAGCTGTTGGGCTGGAGAGATGGCTCAGCGGTTAAGAGCACTGATTGCTGTTCCGGAGGTCCTGAGTTCAAATCCCAGCAACCACATGGTGGCTCACAACCATCTGTCATGGGATCGGGTGCCCTCTTCTGGTGTGTGTCAGAAGTCAGTTACAGTGTACTCGTATAACTAGTAATAAGTAAATAATAAAAAAAAATGTAGCTGTTCCATTTTAAACTAAATCCCCCAACACTGAGAAACCCATAGAAGTAGTGGCTACCCACTAGCAACCATCCATAAGTTCTAGTTATGATCATAGCACCATCAGGTTATATACAAATGGATCTAAAGTTATTTTAATAATCAAACACTCTGAAACACTGGGCACATTAATCATCACTCAATAGATTTGGAATTGGGAAGACACATCTTGAAGACAAGGATCCTCATAGTGTCTGAAATAAGTGATCCTCATGTTCCTTCCATGTCCTACAGACTGCTCCTCCAGTGCCTGACAGACTGCTCCTTCAGTGCCTGACAGGGCTCCTCCAGTGCCTGACAGACTGTTCCTTCAGTGCCCCATAGACTGCTCCTCCAGTGCCTGACAGAGTGCTCCTCCAGTGCCTGACAGAGTGCTCCTTCAGTGCCTGACAGAGTGCTCCTCCAGTGCCTGACAGAGTGCTCCTTCAGTGCCTGACAGAGTGCTCCTCCAGTGCCTGACAGACTGCTCCTTCAGTGCCTGACAGGGCTCCTCCAGTGCCTGACAGACTGTTCCTTCAGTGCCCCATAGACTGCTCCTCCAGTGCCTGACAGAGTGCTCCTCCAGTGCCTGACAGAGTGCTCCTTCAGTGCCTGACAGAGTGCTCCTCCAGTGCCTGACAGAGTGCTCCTTCAGTGCCTGACAGAGTGCTCCTCCAGTGTCTGACAGAATGCTCCTTCAGTGCCTGACAGAGTGCTCCTCCAGTGCCTGACAGAGTGTTCCTTCAGTGTCCTACAGACTGTTCTCCCATCTTCCAGGCAAGGACAGTGCAAGATCATCACAGAGTCACAGAGCCCTTAAGTGGGGTAAGTTGGACTTGAAATCCCCTCTGCCGGATTTCCAAGTCTACACTCTATCACACTGGCCCTACTTATTTAGACAGGGCTCACTATGCAGTCCAGACTGCCCTTAATCTTATTATGTAGTCTTCAAGCTCTTAATCCAATTCCCTCAGCCTACTAAGGATAAGAAATATGAACCTCTGAACTCATCTTCTATCTCCTATTTTCTATATTGTCCTGAATATACACTTGGTAGAGGTATCAATTGTTTAAAAGAGAATGTATGAGATGGTGTATTAAGGTACAACTACCTCTATAAAATGAGAGGACATAAAATCCATTGTAGGTAGAAATTGAAAGAAATAAACTTGTAAGAACTAGAAAACTGCATATTTATAAAAAACTATTTCCATGGATTTTACAAAACTGTTCACAGTGAATCATGGTCAGGCCAGAGGGGAGAGAAGAAAGCGCTGGATTGCTGCATTCTTCTTTAGTTTTGCATCTTGACTAAGTACATCTAGACTTCCAGAATGAACAAATATAAACATAATGCCTATTCAAATTTGAGCTACAGGAAAATTACTACTTTCTTAGTGTGTGTGTGTGTGTGTGTGTGTGTGTGTGTGTGTGTGTGTGTGTATGTGTGTGTAGATATATCTCCAGTGATATTTGTATTAAAATCTAAAATTCAAGTTTAACTGATCATTTTATTGACAATCTGGTTATCTTTGCATTTGCTTAGGAATAGTAATACTAAAACATCATTTATAATCTTAGGCCTATGTGTTTTCTGTTAACTTCTATTATGACAGTTCGTTGATCCTTAATAAGTCTCTGAAGACTTTCCCTGTGACCATTTCATTGCCCAACAATGGGTTGATAACACTATTTTTTTTTTTCTGCAAGGAATGAAAGATAAACTGAATATTTGGTTTTGTTGAGGAGCATGTACTAACTGGCCAATTTGCTCTCTGGCAAGCTGTTCTGGAAGTATGCAGGCACACACGTATGCAGCAAAGAGTCGGCAATTCAAACAGTAAATCATTCTAAATACACAGATGTCACAGCAACTAGCAAATAAACAAACCAACACAACAACAAAACAACTGCTTTGCTCTAGCACTTTAGTTTGCTCTCTGTTTGCTATGAAAACACCATGACCAAAGGTAATCTGGAGAGAAAGAAGGGGTTTATTTCATTTTGTAGGTTATAGTCCATCATGAAGGAAAGTCGGCAGACCTGGAACCCAGGCCATGGAGGGATGCTGCCTACTGGCTTACTCTTCCTGGCTCACTCAGCTGGCTCTCACACAATATAGAACCACCTGCCCATGAATGCCCTCACCCACACTAGGCTGGGCCCACTGGCATCGATCATCAAGCAAACAAACAAATACTATATGGGCTTGCTACAGACCAGTTTGACAAAGGCAGTTTTACAACTGAGGTACTTTTTGCCTGCTTTTCCCTAGTCTGTCAAATTGATGACCCCCCCCCCAAAAAAAAAAAAAACAAAAAAAGTCTAACCAGCACAGACAGAAATAATTCTGAGGAGGAGCTTCAGGAAATGCTCACACTTTTATAGTTATTATACTCAATTCTTACTACAGCATAAGTAAATATAAGATAGTAAAATCTCATCAGGGTAGCTCAGCATCTGTCACTGCATTTAAATTTAGCCTCTGTTCCCTTCACAGCTAGCCTCAGCACTTCCTGAAGCTAGCAGACAAAAGCCAGGATATAATCTCTCACGGGTAGTTTGTCATATCTGCAAGTGTTTGTGATGGCAAAATGGACACTTTCATTAATAATTCCTACTTTGGGGTAACACTACTGAACTGCTGTCTCCAAAGCAGGGACGCAGCACAGCATCTACCCACACCACAGCTGCCCAGTAGTTGCAAGCAGACTTTGACTAGCATCTCCTCCTTTGAACTATCTCCCTCATTTTTTAGGCCCTGATCAAAAAAGCATTCCTGAATGCAAGTTTATTTTCACATTCACAGCTATAAATCCTTCTGGATTCCTACAATAAATGCAGAATTTATTAATTCTAAACTTACTCCAAAGTCAAAGAAACTTAACTTCATAAGTACTTCACATGCTGATCAATATTATCTCCTCTTGGCAAACTTGTGCTACCTTTGTAGGGCTGTGAGTTAAATTATCTCTCAAAAGTGAAAATACGGATTAGAGGAAGGTTTTGGTTTTTACTAATTCAGCCACGGTGTGCTCATATGACTGGAATGCTGTCAAGTGACAGAAACAGAGAAATGAGAAATGAGGACAGGATAAGAATCCAATGCTTAGTGAATAGAAGACACAGTAATCAGCAACAACAAAAAGAAAAAAACAGAAATGTAAAGGGGTGATCCCAAGGCCACAGTGAGAAGTCAGAAAAAGCTTCCCAGAGCTATAGACCCCATACCCCTCTCAGACTCCAAAAAATGGGCAGGAGTTAGAGCTGATGTTGAGTGCTCCCTGTGGTGCTCCCTGCAGTGTGGCAAGGCAGTATACACGGCACCTTCTGAATACAGAACTTTGTTACCTCTGACAGACATGATGAAGCTAGGGATAAGGACACTCCAAATTACTAAGGAACTTGAGTACAAAAGTTTGGATTCTATTTAAAGTTTATTTTGGTCAAGTATGTAATATGATCAGATTGTATTTCAGGTCGATGATCTGTGATGGTATAAAAGATATGCAAAATTCAAGTGAAACTGGAAATGAGATCATGCAAGAGGGATGTTCAGAATACAGAAGAAAGTAAAAATAAATGAGAGTGAAAGACAGATCACAAGTCGGTAAGGAGCTAAAGCCACAATAAGCTAAAGCACACAAGAGAAAGCAAGTACAGTACAGATTCCAGCATTACTATATGGGGTACTAGGGAGGTGACCCATAGTACACTGTAACTGACTTCTGACACACACCAGAAGAGGGCATCAGATCCCATGACAGATGGTTGTGAGCCACCATGTGGTTGCTGGGAATTGAACTCAGGACCTCCGGAACAGCAATCAGTGCTCTTAACTGCTGAGCTATCTCTCCAGCCCAACAGCTACATTTTAAAACATTAATACAAACAGGTATACTTTATCATGAGGAGTTTTTAAAATATTGAATTTTAAAATTGATTGGCTTTAAATATATGAACATCACATAAGATGAATGTTATCTTTCTTTGACAGGACTACTGATGGGTTCTAAAAATACATAGATCCAACTGGATCAGATTTTTATGGGCAGTTGGTTGTGTTGAATGTCTGTACCAGTCTACTTAATTTTTGACTTCATTTAGACTAAATACAGTCCCTGAACTTTCCAAAATCCAGAACTGTTCAGAGGATAAATTTCTATCGTCTCAGCCATGAGCTTATAGTATTTATTAGATAGTTGCTCATATAGTACTTACTAATAAACAGGTATGGTAGCCTCAAGTCAAGGAATATCTACCGGGAATTTGTCTTCCCTTCTTTCAAGGAAGCTAAACTCTACTTTTTTATAAGTAGATCAGTGAGTGTATAAATACTTACAGATAAAATGGTTCAGTGTTGGGCTGGTGAGATGGCTCAGCAGGTAAGAGCACACAACTGCTCTTCCAAAGGTTCGGAGTTCAAATCCCAGCAACCACATGGTGGCTCACAACCATCCGTAATGAGAGATCTGACTCCCTCTTCTGGAGTGTCTTAAGACAGCTACAGTGTACTTACATATAATAAATAATAAATAAATCTTTCAAAAAAAAAAAAATGGTTCAGTGTTTGGGACTTGTTTCCATGACAATGATTAAGGAAATGCTAGAGAAGCAGAGAAACAAGCCCGGCCATGAGCTGACTGGCTAGACTCCAGTCTTCTGCCTTCACGTATTATTTGATCATGTATTATTTGAAATTTTTCATAATAAGAATTAGAAAAATAAGAGATTGGCAACAATTGTAAAAATGTTAACAATATCTGCTTTGGGAAAACTGTCTGGTTTGTTTGTTTAATTTTAATTACAGTACTTTTCAAATCTTCTCTGCCTTCTTTATTGGAGAAAAAAATGTTACTTGAAGCTACTAAACTGTAAATGTCATCGCCATTGGTGAGTTCCCACACATATAACTTCATTCAGTCTACATGACTTAATTCCAGCCAGACTAAAACAATTTGTTTTACTCCTGTGAGTATTGTGTCCCCTTCTAAGGACTGAAGCATCCACACTTTGGTCTTCTTTCTTCTTGAGCTTCATGCGGTCTGTGAATTGTATCATGGGTATTCCAAGCTTTGGAGCTAATATCCACTTATCAGTGAGTGCATACCATGTGTGTTTTTTTGTGACTGGGTTACCTCACTCAGGATGATATTTTCTAGTCATCCATTTGCCTAAGAATTTCATGAATTTATTGTTTTTAATAGCTCAGTAGTATTCCATTGTGTAAATATACCACATTTTTTGTATCCATTCCTCTGTTGAAGGACATCTGGGTTCTTTCCAGCTTCTGGCTATTATTAATAAGGCTGCTATGAACATAGTGAAGCATGTGTCCTTGTTATATGTGGGAGCATCTTTTGGGTATATGCTTAGGAATGGTATAGCTGAATCCTCAGGTAGTTCTATGTCCAAGAGCTCCTGTCTAAAAAAAATATAGGGACAAAGTGTGGAGCAGAGACTGAAGGAAAGGCCATCCAGAAACTGCCCCACCTGGGGATCCATCCATATACAGGTACCAAACACAGACACTATTACAGATGCCAAGAAATGCTTGCTAATAGGAGCCTGTTATAGCTGTCTCCTGAGAGGCTCTGCCAGAGCCTGACAAATACAGAGGTGGATGCTTGTAGCCAACCATTGGACTTAGCACTGGGTCCCCAATAGAGGAGTTAGAGAAAGGACTGAAGGAGCTGAAAGGGTTTGCAGGAAGAACAACAATATCAACCAACCAGACCCCCCAGAGCTCCCAGGGACTAAACTACCAACCAGAGAGTACACATGGAAGGACCCATGGCTCCATCCCCATATGTAGCAGAGGATGGCCTTGTCTGCCATCAATAGGAGAAGCCCTTGGTCCTGTGAAGGCTCCATTCCCCAGTGCAGGGGAATGCTAGGGCAGTAGGTGGGAGTAGGTGAGTGGGAGGGAGAGCACCCTCATGAAAGCAGGAATATGGGAGAGGGGGGCCCTGGAGAACTAGGAAAGGGGATAACATTTGAAATGTAAGTACATAAAACATCCAATAAAATAAAGACTAAAAAAATAACAATGGTATTATTACCTTTCATTTCTTAGGATTCCTACTGTTATTCACTTCCTTAGTTTTAAAACTTCCTCTCTTTTTAGAGGGCCAAAGATCCCATGGTGATGAAAAAATATGTAGAAAATTTAAGTTTAAACATTTTATTAGTTATGAATATATTTATATAACAAATACATTCAAACTAACAAACATTCCTTAACTTTGCTTTAATTTTCAAAATTACTTTGAAGTGGGTTTTGAAAGTTACTTTTACTTATTTTATCCTTTTCCTTTTATTTTTTGTGTATGTGTGTTTGGTCTACATGTATGTCCGCATTCATTTTGTAGATGGCTACCTAAAGGGGTATTCATACCCCTTCAGAAATGTATGTGTTTCCTTCCTAAATTATGGATACCCCAAAACACAACAATACTGTTTTTATAGACTTGAATCTACTTCCTGAGTTACATATTTAAATTATGATTTGTAATTTTTTTAGCTAAATTATTTTATTCTCTGCTTGTAATCTACTCTGATGTCAATTCTAGAGTTAGAAAAAAACTTCAAAACACATGTAGCTGAGAGACACATGCTCACTGTGGTTGGTCCACATAAACCAGTGGTTTCTAGGTCTGTGGCTTAGAGCTGTTGCTATCCTTCAAGTATCAAATTGGTGGAACATTTTTAAAGAGTACTAGATAAATCAAATCTGCTTTAGTTATTCTAGAATTTTATGCCTTCCCTTCTCCACTTTCATCAAGTTGTTATTGTTAAGAATCCAAAATAAACATTAAAATTCGGTTCTGATACCTTGTCTTTGGCACTTGTCTCTCTTGTGTTCCACCCACAGGCCTAGATGACAGGACTCTTCTCCAGAGTCAACTCCCCTCAGCATACTGACTCAGGAAATGGTGCTTCTAATGGAAATTTACTCTCTTCTGTTCTCTTACTCCCTAGTGAAAGTCAAAGGAATTTGGATTGTTGGGCAGTTTGCCCCTGTTCAGAACCTCATTTTCAGTGTTAAGGGCCAAGATACCAGATGCCACACATATTTCTTGGACAGAGCCAGGCAGAGGGATTCCTCCAAGGGTGGCTCTGGCAAATTAACACATTAATACGAGGAGATTCTAGATCCAGCCCCAGCCCCACAAAACAACTCACTTGGGCCACTGTTTTCTTGGGAGCCCTCAAACCCACAGAAGGATTAATTCTGTGTTACAGAATCCTCAGGTGTAATTCCTATACTGGAAATTAATTCTCTAGAGAAGTTACTTCTGGCGCTCACTGTCTGTCCTTTTGCCTGCCTGGAACAAGGCAATTAATTCCCCAATGAACTGAGCACATTGTGTCCTTGGTGCTTATAAAACGCATGGAGACTCAAGCATCCCCATGGACACAGAACCTTGGCTGGCAGTTGGTTTGCAAGAGTTCACAGTTGCAGGAGGAGGGGCTGGTACTGAAGATGTCTGTCATTCCTTGGCTGCCTACTCGGTCACAGGATTTCCATTGAGTTGGTGAGATGGGAGAGCCAATCCTGAGGCAGAACAATATGTGGCTTTGTCAACTCTAACAGAGACATTCCTCAGTGGAGTTCTAACAGGTAGAGAATACAGACAAACTTCACTGAAAAACACTATGGAATTAGGACAGGGGGAGAGGCAAGGTTCTCTCTAACAACCTCAAGTTTATACAATTCTTCCAATGTCATTTTCTATGGTACCTTTTAGCTCTTTGAGACTAAATCTATTTCAAATGCTCTCCATTATTTTCCCAAGTGGTTCTCCAGTTCTTGCATCTTTCCTACAGAAATCATCAAGGGTGTCCTCTGTCACTTTGCCTACGTAGTTACCCTGAGCTATAAAACACTGCACGTAATTAGGTATTTTTATCCTTCCTCATCAATCAACGCTTCTAAATTCAGTGTATGGCTGCCATGATTTCCCTTCGCTGAATCTGGATAGGAGTAAAGAGAAAGTTTGCAAGTTAATTTAAGAAAAGGCAGGCTCATATTTCTGATCAGAAGTTATCTGGTAAGAAAACAACACCCTAGAGCTAGAGTTAATGTGGCCCTTTTCTCTCCCATGCTATGCTTTTGGTGACTAATGGCTTGTGAGCCCTCTTGGTTGAGTTCCAGGTCTGCTTAGAGAAAAGCGGGGAAGGGAGTTGAGCCGTTTCCAGTGAGCATACTCTCACTTTCTAAGGCCATTCTCTACTGTGGTTTCCACGGAGTACTTCAAAACCCTTAAATACAGCTGATGTAAGGCAACAACTATTTCTTTCATAATTATTCATGATGAATTATTTTAAAATAGTAAAATAGTTTTATCTCAAAGCTTGCTAACACCAGATTTTATAGACACAGAAGTACAATCCTGGAGATTTTACCGGAGCCATCATTATGTTCCTAGAGATACTGAGATCACATATGAAGACTTTACATAATTAAATAGCAAAACTTATTTAAAATTAATTTGGTTACAAATGAGTTTGGAAATGGAACAGAAGTAAATAAGGACGAAAGATCAAAGTCTTGGTCATATTCTGCATAATTTTTGTGATTGAGAAAAGTAGCCTGGTTCCTCAAACACAATCTACCATCAAATACTCCCTTAGACATATTACCACTGAAATGTCTAAGATGGAGGTAGAGATGTAATCTACAAATGAAGGCAATAATCAATCTATTTGGAGCTTTTGAAATACGCTGTTCACTAATCACAGCTAATGCAATTGCATCGTGCAGGGCATGGTGCTGCAGACCATTAGTCCCAGTGCTTGGGAGGCAGAGGCAGGTAGAACTCTTGTGTTTGAAGACAGCTTGGGCTACATGGAGAGCTCCAGGATACCCAGGGCTACACAGAGAAACCTGCCTTGAAAAACCCACAAACAAATTTGTATCTAAGTATTACTTGCAGCAAAATTGTGCCTAAGTACTACCTGCCTTTACATCTACTGTAATAATGACTCATCCTGAGAACAAAACAATATGCACATATTTTTACTGTATACAACTGAACTATCTATGAAATATGAATAGTATGTCCCTTTTCCCTTGAGCCAATGATATGTATTCTTCACAGATGCTTTTAGAGCCTCCCATTTTCAGATAAGACAGGGGGTCAGGAAGTCAGTGTTTTCTCTGTGCAGACAGCCTATAAGCAACAGAGCCAACATGTAGATAGATCCAACCTAGGAATCCACAGATCAAAGGCAAGGAAGTCTCCAGCACCAACTCCCACTGCTGGCTTCTAACAGTAATGATGTAGGACAAGCAACAGTTACACGTTTTCAGATTAAATAGCTCAGGTAGCTGGGCTTTCCAAGGTTCATAGTTGCTTTCTTAGATAATTCTCTTGAATAAACACATCAGTTTCTTAATTATGTGATCCTAGGTTGAGTACTTCCCTCTTTGAGTTGTTCTAACCACTTGGTAAAATCAGCTATAGTTAACATTTGCAAATGCCTAAAAGAATAGACATGAAAAACTACTTTGATTACTAATTTGTATTTGATGTAATATCCATATATTAATCTCTGTATTTTTGTATTTCCAACAGCTATCACAGTAAGTCCCTAATTTAATCAAAGTTACTCATTTCTAGAGTAAGAACAGTAAACTACCCCATTATGACTGATGTGGCAAAGCAAAAACTTCTATGACACCTTTCCCATTTACCGAAAACTCTTTTTTATATAAAGTATGGGGGGGGGGGGGTGCACATGCGCGTCTTCACATATATGTAAGAGTGCATGTGTGCCTATGTATTTAGAGGCCTGAAGTTGACGTTAGCCACCATCCCTGACAGATATCTGCTTTTTTTTTTTTTTTAATTGACACAAGGTCTCTACCTGAACCCAGAGTTCATGGACCCCCAACTAGTCTACCTAGTCAGTCCTGCCTCTGGCTCCCAGTTGTCAGACTAAGGAGACCTGCAATCTAGCCTGAAGTGTGTACATAGGTTCTGAGCATCCCAACTCCGGCCCTCGTTCTTGGATGGAAGGATTTTATCCATGAGTCATCTCCTCAGCCAGGAACACTTTTTTTTTTAATATTTTTTATTACGTATTTTCCTCAATTACATTTCCAATGCTATCCCAAAAGTCCCCCATACCCTCCCCCCCACTCCCCTATCCACCCATTCCCACTTTTTGGCCCTGGCGTTCCCCTGTACTGGGGCATATAAAGTTTGCCTGACCAATGGGCCTCTCTTTCCAGTGATGGCCGACTAGGCCATCCTTTGATACATATGCAGCTAGAGACAAGAGCTCCGGGGTACTGTTAGTTCATAATATTGTTCCACCTATAGGGTTGCAGATCCTACCTACAGTCCTAAAAAATCATATCCCGCCCCAGAGGGGTTGAAAAAAGTAGAACTCGACCTGAAAAATTCCAAATTGAAAAATTAAGTTTAGTGTTAGTAGTGGCACATAAAGTGTCATTAACCAGAGAGATTAATGGAAAGAGCTTAGTTCTGACTTAATACAGCAAGACGCGGAGAAGCAACTGTAGGGGGAAGGAAGAGCTTGTAATAAAGTGAATAAGCTGAAAAGCAAAGAAAGACACATGGAGAAAAGTATGTAGCTTGACTGTCAGAAAAAAATAAGTCAGCACTTAAAAATGTTACAGAGGCGTCAGACATTTTTATTACAATATTCGCCATATAAAATAAACTGATGTTATTGGTTGCTTTAGAAAATCAACCACAAAATAAAACTATACATATTAATCTAGAAATGTAGACATTGACACAAACTAACAAGTCCAAAACTGACGACTATATTATTTCATCAAGTATTAATCACTGAAACCTTCCTAGCTATGGGCCATAGGGAAATTTAGCAACAAGACAAGCTCAGAATCCAGGTTTTCCATTCTCCTTCAAACGAGGGCTTCACTCCATCTCACCTGCCACTCCTCCTCTTTTCTTTTGGTATTCCAATATAACACAGAGAATCTAACTTTCTTTTCCTATTATTGTTTTGACAAGATACTCCCAAAGACAACTCAAGAGAGAAAGGTTTCTTTCAGTTCACATTTCAAGGGTTCATTCCACCCTGGCAAAGCAGTCAAAGCAATAGGAGTGTGAAGCAGGTGACTATGGTATGATGGCTAGAAACTCAGAAAGCAAAGAGCATCATCAATGCCTGTGCCCAGACTCAGAAAGCAAAGAGCATCAATGCCTGTGCCCAGACTCAGAAAGCAAAGAGCATCAATGCCTGTGCTCAAAACCCAAGAGTGTTTTGACATCTTGTCAAGCTGCCAGCCAGCAGTAGTCATCCATAGGCTTTCCTCATGCTGGAAAAGCACTCTAGCCACCTCCTCACCATCAGATAAAAGAAGACACCAGTGTCGTTCAGCGTGATCAGGCATGAAGCTTTGTTTCTAACAGTTTTTAATGACAGAATAATTCTTAAACATAACAGTACATTTTAAAATGCTCGTGTCTCCAACCTTAAGCCTCTTGCTTTCCCATGTGCACATTTTGCATCTCCTTTTTCTTCACAAACAATTTAGGGACCAGTGTTTACATATTTTCACATCTAATTTCAATCTTTTTTAAATTAAAGATGAATACCCAAACTGTATAAAAATCTTCATTTGGCTGGCATGGCGACTGCAAGCGCAAGAATGGCAGAGAATAAGGACACAAGCCTACCATCTGAGTCCAAGCAGAATGGATGGCCCAGCATCACACTGTGATGCGCTAAGCACCCAACATCATCATCGGGAATCAATAGGACTCTGAAGATGAGACACATCAACCCCTCCCTGGAGAATGGACAGAGAAAAGAAGGGATCCAGAAGAAGGAACATAATTTCTTGCTGAGGAATGGATAAAGAAAATGTGGTACATTTACACAATGGAGTACTACTCAGCTATTAAAAACAATAAATTTATGAAATTCTTAGGCAAATAGATGGAACTAGAAAATATCATCCTGAGTAAGGTAACCCAATAACAAAAGAACACACATGATATGCACTCACTGATAAGTGGATATTAGCCCAGAAACTCAGAATACCCAAGATACAATTCGCAAAACACATGAAACTCAAGAAGAAGGAAGACCAAAGTGTGGATACTTCAATCCTTCTTAGAAAGGGGAACAAAATACCCATGGGAGGAGTTACAGAAACAGAGTGTAGAGCAGAGACTAAAGAAACAAACATCCAGTGACTGCCCCACCTGGGGATCCATCCCATAAACAATCACCAAACCCAGACACTGTTGTGGATGCCAACAAGAGCTTGCTGACAGGAGCCTGATATAGCTGTCTCCTGAGAGGCTCTGCCAGTGCCTGACAAATACAGAAGTGGATGGTCACAGCCTTCCATTAGACAGAGCGCAGGGTTCCCAGTGAAGGAGCTAGAGAAAGTACCCAAGGAGATCAAGGGTTTTGCAGCCCCATTGAAGAAGAAAGCAGTGTTTTTTTTATTACACTTTCAAGAATGGGTCAGAAAGTAGTAACAAACACATAAAGACTAACACTGACCCAGCTGGACAGGTGCCCTATACCTGTGTTCCAAGCACTTGTAAGGTAGAGGAAGGACAATCACAGCCTGGCACTGATACCTTTTCTCAAAAGACCAAAAACAAAACAATCCAAGAAAGGCTCAACGGGTGCAGCCAGCAGAATACTCTGTCCAGGCACAATGAAGCCACCTCTTTTGACTGCATCTTCCCCACAGCTTAGATGCATGATTTAAAGCGCTATGTTTACCAACATGGTAGCCAGGAGCCAGCGTATCTATTTGGCTTCTGAAATATAGCAAATTCTAAATGATTATATTCTGTGTATAAAATATAGCAATGACTGTGGAGACTTTTTTTAAAAGGGAAGACAAATACTTCATCTGTAGCTCATATTTTATTTCATAATTAAATAATATTTTGAATAAATTATACTGAACAAAATACACTGTTAAAATAAATTTCATCTATTTTGCATTTCTCTTTTCTAGGGCTCCTAAGAATTTTTAAAGTTATGTATTTCAGATGGTTCTGGGTTAAGAGCACTTTTTGCTCTTGCATAGCACTAGGTTTCTGTTCCCAGCACCCACATTAGTTGGCTCACAACTACCTGTCACTCCAGTTCCAGAAGACCAGAACACCTTCTTCTGGCCTCTGCATGAGCCCACAGGAACCTGCATATGCACATGCACTTAACACACATGCACAAGCACACACACACACACACACACACACACACACACCTTTATAATTACATATGTCTTCTACCTTTCTGTTGGAAAGGCCTGACCTAGAATAAAATAGGTTTTTAGTTCGTCCTGTCTCTAATTCTTGGTATACTCAATGGTCTCAATTGGATCATTTACAGACTACCTATTATTTGTATAATCCTAACAGCAAATTACGCCTTTACTGGTTAAAGCCTTACATATTCCTATTGTATGTTTTTATATGGAATTACAGATAATTCTAACAAAATGTTTTTTAAAATACTAAAAATATGCACACACATGAAAAGAATTTTGACAGGGAGTCTGAAAATAAAACACAAAATTCACTATACTATGAATATATAATAAATAATATATGTAATATGAATATATGCTATGCTCAGAGGAAGTATTTCTTGAATTATTTATTCTGACTTATTCACCTGATAATATCAAAAGTTAAGGATCTTGGAGCCTTTTATTTTAAAATTCCCAGTAGTATTTTTTTTGAAACATCTAATAAAACCACTGAAATTCTATGACTTCCCAAAAGTAGCCTAACTTTAAGAAGACTGAAGACTCACTGCCAAATAACAAAGTCTGATGCACATTAAAATACAGGAATCAGAATCCACTATCCTAAGGTCTATTTTGATATGGAGGCAAAAAGAACCAGAAGACACAGACATTTTCCTTGATACTCCCTTTCTAACCCAAGTGGGACATAAAGTTACTGTTTTAATATATATATATATATATATATATGTATGTATGTATACATATATATATATATATTCTTTATTGTTACTAGTGAAGATGTTACTAGCCTTTCCCATGTCCATAAAATCAAAACAATTCCTACTGTACACACCAGAAACACATATACACAAACACACACACACACACACACACACACACACGCCCACTTTTCTGTCACCACTCAAGGTATTCATTTCTGTGTGGCCTTCTTGCAAGTAAAATTAGAATTGATGTTATGTGTTTGACCTTTTTGCCAGTAAATCTATCTTTTGTTGATTTAATTTATAGTTCTCAACTGTAGAACCTAATTGGTTCTATAGCAAAAACTTCTACTCATCCACAAAAGTAAGAATAAATATACTGTAATTGAATAATGAAAGTACAAAAGAAACCTAAGCCATTAAAGTCTCCTTAATTGTATATCTATGTTCGGTGAACTAGTAGAGAGCAAGGAACAGAACTAAGTTGTAACTATAAGTTTAAATTGCTTTAGTTTGAACTCAAAAATAATTATATAGAGAAAAAGCTATAGCCTTCTGTATAATCAGTCTATTCAGTTTAGTCAAGATCTGTTTATGCCAGCTCATCTGCAGTGATAGAGAGCACACTGCTGGTCCCTGAAGAAGGGGCTTGGGTAGGCAAGGGAGGCAGAAAAGAAATAAAAGGGCCATAAGGAAACTTTTTAGGGCAACAAATATGTTAAATGGCCCTATGCCTCCCTAAGAAAACAAGAACTTCCTGGGTTGAACAAATATTCATGCTAGAAAACAATAATTCAGTCCCAGATGACCTATCATGTTGTCTCCAATCAGCTACAAGAAAGACTAAAACGTTTGCTGACTTAGCTTGATCCACTCTATACTCAACAACCTTCACAATACGCAGCACTGCAATGCTGTACATGTGTGCATGTATCTACACATGTATCAGTGTATGTACATGTCCCTGTGTGTGCTTGCATGTGTGAGTGAGTTACATGAGCCTGTAGGAACCAGAGGTATACGTCAGGTGTTTTCCTTTATCATTCTCTGTATTGGAAACACAGTCTCTCACTGAATTTAAGAGTTGCTTTAGCTAGCTGGCCAATAAGCCGCAGGGAGCCTCCTATCTCCATTCCCTCTACCCTTAACTGAATGTAGGGCCCTGCTATTGTCTTTTGCATGCATGGTGGGGATCTCCACCTTTGATTCCCATGACTACAGGGCAGTCAGCTCATCAACTCAGTACCTCCAAGAAAACTGTGACCATTGTAGAGAAAGAGAAGGGGGACCAGGAAACACTCTACTAAAGTCTTCACAGGTACACAATCTGTCTGTCTGTCTGTCTCTCTCTCTCTCCCTCCCTCACACACACACACACACACACACACACACACACACACACACAAAACTAAGCTACCTTTTCCATTTATATCTATTACCCTTCAAAAGAAAAGCTCCAAATATATAAATGATAATTAATAGAAGCTAAGGTCTATCCACTATATAATCAGAACTAATAATGGTAAATATTCACCAGAACCTAATTGTTTTACATTAAAATGTGTGTGTGAGTGTGCATGTGAGTGTGTGTGTATGTGTGTGTGAATGTGTGAGTATGTGTGTGAGAGAGAGAGTGAGTGTGAATGAGTGTGTATGTGAGTGTGTGTGTGAGTATGTAAGTGTGTGAGTGTGTGTGTATGTGTGTGTGTGTTTGTGACTGTGTGTGTGAGAGTGTGTGTGACTGTGTGTGTGAATATGAGTGTGTGTGTGTGATTGTGTGTGTGTGTGTGAGTATGAGTGTGTGTGAGTGTGTGTGAGTGTGTGTGTGTGTTTAGTTTACTGTATGTTCTTTTCATCTTTCTTACAAATGTTTCCTTTCTCACTTTTTCCTCATGCATTTATTTACAATATCTTAGAGTTAGAGATAAAAAATGTTTTATAAGTATAAGAATAATAAATAAATAAAGATAAGAATTCTCTAAACCCAACAAATCTAAATATATGAAGGACAGGAAGGAAAGAAAATGTCAGACTCTTGTCTCCATTTCCTCTGCTGTTGCATGGTTTTTCTTCACCCAGATGGCCAGGACTGGAAGAACGGCTTTTGCTTGTCTCTAAGTCATCTGGCTACATATGATTACCCTGCCTTTTTAATCTTCTATTTTTTTTTTCTAAGAGGGGGAAATTTTCAAAAGGGAAAAAGTTTATGACAAAAATTGGGCCACAAAACACACATGGGACATAGTTTCTAAATCAATGAAATAGTACTAGGTATAGTAGTATGCTCCTACACAATCCTAGAACATCACAGGTGGAGGCAGAGGAATCATGAGTTCAAGGCCAGCCTCAGTTACTCAGTGAATCAGAGGCCAGCTAAGGCTACATCAGACCCTGCCTCAAGAAGCAGAAAGTTAATTAATTAAACAAAGTGTGTTGTTTTAATCAAACATACAAATCATCATGTTTACATTAATATTTTCTTCTTTAATGAATCTGTTTTACTATTTTTTAAGGCTTAGAAATATTTTAAGAAAATTATGCTCTTATAAAACACCAGAAAGAACTAAAGTTCTATCTATCTTCTAAAAGGAAAAAGGCCTTAGATATTCAGTGCTCAGTGTACACTTACAGAAAGGTCTTGGGCCAGAGATAAAATAGCCTTTCCTCAAATAGCAGTCTCCCTTTCTTACCAAGCATCATATTACCTCAACAATGCTTAGACTACCCAGCAGCCCCCTCTCTGACCTCTCTCCTTTACCCCAGGCCAACCTACTCTTCTGGTTCTAACCAGCTCACAGGCTGGGTTTCTCCAAGAACTTTCTTATAGGATAAGGAATGCATCTTCTTCCTACAAACTCATGGGAAATCCAAATCCTTAGCACCTAAGCATATGACTATATTTGGAGTTTCTTTAAAGAAATAATTAAGGTTAAATGGGGTAATCAGTGGCCTTAATCTAATGAGACCAGGCATCCTCTTCGGAAGAAAATAGGTCAACACACAAAAAGAAACAAATAGGAAGAAAATACAGAGATGTCCTCATCTACAAGGTAAAGAGTCAGAAACCAACCAACCAAATGCCACACTTGTTGATTGCTGTCCCCTGGGAACCAAGGCTATCACTTCCCATTATCACCAGCACATACATTATAGTTCTCCAGCTGTCAAGTCCGTTACACCAGACTGGGAATGAGATGCCGTTTACTGCACACACAGTGGCTGGGGAAGCAAGCAATGGGTAGATGCCAGAGAGTTTGGAAGTATATGACAGGTGAGACTGGGCTGCCTTGAAGGGACTACTGGTAAAACACAAGGACATTTGGATGACTTTTGAGATCACAGACAGAATGACAAACACTGGGAAAACCAAAACTCTGCCTACACATCCATACTTCCTACCCCTTCCCCTTCATCACCTACACACTTCCCCTTGACCCAAACCTTCAATTCTACTCTAGAAAAATACAAACTGATATCCCCTCTAGTTCCTGCCACCCACTTCCTTCCCAACCATTTCACCTACAGGTCTATGCTCTCTTCTTAATGGGAAACACTAACTTATGTTAACAGCAGCCCCAACAGCAAAACTATTATCACTTCATCATGTCCAGCAACCTAAGACCCTTTGGCTGCTTTCTTTCTTTCTTTTTTTTTTTTAATGAATCTCAAGACCACATACAAGACCTTTCTATTCTCCCCTCCCCTGTGATCAGTGAAGACATCAAGCTTCCAGAAAACTATTTTGTATTTATTTTGTATGCCTACTTCTGACCCATCCCCAGACCTTCCAGTGCCTAATCTAATGCAACAAGTCTCCAAAGCTCCCATTTACCACCTACTATCTACCTTAGATATTGAAGGCACCTGGTTAATTAGCAGTGATTTCTCCTCCCCACTTTTTCTCCCAGGGAGCCCCCCTTAAAATTATATAACTAATTACAATATAACAATTTTGCCATACTAGTTTCTCAAATTTGTGTAAATACTGCTTAGTAAGCAAAGCTTAAACTTAAAAGAGAAAAATACCTTTCTTATCAGCAAACTGATGCTTGAAACAATGCAACTATACCCAAGGATAGTTACAACCTAGTTATACCTAAGGCCAAATGTCTATTTTTACAAACCCACTGAAGCCACAAACATCCCTTGGACAATCTAGGAATCTTGGATTAACTAAGAACTCATCTGTTTCTTCATTCTTTAGTGTAGAACTTTCTCTGGGAGATGGGGCATTTACAGTACTTGGAGTCATATCCAGTCCAGTATGTTAACTCTGCCTTAAAGTATCTGATGAAATTCAGAGGATGTTAGCCATATTATAAATGTAAAAAGTGGAGCCAACCTGCAACTCAACTCAGTCAAATCTATGAGGATAGACTTAGGATGTAATCTGCAGAATGGTCTTTCTCTAACTCAGGTCAGTTACCTTTGCAGCAACTCACTGTTGCTCAGAAGGTTCTAGACCACCCCCCCCTCAGTCTTACCTCCAGAACACATATCCAGGATTTCATTTGTAAACCATTTTGCGTACTTTAGTTAAATGTTGAAAGTGCTAACCAGCACTGAATCAATGCAAATTTGCATTTCTGAAATTATCTCTCTAGTACCTTCCAACCTGCAGCAAAGTATGTTGTATAGATAGCCTTTACTCCCTCAAGGTGTTCCCTATTTAAAAAGCATCTGAAATGCAAAGACGCCCGTAGGAATTCAGTAGATCATTTTCTGGGTGACAGAATTTGGAGCACCCTAAAAACAAACTTAACTCCCTCACCAAACCACCATCAGGGTTCTGTGGTAAAATTAGAACGTGGTAAAGGAAGAAAGAAAACCAGAAGAAACTAGAAGAATCCAAGGAAGAAAGGAATGCATGAAAGACACAGCACACATATGCACTATTATCAATATGCTGAAAAAAAGTCCCATCAATTTTTGCTTATTTTTTTTAAATGGGGTGAGGAAGATAAGACAAATTACAGAGCCTTCCTCTATCCATAATAGCCCAGGTGCACTTTTCCAAAACTTTATATTAGAACTTGAAATTAAAAGCGTTCAAAGTTTAGTTTTATTAAAGTTTTAAATGTAATTGCTATTCTGGATTCTATCAGCCTCTAAATCCGTAATAAACTACATTGGATAATTTGATCGTTGTAAAATCTTCATCATCTCTTAACAAGTTCTACATGCAAAAACCTCCCAAACCCCTAGGACCAATCCCCCCCACACACCCTGTTCCCAGATCATTAATTTATGAAGGGCATCCTAAACGAGGGTCTATGGACACACAAAGGTGATGTCAACTGCACAGCTGTCCTACAGCACAGGATGAGGTGGCCTGGGCTCAGTTCTCAGATTCATCCCCTCAGGACACTAAAACAATACTGAGAGGAGTTTTCCCTCTGGCTGGTGAAGTCGCGGTCCTCTTATCTGATGCTAGAAGGAAACCCCAACCTTCGCCCGCAGGCCTGCGTATCCTCGGCGTCCTCCCCCCGCAGAGCAGCCCCCTCGCGCCCGCCCCGGCTGCCACCGCCCCCTCCTCCTCCTCCTCCCCGCCGCCAATGACCCGGGAAGGAACTGCCCAGTCCCCGAGTCCCTGGAGAATAAATAGCAGCCCAGAGAGCACCATCGCGCCCCACGAAGCAGGGCTCAGACACAAAGCGCCTCCCGCACGCTCCCCCACCCCCACCAGGCCCGGGCCCTCCCGCACTCCCCGGGCCCGCGCACAGCAACAGGCGCGCAGGCCGCGCGGAGAGCACGGCGGGGAGCGCGCAGCCCGGGAAACTTCCAGAGTCCCGGGGGCAGGGCTCGGGCGGGGCCGCTTACCGGGCTCGGCGGCCTGGCGGGGATTCCCGGGGTGGGCAAAGCGCTCGGCTCCTCTCCGCTGTAGTCGCGGCCCTCGGAGCGCCGTGTGGCGCGAACGCTCACGCGTGGCCGGAGAACCGGAGCCCGCGGCCGGCCAGCCTTGCTGCGCGCGGACCAGCCTCCCGGAGGCCGCGGGGCTGCGGGAAGCCGTGACGCCGGCGGGGCGCGCTGGCCAATCAGGGGCGCGGCCCAGCCGCCGCCGAGATGGAACGACCGGCGCACGGGCCCGGGCCCGCGTGGGTGACGGACAAGCGCGAAGGCGGCGGGGCGTGGGGCAGGCTCCTAAATGTGACTTCCAAAGGAAGTGCCCTTTTTTTAAGTATAGCGTTTCACACATATTGACGCGAGAAATACTTGCACTCCAGTGTTGCTGATATTTTATCAAAAACTTGAATTGGGCTAGGAATGTAGTTTTTGTGTTTTATGCTCCCGGCCCCTGCATTGGTAGTCTCTAGTTGCAGTTCTCCTAGTTCTTGGTGAGGACTGCCCTCTGCATTCGTGGCCTCTTGAGAAACGAGGTGGTCAAGGGAAGTCCTTTTTTGAGAAGTTACTTAGCACATCAAGATGCGTTCTTAGCCTGGTGAGACAATAAAAAGAAAAAAAGCAGCAAACTCCTCCGGGAAAGTGCTCAGAGTTGTCTGCTACTGGGAATTGGGGTGGGAGGGAATGCCCCTTTTCTGTTTTGTGACTTTTACAATTGTCTTTCTGTTGACCTCAGCTCTGGAGTCCCACAGTCTATCCCCAACCCCACACCCATTAAAGAAAATACAGCTCGCTCGCTCTTTTTTCTAAGTCTAATATTAGAGTGAACAATTTAAAACTCTCAGACTTTAAAATACAAGAATTGCGTTGTAATTTTATTTTGTCTAATAAAAAGCGATTTGCGTTTCTCTAACATTTACTAAATATTAAAGGAGGAAGCACGTGAAATGCACAAGAATGAAAGTGTTACCGTTCAATGAAAATTTTTGCTTGCTAATGTGAGTTGATTAAAGTGGATTCAGTGTCTTGGGTGGAGACAACACAGGGCCCAAACCTTCAATTCCCTTGGTTCCGCAAATATGAATCAGCATAGATTTGACATGCAGGAAAATGTGAACTCTGACTGGATGTCTTCAGAATGTGTGGATATGAGTCAGTTCTAGGATTTTTGAAAATGAAGATGTAGTTCGTCTGAGGGACATTTCATCCCATCTTCTCTTCCTCCCACAGTGCATTTGTGGGAATCTGTTCTATCAGGCGTCCCATCTTAAAACCAAACACAAAGGTAAAGAGAAGGGGCTAGGGTTAGGGGTAGGGATGGAGAGGATCTATCCACAGTTCTGTCTCTACCCAGTGTGTTCTTGATCACAGCTGCGCAAGAGACCCTTACTTCTGGGCCTGTCACTGCTCTGACAGTTGTCTTGGTAAGGGCCTTCTACTGCCTAAACTCATGGGGTGTATTTCTCATCTCATAGTTTGTACTGGCTGGTTTTGTGTGTCAACTTGACACAAGCTGAAGTTATCACAGTGAAAGGAGCCTCCCTTGAGGAAATGACTCCATGAGATCCAGCTGTAAGGCATTTATTTTCTCAATTAGTAATCAAGTGGGGAGGACCCATTGTGGGTGGTGTCATCCCTGGGCTGGTAATCCTGGGTTCTATACGAAAGCAAGCTGAGCAATCCAGGGGAAGCAAGCCAGTAAGTATCATGCCTCCATGCCCTCTGCATCAGCTCCTGCTTCCTGACCTGCTTGAGTTCCAGTCCTGACTTCCTTTGGTCATGAACAGCAAAGTCTAAACTGAATAAATCCTTTCCACTACAACTTGCTCCTTGGTCATGATGTTTTGTGCAGGAATCGAAACCGTGACTAAGACATAGTTTATGTTTTCTCATGCATTCACAGAGGCTGTAGAGACTCCTAAGCAAGAGCTAGACTTCGAAGCTTCCTTGTTTTCAAGTAGATCTGCAGGTCCTGGGGCATCCCTGTCTTTGCCATCTTTGAATACTGGAGGTCCTCAAGGTTCAGTTATGAATCTTCTTTCTGTTTTAAATGTACCTTTAAATCCATTTTCACTTCCACCTTCTCATCGAATGGCCAAGAATGTGCAAATTTGTATGTTCAGTTCAAGCATTTCCATATATTCAAGCATTTATTGAATATATCCATTTGCCTGGCTCTAACCTGGCTTTCCCAAAAGGGAATCTTAAGGGCTCTCTTCAAGTCTGGCCATTCATATATATTTCAGTGGCCATTACTTCTACAACTTAGGATGAAGCCATTGTGATAAATTCTTTTTTTTTTTTCAACACTTCACATTTATTTAAAACAAAATTCTTGGTGGTTTAAAATAGTACCAAGTCACTAAGTCCCACTGTTTAAATCCTTCCTTGCATTGCATATCTAGTGTAACTTAAAGAAGTGCTTTTCAGACATGGCCCCCAGGCCTGTGACATCGGGCCTGGGAAATTGTTTCAAATGTAAATTGAGTCACAGTACGTACCTCAAGTTAGTAACTGGGGATTTGCGAGCCCTCCAGACAATGAACATAAAAGAAACTCTGACTCAAAATGGGGAAAATGAGTGCGTGTGGTGTTGGAGAGATGGTTCAGATATTTAAAGCACATACGGCTCTTGAAACGTTTGCTGGTTCCCAGCACTGATTTCAATTGGTTCATAAAAGCCAGTAACTCAAGCTCTAAAGAACCCATCACTGGCCTCTGCAGGCACCTGCACTGATGTACGTAAGTTCACAAAAGATACACACACACACACACACACACACACACACACACACTCGCACATGAGCACAAAGAAATGAGTACATAGAAGGCTGAATTCAACTTTCCAGACACCTGCTACCGTATGTCAGAACAGAGCCAGCCACGTCATGCTTTCTGTCAGCTGCCCATCCATACATCCAATTAGTAAACATACAAGCCACTCTGGGTATCACTGAAGGCTAACTTCCTAAAAAACAAACAAAAACCAAACCCTGAAATACTGATCCAGTAAGGAAATGATAAATTCTTATTGAATACTATTTTGTGCTTCATAACATGCATCCTACTTTATGATTCAATAATCATTTATTTTCTTTTATAAATGCTTATGCAATGCTTCATTATACCTCTTCCCTCTTGAGTTTCTGCTTTGCTCTGCTCTTCCTTGACCTTGGTCTCTAACAGTCTTTATGTGCACACCTCTGTGATGGTTTCTCAGACTTGGGAAAGAGAATATTATGCAGGTGTTCTATTTGTGGCCAAGTACTCCACAGACACTTACTTGATATACTTTTTTTTTAAATTGTGAGTTTCTACATTAACCACCACACCCTGTGCAAAGAGTTTTCTATGATAAGGTCTGAGAGGCATACTGGTGTATAGGTAGAGAAATATGGATTCACAGGGCAATTTGATACCATGCCCATTTAGCAAAATAAAAGCAGGAGGCTTCACCCTGGGGCGTGTGAGTTTTCCAAAGATTGGTTCTTAGCCAACTTCCAGTTGCAGGCATGAGAAGCAGTCCTGAAACCCAATCAGAAACCAGTTGATTACCCACATAACATTCATGGCACTATTACACACTTGACATATCTTATCATGCCAATGATAATTAAAGTTAAAAGGTGTCACAACTAGGGAAATCCACAAATGCCCCCCCCCACACACACACACACACACACACCAGCAGTCATTGAAGCATCTCCAGGACTATGAAATCTAAGGAATGATGAAGAGCACCTTATCAATGCCAAATGGATGTCTCCATGTCCTGCAGCCAAAGCATGTGCTGTCGTCAGGATAGAGCCTTACTGTCGAGTAGGAGCTAAGGCAAGAGTCTGTCTTACGATGGTGCTTGCTGGGGCATTTCTGCACACACTCCACGGGAGGTATCGCATTTCTGACTTTTTATTTGTCAGCTTGTGACTCCTGGAAGGAACATTTTTTTCTCCTGTGTGGGGTAACCCTAACTAAACTCATATAATTGGGTATATAGCTTATAAAATAGGTTTCCAGGTAACTTTACAAACATCTTTAGTGTTTTTAGTGTTTAGTATCCCACTGTGCACCACTCCTCTTCCCACTGTGCTATCCCCCTCCTCACTTAAACCTCCATCCCCATTTCCCCCTGTCCTCTCCATATCACCTGTACTTTTCTACCCTCCCTGAAGATATGTATTCTCCGCCTCACCAAGGACTTCAGTTGAAGTTACTTTTTTCTCTTGCTATGATAAAAGCACTAAGACCAGTGCAACTTAGGGAAGAGTGTCTGGGCTTTTGCTTCCAAAGAGATAAGAGGCCATCACCATGGCCGGGAAGCACGGCAGCATGTAGGCATGACAACTAATGCAGGGAGCTTAGAGCTCCTATCCTCCAAGGCAAACACAAGGAAGAAAGGATGAATTAGAAGTAGGGCTAGGATATAAAATCTCAAAGCTCACATGATGTGATGCAGCAATGTTTTCAAACCACTACAGGCCCTCTCTAGTTACCTGTATTCTACAGATGCTCCAATTTAAACTTACAGATCTAAAGATTCAACATTAGGATCTACTGTGAATGAAAACATGTGAATTTTGTCTCTGTGTCTGGGTTACCTCACCCAATAGAATGTTTTCCAGTTCCATCCATTTACCTATAAATTTCTTAATTTCATTTTGTCTCCATGACTGAATATGGTCCTAGTGTGTATTGGTACAAAAATTTCATTATCTGTTCATCAGCTGATGGATATCTTTAGGCTGTGTCCAATTTCTGGATATTATAAATAGAACAGCAATGAACATGAACAAGCCAGTGTCTCTATAAAGAAACTGAACATCAAGAAAATGAATGAAGCCATTTAAAAGTGGGACATGGAACTGAACAGGGAGTTCTCAAAAAGCGATACACAAATGGCTAAGAAATGCGTTTAAACTGTCCCCAATCCATAGCCATTAGAGAAATGCAATTTAAACTACTTGAAATTGCACCTTACCTCAGTCACAATGGCTAAGATTAAGAAAACAAAAATAGCAGATGATGAGAAGGAGGGAACAGGACAGGGGACAGAACTCGTGTGCACTGTTGTGAAGGGAAACTGGTGTCTCTACGATGGAAATCAGTGTAGCAGGTCTTCAAAGAGCTGGAGAGATTGCTTAGTGGTTAGGATTGATTTCTGCTCTTCAAGTGGACCCAGGTTCAACTTCCATAATTGAGATCAGGAATCTGGGTGCAACCTCAGATCTAGAGGAAGCCTCTGGCCTCCACAGACACCTACATTTCGGTGCACATACCCACATGAAAACACACACACAATTAAAATTAATTTACCAAAAGTGATTTTAAAAAAAATTAAAACTGAATTCACTATGTGACTAAGGTATGCAGGTAATCTCAGTCTATTTTGTGCTATTTTTATATTAAAGCGGTTTTGGGTGACTCTTTTTTTTTTTTTAAGATTTATTTATTTATTATATGTAAGTACACTGTAGCTGTCCTCAGATACTCCAGAAGAACGCATCAGATTTCGTTACGGATGGTTGTGAGCCACCATGTGGTTGCTGGGATTTGAACTCGGGACCTTTGGAAGAGCAGTCGGTGCTCTTAACCACTGAGCCATCTCGCCAGCCCCTTGGGTGACTCTTTACTAGCTTAAATTATTTGATAGTATAATTGATCAGATGTAAACACAAGCTAAGCATATACAGTGTTTCACTTACAGCTACTCTATACTTTTAAAACAAATGAAATACCTACTCCTGTCAGCTAATAGGCACATCCCAGAGATTACATCTGCGATCCAGTGAAAACAAGAGGATGCTTTTAGGAGCTTCCCACAGTCTTTACTCTGCTTTCCTCACAGTGGTTGGCCACTTGCAGTTAGATGTTCCTGCAGGATTCTGAAGTTAGCAATCTAGGTACCAGGGCATCCCTCGGGCTCCCGTGACTTAGTGGGTTCCAGTACGAAACACTTCACTCTTCCCATGACCTTTTCCCAGCATGGTTCACACTAACAATATTTATTTAAGTGGAAACTAGATGGCATGCTTACAGCTCCCTCTGCCCAAGGATAGCTGATGTCCAACACCTGTACTGTTCTAGTTTATTATAAATGGCAGAAATATTTTAAACCTCATCTATTGGCTAGGTGATTTTAATGGTTTCAATTGGCCTCTGGTTCCTCGAGGAAAGAAAATCGAAAATAGTTTACTTATTTAAAAATAAAACATTTTAGATGATCTCTTTTTTTCTCTTTATTGGGAAGAAAGATTAGGAAAGGGGAGGTAGGGATGAGAGAGGAGAGCAGATGTACTAGCAGAAAGGGACTGCTCATGTTGTTTAGTATCTTTTTAGGTAAAAATCCTCCTTTGGCAAAAATACACACATCCTTTGGATGTATTATTTTAATTTTTTCTATATCTATTTTATATTAGATATTTTCTTTATTTACATTTCAAATGTTATCCCCTTTCCTAGTTAGCCCTCTGAAAATCCCCTATCCTCTCCCCCACATCCCCCTGCTCCCAACCCACCCACTCCTGCTTCCTGGCAATGATGAGTCTGGAACGCTTTAACCCCCCCCCCCTTCTAGCCTACCACCCACCAGAAGTAGTGGAAAAGTAAGGATATCAGGGAAGTAGACCTGTTTAAAAATGGTTCTTTGGAGAAAATCCTATCTGTGTTGTCAGGAAATCAGCTGTTTAGTTAAGAGCAGCCGGAACCACTCACAAGCACTTCGTGATTATACCAGCAGTCCAGTTCAATAGAGTCTCGATAGCAAGCTCGAATCAGCAGCAGTGGCACTACCTAACAGAGACAGCTAGGCCTTAGCCTTGGCACAAGGCAGCTGGATTGACCAGGGCCAAGAGGAATTCCAGGAAAAAAGTTCTTGACTGTGCCTCTCTCAGCAAAGCGAGGATCAGCCAAGATTCAAGACCAACAAGCATTGCTATGCAAGCAAGCCAAGCTCAGCCTCCTTCACTGTCCATCAAGCCCTATTTATACTCCCTTCAAACATCATGTGTCCTTCATAAGTCTTGCCTAAACACGTGACTCTGTCTCAGCTGATATCACTCTGCCAACTGGCCCAAGTCCGTGGAAGCAGCAAGAGGCCACCAGCACACCACCAGAAGTTTTTTTGGTGTGCTTTTCTCTATGGAGTTTGGACAAATGGAGCTCAACTACACAATGTAAGGCAGACCAATGAATTCATATTGTTAGCAAAGAATCAAAACGTTCCTCTTCCATGTCTCTGCTTTAGCAAAACATCCTTTCACTTCTGTCTACTTCAGAAAAACACTCCTTTACGTGTTTGCCCCAGCAAAACACCATCCAACACAACTACTTTCCAAAGAACTGGTAAGTTTCTGCCTCAGGGCTGGGACTGGAGAGATGAATCTCTGGTTAAAAGTTCTGGGTGTTCTTCAGAGTACCCATATTTGACTCCCAGAGTCCACATGATGGTTCACAACCTTCGGAAAATCCAGATCCCAGAAGACCTGTGCTGTCATCTGTCCTTTATGAGATCCACTTTTCTGTCTCACTTCTTCACTTGTCATCCCCAGGGCTCCTGGCTTCACTGTGTTGACAGGACTTTAATTCCCAAGCCTGTTTTCACTATAACATGTTGAGACACTTGGCACCCACCACCAGCCCTTTTCTGTACCCATTACAATAAGATGACTCCTACATCTCCATCTTACCTCAAATCTATTCCATTTCTTTCCATTTATATCAGTCAAGAAATCTTCCATCACTGCAAAGAGAGGCCCATTGGACTTGCAAATTTTATATGCCCCAGTACAGGGGAACGCCAGGGCCAAAATGGGGGAGCGGGTGGGTAGGGGATTGGGGGGGTGGGTATGGGGGACCTTTGGGATAGCATTGAAAATGTAAATGAGGAAAATACCTAATAAAAAAAAAAGAAATCTTCCATTCCCAAACCAGTTTACACTGCATTGTTTGCTATTTGAAAATAGACGCATTCACACTGAGGAAATACACATATTAAACCATTCATGGTGAACTAACAAGATAAATCCTTTTAGATTTTGAGAAACACACTTGAGATTGCCTCAGTGCTTGGAAGTTTGTAAAAAGGTAATTAGAAAAAGCGACAGAACAGCAGTCTGTTGGCAAAGATTTGGTCTCACCAAGAAGTGTGCTACCTCTCAAGTTACACAGAAGAAGCATGAAGGAAGACCAAAGGATGACACGAAACTAGAGACTAGGTTTACTACAAGGCTGCTAGTTCTATCCTAACTGTAATCTGTATACTGTTTCTTTATACCTTGCCTCCTTCTGCCTTAAAAGTGTTTGAAAATTGAAAACTGTTTCCTGGAGTAAAAACATTTCCTAGAAGGAGGAGGAGGAGTGCTAATGACATACAGGAAGTAAAAGATGCACACCACAGAAACTGAGGCAGCAACAGGACACACAAAAGCCTCATACCAAGGCTCTATAAACAATAAAAATTGCTGCAAAGAGCGAGTTCTGACCAGGTGGGCTACCCGCAAGCCATCTCGGGAGCTACAGGGATGCAGCTTTCTGAGTTGTCACCAATAGAGAGTGGACTTTTGTGATAGTCACCCATGTCCCTGTAAGTAACCCTAATAAGCCCCTTGTCTCACTTAGACTTGGGATGGATTCTTTCTTTAATACTGTTGCCAGTCCCTTATCAAGGGTTAGTCCTGTCTCCCCAGCCCCCCTCCCCCAAACATCATGATGCATATTTGAAATTTGATCAGTCGACTCGAGACTACAGTCCATGGGAAGACATGTTGATTCTGTTTATTCCTATGCTTCAGTTTCATACCCTGGTGCCTCAATAATCCAGGATGAGGAAGTTTGTCCTGTAATCGAAACTACAGTGTGCCCTTAGGACTTACTTAGATGACATTTTTTAAAGAAAAGATAAATGGTTATTGAAATTTTATGTAGAAGCCGTGACTGTGTGTGTGTGTGTGTGTGTGTGTGTCAGAGAGAGAGAGAGAGAGAGAGAGAGAGAGAAATTATTGTTTGCTTAAATTGTGTTTTTTTCTTTACTGTACAGCTCTCAGCTTGGGGCAATGCTTCTCAAACTATTTGTGACTAATCAGGATTTTGGAGTTTTTCGTTCTTGTTTTGTTTTTAATTTCTGACATGCTCAGAGTTTTTTTGTTTTTTTTTTTTCCAATGTTAAACTGCTACAGATACTTGTAAAGGTTACTCTAATTTCTCTGTGACCAAGCTTTGGAAGCAATGCTCCATATGTTATCATCCGTAAATCAGAAACATCTATGTGGATTTGAGGCTTGTTACTGAGTCACAGTCCAAGGAAGGCTTGTTGACACACACCTGTAACCCAGTAGGAGGCTGAGGAAAAGGACTTTGAATTTAAAGCCATCCTGAGCTACATAACAATGGAAAGTCAGCCAAGGAATACAGCAAGACCCCACCAATAGAGGGAAAGAGGAGAAAGTGGGGAGGGCAGGGGCAGGGGGAGGAGAATACACCAGCCTACTGCCAACCAGCTGCTTTCCTTTTGACTGCATCCTAAGGTGATTGACTTTCATTTCAAAGTTCCTAGAGAGTTCCTTCTCCTTTACCTTTCTTTTGTTTTGCTTCCGCCTTCCAGGAATGTGTTGTTGTCTTGAACAAAGCCTTTTCTTCACAGCTCCAAATGACTAGCATCTTCTCATCCAGGACCCAGATCAAGTGTCGCCTCTGTAGAGACTTCTCTGCTCTCCAGTGAAAGCAGGGGCCTCTTGAGTATCACATTACTCAGTACTATCTTTGTATCAGTTTCCAGTAACTAGAATTTCTGTCCTCTTGTCCCCCTTGCTCTGCCTTCCCCCATTAGGAAGCAAGCTCCAGGAGAGCAGAGATCTTTGTTTCCTGCCCTTATCCCAGGCTAGCACTACACTTGAGGGGCAGGCACTCCATGCCACCTTCTCTCCCTCTCCCTCTCCCTCTCCCTCTCCCTCTCCCTCTCCCTCTCCCTCTCCCTCTCCCTCTCCCTCTCCCTCTCCCTCTCCCTCGCTCTCCCTCTCCCTCTCCTCCCCCATCTCTCCCATCTACCTGATGACTTCTGCTTCCCTGTTGACTTGCTACATGGTACTGCTACATGGTCTCTCATGTTTGCCTTCTGCATTTAGTGGAAAGACCCATTTAAACTGGCTTATGAAATCAAAAGGCTGTGAGCTATGTGTCTCAGAATATCCAGAGTAAAATGCATTTATCAGCTTTAGTAAAGGGAGGGTCTGGCCTCCATCCTGATTCTTTTGATTTCTGTCCCCTGCTTCTCACCCAGGCTGCTAACTAGGCAGCCATGGCAGTTACACCCATCACATCCACACCGAGAAATGTCTAGATTGCCAGTGGCAACTGTTCTTTTGAAGGTAAAGAAACTTCCCATCAGTGGTCCCTGGAGGCATTCCTCTAGCGGTTCTCAGCCTGAACTGGGTCCTGGGTTTGGTCTAAACATTCAGGTACACCACAAAGTTTTAAAAAATCATGTAAAATGCACAGACCTGAAGCATATGTCATCCAGTAGCTATCGACAGCGATATTTGACATTGTGGCTGTCTCCAGCCACCATCACTGTTTCCCCTTCTTGATTTAATCTCTGCATATTCTCTGCTCAGAGTAACCTCAGGTTTTTCATGGCAGCGGAAGGCTTCCAAGACAAATCCTAAAATAACCTGGCAAGCCTGCTGCATGCCTCCTCTGATCCTGCCTGTATGTACTCACTGGGGGCAGTCACAAAGACTTGTTAGGTATCAGGAGAAGGGACATCAATTCTTTGTCTGGGTCAACAACAGAAAAGTGTCAAAAATGCATATGTTCTTTAAAATCACGAGTCTTCTTTTGGTAGCTCTTTGTGGGTGGTAGAGAATTGCTTTCAATTTGGAGTGTTACACATTCCTGCCTAAACTAAGTTCTTTTGGTTTGTTCGCCCTCCCTCCTCCCCTTCCTTCATCCCTCCCTCTCTCCCTCCCTCCCTTCCCCTTCTGCCTCTCTTACACATTGTCTCATGTTTACCAGGATGTTCTTGAACTCTTGATGCTCCTGACCCCAGTTCTAAAATTCTGATATTGCAACTGTACACCCCACACCTAACCTCCAAGCTATTTTGTTTTAAATGATTATCATATGTTCTGTTTAAAGAAATGTACCTTGCCCTCCCGTTCAGACTTATAAGCCAGCTTTACCCACCCTAACTTTTCTATTTACTGCTGTTTCTGACTTCTCCAACATTAGGGTACGGATCTGAAGATGATATGAAAAGGAGCCAAAGTATCTTTATACTCTGCTCGATGACAAAAATTTCCTTGAATGGCAGCTATCCAAGGCTGGCTTTATCTCTTCCCAATGATTTAGTGAGGTAGTTGGAGACCTCCTCCATGCTGTCTTCTTGGATCTCTGCCCATTATGGGAATGATGTATGTTCCCACTGACCTCATAAAGATGCCCTTGAACTTCCACTTTCCTGGTACACCTTTCACATCTCCTCCTGCCAGGACCTACGCATTTAGGAAGACATTTCTTTTTCAAAGTTATCTCAACAACAGTACTAGTTTAGACCTAATACCTTTTAAGAACTGTAGAGAACCTTAACACATAAAAATCTGTGATCTGAGACCCATGACCAAGGAGGCTTCCATTCCATATTTCAGCTTGTCCATGGAAAGCCAGACAGTGGTCTCCTTACCCCCTGAAATTCCAGGGAATCCACATCAGGTCTCCAAAGACTTTCATACTGTGATCAGTTTTAATAGCTGTACCATGAAAGGTCTAATGGATTTTATAGTTCAGCAAGTATCTGGATAACGAACAGAGTGCCTCCCACTTAGTAAAACATTCCAACTCTCTGAGTGATTCTTTTGAAGATGCCCTAGTTTAATCTGGGGAGATAGTAAGGAAGTAAGACCTTGCCCATTAGAATGAATGGTACTCCCTACCAAATATAGTTTCTCCAAAGAGCTTCTTACTCTGAAAACTTCCTTTGCATTTCTCCTTGCAGTGTAGCCTGGAAGTGGAGGAAGGCTGGAGGGGAGGACCTGTGCTGCATCTCTGAAAAGCACAGGGGCTTGTCCACCACTTCTACTTAGCCTGTGCGTCAAATATTCCTCCAGGCCTCCAGGCTTAGCACTTTATCAAAGCACTGTATCAAAGTTCTAGTTGACACTGGAGATGCTTCTGTTATTCTGTGTGAGTACCACAGTATATAGTGCCAACTATTGGGGCACAAGCCCATTTCTCCCATTTCATATATTATACTGAATCTTGTTTTGTTGCTCACATCCCAGTGAAACTCAGTGCAATAGCTAACTGTGGTTCCTTTAGCACACTAAAGTCTGCTTGGCCTTTAGGCTCACTCAGTACCTATGGCTCTTCCGGTAACCTCTTACCCCATCCCCTGCCACAAGCCTCTAGAGCCCAGGGGCTTCCGTTCCCTTCCCCCAGCTTCTCTTTCCTATATAACCCCACCACCTTGGCCATGGGCTCTCTTTGCTCTCTCTTTCTGCCCTCCCCTCTTTTGCCTTGTGTTTGGTTCTCTTGGTCCCTTTGCTCCCTTCTCTCTTCTCTTTCTTGTTACCCCCCTGCCCCTCCTCTCATGGTCTGGTTCAGTCTGGACCCTTCCAAACGCCTTGGCCTTTCCTCTTTCTCATATCTACAATAAAACCCTTCTCCTCAGCCATACCTTGGATCAACAGGCCAGGTCCTCATTTTCTTCCAGGTTTACTTTTTATAGCCATATGCAATATGTTTTTATATGAATGAATGTTTTACGTGCATGTATGCATTTGCACTTAGACTGTGGACTGTTGGAGCTGGAGTTACAGAAACTTATAGGCAACCATGTGGGTGCTGAGTACTGAAAACAGGCCCTCTGCTAGAGTACTAAGTGCATTCTACTTACAGGCCACCAGCCAGGAACTCCCCAACTCGGGTATGGCCCGCAGAGTGAACTGTAAAGAACAGACATGTAGTGTGCATGCACCATATCCCACTCCCCAAGGTGTTCCTCTCCATGCACTGTCATGCAGCCTTAACCCATTTGACAGAAAGAAGTAGGGAGATCAGTGGAGAGCCTTAGAAGGGGTTTAAATGTGGGTGGAAAGGCAGGACAGGGTAAACTCCCTCTTTGAGCAAAAAGCATATCAAGAAAACCATATGGGGAATGCCTGGTTCTGAAAAATCTGTGAGAGGTCTGCTTTCCGTGTGTGTGTGTGTGTGTGTGTGTGTGTGTGTGTGTGTGTTTCTGGGAATATTTATTAATGAGACTCTACCCACTGCACAAAGTGATCCTGGAATTAAGCACCTTCCTCATTGGCAATGTGATCTTTTCTGAGTGGTCCCATGAATGTTTTCTTCTCCTCCATGATCTGGAAACAACCACAGCCAAACTTGGAGGTGGGCGTTGTCTTAGTCAGGGTTTCTATTCCTGCACAAACATCATGACCAAGAAGCAAGTTGGGGAGGAAAAGGTTTATTCAGCTTGCACTTCCATACTCTGTTCATCACCAAGGAAGTCAGGACTGGAACTCAAGCAGGTCAGGAAGCAGGAGCTGATGCAGAGGCCATAGAGAGATGTTCTTTACTGGCTTGCCTCCTTTGGCTTGCTCAGCCTGCTCTCTTATAGAACCAAGATTACCAGCCCAGAGATGGTCCCACCCACAAAGGGGCCTTTCCCCCTTGATCACTAATTGAGAAATTGCCTTACAGTTGTATCTCATGGAGGCATTTCCTCAACTGAAGCTCCTTTTTCTGTGATAGATCCAGCTGTGTCAAGTTGACACAAAACTAGCCGTACAGGTATCATTGAACTTCAGGTCAATCTCCTCCAGAGCCTGATGTTTGTTCTGGACCAGCAAGGGCTTAGGAAGACTAAGCACTCCCTTCTTGGTTCCCACCATATAGCCTTTGAGCATGATGAAGTCATTGGTCGCCTCACTACGAAGGACAAAGCCACTCAGTGGGTCGATGCTCTTGTCAGGAAGGTCGTAGTCAGTAGATGCTTTTTTCTTGATCAGTTTCCCATCCTTGATGAGGTAGCCTTGACCAGTCTTGTAAATCTTCTTGTTAATCTCTGTTCAGTGATGGTAGCCTTTCTGCCCAGCTCGAGCCACATAGAAGGCTACACAGGCAGGGTGCCAGGCTCCAATACAGGCAACTTCATGCAGACCTCAATGGGTCTTTCGTGGCAGTTTCTTTGTATGCCAACGACTAGTCACCCCTTTGTACTAAAAGATCCTGAGAGAGTGAAAAATTATTTAAGCCCCTAGACCTGTGTCCAAAATAAACCTCACTAATGGCAGGGAGTAGAACTTGCCCCATTGTTCCAGGATGCCAGGTGTTCGTGGCTTTTGCCTTTCTATAGCCCAATGCGAGGTGTTTGCGGTTTTTGTGCCTTTATAAACCCCCTACCCCTTGAGCTCTTGGTCGACTCCTCTATCCCTGCATGGAATATGAGTCATCCCCAGTGCACTGGTCTTTCCCAAATAAACCTCTTGCAGTTTGCATCAAGACCGTTTCTTGTGAGTGATTTGGGGTCTCGCCTATCCTGAGTTAGAACGTGGGGGAGTCCTCACGTTGTGGGTCTTTCATTTGGTGCATTGGCCAGGAAACCTGACCATCCCTCATGCCTGAGAATCGACTTGGAGGTATGGGGATCCCCTCTGGAATGTGTGTGTGCTGGCCAGTGTCTCTGTTCTGAGTGTCTGTTTTCTGTTTAAAACGAATGTGCACTTGTTGTGTTGGTTTGTTTGTCTGTGTCTCATCCTTTATTTCTGAAGCTTGGTGCCACCTGAGTTTATACTGATCAGCCTGAGTTTGGATCCACCTGAGTTTGGTTTAAAAATTGCCCTAGGGGATGCCCCATCTATAGGGACCTTTGTCCCATCTGTAGGTCGGTAGTGATACTGTAACCCTCTTGTCGAGAACCTACCATCTGATTCAGCAACCCTCTGGGTCATTTCTCTGGTTCTGGTCATCCAGTGGAAGCGGACGAGAATGTCTTTGTGTTTGTAGATGATGGGGTTTTCTGTTTGCAGCTGTCCTCTTGGGCTGTAAGGACCAGAGGACTGGTGGTTGGCAGGCGTGCTAGGAGGACCACAGGCTGCCTCCCTGGGGGATGCCCTGGGAAGTGGGGAAAGCCAGGGATGCCTGGCAGTCTCCAGAGATCAGTCAGAGGGACCAAGTTCTGTTGTTAAAGTGGAAGCTTCCCTCTCCGAAATCGTCTGATTCTTTTGCCTGCTTGTGGAGGACGCGAAAGGGTCGTGTGTGTCTGGTTCTGTTGGTTTCTGTTTTGTGTGTTTTTGTGTATGTGTTTAAAGAAGCGAAGGTAAAAAAAGAAAAAAAAAAAAAAAAAAGAAGGGAAGGTAATTCTCATAGGTGCTTTGTACCCTGACTAGACGTAATTTACAAAAGTCTCTGTGCTTAAAAACTGGTAACTCCAGGTTGGAGTAATTCAGAACTACAACATGCGGCATGATACAACCCAAGGAGACAGGTCTCTAAAGATACACCTGAATTGGGTAATATTATAGGATTTAGGGCAGTGTCTCTTTGAAGTATTGGGGGCTGCACCTTCTTGCATTTGTGTGCAGGAACAGGCAGCCAAACTTTGTAGCAAGTAATGTTTTTTGGTGTTGATTTTTAAAGAGAATGGATAGTTTACACTGTTAAAATTGGGTTTTGCTTCCCAAAATTGTGATTGTGCTCTGGTGTTACAAGAGAAATTGCCCGAATCGCAGCCTCCAGATGATTGTCAGCAGCTGCTGCAGATGCTCTTCACAACTGAGGCAGGAGAGAGAATTTTGTTAGAAGCTAGAAAAAATATCCCGGGAGCTGACAGGCAGCCTACACAGCTACATGGGATGTCCTTTGACTCGCCCTGGTTGGGACTACATCATGGCAAAAGGTAGGGAGAGCTTGAAAATCTATCACCAGGCTCTGGTGGCAGGTTTTCGAGGTGCCTCAAGATGGCCCACTAATTTGTCTAAGGTAAGAGAAGATATATTACAGTTACATGATCTAGTGAAGGAGGCAGGAGAGAGAAAGAGGGGAAAAGCAGAAGAGAAAGAGACAGGACCTAGGGAATCTGGGCAACATAAGACCAATCTGCTTAACAGAATTAGGTGAGTTGGGGGGACCGAGCTAAAAAGGGCTCGGCTGTGTCAGACTGAAGTTACTTATTTGGGATACACCCTTCAAGACGGGAACCGGTGGCTAAAAGAAGCCAGAAAAGAGAATTCTTGGGCACCGCTGGCTTCTGCAGGCTCTGGATACCTGGGTTTGCAATTTTAGCTGCCCAGTTGTACCCCCTAACCAAGGAAGGGGAGGTGTTTGTATGGACCCCAGAGAGCCTTTAAAGAAATTAAAAAGGCTCTACTAATGGCTCCAGCCTTGGCCTTGCCTGACCTGACTTTGAAACCTTGGAAAAGGTCAGTGGCTTAAGATAGACCCTGTTGCCAGCGGGTGGTTTTCTTGTCTGAAAGCTATTGCTGCCATAGCTCTATTTGTCAAGGATGCTGATAAGGATCAGCCTTGGCCTGGGAGTCTGAGCTGGTCCACAGATGGCAGTAACTTCATGGTTGAAAGTAAGAAGAAGGCAGGGGCAGCAGTGGTGGACAGAAAGCAAGTGATCTGGGCCAACAGCCTCCCTGAAGGGACATAGGCCCAGGAAGCTGAACTTGTGGCTTTGATAAAGTAAAAACTTTGCATTTCTGGAACTATAGATGCTGGTTAGCTGGAGCTAAGAAATTAGCGGTGATTAAGAAGAGACCAGCATCATTGAGGTGACATCTTCTGGGAAGTGTTTTCTGAGAGGACAGAGGCTGTGATCCAGAGATAGCCAAAGTTGTACCCAGTGCAGCAGCAGGAGTTGGTAATGTGTAAGAGTCACCCAGGTGGTACTAGTTTTGAAGGCATGAAGGGGTCACGCAGAGCAGCTGAAGCTCAGCACTGTGATAGGCCATGGAAGGCCATTGGTAAAGGTGCAGTGCAGCCTCAGTTGCAATTGATGGTTCAGGACAGAAGGGGTCATGAAAAGGACTTGATGCTTGGCACCATGAAGAGAGCCTATGAGAGGCTATTGGTGAAGCCTAGTTACAGCGGAAGACAGCAGTGTTTTGTAGATGCCAGTACCATGAGATGACTACCAAGAACAGCAGCAGCAATGGTGTACAGGCAGCTGGAGCCTAGAAGACAAGGTGTGTGATACAAAGGGCAGGGCTGGAGAAGTGATCCAAGCCCTTGGAGGAGCCCAGAAGAACGTGAGTTGGAAGTTTGGGGTACCCAAGGTAATCGAATCTGATAATGGACCTGCCTTTGTTGCCCAGGTAAGTCAGGAACTGGCCAAGATATTGGGGATTGATTGGAAGTTACATTGTGCATCCCAAAGCTCAGGACAGGTGGAGAGGATGAATAGAACAATTAAAGAGACTTACCATATTGACAGCAGAGACTGGCACTAATGATTGGATAGCTCTCCTACCCTTTGTGCTCTTCAGGGTTAGAAACAGTTTGGATGGACCCCCTATGAATTACTCGATGGGGGGCCCCCTCCACTGGTAAAAAATAGCCTCTGTACATAGTGCTGACATGCTGCTTTCCCAGCCTTTGTTCTCTAGGCTCAAGGCGCTCTAGTGGGTGAGGCAGCGAGCATGGAAGCAGCTTCAGGAGGCCTACTCAAGAGAAGAAGACCTGCAAGCCCCACATTGCTTTCAAGTTAGAGATTTGGTCTACATTAGACACCACCGCTCAGAAAACCTTGAGACTTGGTGGAAAGGCCCTTATCTTGAATTTTGCTTTTGATTTTCCATGTGTGTTAGAAAATAGTGTCTAGTTTTAAGATTAGAACTGTTTACTAGAAGGAGTGGGGAATGAAAGATCCTGAGAGAGTGTGAAAAATTATTTAAGCCCCTAGACCTGTGTCCAAAATAGACCTCTCTAATGGCAGGGAGTAGAACTTGCCCCATTGTTCCAGGATGCCAGTTGTTTGTGGGTTTTGCCAGGTGTTTTCCGTTTTTGCCTTTCTATAGCCCAATGCCAGTGTTTGCAGTTTTTGTGCCCTTATAAACCCCTTACCCCTTGAGCTCATGGTCGACTCTTCTACCCCTGCGTGGGATATGAGTTGTCCCCAGTTCACTGGTCTTTCCTGAATAAACCTCTTGCAGTTTGCATCTAGCGGGGCGTGGTGGTGCACGCCTTTAATCCCAGTACTCGGGAGGCAGAGGCAGGCAGATTTCTGAGTTCGAGGCCAGCCTGGTGAGTTCCAGGACAGCCAGGGCTACATAGAGAAACCCTGTCTCAAAAAACCAAACCAAACAAAACAACAAAAAAAAGCCGTTTCTCATGAGTGCTTTGGGGTGTCACCTATCCTGAGTTAGAACGTGGGGGAGTCCTCACATTGTGGGTCTTTCCGTACCCTTTGCCTTTTGTCACACCGATGACATCAGTCATCTCATCCAGCCCATACACCTGCTTCACAGGACCCCACTGCTCCAGCCTCTCTAGGGCCCAGGCTAGCTTCTCAGCCACAGTACCCCCATTCACTTGGATCTCCATTAAGTGTGTCTTCTTCTGGCGCAGAGGGAGCAAACATGTCTGAGTTGGGCAATTGTGCGGATGACCTGGCTGTACTTCTTCATGCTGTTGAAGTCCCTCTTCAGCTGTTTCTTGCTTGTGTCATCCTGCCATTTCTTACAGTACTTGGTGAAAACCATCTTCTTAGATTTGTGCCAGTTCTTACAGAACTGCCTTTTGCATCCATCACGGATACGGTCAGCAAACACAGTCTTGAAGGTCTAGAGGCCTCGTGGGGTTTCAACATATCCCACAATGCCCACAACCACCATGGGTGGGGTTTCCACAATGGTCACATCCTCCAAGACTTCTTTCTTGTTCACCTTAGATCCATCCTCGCCTGTCAACTTTCTGGATGATGTGTGTCATGCCACCTTGTACCCTGGAAAGACTGTGAGGTGAACAGGCTTGGAAGGATCATCCTTATGGAAGCTCTTCGCTTTCCCATGATTCTGGTTGCTGCACTTGAGAGGCAAAAAGCCCAAGGACCCATGCCTGGGAGCTGAGAATTTCCTGTGAGACACACACTGTATGTAGAGCTGCTTTCCATGTCTTACAGCCTGCTCCCCTCCCCCCCCCCCCCCGAAATATCCTCAGGACACAGAGTAACAACAGGATATTGAAAAGGACTCCTAGCCAGAATCAAGTATTGAGAGTGTAGCAGAAGCCAGAGCCTTTGAACCAGACCAATAACTCACAGCAATGAACATTTTCAAGAAAAGCTGTCTGGGTAAAAAGATACAATAGGTGACACACGGTGCATACCACAGCTCCCATGGAGAGAATGCTTGTTAGTTTTGTGGGGAGGTTGCAAGAGCAGAGGGCAGTTATGGAGGGACAGGGAGATGAGTAGGATTGCTGTGTATAATAGGAAAATTTTAAAGAATCAATAAAAAGGTTTTGGTTTTTTTTGTTTGTTTGTTTTTTTAATGGCTCTATGCTGGGTACAGGTAAGAATGCCCACAAACACTGCCCTGGGACATCCTGGCTGACTTCTAACAACATTGTCACAAGAAAATGCACTAGGAAGTATTCAACTCCATTGTAATACATTTTGCATTATATTTCTGTGTGGTATTTCAACTCATACCTGTAGTTAGGACACGTTGAAATGTGAAGGACATGTTACCCCAGTGTAACTCATTGGATCATTTTGCAGCCAGATGCTCTGTTAGATTATTGACAGAAACAGCCCTCACTCTGATTCAGGATCACAAGTGGTTTTTGGGTACGTGCCAGTGCAGCTTTTATTTTTAAAACCATCTCACGAAGCCCAAGCTGACCATGAACTTTTGATGATCCTCCCAAGAGCAGGGATTATGTAGTGCTAGCAGCCAGGGCTTCCTGGATGCTGGCTAGGAAAACCAGCAGGTGAACTGTATTCCAACTGCGTGGATAGTTTTTGCTGTTTAATTTCTTTTCTTTTAGACAGAAACAGAACTTTGGGCGTTTTTATTTCAGTTTGATGACAATTTTGGGAAAGAAAGGGGGATTGAGAGAGAAATCACTTACTCTCTAGCTTCAGACTTTGTTATTCTTAGTAAACAATCATTCAGGGTCAGTATTCACTCCTTTTGAATTACCAGTCTTTTAAAAAGCAGTCTCTTGTTGAAAACTACCTAGCTTTTGAATTAGAAGTCATTTTTAAATTGTAATTTTTATGTACCCTGAAAGAGAGTTAGTGGAATTTAGGAAGATAGGAAAATCAAAGGCAGCCTCTTTAAGAAGGTTGTGGCTTCCCACTGAAGTGAGAAAAGTCCCCCCACCTCCATCCTGCAGGAAGAAGGAATATGCCTAAGGAGGGGAACCCAGAAGGGACCAATAAGAGAGAAGGGGAGGGGAGTCAGGAAAAGGGAGGTCCCAGTGCCCACTAAAGACTCCTTTCCACTTTTGGCTCTAGGTTTCCTCCCATCCTTATGGGAGCTGTTGTTTGCTTGAATAAGATCATCTGCTTTTTCTTTATCCATGTCATCCTCTACCTTGTCAATAAGGTAGGTTGACATAGATTTCCCTGTTACTATTAAGAAAGAGAAGAGTGACTGAGGAAGAAGCCCACATCATCTCTGGTATCCACAAACATGTACACACACACTCAAGCACAGGGTTGCTGGTATATGAGAGTATCAAGGCATTTGTCTAGCATTAATCCCAGCACAATGTGTATGGGTGTTAAGGTGGGGGGGGGTATTAACTATGTAGAGCTAGCCAGTAAAAGCTGGTTAAAAAGAAAAAAAAAAAAAACAAGAAAACAGAAACTGAGAAGTGGGTTATTTTGAAGTGCCCACTATGTCTATGTGGCTGCTAACCTCTTTGAAAGGCTTTGCCTTCCAACACTTTACATCTCAGGTTGGCCATTGTAGTAACATCCTGAAAGTGGGGAAAAGTAAAATTAGCCTATCAACAAACGTAAAGGAATGGCTTAATGTACAATATCTTTGCTGTCTAATAAACTTGAGATGGCTCAGAGGTTAAGAGCACAGACTGTACTTCCATAGGACCTGGGTTCAATTCAATGTGGGCAGCTCACACCAACACACCTAAATAAATAAAATAGAAACAAGTATTAAAAAGTCAACAGGGATTGCATTCTGTAAAAGGATTTGAAAGGAGTTGAACATGTTGCAGTTTTAGAAACCTTAGTTTAGTGAGGACAGCAAAGTGGTACAGCAGGTGGAGGTACGTCGTGCCAAGCCTGAGGACCTGAGTTCAGTCCCAAGAACCACACGGTAGAAAGAGAGAGCAAAGTGCATCAAGATGGTCTATGACCTCTATGTACACACCATGTCATGTGTGTGCTTATACATACACACATAGTTGTTATTGTTTTCATTTTAGTTCAGTAGGAAATGAGATTGAAGAACAGAAAGGAACCGAGTCAAAGTCTAAAGAAACCAAAGTAGTAAATCAGTAGCAGCATCATGAGGAACTACTTAAGTTTTTACTGTAGAGAATTTTGCCTCTTCCCTAATCTCTGCATTCAGGCTCATTACAGATGCAATTGCTGCCATATCTCTGTGGAATATCTCAAATTGTTGGCATTAAATAACATGATAAATAATGTATGGCTTAATAACATAGGGAGATTGGCTTGGGATGTATAACATTGCTATTTTTAGACTATAGGAAATTTTCATACGTGCAACATACAGATTTTCTGAATTACCAAGGATTTTTAAACTTAGATACATCAGGAAATTTGAGAGAATGAGGGAAACAAAGACCAAGGACTGATACATTTTCTCCAAAGACTACTGAAATTTGTAGCCAGTCGTTTCAAAAAGATGAGAAAGAAGAACATGAAACCTTGTTTTAATATAGGCAGCCATAGACCTTCTCTTTGTTGTCGAATTGTTAAGTAGTAGATATCCTTGATCAGGGCAGGGAAAGGAAATAAGATAATTGCCTAGCTCTCATTATTTAATGACTGGCATATAAGTGCTTGGTATGAACCAGACAGTAAATTCATCACACAAATGAAAGCAAGAGCCCAGTTCCTGCTCCAAGGTACCCACCCTGGGAAGAAGAAAACAATCTAAAAAAGTGGACGGTGAGCCGGGCGTGGTGGCGCACGCCTTTAATCCCAGCACTCGGGAGGCAGAGGCAGGTGGATCTCTGAGTTCGAGGCCAGCCTGGTCTACAAAGTGAGTTCCAGGACAGCCAGGGCTACACAGAGAAACCCTGTCTCGAAAAAAAACAACAAAAAAAAGTGGACGGTGGTGGTGTTACTGCTCAAGGATCAGTTTGGATTTGATGTATGGCCTATCTTCCTAGCTAGCTACCTGTTTAAGAAAGAACTCTCTCCTGTCTTTCCAATCAAACAGTGTTAATTAAGGGAAAGAACAGGGCAACAAAAATAGGTATTTCTTCATCTTGGGAGTGTTAGGGAGTCATGGTGAGTTGTTTGCCAAATTTCATAAAGTTCTCTCTAGTTTGTCCAGAGTTATAGTTTTTAGTGGGCCTGTGCCCACAATTACCAAGAATGTGTGTGCTGTGGATGTGATCATGCACAGTGAAAGGACCGTTTGTATAGACAGGTCATGAAATTGATAGCAACTAGCACTTGTAGTAACCAGGGATCAGAAGGTCAAATGCCAGCCAGGGATTTGCAGAGATTCACATGCAATAAAGTCACCACTTGAGCCAATCTGGTACAGAATGTGGGTTAAAAGTAGGGCCCACATCCAGCCAGCCACAGGGCTAGGGAAGCTCATGGAGGCGGACGTGGGAAGTCTGAGGTCTCATGGACTGCAGGAGTTGGCTCAGACTCTTGGGCATCACAGATCTCTGCACTGTGTGCTGTGGAAGAGCCTGCTCTGAGGTCCCCAGGGCTGCAAGGAGGCTGAGGATGGCAGGTTCTCAAACTCTTAGATACCACAGATGCCACTGGATGCCATGGCCTATGGGCAGGGTCTACCCAGGGGCCAAAAGGAACAGGGAGTGGAGGGGAGAGCTTCGGCTTGATCCCTCTGGGAAGAGAGTCCTTGGCTTGCTCAGTGGGCAGCTAAGAACACAGAGAGGCCTCCTGTGGGAGATTAGACACTCAGCTCTTTAGAGGAAAACCTGCTCCATTGTTCCCCATGGCGAATCCCCATGAGAAGAAACAGTTCATGGTTTTAAGACCTTTATTGTCATGGCATGTCATGGGTGAAAACGTACCACACTTTCTCAGGGTGGGCCTGAGGTTAAATAACTTTTGCAGGGAGGAGTGTCTAGGAAGGGGAGCTAAGAGGGTAGTAAAGGCAGAGAGAGAGAGAGAGAGAGAGAGAGAGAGAGAGAGAGAGAGAGAGAGAGAGAGAGAGAGAACAAGTAGAGGCTGGCCTGGCCATGGCCACGTGGAGAGATGGGGGAAGGGAACGCAGAGAAAGAATGAGCAAGAGGGCGAGAGAGAGAGAGAGAGAGAGAGAGAGAGAGAGAGAGAGAGAGAGAGAGAGAGAGAGAGAGAGAGAGAGAGAGAGGCAAGAGTAAGAGGGAGTAGGGGGCAAGCAGCCCCTTTTATTGTGGGCCAGGCCTATCTGGCTGTTGCCAGGTAACTGTGGGGGTGGAGTGTAAACAGAATACCAGGGGCTTGAGGTGTAGTCCTGTGAGAGATGGCCACAGAATTATGGAGCTGAGGACTCGTGTCAAGAGCCTGGTATCTGGGGGGCGTGACAAACACCTTCCATCCCTTGCAGAAACACCTGCTGGGTCTCCAGGGTTTAAACCTAGCTCAACCAGAAAACAGACTGCCTTTCACAGTCCCACCATAGACCACAGGCTCAGCAGGCCCTAGGTGACTCTAATCTTTCAACAACTCTGGTAGTAGTCCTTACAAGACACATTCATTGTTAGGCTACCAGTTATAAAGAAATGGAGTTGCTTGCCGTAGTGCATACAGAAACAAGATGATGAAAGAGTTTTAACCAGGTAATTGATTTTCCTCCTTGTCCCCAGCTTCGCTGGATGGAAGACTTGGTTTGCACACATCATGCATAATCTAGATTGGTTTCTCAGAGAACACTGTATAGCATTCTGAACTTTGATATTAATGTTTTCAGCCACTATGTTGTTTGGTATGGATATCCCAATGGTTTTAAATTTGGAATTTCTTTTTTTGAGGCACAGACTTTTTCTGTTTTTGTTTTTGAGTAGAATAGTTTATAGTGTTGACAATGTAGAGGGTGGTGACACAGTATGTTTAGGAATGGAAGCATTTGGACTCTTTCAATAATTTGTCAGTGCTCTCGAGTATTCTGGCTGATTGTGCTCTCTGTGGGGCCATCTCTGAGTTGCATGCAGATGTTCCTTTCTGTGGCCAGCTGGCGTCAGAATGCCTTGCATGGCTGGAAGGAAGAGTGCTTTTCATCTTAGGTCTTCTTGCCATTTCTGCTCATGCATTTGTTCTAAGAAGGTGTGTTGCATCTGAAGAGTGGCGACCACCACTGAGGTACAGACGTTTTCCATACTTTGGTTGGCTGAGCAAGACCTGGAAGCAGTAGAAGAGTCTCTGAGGTGTTTTCCTATGTCAAGAATGGACTGAGCGCTGTGTCCCTGATGGAGGAGTTGGAGAAAGGACTGAAGGAGCTGAGGGGGTTTGCAACCCCGTGGGGGAAGCAACATGGAGGGACCCATGGCTCTGACCGCACATGTGGCAAAGGATAGCCTTGTTGGAAGTCAGTGGGAGGAGTGGCCCTTGGGCCTGAGGGTGTTTGTACGATGCCCCAGTGTAAGGGAATGCGAGGGCTGGAAGACAAGAGTGTGTGAAAACACCCTCATAGAGGCAGAGGAAGAGGGGATGGGATAGGGGGTTTCTGAAGGGAAGAACTGGAAAGGAGAAAACAATTGAAATGTAAATAAAGAAAATATTCAATAAAAATACAAAAAAAAGAAAGAAAGGAAGAAAGAAAGAAAGAGAAGAAAAGAAAAGAAAAGAAAAGAAAAGAAAAGAAAAAAGAATGGTGACATCTACTTTTTTCTCACCTCATTCCTTTTCCATTCTCTGTGGCAAGTGTGCAAGGTAAGCTGAGAATAATGGCCAAGAACAGTTTTGAGAAAACTTATCCATAACATTATTCTAAACTCTCTTAGTCAGATGATAGAATGATCAATGAGGCTGAGTATGGAAGAAGATACCATCCATAGCAGTCCAGGATAGTCAACATTTTTTTTTCTTATTTTTCAATAATACCTTTCTGCAAAATAAAGAAAAAATAAGTATACAAACTAATTGTCCCAAACCAAACTCCTTATTAAACAAAAGCTCTTTAGGAAAAAATATCTTCTTGTACCTACTGTAAATTACCATGTTCTCAGTGCAATCTAACCAGAATATTAAAGAATTTTTAAATGCTATTTTGGTCTACCTGTACTTGGTATTTTGGTAAGAGATGAAAATTATACCTTAGTTAAGTTTAGAATTTTTGACTATTAAAGAATTTCTATGTATTAAGGAAAACATATTCAATGAGATGTCGTTGATGAGGTGTCTCAGGGTACTGCTGATTTCTCAGAAACACTTGTGGTCCTCTCTGAAAGCCTCGTTGTTGTCGGAATTTGGGGTCAGAGGGCCCGTTGAAGAGACCTCTTGACTCTTCCTTTGTCATCTTAAGTAGAAAAGCATTCATTTACAAAACCAGTTGCATATTAAGCAGTGTTCTGGGTGAGAGCTATTTGAGGAAAAAAACTGCACATTTATCTTTTGTGAAGCCTGGAAATGGCTGTGCTGGAGAATGGTTCATGAAACGCCGCCATGCTACATGCACACTTGAAATTAGGGAACTGGATCTTAAGTCACTCCTTGGAACTCATTTGATATTTCTGTAATTGTATTTGCAAGAAGAGAAAATTAGTTTTAGTTGTGATGAAATGTGTTTTGGCATGTGTTTCTACTTGTAAGTAATTTTAAAAGGTTATATTTTTCCCCGAGTACACATTTCCACATACCTATTATTACTATGCTACTTTATGCATTAGTATCCTGGGAAGAATTGGACCCTTAATGTAGAACCAGGGATTACAGTGTTATCGTCTTTGAGACTTTTAAAACAACTATTAGGAGGATGCTGCAATTACAACACATTAAAATACTTCTACAATTGTGAAAAATACTCTTATAACAATTGCGTCAGCTTTCATCAGAGTAAATACAGCAAACCTTCAGCTGAACTATATAAAGTGCTAACTATGCAAAAATGATCTCTTTTTTGTTTGTTGGTTGGTTGTTTTTTTTTTTTTTTGTTTGTATTTGTTTTTTTTGTTTTTTTTTTTTCTTTTGTTTTTATTTATTTATTTGGTTGGTTGGTTGGTTGGTTGGTTGGTTGGTTGGTTTTTAGACGGGTCACTTTACATAACCCTGACTGTTCTGGAATTCACTATGTAGATCAGGCTGTCCTAGAACTCATAGAGATCACTCTGCCTCTCCCTCCCAAGTGCTAGGATTAAAGACATGTGCCATCATATCTGGCAAAGGTTTTTCCTTTTGTTGTTGTTGTTGTTTAAGACACTATCTGTAGCAAGATACTATCTGTAGCATTTCCAAAACGCTTTTGAGTAACAGAAAAATTTCAAAAGTATAATGGCAATTTAAGAATTAGATTAGTAAAATTCTTCTGTAGCCATAAAGGCGTACCTTGTTTTGATAGCTACCAGAATAGGTGGTTCTATTTCCTCCCAGTGAAGGACCACCTAGCACAATGATCCCCTCATAAGTCAGTGAATGAAGCAGAAGATTGAAAAATGTTTAAAAGGGTCCTCCAATTCCAGTTCCCCAGTCTTATCCCCATCTTTCTAACAGACCACCTAGTTTGGCCTCTTCTTCCTCTCTGTCTCCATTCCCAGAGGACTAAGCAGTTCTTCTATAACCTTTCTTTCTCATCTTATCCCTTTGTCTCAGCAGAGAATAGATGGAGTAGCAGCGCCCTCTCCGTGGAAATCTGCTGGCTACATCCATCCTGGAAATCTGATAGGCAATCTTCAATCTTCAATCTTCTTTCTGTCGTTCAAGTTCCCCTGTTTTCATCTCCAGCCCAGCAACAGACATCTGGCAGCAACCTATTTTCCCTCCCTTCCTGCATTCCTGGGGACTCCACAGATCTTCATGGCAGATTCAACTTTCCTCTATTGTGTAGACCCTTTCTGCCACCAATGCCCTCTCTCTCCACCACCACAGCACTCTTCTAGCCCATCCCTATTCCTTCATGTCATCTCCAATACCTAGAAACAATTTTTAATCAAGGCCCTCAGTGGTCACATCTGGCAGGGACTCAGAAGCACTCTCTACCAGCCAATCCACAGCTACCACACTCCTTTAAGCTCCAAAGAGAGCATCAGAAAGCAAGGGGGAAAAAAAAAACCCATCCAAGAAATACAAGACCAGAAATCAACACCTAGAATTGCAATCATCCCAAATGCCGAAACAACAGAATAAAAGCATAGTCAATAACACTCAGGAAACTATGTTTCCACTAGTGTTCAGCAATGCTACTACAGAGAAATGCCCCAAGAAATGCAATATAGCTGAAGCAAAAGACAAGGACTTCAAAATAACTATAATGAATATTTTCAAGGACCTTAAAGGTATGAATCTATGTGAAAACACAAACAATGGAATAAAATGAAGCAAACACTTCAAGGCATGAACATAGAAATGGAGTCACTAAAGAAAACCTAAACTGAGATAAAACTGCAAATGAAAAACTTAGGTCAAACAAAAAGGCAAGCCTCTCCGACAGAGTGCAAGGTATAAAAGAAAGACTCAGACACTGAACACAAGATAGAAGGTTAGAAGAAATGGATACCCTAGTGTCTTAGTCAGGGTTTCTATTGCTGCACAATCATGACCAAGAAGCAAGTTGGGGAGGAAAGGGTTTATTCAGTTTAGGCTTTCTACATTGCTATTCATCACCAAAGGAAGTCAGGACTAGAACTCAAGCAGGTCAGGAAGCAGGAGCTGATGCAGAGGCCATGGAGGGATGGTACTTACTGGATTGCTTCCCTTGGCTTGCTCAATTTGCTTTCCTATAGAACCAAAGACTACCAGTCCAGAGATGGTACCACCCACAAGGGTCCCTCCCTCCTTGATCACTAATTGAGAAAATGGCTTACAGCTAGATCTCATGGAGGCATTTCCTCAACTGAAGCTCCTTTCTCTGTGATAATGCAGTTATCCTTTCTCTGCGTTAACTCCAGCTTGTGTCAGGTTGACACAATATCAGCAGGTACATCCAGTCAATGAAAGTGTTAAATCAAAAAAAGACAGAGAAAGAGAGACAGAGAGAAGAAAGAAAATAAAGAGGGAGGGGAAGGGAAGGGAAGGGAAGGGAAAGGAAGGGAAGGGAAGGGAAGGGAAGGGAAGGGAAGGGAGAAGGGAAGGGAAGGGAAGGGAGAAGGGAAGGGAGAAGGGAAGGAAAGAGGGAAGGGAAGGGAAGAGGGAAGGGAAGGGAAGAGGGAAGGGAAGGGAAGGGGGAAGGGAGGGGAAGGGGGAAGGGAAGGGGGAAGGGGGAAGGGAAGGGGGGAAGGGGGAAGGGAAGGGGGGAAGGGGGAAGGGAAGGGGGAAGGGAAGGGGGGAAGGGGGAAGGGAAGGGGGGAAGGGGGAAGGGAAGGGGGAAGGGGGAAGGGAAGGGGGAAGGGAAGGGGGAAGGGGGAAGGGGGAAGGGGGAAGGGAAGGGAAGGGGGAAGGGAAGGGAAGGGAAGGGGGAAGGGAAGGGAAGGGAAGGGAAGGGAAGGGAAGGGAAGGGAAGGGAAGGGAAGGGAAGGGAAGGGGGAAGGGAAGGGAAGGGAAGGGAAGGGAAGGGAAGGGAAGGGAAGGGAAGGGAAGGGAAGAGGGAAGGAAGGAAGAAAGGAAAATCCAGGTACAAAACCTCCAGGAAATCTGAGACACTGAAAAAAACCCTAAATCCTCTGCTGCCTCTGGTGTCAAGCAATCATGGAGATGGCTGCATGGCTGCATTCCCTGTAGAATTCAGCTATGGTAACACAGCCCACTGTGGCTCTTCCTTGCCTCTATCAGTCAAAGTTAGCTACTGCTGCATTGGGGATCTTGCTTTTCCTTAGTTGGGGCTACTCCATATGTGAGATCTTTCATTTAGCAGTATGCATTAGAATAGATTGTTTTGTTCTGTTCTGTTTTGTTTTAAAGAAACAAAACTTTAAAAAAAAAAAAAAAACAGTGGCAGGAATTTTAAACCATTTTTTTAAAAACATCAAGTTGAAATCGACCAAGAGATAAAGCACAAAACAAAAAGCAGGAAATAATCAAGAACAGACAGGAAATGCAAGAGTCAATCTGAGAAATTCAAGCTTTCTGAGATTTAAAAATAGAGGATAATAAAGAAAACACACAGGGATAAAAAAAATGTTATGTAATTTATTCAAGAAGATTCCCTGTAGCTAAATCTGGTGAGTTTTCTGACTTTAGAGTCTGATGATGACATGGATCAAAGAAGATGGAAACTGAGGAACATGGTCATAAAACCTCAATCAGCTGGGAGAAGAGAACAGCAGCTACACGGAAAAGACGATCTCATTGAAAACAACATTGAGAACTGCAAGGGGCTCATCAGTGGCAATTTCAGGAGTCAGAAAACAAAGCTGGCTTTTCCTCAGTTTCTACAAGCAAGATTTAGTTGTCAAAGTATGGCTTGAAAATTCAAGAAAAAATAAATTGGACAAAGAGGAAGAGAGAAAGAATCTATTTAGTGTTTTAGTTAGGGGTTTGTTGCTATGATGAATCAGGATGAAAAAGCAACTTTCAAAGAAAAGACTTTATTTGGCTTACATATCACAGTCCAAAGAGTGTAGGCAAGCAGCAACTCAAAGCAGGGCAGGAACCCACAGGCAGGAGCTGATGCAGTGGCCAGGGAAAAGCATTGCTTACTGGACTGCTTCCCATGGCTTGCTGTGCCTGCTTTCTTAAAGAACCACAACCCCAGAGGTGTCCAAGTGGATTGGTCTCTCCCTCAGGCCTATGGTCTGATTTTATGGAGACATTTTCTCAGTTGGGGCCACTTTCCCTAGCTTGTGTCAAGCTGACATAAAACTAGCCAGCACAGGAAATAATGTCTGAAGTTTTACTTCCCAAATTAATTTGAAGAATACTATGCACTATGGGAAATGGTAGCAGTTTATAGTCCTGGGAAGTATACAAACTGGGCCCAGTTTAGTTACAACCATAATGAATGCTTTTTATTTGTGTGGGTTTGTAATTATGCAGATTACAAGTTAACTACAGTTCCCCCACCCCCACAACCCCTTTGAGTGCTGAATCGGTTGACAGTTGTCCTTTGCTGGTGTCTCTTTTCTGATGCAGGTAGTACTTTGGGAAAAGGGCTTGAAGTGACATGGGAGGCAGCCTGGCTGACTTGACTTTGTTGAATAGGTAGGATGAGTCTGTGAAGAGTATGGTCCAGAGGGGAGTCCTCAGAATTTTATCTCTAGCTTAAATATGTATCTATCTGATTACAAAATTAATATTCACACATGGAAAGAAACGGAAATTTTACAGCAGTCACATGAGACACCTGCGATTTTTGCCACATAAAGGAAGCCTTGATATACATGTAACATATAAAGGCAGTGACGACATACATGTAACATGTTTCTTCTTCAAAGATCTTCTTATGGTCTGTTTGTATATTCTCAACATTTCAGAAGCCCCCCTGCCCCTTTGCCTCCTCTCTTACTCCCTTCTCCCCATGACCTCGTTCAGTCTGGACCTTTCCACACACCTCTGTCTACTCGCTCCTTCATATCCACAATAAACCCATCTCCTCAACGGTATCTTAGAGGAGTCATGTCCTCATTTTCATTCAGTCATCAAGGCTCCTACAGGCATCAATGACACAATCCAAGTGAGGAAGCTAAGGATGCCTCCTTCCCTTCTCATCCAAACCTCATCATTCACTCATAAGGGTCCAGCTGAAGCTCAATCAATAGAAGCAAATTTGCAATGATGACCTATTGGTGGAATCTGCCAAAAATGTATCCTATAGATTGTTGGAGAAAGCTTTTACAGAGTCATGGTGGTGTGGGGGTGTGAATCTTCTGTAGCAGAAGGCCTTCCTAAAGCAGGGATCCCTTCAAGCAGTTTCTCATGTTGTGGTGGCTCCCAACCATAAAATTATTCCGTTGCTACTTCAGAACTGTGAGTTTTCACTGTTATGAATTGTAATGTAAATATCTGATATGCAGGATGACTTAGATGCCACTCCTATGAAAGGGTCATTTGTCAACCCCCAAAGGGGTCGCAACCCACATGTTGAGAATCACTATACTTACTGTGTCTCGATATCACCCTCTACTGACAAAGTTTAAGATCTCTCCAGGTAGGAAGGGAAAATACTAAAGAGACTGCTTCTATTTTCACAGAGCAGGGGGGAGAAGGGGGGTAAATTTAGACCTAAGAAAAGTAGACCTTGAGAAAATACTGAGAACAGGCGGTGACATACAGGAAGTGCTCAAGAACTATTATTGATTCAGTCACATGTGCACACAAGTGTGCAGAAGTAAGACCACTTCTTTTGTACATATATTTTGTACCCTGAAACTTAAAATGCTTGACTCTTTTTATTAAATGTCCCTGGCATTTTTGCTTTCATATTTCCATCTATATAGCTACCCAAAATAAATAACAATAATGTGTAAATAACATAATTCATTTAGTAGTTAAACTGTTGCACATATTAGAAGTTGATAACATCATTGATCATAGGGAAATGCAAATTAACATCACAATGATATTGCCTCAAGTTTTTATCAAAAGAAGAAAGATACCTTTTGGCAAGGATATGGGAGGTAATGGAACAATTCTTGTACACTGTTGGTGAGAATACAGACTGGTCTGTCATATTGAAGCACAGTACGGACATTGCCTCAAAATTCAGAATAGAATTGTCACAGGGTCTATAAACCTACTACTAGATGTGCCCACAGGAGTAGATGCCTCCACTGTCATGATCATTTCAGCATTGGTCCACAATAGTCAAGCCTTGAAGAATCTTTTCCTGAAACAATAGAACTTTCTTCATGCCAGATAGTGCCAAAGTCAGCATAGCTTGGTGAAATGACTACACTTAAATCTTGTTTTGTGAAATAGTGAGTTTAAGTAAGGATACTTACACAGGCTGTGGATTAGATAAAGGATCGTGGACAAATTTTGGGTGAATACACCACTGAAGCAAGTATTTGTCCCTCTACAAATGTATAATATATACAACAAATATACAGTGTACACACACAAGGGCTGTGGTCTTGTGAACTGTCCCCTAATTTCTTTTAATTGCACATCGATCCTTGGGAATGAGCAGGTTCCCATGAGGTTCTCGCCTTGCAATGACAGAACATTAATGTGCCCAATCTTGAGCAAGTCTTCTTTGAGTAATCACAACTTTCAGGAGTTCAGAAGGTCAAAGGCTGTATTGTTGGTGGAGAACAGCATTCTGGGACATCAACATATTTAAGTAGCCTAAGTGTCCACAGATACATAGATGGTAAGTGGTATATCTATGCAATGGAAATTTTATCTTTTAAGAAGAAGGACATCCAGTTTCTGGCTATTTCAAATAAAGCTACTATGAACATAGTTGAGCAAGTGTTTTTGTATTATGGAGGAGCACCTTCTGGATTTAGGCCCAGTAGTGGTATAGCTCAGCCTTGAGGTAGATCCATTCCCAATTTTTGTAAGAAAATATGACAAATAGATTTCTAAATTGGTTTTCAAGTTCACACCCCCACCAGCAATGGAGGAGTATTCCTCTTGCCCTACATCCTCACCAACATAAACTGCCACTTGAGTTTTTGATCTTAGCTATCATGACAGGTGTAAGATGGAATCTCAGAGTTGTTTTTAATTTGCATTTCCCTGATTCACTAAGGATGTTGAACATTTCTTTAAGTGCTTCTTAGCCATTAGCGATTTCTTTGCTGAGAATTCTCTGTTTAGATCCACACCCCTATTTATTTGGGTTATTTGGTTCCTTGTTGTCTAGTTTCTTGAGTTCATTTATGTTTTGAATGGCAGCCCTCTGTCAGATGTGGAATGGGTGGAACTATTTTCCCATTTGGTAGGCTGCTATTTTGTCCTTTTGACAGCATCTTTTGCCGTAGAGCAGCTTTTCAGTTTCGTTGGATCCTATTTAATAATTGTTGATTTTTGTGCTTGAGCTGTTAGTGTTCCATTCAGGAAGTTGTCCCCTGTGCCAATTAGTTCAAGGCTATTCTATTCCTCACTTTCTCTGCTATTAGATTTAGTGTATCTAGTTTTATGTTGAAGTCTTTGATCTTCTTGGACTTGAGTTTTGTGCACATATTTCAAAATTGGTAAGAGTAAGCTTTAACTGTTCATATAATGAAGAAATAAATATATGAAGGAGTGAATATTAGGCAATTTATCTACTTGCAATGTGCTTGTATTTCAAAACATGTTATACACTATAAAGATATTTTATCAACTAAAAATAGAATTAATTTTGAACGTTGGTGAAAGTGTGTGAAAAAGTAAGATGATGTTGGTGGAAAGGTAAACAAATGAACCAGTTCCAAGTCTGTTTAGAGATATCTGCTAAAATATCTCCTGAGCATATACTTGGATCCACTCCTTTTGCATCTTCAATTGTATTTCAAATTAATATATATTCACATACACATATATAAAACTTAGATTTCTTTACTATTATATTCATTTCAAAATTCTTCTAGTAAGAAAAGTCTACACCAGGTCCAAGTCCAATGGTTCTGCTAGTGGGCATTGAGAGACAAAGAATGGGAAAACACATAGGGTGTATGTGGAAAACTATGCTACCAATAAAATAAATGTCCATATGCTGACAAAGAAATATTTTCAGGACATTCAATTGAAAATTTAAAGAACAAGAAAACTTCTAGCTTGATTGCATTTGAAAATTGCTTTTAGTGTGTGTTTGTGCTCTTGGTGCCCGATGTGTGTGTAGGTACTGATGTGTTGGCATCTGTGAGGGGGGGGCACATCCAGGTTGGAGTTGGTCATCTCCACCCACCTTCCTGTATTTTCCAGAATTGAATTCAGGTCACTAGGCTTGGAGAGCAAGCACCTTTACCCACTGAGCCATCTCATTGGCTGATATTTTAAAAATATGTATATGTATACATAGATGTGCATATAAATGTACTAAATGGATAGACTTAAATCTACTAAAATAATCTTTACCCCCAGGGAGGGAGCTAGGAACTTCATTCTCAGGAACGAAAGATTTCCAGGTTTCCTTCTCTAGGTATTTTCGATTGTTCTATGTGAGGATGAGTTTCCTATCATAGGAATAGAAACACTGTGAGCTGGAAGAGCTCAGGAAAGTGCTTGCCTTACAAGCACAAAAACCAAGCAGAACCCCAAGATAAAACAAAACATACATTGTGCTGTCCTCTTGTGATTTCAGCCCTGAGTGGGCAAAGGTGAAGATCATCTGGGCTCACTGACTGGCTGGCCTGGTCTCCTTGATAAGTTCCAGGCTAGAGATCTCAGAAAGAAGATGGGTGTTGCCTAGGGAATGGCATTGGGCTTGTTTTCCTGCCTCCACCCCACACCACACAAATGTACCTACACACTCATATACATTTGCATATACACAAAATAAACACTAATAAAATATGAATAAAAATAGATTATGTGTTCTTCTTTTGTAATCTGTCATTTTTCAGTTTGATGACCATTCTCTTTTATGCATACATATTTTGCTTCACTGTAATATTTGTTACCTATTTTATCTATTATTTGTTATTATCCTAGTTATCACCATGTATATCAAGAGCATGCTTTAGAAAGATGATTTTATTACTTATTCCAAGGTTTTTCTTTATATGTCATTTTTGTATTTATAGTTAGACCTTCTAAAATCAAGCATATTTTATAGACAAGAAGGAGATATGTGCATATGTATGTGAATACACACACACATATGAATTAGAAAATATTTAATTTTGTGTGAGGGTTTTGTATTGTGCCTGCGTGCACTTCTGTGTGTGTGCCTCTGCCTCATGTATGCCGTGCTCTCAGAAGCTAGAAGAGGGCACCAGATTCCCTGGGACTAGTCTGTTATGAGTGGCTAGTGATTAATCCCAAATTCTCTAGCAGAGGCCCTAAGCACCAAGCCATTGTGGTAGCCTCAGAACATAGTAATTTTTTTTTTTAAATTAAGTGAAACTGTACTAACTGAAAATTTGTTAAAGTTAAAATCTAGTTGATTTGATTGATGTCCAAAGAGTGTTTGTTTTCTTTTCCCCCCATGTATATGTGTGTATTTGTGTTCATGTGTGAGCTCTAGGTTCAATTAAGGAAGGATGCCTGAGTATATAATGTGGGGAGCAAGAGATTGAGGATGACATATGATGTCAACCTCTGGCCTCCACACTCAACTCACATCACTTACAGCTCTTCTCAACTGAACCTAGAGCTCACCTATTTTGTCCACCTAACCATTTTGCCCTGGGGATCACATTTCTGCCTCCTGACTTATGGGGTTTCAGGAGAGTCCACATGCCCACCTGGCATTTATTTAGGTGCTAGAAATCTAAATTCTGCTTTCCATAGCTGCATGGCAAATGTTTAACCTCTAACCCACCTCTCTAGAACCAAGGCATATTCTTCTTATTGAAAAATAATAATTGAGTAGATATATTTACTTCACCATTACTCACAAGATCTGAGATATAAACATAGCCTAAGTGTCCATACCTGAATGGGTGAGCAGAGGAGATGTGGTTTGTCTACACTTAGTAAAGTACTAGGTCACATTTTTTCTCAACTCAGGGATAAGGCAAGGATGTCCACTCTCACGGCTCTTATTCAATAAATTGTTTGAAATCAATACAACCAGAGGAAAAAAATAAAAGTATTACAGATAATAGAGAAATCAAATTATCTCTATTTGCAGATATAATCCTATTTTCAAGAGCTCCTATAGACCCCACTAGAAAATTCTCAGCTTTGATAAACAATTTTAACAAAGTAGCAGGATAAATTGGCATACAAAAATCCATATACTGGGCTGGAGAGATGGCTTAGTGGTTAAGAGCACTGACTGCTCTTCCAGAGACCCTGAGTTCAATTCCCAGCAACCACATGGTGGCTCACAATCATCTGTAATGGGATCTGATGCCCTTTTCTAGGGTGTCTGAAGAGAGTGATATTGTACTCATATACATAAAATAAATAAATAAATCTTTAAAAAATCCATATACTTTCTATATGCAATGATGAACTTACTCATCAGGAAAATGATCTCACTGTAAATAGGCTTTAATTAAATAAAATACTTACCAATGAATCTAAAGAACGAGTTAAAAGAACTCTATAATATGATTAATAATGAAAAAACAAAGACAACAGAAAATGAAAAGAGCTCTTATGCTTTTGTACTAGCAGAACTGAAACTGTTGAAACGGCTCCGTTTTCCAAATTAACCCTACAGGTTTGATCCCATTCTCCTCAAATTTCCAATGACATTCTCATACAGAGAGAAAAATAAATCCCAAAACTCATATGGAAACACAAAAGCCCTTGAGGCACCCCAAGCAAAATGAATAATGTCAGAGGTAACACAAACCCAATTCTAAATTATACTAAAGTGTTATTGTAACAAAGAAGAATTGAAAATGGCACAAAACCAGACTTGTAGCCCCATAGTATAAACTAAAGGAATCAGATACAAACCAGTGTTCAGCTACATTGTTCCCCCAATACTGAAGACATAATAGCAAGAACTGGAAACTGGGATTGCATCAGTTTTGAAAGTTTCTTCATAGAGAGAAGAACATCAGGAGCCAGTAAGATGGCTTGGCAGGTAAAGACACTTGCTGCCAAGTCAGGGGTTCTGAGTTTGAATCCAGAACTGTATAGTTCAAAGAGAAAACATAGTTCCACAGTTGTCCTCTGAACTTCACATGTACTCCCTTAGACAAACATACAGACAGAAAACACACACACACACACACACACAGAATTTAAAACATTGAGAAAACATCAGAATAACAAAACAGTCTATGAAATTTTACCAGCTATTCATCAACAATTAAAAATTTCAACACAAAATAAGGAATCTGATTAATAAGTGAGAAAATGAACCAAAAGCCACTTTGTAAAAGTATGTATCTAATAAACATATAAGAGCAGTTAATATTCTTATACATCAGGAAAATGCAAATCAAAACTGCATTGGGATTTCGTTTCATGGCAGTCAGAATCGTGATCATCAAGAAACCAAAAGAAAACCCAGTTCTGGTGAAGTTACAGAGGAGTGTATTTGTGTATGTAGGCTGGGGTAGGGGAGTGTGTTAGGTTTGAACCCATAGCCTCTTACATGCTAGAAAGTCACTTTACCGCTGAGTTCTATCCCCAGCTGCTTTTACACACTTTGTTCTCAGACAAGACCTCGCTAAGTTGCCCAGAGCTCACACTGTAGCCCAGGAAGCCCATGTATGCCTCCTGGTTCAGCCCCCTGAGTAGCTGGCATCACAATTCTGCTTCATAAGGCCTAGCATCCCTTTTATATAGTCACTGGGGATGAAAAGTCCTCTAGCCACTATGGTAATTAATAGTTTTCCTAGAAAAATTAAAAAGGAGTTGCCAAATGTTGTGGTTTGAATGAGAATGGACACCATAGGCTCGTATATTTGAATCGGGATATATAGGATCTCCAGTTGGATTAGGAGGTATGGCCTTGTTCAAGGCCTTGTTCAAGGAGGTGTGTCACCGGGGATTGACTTTGAGGTTTAGACTTGTGTTATTCCCAGTGTGCACACTGCCTCTTGGATGCAGTTTTGAGATAGAAGCTCTCAGTTGCCCTGGGTGCCTTGTCTTTACATTGCCATCATAAACAGTAGCAGTTTGGAAACAGAAGCTCAATTAAACACTTTATTTTACAAGTTACCTTGGTTATAGTGTTTTATTACAGAAATGGAAAAGGGACTAAGACACCATGCAATCCAGTTATAACACATTGCTCCAGGACAGGACTCTTAAGTCATAAGAGTCAGCAGACCTTGGAGACATCTGTGTGCCCATATTCAACACAACAGAATGGACAAATGATGGTATCAACTATGTTCCCTCTTAGAATGGATATAAAGGTGGTGGCATGTATGTACAATGATGTACAATTGAGTGTTGGCCAGCCACAGATAGAAATGAAATCATGTGATTGATCTGCAGGAAAATGGATGGAACTGGAAGCTCTCATCTTACATGAAATGAGGTTCTAAAAGACAGGTATCACACATAGAACCTAGAGGGAAAAGATGCGAAATGAAAAGGGAGCCGGAGAGAACAAGGGAGGACGTGGCATCAATACAACCAAAGTATAGTTTATGTACCTAGAGAATTGTCATAATGAAACCTGTTGTTATTTTATACAGCTATTAAATACCAGTGAAAAGACTACAACAAAACTGCTGTGTTCATCTGTTCATCTTATTTGTAAGATTGTAAGATAGAATTTATCATATATATATATATATATATATTTAGTTTATTTAGTGTCTCAATTGAATGGGTAAGTAGTGCCTTAATTACCTTTAGGAAAAGTAATCATAGTTTTCTCTGGTGCCAGTTATCTTTAAATCTAACCTTAAAAAAGATGCTATGAAGAGCTTAACTGGGGTAGGTTATGTATAAAATTGATTTTAGAAGGAAATGGTAGATTATCTTTTCATCCAAGGAGTGTGTCTTTAACATCCTGTCTTATGTAACTTAGTGAATGCTTTCTTGATATAGCCCTTAGGTATTGTTAAGGGTTACTCCTATATGTTTTATGATTTGGGTATCTTTATGGAGTGACACATATGGTTTTTATCTGCCATTAAGAATAAAATTAACCTTCCCTTTACACCATCCACAGTAAGTGAGTTCCTGGCCAGGAGAGGTAGAATGAGGTAGGAGTGATAAACACAGTCTTCTGGCCAGAAGTTGCTCCATCTGTCTGGATTCTACACACCACACTAGCCGATTGGCTGATCATTGGCCTCTTACTTCCTAGGAGCTCCGTTTCTGTTCTGTACTCTACCCCTGTCAGCCAGTGAGAATCCTGACCAGAAATTAGAGGCGAAGAAAACAAGGGTAAGGTTTTCTTCTGGCCTCCTTCTCTGCTTAGTTGGTCTGGGGACTGTGCCCATGCAGACTGCTGTGTCCTTCAAGAGCTATTTGCACTCAGATATTCTCCCACCAGAGCATCTCTCTGCTCCTGGTGGTCTGGGTAGTGCAGAATCATTTGAGGTTTCTCTGGACCACACCCGAGCCTGAGTAATACTCTCCATTACATATCACACATCTCATCTCTCCCATTCCCCACTAGGATCTCGACTGAAGGCAAAGAGCACACGGGGAGGTATCTTTGTCATTTTTATCATACTCTGTGAATGCGTCTTGGCTTCTAGTATGATTTTGGCAATTGATTAGTATACATAGTATTTCTTAATTCTCCTTGAGATATTCTGAGATTTATTCAAGTGTTGTTAAAATTTATCACCTGCATTATAACATTGTATATGTGCACACATATTGTATGTGCTGTATGCATATATAGTTTGATTTTAAATTTAAATTGTTGACCTATTATTTCATCTTCAACATTTTTATTAATAAACTATCGTTTCAACACTAGAATAATCTGGTAAATTTACTTTACTATTTCATGTTACATTTTTAAGAGTTTCTTTGAAGTGGCGGATAGACAATTTGAAACAATAGTCTTAAACAAGAGAGTAATACACTTGAAGTGACATTGCTTTAATATTCCAGGCTTATAAACTTGTTCTTCTTATTGCTACTTCCTACAGTTTTGTTTTTATTATTTAATTAGATGTAACTATTTATCCTATTCCATTTTCTTTTATTCTGAAAAATACCCTCATCTTTGTGTGTGTGTGGTTTTTTTTTTTTTAATTTCAGTTTAATCAATATAAAATTAGAACCTAGCAGTAGCTTAAAAGTCTGCATAGAGAAAACCTTTCTTAGAGGAGATTAATTGTACATTAAATCTAAAAATTGGAACAGCAATTTAAAGTAAATGGTAATTTCAGTAGTCTGTCCTTATTATATTGGGCTGTCTGTGATATCTGCATGGATTTTCTTTTACTTCCCATCAGTTAATTCCATCAGAGAAAAGTCTGGAGTGGATACGAGTAATGTAATTGAATGTCTTTATGAGCAATTATGTATTCAGTGCCAAGAACTTGAAACTTTAGAGTCACAACCTAATTGCTGAGTCATTGACATAAGAAAGCAATCACTAACATTTAGGTCCAAAACAGAAGAGTCAGTCAAGCATTGGGAAAATAAGGTTTCAAGGGTTGTACTGTTAACTTTAGAAAGACATCAACTTGTTTTGATGTGACTCAATGGGGCAGAATCTGAAAACAATAAATTTAATGTTTTCCACAGAAAAGTTGACAGAAAACGACCATCAATAATAAAATGCCACTTGAAACTAGAGAGTTAAAAAATATTCAAAGAGATTGAGAACCTGCTTGCAAAGAGGTGATCCTTTAACTCTGTGGTGCAGTGTAGTTTTGAAGTATTTTCTTTCTGTGATGCTGCCTTGATTCCCAGCCACCCCTCCCCCACCCGAGGGTGCTCCCTCACTCTAAAGCCATTAGCACGGGAGAATTCTGTTCCCATTCTGTTCCCACAGGACCCTAGCTTTACGTGCTGGGCTCTGCCTTCCAGTGTTCTTGTGTGGTTTCGAGCTGAAGGAGCGAGCATGAGAAAGCACAGCCTCTCCTAAAAGCCAGCGCTGTTGGACAGGCTCATTAAGTCAAGTGGGAATTGCAGACTCCAAAAATTAAAACATCCAAACATCTGTTAAAGCTCAGTCTGTAATTCTTTCTTCTTCTCCTTTTGAAAGGAAAAAGAAAAAAAAAACTTTCTCTGATCAACTTTTGATATGATATCTGAAAAGAATAAACAAAGCAGCTTGATAAGTAAAATTCATTTGGCTGAAAGTTCAATGAGCTAGAATCTGGAGTAGTTCTTGGAAAATGTCCTTAATGTCTTTTGAAAAGTAAATCAGGAAAATTCCCAAGCAACAATGTCTGAAAACCGGTGAATTACATTTACCAACTGCTTAAGAAGAGATAGGAAACAGCTAAAACAAATAACTTATTCATGGAGACAAGAAAAAAAAAAAGAAGTACCAGCTTTTTAAGTTATCAGGAAGTTTAAAATTCTTGTTTCTTCACTCCTTCTGAAGTTACATATGGTTAAACTTTTCTCCCGTTTAAAATTGGGGCTTACGATGTTAGTTGTTATTGTCTCTTTCCTTTCCTCTTTAATTTGCAGTCGGTTTTTCTTTACAATAGCAGAATGGAATGTCCATGGGACTCGTTCAAACCTTAAGTTTCTAAAGCACATATATCACGTACAGGGAAAATCTTCCTGCATCCCAGGGTTGCTGTAAGCCGTGCAGTCAACTCTTGCTGTCCAAGCACACTAAATCCCCAGCTCATCTGTTAAAACCATTCATCCTTGCTCACTCTATCGTCGCCAACGTGGGATTTCTTCATCCTCACCCAAAAATATTTTTAATTTTTTTATAACAACAAATTTTAAAATAATAAGGAAAAAAACCCATCAACCTTCTGTTAGGGAATTTGATTTCATTATTGAAGCCATTGCTTCCATAGGGTACGCTGAGAGAATGTTAAACAATATTGAACGCATCTGTATGGCGGGCTGCCACGCGCTGCGATCCTGGAAGGTACCTCAACTGCACACCCACACAGCCCCATCCACGTCTGCACTTTCATCTCTCGCAGAACACTTAGGGGGAGGTGGATGCTCACGAGACTTTTCTTGACTTCTGTCTCATTCTCTTTGATATAAAATATTGCAAATAAGGCTGTTTGGTGTCCAGTTTTAAGGCATCTGGTTTGTGAATGTCCAAAGACTGTTTTGTCAAGTGTGTCTCAAAATTTCATGGAAGCATCTGGAAAGCTCAATAAAAAAGACCTTTCTGCTATGAGCAGCCGCTTTCTTCATGGTGACCAGATTTGCTCGCATCTGCCCAGAGGCTGTCTCTGAGCTGCAGATCTTTAGAGCTCCGAGCTCCAGCTCTGCAATCCACACCGGCATGGTCTAGGCACCTTGATTCCTGGGGAGTGAGGATATGGGTAGTTTCCCAGACCGCCCCATTCCCATCTTCCCTTACACTGCTCCCCGTTTATATCTTGTTTGTCTTGCCCCTTGCTCCACTGCTGACTCTGATCCCGCCTCCCCTAGCCTCTCTCTTGTAAAGTTTCCCCAATCCTCTTTTTACTGCTAGATGGGAAATAATAAAGCAGATATGGACATTGTATACATGTAACATGTTAATAGGTGCTGTTATGAATATTATTTTAATTAATTTTAATATAGTGTAATGTGTGTGTTTTCACGGCAAAAACATAAAGTGAAACCAGGGGATACAAAGTGAAAATTGAGCTTTCTGTTCATTCTGAATTCTTACTCATGATGTCACCATAGAAACTCTTGCCTCTGGCTGGCAGACATAGCTGTGATTATTTTGCACGGGGGGGGGGGGGTGGGGACGCTAGCATGCTATAGATACTCAGGTACATCTTACACGGTCCTGTGTATGAGAATGGCCTTCATAGGCTCCTAAATTTAATTATTTGGTTCTCAGCTGGTAGAGTGCTTAGGAAGGATTAGAAGATGTGGTCTTACTAGAGGAGGTCTGTCCCTGGGAGGTGGGCTTTGAGCTTTCAAAAGCCCACAGCAAGCCCAGTCTTATCCTTTCTCACCCTCCTACTTGTGGATAAGCTATCAGCTATGGCTCCAGCGCCCATGACTGCATGCCTGCCTGATACCCTGCTTCCTGCCATGAGAATCATAAACTAATCCTCTGAAACTGTAAGCAAGCTCCCAGTAAAATGCTTTCTTTTTCTTTCTTTTTTTTTAATTGGATATTTTATGTATTTACATTTCAAATGTTATCCCCTTTCCTGGTTTCCACTCCGGAACCACCCTCTCCCATCCCTTCTCTCCCTGCCTCTATGAGGATGCTCCTTATAAGTTACCTTGGTAATGCTTTCTCTTTGCAGGACCAGAAGAGTAATCAAGGCACCTTCACTTTGTAATATGTGAAATACAATGCAGACATTCCCATAGCAATGCCACAAGTCTCCCTTTTAGTGGTGTCAGAGCATGTTACTTTAAGAACTTCGATGATGCTCAGCGCTGTGTCTGCCTTCTTGACAGCTACCTACAACTCACTCCTTTCCTCCTGCATCAGCATTGTGTATACCTAAATTTTTTTTAAAGTATTTTATTTGATGTGTATAGGTGCCTTGCCTGCATGAGTCTCTGTGCACATCTTGTATGCATTTTGCATACAGAGGCCAGAGTGGGTGTCAGATATCCTGAAATTAGCGTTGCAGGTGGCTGTGAGCTGCTATGTGAGTTCTGAGACTCTAACCCTGGACTTCTAGAAAAGTGTCCCTATTATGTGTATTGCGATGGAAATTTTGCATCTTTGGGAATCTAATAAACTAGAAGTTCCCAACCTGTAAAGATCCCCTTGTGGGCTGCACATCAGATATTCTGCATATCAACTTTACATTACAGTCATAACAGTAGCCAAAATTACAGTTATGGAGTAGCAATGGAATAATTTTATGGTTGGGGGTCACCACAATATGAGGATCTGTATTAAAGGGTTGAAGCATTAGGAGGGGTTGAAAACCACTATATTAGACGAAGGTAGCATTTCATTGTTATGCTCCAAGGAGATGGATAAGCCAACTTCCTAAAGAGTATTTAAGCTCTGAGTGTTCACTCTATAACTCTGATTTTCACCAGCTCTGTTATTCGATAGTATTTCACCTCTCTGAGACTTAATGTTCTTGATTTCAAATCAGTAAAAATGGTTTGCTGAGTATATATTCTCTTACACATAATGGTCCAACCTTTAGAGTGCACACTGTGAACTGACACTAGTGACAGATAGAGACCATAGCTCTCTTGTTTTTCACATTAAGGTGAATACATGATCACACTACACATCACAAAACACTGTTGGATGAGGTATTTGTAAATAACTGTGACCCCCAGACCACTGCCCATATTGTTGTTTAGTAAGACATGAGAAATGCTTTGGTAATATGGATGTAAAAGGATATATCTTAAGATACACTGGGGAGACTGAAGAGACGGCTCACAAGTTAAAAGTGTTTTCTGCTCTTTCAGAGAACTGAAGCTTGGGTCTCAGCACCCACGCTGGGCAACTTAGAATGCCTGCAACTCCAGCTCCGGAAGAGTCAGTGGTGTCTTCGAGCCTCCACGGACACCCACATACATGCACACACAAATAAAACAAACCTTTAAAAATTATATGCTGGGAGATTGTATCTTCCTGTACTGAGATTAATAAAGATTGATGTAATATCTAAGCTGATAAACTCTAGCCCTGGATTCTGTCGTTATTTACAGGCTTAACCACTGAATCCCATTGATTCTAAAACCAATATTGCTCCTGAAGAGTAGCTGAGATGGCTGAAAATAAAATTAAAAATGGTAAGAGTCTCATGAAAATACATTTTCCTTCTCTTTAAAAGGATACAGTCTAGATCTCCTTTAGTTATATGCAGAATTTGACATTTTTTGCATGCATACTGTATGTGCAGGTGTGTGCAGCTGATCATTTACACATCGACATGAGCATCTTCATCTATTGCCACCCACCTTAGTTTTGGATCCAGGGTGTCTACCTGAGCCTGAGCTTGCTGATTAATTTACTTGCTGGCCACCAAATCCCTGGGATCCTCCTGTTGTTGCTCACTCCTGAGCCCAGTGCTGGGATAACTCTCAGGTAGACTGCCACAGCTAGGTTTTTTGCATGGTTACTGGCAATCAGAACTCATGTCCTTGTGCTTGCATGGCAAAAACTGACTCACACCACAGTCCCCTTTAGCTGCTTCATTGTGCATAGTTCAGCACCACTCAGATGGAGCCGTTCTCATTCCACTTGTGGCACCTTTTCTGTTTCTTCCTTAAAGCAGCTCCTGGCATCACTTCAGAGATATCCAGGCTTTACTTTCATAAATCATGTAAATTTTATTCTGTAATTTGTTTTTTATTAAAGCAGGAGATTGGAGATCTATTGAGCATGGTTTACTCCTATGAATTGTAACAAAATTTGTACTACTAAAGCCTTCTGGAGCTTCAAAAATTTAGTATTATAAATGATATTGCCAATAAACGTTGATAAGTCTTTGATATTTGGAGAATATTTACCTAGATCCGAAGTCCCTAGTCGCAGTGCATTTTGATGATGCATCATTAATTTAAAATGGTAGGAGCATGTATGTGCCTACACACACACACACACACACACACACACACACACACACACACACATCTTCATATTTTTCACATCTCTAATATTAAATATTATGGTTTTAACATTTATTTTAGATGTCCTTAGTTCCCGTTGAATGAAGCTTGCCCATGTTGAACTCTGTTTTTCTGTGATTCCTAGGAAGGACGAGCCGCTCCGTGCTTTTGGAGGCTCCACAATTTCCTCTGTGGTTTGATCCTCTTTACACTGCAGGCTTTGCCTTCTTCTGTAGTCTGCTACCTGTGATAGCACACATCTTCTGACTGCTGGTTAGGCTGTGTGGGGATTCATCTGATACTTGTGTTGGGTCTACTTTATATGCTTATAATTCTTCCATCAACTAATTTTTCTTCTTTCTTGATAGTTCAATGTGACAATTTCTTAAATAGATGTATGTACACAGGGACTATAACACACTCCCCACCAAGACTTGCCAATATTGGCAGAGAAAAAGCCCATATATACAATAAGCCTGCCCAGTTTGTAGGAATGTGAAGAGTACTTGAGAATTTAACAGGATGATTCATACATAATAAACATCCAACCAAGAGGGACATGCATGCATATTTCTGTTCATTTAAAAAATACTTAATATAAATGTCTGTGTATCTGTGTTGGGAAAGGGCTGTCAAAGGCATATATGTGAGAACCTATAGAGGTCAGAAGTGGGCATCAGACCTGCTGAAGTTGGAGTTTCAGGCAGTTATGAGACTCTTAATACAGGTGCTGGTAACCAAATTCGGCCTTTTGCAAGAATGGTAAGTGCTCTTTGCCATGGACCAGTCCTAATCAGCCCCCCTCAACCCGTGGGAATCAGGGGTTCAGACAGATGGGCATAGAGTCGGTGTGAATTGACAGACAGACTTGACACAAGGGAGTGTGGATCTGAATGTAATTTGTCAAATCGAGCATCAAACTTTTTATACAGAAGAAAATAGGGAAGTCGGGTGACACACCGGCAAGGTACAAAGAGGTTACTGGATTCTTACACAAAACAGAGGAATGCAAACACAGAAGAACTGGCAGGAACCAACTGGGATAAAATTCAATGTTAACAACTGGGATCAAAAACAGCTCCAACTAAGGTCCACTTAATCTTAGAAGCCAGGGGCAAGGGCCTCGTGCCCTTGCCTTAGTTCCTACTCTAGTCTGTGGTATAGTCCACCTTCCCCCTAGGCCATTGTAAATACTTTTGTATGGGTGTAACTCAGCTACTATAGTTCTAAGTATCTACTCTGGTTCCTCCTTAGGTCACAAACTTCCTTCTTTTTAGATAATGGTAAATTTCTGTGTGGGCAGTGACTTAGCTATCCATGCCCAAGGTCGGATCAAGGACTGCCTAGAATCTAACTTTGCTATATGTCAAAATATCAATCCTTAGGAGCCTTGTAATAAAGCAATATTAAGAGAAAGCACACAGATCCGTTTACCAACTAAAGCAAGGACAATGGAGCATTCTTTATACAGGATGCCACGATTCCAGGAGACTAAGTTTCCGTGAACTTTACGCCTCGGGACAGCGCCCAGGTTTTCGGGGCCTGTCGCGCTTGTCACTACTGGAGTGGATGTAGCAGCTCTTAACTGCTGAGTCACCATTCTAGCCCTATATTCATTATTGGTGATAAAATTATTAATTCTGTAGTAGATTTCACAGTAGGTCAGAATATTAATGTACTTAGAGATATTTATTTAAACAGAAATAAGTAATATGAACAAAATGAAACAAAGATATATTTGTATTTTGGATTAGGTCCATTTTTATTCGTTAAATTAAAAAAAATAAAACATAATCACATAATTTTCCCCTTTCTTTTCCTCCTTTTCACTTCTCACCCTGGCTCCCTCTTGAAATCTTGATGTTTTCCTGTAATTGCTATTGTTACACATATGTAAATATATAAACACAGGCTGCTCAGTGGCTTTAGCGTTGCTTGTATGTATATAATTTCAGGGCTTACTGTTTGCCGTTAGATAACCAGTTGAAAGACTTTTCCTTGGAGAAGACTAGTTTTCTTGTCCTTTCTCAGTGCCTATAGTTGTCTATTCATGGAGGCTCACCTTCCACATCTGCATGTCCATTGGTAGTCCTTTTTCAGGTCCTGTTGAGACAGCATATTGTTAATAGTGTTATAGATTCTGACCTCCTGTCATTTGTGTGAGACATAACTTCACAACAGATTCCCTGTCCCCTGGCTGACAATCTTTCCATCCCTTCTTCTTTGTTGTTCTCTGAACCATAAAGGTACAGGAGTTGTGTTGCAGATACATCAGTTAAAGCTAGTCCCCTCCATGCTCACTTGCTCTTTGTATTTTGATGGGCTTTGATTTTCTGAAGTGGTCTCCTTCTGTTTCAAAGAGAAATTTCTTTGGTGACGAGTGAGAGCTAAACTTGAATTCTCCAAACAAGAAATAAAACTGGCTGGGAAAGAGCTCACAAAGTATTCCGCATCCCTAGCAATCAGGACAGTGCAAATCAGAAAAAAAAACACCTTCAATTTCATCTTGAAATTTGCTTGGATGGCAAATAGCAGCAAAAACAATTTACAACAAATGCTGGAGGGACGTGGGTGGGGAGGAAAATGTGGAGGGATGTGGGTGGACAGGAATCCTCACTCATTTCTGGTGGTTCAACCACTTTGGAAATCAGTGTCGGAAACTCTCAAAAAGCTAAAATAAATCTGCCACATGACCCTGCTCTACAACTCATTAACACAAGCCAAAGCACTCAACAGGCTATTCCACAGAGAAATGATTAGCCAGGTTCATCCATTTCATTCACAATAACCAGAAAGTGGGAAAAACCCAACTCATGAGTGGATAGTGAAAATGTGGCATATCCACACCAGGGAATATTATTCATCTGTAAAGAAAAAAAGAGATAATATAATTTATAGGTAAATGAAAGGAACTAGAAAATATTATTTCGAGTGAAATGATCCAATAAATATCTTGTGCTCTCTCCCACTTGTGGTTCCTAGCTCCAAATCTTCAGATGTGAGTACATGACCTGGAAGAATTGTAACCAGGAAAGCAAAAATGGTACCTGGGTGGGAGAGCACTAGAGAGTGGAATAAAAGGATACTGGTAATATGGAAGAGGGAAATGGTTAAATTGAGTAGGGTTCATTGCATTGAGTGAGGACAGTCAATTATAAAAGGAGAGGGAGGAATGTAAAATGACAGCAAGATGTTCAAAAATCCATAAGAAATCATATTATCATTTATTTAACTAATTTTCATATGCTATCCATGAGTCTATGTGTATACCTATACAAATATAGTTCAAATGAAGTTATCTCACTTGAACTGACAATAGACCCCTCCCAAGAGCCATTGATCGTCCAACAAAAACAAATATAAACTGCCTTTCAAGTTGATGGTCACAGGGGTTCAAGAGATGCCCAAAACAGTATAGGTTACTGCTGTTGCTTTGTGTTGCCCCCAAGGAACTGAGGTTATATCTCTACGGCTATCAATATTGCACACATCAGACAAAAGACATGGAGATATGATCTGACTCTGAGCAGAAAGCCTCTTCCCTGAGGATTAGCTTTTATAGCCCTGGAAGGCACTACTCAAGCTTCCCAGGCGGGAAGCAAACCCTAGTCCTACTCAGCCATGAAGCCTATGAACAATAATGATGACCAGCATGGCACAGTAGCCCTAAGGGCACAATAGTCTTGCTGATAGCCAAAAGCTTTGTAATTGGATTAAAGGTCTGCTTAACAGTAGGGAAATCATGCCTGATTCTGGAAAGATATTCAACCATCTGAACTTTTGTAGTCATGTATCTCAGAGTGACATTGGATTTCTATTTTACTACTATGTATACATATAGAGGTCATGGAACAAAAATATTTCTTCCATTTATTTGTTTATTATTTATTATGACTATGTGGGAAGGGACACATATGTACTAGTACAAATGTAGAGGTCAGAGAACAACTTGGGGGAATTAGCTATGTCCTTCCACCTCATGGATTCCAGGAACTGAACTTGGGTCATTCATTAGACTTGGTGACAGTTGCCTTTATCCTCTGAGCTCCCATCAAACCACCATCCATTTTCTTTGTTCTTACTACTTTCTAATTGTTATGTTTTGAACAAATCACTTTAAAAGCCCCCCATCCCCACCCCTGTGTGTACATGTCTGTCTGCCATGGTGTATATGTGGAGGTCATAGGACAATTATCATTGGTCTTTCACCTAGTTTGAGGCAGAGATGCATGCTGCTTGCTGCTGTGTATTATAGGTCAGCTGACCCCACAGCTTGTGGAGACTCTTCTGTTTCACCTCTCACCTGACTATGGGAATGCAGGGATTACAGACCTGATAACTCTGTCCTGCTATACATTGATTTCAGTGATCCAAACTCAGGTCCTCGTGCTTGTGTGACACTTTGGCCACTGAGCTATACCCTAAGTCCCATTTTAGCTTCTTGAACTTATGGATTTGCCATCTACAAAATGAACAACTTACTATTTCCTGTTATAATTTGACAACTCAATGAAGCCATGGCTGCTCGAGAGTATGTTCACCTAAATCTTGCTTTTGCCTGAAGGACAAGAATTCAATATCTGTCTTATTGTTATTATCCTGGTAGGCATAATATTAATTTTTAGAAAAGATGTTTATTGGGTAACTAGTTATTGATCAATTAAGACTCCAGATAGGTTGATTATTGATGAGAAGAGTTGATATAATATGACTCTCTCAACCTTAGGCCAGAATTGTATTCAATTAGTCTTCTTGATGCTATTAAAAGTTAAATTTTAAAACAGAAGAGTGAAATATATTTGTGTTCATTGTCTAGGAAATGAAAATAAAGCTATGGATTACCACGCCCAGCTTTACTGAACTCTCTCCCGCTCAAGGCAAGACCACAGTTTTAAGTTATGTCTGCAGTGGGCGGGAGAAAACAGGAGTAGGTGGGGAAGACTGATCTGGGTAGGAGGTAGGCTGATTGCCAGATTCCCCAGGGTGATAGAGAAAGCTTTTTATTATAGCTTAGTAGAAAGTCTTATGCCAAAATGTTTCCATAAATACATATGAATGTTGGTTCTTGTTGAAAAAATGCAAATCAGATGGTTGTAATGTTTTAAACTTTACTTGGAATACCTTAATAACAAGCACAAACATTTATGTGTGTACATGTACACACTTAAATGTATACCAAATTAGACACACAGAAAACGTATTTTAAATGGCATTAATAGGCCCCCACCAGCGTCCTGACATCAGGCTGAAATGTAAACCCACCGCTATAGCAACCCTGGAGGCATCGTGGGAATTTTCACCACCACAGCAAGTACTCATTAGACCTTCCTTTAGGTTGTATTTAAACAATCACAGCCCTAAACACGCTGAGCCAAACATCTGGCCTGTCTAGCTGTAGCATTCCTATCCCAAAATATTAATCTTCTACTTAGATGCCTTCAAAACAATATCAGACAATTAGATATGCTGGTATCTGACCAGAAGCCTAGCTGTACTACATCATGTGAAGGTGGCCTTAGCTCTCTGTTCATAGTCTCATAGTCTAGAGTATTCCTCTGAGTTATTTAGACCAGGGACATTTGGATACTATATGATTGATGTAAGCAATAAATGTGTACAAGTTTCTTTAATAACATTTTCCTGACATAACCAAGTTTCTAAGCTATGGTGGCCATTTCAGTTCTAAGTCATGTATTCTTGGGAATAAAGGGCTTAGATTCCAAAACTATTAGCTGATCTAGTAAATTTTAAAACTTTCTAAATACAGCATAGATTGATGAAAGATTTCACATTTGAAATCTTCATCTTTACAAAAAAGGAAAGAAAATATCTACAGCAATGATGATGATGATGATGGAGGTGGTTATCATCATCATATTCTCTGTGCCTGTCACAAATGTCTTATCAGAAAAAATATAATAATAAAACTCTCATGAGGTAGCTCTAACACTGTGTAGCAGCAAAAGGTTTTATAACAGGGTCTGGCTTTTCCCTGAAGAAAAGAACTTCTCCCTGTTGGGAGGCAACTTACCATTATCCCAAATGAGATGACGTATCATGGCTCTCAGGTGCACCTTGTGCTTATTTTGAATGGGTTAGAGATGTCCCCAAAGGTATTTCTTTATGTAACTGTCTCATAGAACAAACTTTGATCAAGAGTCTTTTGGTGAAACACTCAGATAAAGTAGCAAAAACCCTTTTGTCACTAATGTGAACAATATTTCAGGAGCATATTTTAATATGAGCAATAAATATGGGCAACAAATAGCATTAAATCCCCAGGTACACTTCAGAACCTCATGACAACCGGTGGGGATTACATTTTCCACATACATTACTGAGGTTTGTCAAGCACTAGGTAGGGGCAGACATGAATAAGACATACTGCCTGCCCTTGAAGAGCTTGCCATCTGATGATGTGAACTGTGATTGCTCATGATCACCCACTCATGGAAACTGTCTGAAAACATGGAAGATGCACTTAGACATCCCATGATTCCTTAGATTTAAGAGGCCTACAAAATGTTCATGAATGGATGTAACCAGACCGACAGTGGAAGAAGGCCCATGCTCTCCATGGTGGGGAGGCTAACCCTGGACAACTTCATGGCTTCAGCAAACTAACTAGGGTAGAGATTTCTTGAAGGGAGAAGGCAGAGGAAAAATGGGATACGAGGGCCAAATCAAAGCCACGTTGGAACTATTAGGAATTCTAGTCCTTTAGCAGATACAGAACTAAAGACGATTTGGGTGGCTCTGGGACAAAGACTCTAAATATCAAATGAGGTGGGTAGTGGTTTTCTGTGTTAGATGTATATAGCATTTCTGTAAGAATATGAATTTATTATATTCTATGGTATAACAACTATCGTTGTAACAAGAAAGGCTGAAGCTGAGGAGTCACAATAGAGACTGCTTGCACAAAGAGAAAAACCTCAAATGGCTGACTATCCAACAATTTTTGAAATGTCCCTTTCTAGCTGGTAGCAGCTGGAGGACCAGAGCACTGCAGGAACACAGAGGATACCAGCACAGCAGTTTTGAATCTGGGATGCACATGAAACTCACCTGGGAAAACAAACAGCTGCAAGACCAAATGCCTGGCTCCAGATATTCTACATTCATGCCTGGATCAGCCATCCCCAGCTTTTAAACATGAGTAAACTTTACTTTTAGAGCAATTTTCGAGTCATGGCAAATCTATGCAGGACTTGCAGAGTTCTCGTGAGCCCTGGGCTCCACACATGCATAACCTCCCTTGCCACCAACATCCAAATGAGTGAGTGGTTCATTTGTTACAACTGAATCTGCCCCCCACACAGCTTTCCCTCCACAGTGATGGCTGTGGACTAAGTCGGGGCTTCCTAACCTATTTCCATTCACGACCCGCCGTTTTTGTCCAAGACTTTTAAAATAGTTATGGGCAAGTCAAATGCTTGCTGATAATATATTATAAAGAACATTTAAAATGATTCTTTAGTATTAATCTATCTATACATTTTTTTCCATTTAATAAGGATGAAAGAAAATTTGCACACTAATGAGACAGAAATGCTTGGTAATCTTTTAACTGAAGGATTGGATCTCGGCTTAATGTGCAATAGAGTAGGACACAGCATCTTCAGAGATTTTCAAAGTTTTGACTTTATCATTATTAGTGCTGAGAACAATTCTTCTTATAAATATGCAGAAAAAATGGCGGAAGTCTCTTGGGGGGCATTTCAGAAATCAGAATCTCTGTCAAACCCCTAAAAATACACTAAATAATCTTTTAAAAATGATTTATTATTTTTACTAGTTTCATTTATTAGATTTTTATTGCACTATAGACTTCTACTCTAACAATTAATGTTGACATTTCTTTAACATTTAAAAAAATCTATATGTAATTTTGTCTTTTGATAATTTCATCCTTTTAAATCTCCAAATTCCAAATTCTTCCATATCTCGCCCTCATTCTTCAAATCTATGGCTTCTTATTTTTAAAAATATTATTGTTACACACACACACACATACACACACGCGCGCGCGCGAGCGCGCGCGCACACACGCAAGCACACATGTGCGCGCGCACAGAGTTGAGTTCATATGATGTTGTTTATATGACGTATTTAGGGCTGACTTCTTGGAATAGTATAACTTATCAGGCTCCAAGTACCTGGAGAAGACTGATTCTTTCTCTCTAAGCAAAAATCACCTGCCTTAGTCTCTTCAACTATGGGTAAAGCCTTGTGAAAAATTTCACTATCCACATCAGCACGCTAATTGGTGGTATCGTTTTTCAAGTCTTGTTTAGGTAATCATATTGCTGCGATTTCCTGGGTGGAGCTTCCCTGTAACACACAGCAGATGATCCATCCTTGAATTCTGCCTGTAAAATTCTTCTATTCCCTCTGCCTGTTTCCAGAGCATTACATTCAGAGGTTGTGTTGCAGGAGGGCATGGATCCTAGAGTTCGTTATTACTGCATTTTAGCTAATTGTCGCTTTCTGTAGCAGTTTCTGTCTGCTGCAAAAAGACGCTTCTTTGATGAGGATGAGACTTACATTTATTTTTGGGTATAAGGATATTTACTTAGGATACAGTTATAAACTGTTTAGGAAAATGACAGTGGTAGGTTCTGTTCTAAGGTCCATGATCTCACTAACCATGAGTGGTTGGCTAGGGTGACAGTACCCCGTATGAATCCTCTAGTATTGAGAAGTTCTTGAGTGCAATTTTACAATTGTTGGTTACTTCCAGATTTAAGTGCCACAACTGCACCTTTCAGAGTATCTTGCCATTAGGTCACTGTTGCTCGTAGACCGAATGGCTGCGTAGGACTATTATCGGTTGATTTTCTCCTTTGGCAGTTTGCATAGCTTGTTCTGGTACTAAGAGTGTGAGTCCTCCAGGAGGACTTTGCCAGGTCAGTTCCAGATAAATTCTTCCAAGTCCTTTGTCTGACATGCATCTTTATCAATGTAGATCAAGTTCTTGGAGGCAACCAAAGGCAAAAGCCTATATATTTTGGCAGTCTTTTGAATGTTCCTGGATGATAATTTAGGAGGTTTCTCATGCCTAGCACTGGGGCTTTTGTTAAATTGCTATGGCCCTTGAAATGAACTTTGTCATCCCAAGGGGTATATATATATATATATATATATATGTGTGTGTGTGTGTGTGTGTGTGTGTGTGTATGTATGTATATGTGTGTGTATACTCTTACACTTATATAATTTTAAGAAAACAAAACAATGTGCAGCTAATGTAGTGCAAAGTATTAATGTGTGTTCAGAATGAGATTGCAGTGATGTCCTAAGATACAACACAAGTGAGTGCTTCCAGAAACATATCAGATTGACTCTGTGCTTGGCTCTGAATTAGTTTTTGGTTGCTGTGTGTTCAGAAACCCTTTCCTTTTGTCATATTTTGCAGCCCTCACATTAATGTATTACGGTATGTCCCACTGTTTAAGAAGCATGGCTTAAGCACCAGGTCTCTTGTTATGTTTTTGCAGAGTTGGACAGTTTTCTCTAAGGTTCATTTCTTTGCACTAGGAATGGAGGTGCACGAACACACACAGAGCATCGAGAGATGTTCATGGGATACTTTCTGCAACATTACTTTAGATTCCTTGTAGCCAGAAACTTTAATATTTATGCCTTCACTCTCCTATCTTGGGGAGTAAGCACCAACTTTCTAGGTTGCCATAGCTAGAGAAAAGGAATGGGAGGGTCATGTGGAGGTTGGATTGCTCCCAAAGACACCAGAGATGGAAGGTGGCTGGAAAAAACTTATATATAGAGGTGTAGGTCAGATAGAAGCAGAAGATGATCTGAACTTTGTCACACTCTATTAGCTTGAACAAGGATTTTGGCTTCTCTGAATGTCTGTTCTCTTCTTCCCCTGAGAAATAAAAATAACAGCACATACCTTAGGGACCATTATAAGAACTGAATGAGAGAGAGAGAGAGAGAGAGAGAGAGAGAGAGAGAGAGGAAACAGAGAGAGTGAGACAGAGAGAGACAGAGTGAGACAGAGAGAGAGAGAGACACAGAGAGACACAGAGAGACACAGAGAGAGGCATCGAACACAGAAACAGTTTTTAGTGGAGAAATACAGACTAACAAATGCATGGAGAATCCTTATCCTCCCAAGTAAAATGTCATTTTCACATTTTTTATTATGAAAAAAAAAAGTGTCTGAAACTAATTACTTGACCTTGGTGGGGAAATTCAGGCCTAGAGAATGAAAATGAGTGCCTAGGAGTCTACTGTTTAGAAGAACTAGGAGTGTTTCTTTACCAGTAGATGTCACTGCAGGCATTACACACGGACTATTTCTAGGGGAAAAAAAAGTCTCCTGTGAGTGTTGGTATAATTAAATTGGTAGAATACAGTTATGATAGGCATAAAGGGTATTTATTCTGAAAAGCAATATATTTTATCATGGTCATGAACTTGTAAAAACATTGGCTTAAGGAAGCTAACGCTTATGCCTTAAATAGGCTTTAATACAATATATAGCATAAGTAATAGAAGTAATAGAAACTTACGAGGCTTTGAATATATACAGTTGACTTTCCTGGATGTGATAAGGTTTGCTCTTTAGCATTATCCTACAGAATCTGACTCATAGAAAGAATTTGACGGGAAGTCACAGATCTGACTTCTACCCTTTAAATCTTTGTACATTTGACATTTTATTTCTCCAAACAGCCTTGTAAGATTTCCTAGGGAAAGAAAGATCTTTAGCTGGCTTAATATCAGCTCTCCTATTTCATCTTTCTCTGGCTCCTTAAGCATATAGTGTCCTATATCAGGAAGTTAAGTCACCAAGTCTTTCAGAAAAGTACATTTAATGGTGCCTGGGGAACTTACACAGAGACATACTGGCCACAATGAAACAGATCTCTGTTCCTTTTCTCCTGTGGTCTCAGCTGACTCCTTAATGTAGTTAGCTGGCAAGGTTGAGTTAAACTGCAGTGTGTAGTGTTCTCATAGAAATCCCTGCACTTGGAATTCAGTGGCTCTTTGGAGGTGAAGGGAATTCTTACCTATGCAGAACTTAAGGGCAAGGCGTGTGAATGTGGCCCCCAGCCACCCTGAGACTGAACTTCTCCTTACAAATCTTAGTTTAAGGTGATCATAGAGTTTTTCAAGGTGGTTGGAGGGCAATCTAACTTACCTAGGATGTTCAATGATGAACTCAGTATTTTTAGTAATAAATTAAAAAGTTATTTCAGTTTTCAAACTAGAAACTCACATATTTATACCTGCCCTGATGTGGGATGTTCTGGCCAGGCTTACGTCTACTGAGTTCATCAAGAAAGAGGAGAAAACCCAAGACACTTGAGTGTATCATCTCCCTGATGCTGAGTTGCTCTTGAAATAGTATGTTACTTTCTTTTCTCTTCCATCTCCCAAAGCAGGCTTTTAAGAGTCTCCTTTCCCTCACAGTGCTAGGATCTCATCTGGTTTGTATCTGTTGTAGGTCTTGTGCATGGTGCTGCTGTCTTTGTGAGTTCTGAGGGTCTTTTTGATGTCGCATGCCTGATCCATCATGACATGTCCAAGAACTGAGTTTCTCCCAAAGAAATTATATTACTGAAAAAAATCAATGCTTTGAGAAATAGTTACAAAGTACCTTAACACAAATTAATAGGTCTTCACCAACTGCAAATGCAGATGCTCCTTACAAATCCCACACTGTAGATCCCACAGTGGAGGCAAAACAATGATAAAGGCTTACTTCTGTCAACTGAATGACATAACTTGGAGTTTTTTTAGAGCAACATTCATACATTAAGTCTGGTGCATACTAGTTGACAAAGGCCAGTTTAGTAGATAGTTCAAACTTTAGGCTTGTAGTAAAATAGACCACCAACTGATACACTTTGAACACAGTGGTTAGAACCGTTCATTTAGTATTAATTCATTTTGTCAGCATGCCTTAGGTTGTTGTTGGAAGAAAGGTAGAAGGATTGGTGGAAATTCACTATTTGGAGAGGGAAGCCATGACTGAGCCTCGTATCTCAGATTCTAAATGCTCCAAATTTCAACCCTTGAAATAATTATGACCTGTTTTGTTTCTGAGATCTTTATAGTTCTTTATGTTTGATACAGGGAATAATTTCATAACTATATTTCTTTCTCCTTCTACAGCCCTCCAATATTGACTCCATGAAGGCAAGAGCCAGAGTGATAATCTGAAAGTAACCAGTTCATTTCTATAACTGTCTCACCATTAACTTCATTAAACTCTGCTGGCTTACTTTTTTCTTTCTCATATATTTCTGCTCTAATATTCTATGTGCTTTACATGAGGCTTTGGGGACACAGCAAAGAGGCATAGAAATAAATCAAAATGTATAAACATAAATAAAGTATGTTTCTAGAACAGAATCATATCCTGCCAAAAATTTAAATAGCTAAGTATATTCTAAACCCTAGAGTTTACTATAAGATGTGAGAGAAAAATACTACCCTGTCCACTTAAATGGAGAATAAACAACACTAATATTCCATCATCATACTATGTTTTTATGTTGTATAGCAGCATAATCCTCAAATTTGAGTTGCAGGTATGCTGCAATGGTGGAAGTCATTGGGTAATTTTATATATATATATATTTTTTTTCCAGTTAGTCTGAAACTTATAATTCATTTCATAATTTACAGCAAGAACACAGGTAAAGCTAATAAAGATGCTGGATGGTAAATGGAAATCACTTGTTGGTATGCAGGAAGTAGACATGAATATTTTATATTAAGCCTCAAGTCAAGGAAGTAATGATTAATTGGAACAGGGTTTCAAGGTATCTAAGGTTATAAAAGCAAAGACTATTTTTTTACTAGAAAGAAGTCTCTTTCCTAATGCAGAAGATGGCTTTCTTGTGGACTGGGAGAACCATTTGAACAGGGAAGATGAAGGAAGGCTGGAGATGGGTGGGGGAGGAGGAGGAAGAGGAGGAGGAAGAGAAAGAAGAGGAAAAAGAAGAGGAGGAAGAGGAAGAAGAAGAGGAGGAAGAAGAAGAAGAGGAGGAAGAAGAGGAAGAAGAAGAAGAAGAAGAAGAAGAAGAAGAAGAAGAAGAAGAAGAAGAAGAAGAAGAAGAAGAAGAAGAAGAAGAAGAAGACGACACTGAGGTTAGGGAAAATTGGCTTACTGAGGCCATTTCAGAATCATGGATTTGCTATTTGATTTTGGACTGGGGATATTTTGGCAAAACATAGTAAAGCTGAGACAGGAAATTAGTCTCCGTTTATAAAGTATTTGGATGATTTTGTAAATGGGAGAGATACCATTAAAATAGAGGGAAAATTCCTTTCATTTTAATAAGGAAATGAATACTAAGAATGATGGATAAGTAAGGTCTTAAAATTCAATCTTTGTTCAATTTACGACTGCATTGACACACTGTATAATTGATTGATAGGAATTTTCATTCCAAAGTAGGATTTATATGTTGCTCCAATCCCAGTCTATTATGTAATCGATTTTTATTTTTGTCTTCATTTTAAAATTTTCCTGAAAATATTTTTAACCCAGTCTATACAGATTTCTTCAGGAAAGATAAAACTTAGAAAAATATCCATAAGCATTCAAATTAATTTTTGCAACACAGAGAAAATGAATATTATTTATGAAGATTTGAGAATTTCATCTTAGTATATCTTCACTTGTATATCACCATATAGATGTGGTGCTGTGAAATACAGATAAAAAGCTAGTAACTGCTACTTAGATTTAGTTATCAAAAGGTTCACAGAGAAACACATTATTTTAAGTCTGTGTTTGGCTTAAAATGTGCTTATCCTTTCGACATCCGGATAGGTTTAGTCATTACAATTTGTCATCTCAGAGACACAAGTAGTCATTTGATTTGGAAGCCATGCTTTTCCCAAATGACCAAGAGAAACTTTTTGCTTTGTAAATGAGAAAGTGGAGTTTGCTCTAATGAAGTGACTGAGACACAGTTACTCACCGAGTCTGTGGCAGAGTTAAGTTAGTGTCCATCTGTCTGTTTCCATTTCACAATCTCATCTCAACTCTACGGTAATTACTTTTTAAATGCTCATGTGTCCACAACGTGAAAATTAACCTTGAGGTGGTTGTAACCAGACACTGGATCTGGAACTTGACTTTTCTCTTCTTAGTTATGCAACCCAGGGAAGAATTGCTCTAGTTTTCTACGTTTCATCTCTTCTTAAAGTTATGAGAGCTATACAAGAAAACGTACAAAAGATGCCTGCAAAATTTAAATTTTAAACAAATGGTAGTTTTTGTTATTAAAATCCCAACTGTAATTGCCACACATGAATGCTACATTTTCAATTGAGTCACCATTTTTTTTTTGTGACATTTTATTAACAGAAGCGAGGTGTCAAAAGTCAAGCCACACAATGTGTGTGTGTTTGCTATTGTATGTTGCTAATTATGTACAGGCTTACCATGAACATGTTTGCTCAAACTGTTTTGCTTTGCTTTCAGTCTTAAGCCTTTCTGCAGTTTGAAAGAGCACTTATAAATTAATTGTAAGGTTTTCATTGTTATCTAATTTTGGCTGGATTTAATTTCATGATCTGGCCAGAAATGTCGTCAGAGAACTGGGAAAAGCGCATAATTGTCTTACATCCTTCCAAAGGGACTCAAGCTGTATAGTTACATTTACCTTCAATAGATACCTCATAGCTGATTATGTAAAATATAATTTAAGCTATTATTATTGAAAGAATAATGTTTAAGGCGATAGTAGTTTGACTTGTTTCCTAGATTGTTTAATTTCATAGTGGATTTTAGAAAACACCCATGCAATTGACAACCTCCATACGTGTGGCATGACCCTCTTCTCAGGGCAACAAGATCAGATAGCGATTCATCTGTGTGGCACGTAGCACAAAGCTCATGCCTTAGTTTTTGTTGTTTCGTGGTCTGAGGGATTCGCAAAATCAACTGAAGGGATAAACCAGTAGATTCATAGCAGAATGTTGCATTTTTAAGAATCTGAAGATGTCGTGAAGACCATGCCAAGGGAAAATGATGATATTTCTAGACCCATTAATCTTAAACCTTTCCTGTTAACTTCAAGTCCAAGGACTTTAGCTAATACATTTTGTATTGATAGGCACTGCAAATTGTTTTCATATGTGTGCTGTGGCCAGTGTCTGTCCTTGGGCAGTGCTGGAATGTTAGCAGTAAATGAGAAGAAGCTTCTATTTTTTTCCTGTGTTTTGAGACTAACTGATCATCCTGAGAATTAAAAGAAAAAAATTTTTAAAGATTTTTTAGGTATTTTTTTATTGTGGTTGTTTCTTTGCACCACACCTCTAAGACTCAGCTAGTTGAGTCTCTGGAATCAAAGTTATTACCATCCTGACAAGAAACATGCTGACATGAGCAACAGTAAGCAAGGAGCAACTCTAAGTGTGACAGTCACCTCCACCATCTGAAACAGCGGAGCTTTTTGTCCACCCTCTTCACTCAACCGCTACCTCTAGAATGGAGAAACTAGATGAACTCTGAGCCCTCCTGGGACTCATAGTCTTTGAGCTGGTTTACCATCACATAACTGTTCAAGCATTTCAACAAAGGCTTCTTGAATGAACATGCAGGTGTTTGGCACCATACGGCCAAACATCTGAATAGGTACACTAAAGATTTTCATTTTCTGAAGATACTTAATTTGTTAAAGATACTATGCCTGAACTTTTGATAGAATGTTAGAAATTTATAATGCTAGCAATAATGATTTGTTGGGTAAAGAATGCCTTTTACTTGAGCCACATAGAAAGGACAAACCAGAAAAGATGTTAGCTCTACCTTTCCATATCTTTTAATAACAAACTTCTAACACTGGGAATGAAGGATAAGTTTCATTACTTGTTGACTCTCTTAACATCTGCTCTCTCTCCACTTCTTGCTCATCATTGTCATAAGGTAACCATGGAAATGAGAATCTGGCTTTTATTAACAAAGCCAGGGAAACCTGTGCAGAAACAAGGAGGTAGCCCACCACTCGCTTAGCAGTTGTTGTAAGGCTGAAATACCTTAAAGGCTTTTTCCTTTACACTGAAGTTCTTTTTCTGGTACACATATAAACAGGCCTGCATACCAAAAACATGCAGTCACTGCCTACATTCACTAGATGAGAGTTGGGCCTGCAGCCATACCACCAACAGACTAAGAATTTGCCAAGGCTCACAAAGAAGAGTCAGGCCAGATTTTCTCTCGAAAAATTAACTCTGAAATATCAAGTCAGGAGAGTAACAAGGTGTCAGAACGTACTCCAGGTGACTCCAAGATATGACGAAGTCCGATGGGTTCAGGCTGCAGTGGGACATCTCTGCATTACTTCTTGTTAATCTCTATATTTTTATGGGCAGTGAAATTCTGGTAACCTTCAACAGGGTGCATCTTTTTTTTTTCTGGGTTTTTGTTATTCCACTTTTACATTATTTCCCTTTCTTTTTTCCAATACACTATTTTGAACCTTAATTATATTTGTGTTTTCTTAGCCAGGTGATCAATCTTCATCTCTCCATTCTATGATATTCATTTTATTTCTTACTCTAAGTCAAGCTTGTAAATCCCTTCTTGCTACTTCCTGCTGAGTTTAGCTCCTAGCTCTAAGCTTTTCGTCAGGTTCCTCACCTGGAGTCAATATGCTTTGCTATTCAAGCATTGACACAGGACTGCAAGTCAAGATTATCGCAGAGCCATTCAGCACTATATTCTAGAGAAAATGCTAGAATACTTTCCCCAAAATATTCTAGACAAGAATTTTATTCAGATAAGATTTATCAGTATGAATGTGAAGTTTTCGAGGATTTGTTTTAAACCTGAGGACCGTTATCTGTCTGCCTCTCTTACTGCTCCAATCTGTGGTCCTTTTTCATTTCTATTGCCCCATGGCTGACTCTTCTTTCCAGGAAGTAACAACCTTCAGTTTGCTTTCTCTGTACTATCTCCTTCCTGGTGCTTCTTCAACAACTAACCATACTTCTCCATGAACAACACATACACACACATTAGTTAACATGCTGCTAGAATTCTCCCTGCCGCACAGTGGGGAGTGCCTCTCTGAGTGTTGTGCACATCCTAATTTCCAGATTCTGTAAATTAACTGGGTTGGCCCCAAACAATTTATATAGATTCTTGCAAAAAGAGGAGACTTTTCTGGCTGCAGGCAGAATGAGGTTCAGCAACAGAGAAAGGTCAGAGAGATGTGAATGGTCAGGTTTTACAGAGAGGAAGGCAGTCACAAGGAATGTGATCTCCCACGGGTGAAAAATTAGTGTTGTTGAAACTACTGACCTTCTGATAAATCATTAACAGAAGCAATGAAAACAAATGTACCTGGGTTCAAATTCCACATTTACTAAAATGATTATAAATCGAGACCATCAAAACATAGGATTTTTAAAGCTCCACTCTAATGGCAAGATTGCTCTCCCAGGCTAAGCTATCTTCCTTCGGAGGCCAAGATACTGCCTAATTACTGTAACGAATGAATATAAACTAACATGCTAATCAGTTTCATCCCGTGAGCTCAGAGAATTTTCAAGTATGACAAAATAAAGCCCTTAACGGATATTTTAGCTCACCGCTTAAGTGAAATAATTAAGTTGATGTAGAGAAACATAAAGTCAATGACTAGGTGGCTTGTACATATGAGCTGTTAAATGAAATTTTCCTGGTCAAATCTCCATTTAACATATTTTAAAAAATAAGGTTAGAATTAAAAAAGAGACTATCCACTCAGCAGCAGTGCACAGTTCATTAATTCACTCCTATTTATTTATTCAATAGCTCTTAAGTACATATATTATCGGCCATAAATAATTAAAGGCAGGTGTAGAACTGTAGACTCTCTCTAGCTTGTAAGAATTACACGAGGAAACAGAATTAATTCCCTTGACCTGGTAGTTCTGAGGAAGTAAAGGCAGGCCTGTCACAAAGGAAGCACAGGGCTTTTATAAAGGCAAGAGGGGAAAGACATGCACATGTCACTGATGACACCTTCACATAATTAACAACTGAAGCTTGAGGTTGCCCACTTCAGAGACTAAGCAGTCAATTAGAAGTATTAACTGAATACAAACTGTGTGTCCGATTTGGGGTGTCTAACAGCATAGGCTATGTCGGTGAATACAAACTGTGTGTCCGATTTGGGGTGTCTAACAGCATAGGCTATGTCGGTGAATACAAACTGTGTGTCCGATTTGGGGTGTCTAACAGCATAGGCTATGTCGGTGAATACAAACTGCGTGTCCGATTTGGGGTGTCTAACAGCATAGGCTATGTCGGTTTTACCTTTTGCTTCTGGAGGTTAGCTATGGTTCTGTTTCTCAAGGAACACAGACATGGAACAAGTAATTACCTATTAAACACAGGCCAAGAGGACGTGTGTGCAAATAGGGTCTCGATTAAGAATCAGAGACTTGAGGCACCAGTGAGCTAGCTCCAGGCGTAAAAGTTTTGTTGCCAAGTCTGACAACTTGACCTCTATCCTCCACTTGGTGGAAGGAAAGAACTGAACCCTGCAAGTCCAGATTCCACATTCACTCTGAGAGCCATGCACAATAAATATCTGATTTAATAAAAAAGAATTTAAAAAGCATCAGAGGGCTGGTGAGATGGCTCAGTGGGTAAGAGCACC